>NW_027512630.1:0-1200000 GCF_048772815.1 Callospermophilus lateralis
ATATATACACACACAAACACAAAACACACACAGACATTAAAGAGTAGCAGTATATATGCCAATCGAAATTCATGGTGAAATATATATCGTCCACTGATCCAAAAATATTAATTTTACTGAACATGGATTTATGAATAATGTTGTTCAACTAGGAGATCACCCATAGGTTGAATTTTAAGATCCAACAGCATTTACGAGGAGTTATCTCTTCTCATACAAGTTATCTCTTCTCCAAACAAGTATGTACATGTGATACCAGCTAGGATTCTATATGTGCATATAAAAATACATTTGCTGAATAGGCTACAGAGAAAGGGAGATAGAAATTCACATATTTGTTAACTTTAAAAACACATGGAGAACTATTTCAATTAAAAATTATCTAGATTTATAACACCTACCCTACATAATGCAAAAGGCAAGTCCAACTATACACCATGCCTTCTCTGTACTGCTTTTATTTCTATTCTGTTTGGGTTATTTTTCTCCATCATATTAGGATTAGTAGTCAGAGTCTAGTAGGGTATGGGTTCGTGTCAGGGATTCAGTATTTTTAATGGGAAATTGGAAAATGAATCCAATGTGTATGCAAATATGTGCTACACAAAAATCTTCCCACTCTCATCCACAACAATGCCTTGACATTACCTTCACCCCAGGTAAGACACAATTAGAGGAGAAGAGTTAGAAAATCTGTGAATACTTATCTGGAATGGAATATGCTCAGGAGTTCACAACCTTGGAGGTGGTAGAGCAGTTTCCAAAAGTAAGGGACATGGTAAACACTCCACAAACATTGAGCTCTGCTGGCCTAAAGACTTCTTGAGAAACTGCCTCTGAAGCTGGGCACTTGAAATATATGTTGTATTAAGGAGTTTTAGCTTCTTTTGTAGTGAGACCATCAATGCTGGGTCTGCATCTATATGACCTGGAGAACATGGATTCTTATTTTCAAATGAACCTGAGGCAGCAGTGCTGAATTCTCTCTTTGTAGGTAAAGTGTGGCCACTGGAGGCTAAGTTTCACCCCGTGTGGACTGTGAAGCCATTTGGTCCTCCTCAAATTTTTGTGGTGGTTCTTGCTGCTGCACTGGGGCTTTTGGTTCTTGCTGCTGCACTGGGCTTTTTGAACAACAAGTTCAACTGGGACACAGTGCTAGAGGGAGTTCTGTCACGTGTGGTGGGTTAGGGTCTGCAGGAGAATGAAACAACCAGGCTTCTTTCTCACATAGCTTGCACCCTTGACCATATCAACCTGATTCTGATCATTACCTTGAAATCTCTCCAAATAAAAAGATGCCTTTACAAATAAGGGTCTGCTGGCTGCACCATGTCAGTCACAAGCCATTTGGAAGCAAATGGGCTAATCACATGGACCCACCACAGATGTTCTATCACACACGTGGCTACCACTGCTCTAGGCCCACTACTCAGCAGGCTCCAACTTACTACCATCTCTGTTCTACATTATTTTTATAAATTCCAGTCAATCAAGGCACTCTCTGGTACACTCATGATCAGCAGCAGGACATCCAAAGATACTCCAGTGCCACCTGGTCATGGGAATTTCAAAAATTTCAAAGTAGTTATCTAGCCATTTTTCAAGGATGTAGTTGGGAGGCACTGTGGCTTTCAAGAACCATTAAATGTTGAGGAAGCTCATTTCAGTGAAACTCTGGAGAACTTTCATAGGCAACGCTTCCCATAGAGTGGCCAAAAGGTTACATGAAGCCAGGCCTATTGAGGTCTACAATGTGAGTTCCATGTGTGTTTTGACTCTCAAGTATGGCTGCCAAGTCTTTAAGAATAAAATCATGGGATAATTTGGCTGAGATTCCCAGTGCTCTCTGGAAAGCCACCCTGGACCTTGATCTAAGTTTATAAGGGCGACTCTCATGCATGGCTTCCTAAAATCCCAACTCGATTCATGGCAATACTTCTCTGAGGTCACTTCCAGAACTCAGTCTCTAAGGGGATTCACACCAGAGTTCAAACCCAGGTGGACCCAGTCATCTCTTCCAACTGCCACACAAATGACCACAATTAAAACCAAAATAGTCCCACATGGCTCTCATCTTCTTCCATATAGACACTCATCATAACCTCTAGCTGGAGGTTTCTATGAGGAGCGCAGGACAAGACAGTGTCCAAAATACGCACTCTTGCTCATCATTTCCATAAAGTCAGAGTGGCCTGGACACCCCTTCTGTGAACCAGAAGTGATCAAAAAGGCGTACCATTAATACTGCTCAGCTTCTCCAATTTGAGGCCTACTGACTGTGGGGTTTAGATTCTTTATGTGCATTGGGGTCATGAGAAAACCCAAGCACCTATTGGCTAGCCTCCGCAGGGCTTTGAAGAAGTCATTTGACCCAAAGGATTCCTATTCTCACTTGATAGAGGTCAGGAACCTTACAGAGGAAGGCAAGAGATTTTATCCACAATGACTGCTCTTTTGGCCATTTTGGTTTTGGATGCACACATGGCATCTTTCTTTAGATCCATCAGGTGCTGAGAATGCAAGCCACAGCCTCACACACAGCCAACAGACTGGCTCAGACACATCCCTTTCAAAAGCAATTACTCAAAGAGAGACAGGTGATGCTCATTCATTTCCATTAGAAAACTGTTTTATTCAGGTTTCACAAAGTGGTGCCTTAGGCAAAGACCTTCCTGACATTCAGTGCTACAGAACAATAGGTAAGCAAAGGCCCAAAGCAGGGATTCTCCACTGAGACTTTCATGATCACACAGATATCTGAGTTTCCTGAGATTCTCGCCATTCCCTTCAGCTATCCAGTACACGGCCATGTCACAGAGCTTTGAGGTGCTACATATCTTGGTCACAAAACCATGAGTCTATTCTGGAGAGTGGCCAGAATTCAAGAAGAAAACAGAAACTTAGGAAGACAGCAGGTCTTGCCCATCAATAAGGCAAGCCTCCGTCCTTTCATAAATTGGGCAGGATGAATGTGGGGAAGCTTTCTCCTAGACAGGACACATCCATTGATGCATTTTCTTTTGTAATGTCTACAACCATGGACACAGTTGGATACACAGACATAGAAACACTTGCTTTGTCAAATGACTTACTAGAAACAGTCCATTCTAAACCAAAGAAACCGCCTTTCCTACCTATTCTCAGAGCATGAGACAAAACCACATACACACACTCATTCCCACAAAGGCACCTTTTTCCCCCAAGAGGGTCTGTGACTATCAAGAGTGTCCTCTGCCTTGTGGGCCATACTATGTTCCCCCGAAATGGCTTCTCTATTCTCTAATCTGGACTCCTTGGCCCACTCTGTGAAGTTGTCAGGAGCCAGCGGTGAGCCAATACCTGCTTTCTCAGGAAAGACCCCAATTAAGATCTTTCCTGGCATTTGGCCATCCTCACAACTGTAGATACCAAGAAAGATTGACTCTCTCCTTGGTAAATCCAAAAAGTGAGACTTCTGTGACTGTTATTGGGCCTGACTCTGGCTGCCTGTTTTCAGGGATCCCAAGTTCAGAGAGTTCCATCACCTAGAAAGTGAGGTAGGTCACTTCCTTCATGAAGTGAATGAGCTCACAGCCTTGGCAACCACTTTGTCCTAACAGTTTCTTCCAAGGGTCCCATGAGATGGAGTCTGCCCCTACTTCCTGTGACACTTTCACAAGTTAGAATGGTATATCAACCATTGGTACCGGGGAAAAGATCTCCACACAGGCCTGGTTTGGTCCATTTGCTCTATATTAAAAAGAGAGAGGCTTATTCAGACACATCCCTTCATAGTGACCAGGTTGTTTGCCATGGAAGCTAACTTTTGCTCTCTCAGGTCCTTCATAGCAGTCTACATCTTCTTCGGGGATCATTTCTGCATGGATCTTTGATATTCTCAGCAGGTGGAAGATCCCCAACATTCCTCCTTTGTAAGACCAACTCTGTCCCTGCACTGCTCTAAAGTTAGATTGAGGGAACAGTGTATGGTTAGGGTTAATAATATGTTCAATTTTGGTTAGCAATCATTCTGCTGGATGAATAATGGTATTGGAAACCTGTGATATTTACAAGAATATATAGGTAAAATATAACAGAAATCTAGGGAAGATTTGAAGCCAAGTAGGGCATTGGGCCCTTGAGTGGGATACTTAGCTTTGAATTATATTCTGCACAGATGTCTCAGATAAGTCAATATACAATGAAATTGGATCTTGTACCTCGGATGATTGAATAACAAACAGAACATCTAGTCATAAAGGAATAGTCCGTAGGATTACCAAGGTAGTCAGCAGGTTTATAAAGAAGAGTGAGTATAGGATTTGGACCAAAAGTTCTTTACAAATAGGGTTTCGGGTAGAGAGTGAATGTAAATGTCAGCACATGTGAAGAGTCAGTCACAATGGTGAACAGGGGAAAATATGTAGGAAAGCAGACATAAATAGAGACATTAGGAAATCAGCAAAAGTATAAAGTGTGTAATTGGTTTAGACATTTTCAACAGGGTTGAGTTTGAATATATAATCTTAGGAAGAAACAAATATGTTGTCACAAATAGGATTGAATTCGAGAGCATTAGGTAACCAGGACTTGGATGTTTTTTTGTAATCCATGTTCACTTTCCATTTAGGCTTTTTTAAAATCATAAGTGTGACCATTGCATTTTGTGTCCAGAATATTATTGTGATAAAATGTATGTGTAGATCAGGTGACATGAATATTTCTTCCACCGTTTCTGGAGCAATGTTTTGTAGACGTATAATTTAGTATTTGGGGTACAAATAGGTGTACCCTGTGTCTATGAATATGCAGATTATGCATGAATAGACCATACTGTGTATAAATAATATAACTGGTTCCACTTTAAATAATGGATTGAATTGATATCTGAAAATATAAAAGAAATCTCATATTGATATGCAATCATTCATTCCAACCACTTATACATCTAATGGTAATATTAGGGTTATATTTTATCCTGAAAAGTGTGTGAGTTTTGCTTCAAACGTGATTATGGAAATCAAAAATAATGTGTTTGGAAAGAAGTATCATGAAAAGAATAGTCAAGAAACCTGGAGGAATTCATGTGTTCTGAAGCAGGAAGTGATTGAACGTGAAACACATGCATATAAATTTGCGAACTTTTGAATGAAATATATACAGTATGATGTGCATAAGCTGCAGAAATAGTAATGTAGCAGTGTTGAATAAAAATGAACATCAAAATACACATCATGTCCCCTAGGAATCTACTTGCATTGATATTAATCTGGGTCAGTTACTGTAGAAATATTAGGATTTTTATGCACCATTTACTGAAGTTAGTTTTCAGTACTAGGAAACAAATATGTATTTCAGGTGGATGAATATTTCTGAGAATAATCTTGTGGAAACTTGATTTTAAATCCATATAAATCGCAAAACATTATAAACAAAAAACACACACAGACATTAAAATGTAGCATAGTATATGCCAATTGAAATTCACCTTGAAATATATATCATCCACTGATCCAAAACTATTTGTTTAATGAACTTGGATTCATGAATAATGTTGTTCAACTAAGAAGCTCCCCCATAGTTTGAATTTTCTGTTCCAACAGTGTTTAGGAGGAGTGATCTCCTAAATGTGTATGCAAATATGTGCTACACAAAAATATTTCCACTCTCATCCAGAACAATGACTTGATATTACCTTCGCCCCAAGAAAGACACAATTGGAATAGAAGAGTTAGAAATTCTGTGAATACATATCTGGAATTAAAATGCTCGGGAGTTCACAACATTGGAGTTTGCAGAGGAGTTTCCAAAAGTAAGGGAGAGGCTTGATAGACCCAACCTGATTTTTTATTAAAATTGGGAACCATCTTGCCACAAAGCCGTGAAAAGATAATTTTGGCTTTACTCTAAATTACTGCAAATTCTGAACCTGCTTGGAACGCCTGCCCGTGCCTTGAACTCATCCACACCTGGCTCTCTGACCAGATAACAGTACTTTCTGAAACTTTAGTGACACCTCATAAATATTGGCCTTCCCTGGCCAGACAACAACCCTCTCTGAGGCTCTAATGGTCCTCATTATTTCTGATATTGGGGCCAGCAAAAAAAAAAAATGTAAACTACCATTAGTGTGATGCTTTCAAAGTTTTGTTATCTGTAACCACCCGTTTGTGTAACTTTCTGGGCTATATAGCTGGGCTGTAGGAAAGGTGGGGTTGCTGTCTTGTTCCTGCCATTTTGGGAAGGAGAGGCAGCCCAGCCTGTTGAAATAATAAGCTTGCCTTAATTTGATTTTAATTGGAGTCAGTGGTCTTTTCTTGCATCCTAGTCCAAAATTTTGGAGTTCCCCAGTGAGATGACCCTGCCCGAGCAGATCACAAAACCAGACTGCTGAAAATTCTAAAGCTGGCCTTCCCTCCAGGGCACTGGGCTGGAGAACCACTCTAGGGGGTGCACAACTTGAGATGTTCCAAGGCCTTGGAGTGAGCCGTCAGTCTGGGGAGCACTGCAGTGAACCACCACACTAAAACTATCATCAAGCCCCTGGTGGAGGAGGCCTCCATAGGTAAGTGGCGCCTTTATAACATCTGATATCTGGTTAAGGGAGATCTCTTCTGATGACAGAGAGGTGGCCTGGGGAGGCTCACATACACTCCTGTCCAGGACAGTAATGAGAATCATGCTGTCCTCTGTTCTGTTCTGTAGGGAATTCCTCTGGAAGGGTAGAGAGGTGCCGATGGGCACACACACGCTCCTACCCTGGAGCTTTAGCAAGATGTTGCATTGCTCCTCTGTTTTTCTGTTTCGGCACCAGGATTCTGTTTTTCTGTGTTTTGTTCTGTGGTCTATATGTTTTTTGTTCTTTGTTTTTGTGCGTTTTTTTGTTTGATTTCTGTGGTAAAATTTTAAGGATATTGGACGTGAAAAAGGGTAACAAATCAAGTATGCCTGACACCCTTTCGACTGTGTTTTAAGGAACTGTGATGAACTTTACCCACCTTTGTTAAGCAGGAAGAAAGAAGCCCCTAGCTGGCTGCCTGGAGCACACCCACTGCACAGGGCAATGCCTGCTGGGGAACGAAGAACTGAGTATATCCCAGGTTAACAAGTGAAACTCTTTAAAATCCCTTGTCCCTCCAGATCATGAGAGTCACAACCTTTTGGCAGAGTCCCCTTGTTTTTCCTTTGTTAGCAAAGCAATAAACCTCCATTTTCTTTTTCTCAAAACCCTGTCCTCATTATTAAATTAGCATTAATTTGCTTCAGGGTCAGAAACCGAACTTTAAGTTACAAATTTTGATACCCGGCCCCGTCCCAGAACTTTTTGAGAGCTGACGACTGAAATGTTAGGAGATGGAGCATGCTTGGAGTGGACCCGAAACAGAAGAGCTAATCCTGTAAGTAAAAGGAGGGACTCAGGGACCCCAGCAACTGCCAAAGCCCTGTTGCTTCAGGGAATTCCCTCCTTCCTTCCCTGCACTGTAAGCATTATGACACCTCTGTCTTCTTTTAAAAGAGAAAAATAAAAAGGGGACACTAAATGCAGTAAAGTCACCATGGAGACCCTTGATTTTACATTTCAGGTAGCTTCTCTGTGAAAACATCTGGTCCCCTTGTGGGGACATCTGTGGTGCCACTGGTGCAGGAGATTTTTCTCTTATCTGCTCTGTTTTAAAGGCTTCTGTCTGTCAGCCATATTCTGGAGTTCCTTTCTGTCTGTCTTGTGCCTTTGTTTTTGGCCCTTTAAGACATGTGCAAAAATGTGTTTATATTATAAATTGTTTCTTGAGAATGATCTTAGCTGAATGTGTGTCTAAATGATGATGTTTTATTGTAAAAATCTGGTATCTGAATGCGTTTTTTGAAGCATTGCACAATATTGCAGTTAAAAGTCGGGTTTAGGTAATTGTTTAGTTTTTGATTTCAGATAATTCATGCCAGAGAACTTAAATACTTAGGATGGAAAACTAAAGAACTCTACTTCCAAGTTGGCAAGTAACTTCCCAATCATGCAGTATTTTTTTCTCCAATTTTGAATTGGGTAGCCTGGGAAAATGTCACTGTGTTTACCAGTGCATTAATTTGGACAAGGATAGTAAATCATAGTATGATATCTGTTGACAAAACAAGATGTAAAGATATAAAATTTTGTGAATTGTATCTTAAACTTGTAGCATAATTTTCAACATCCTAACCAGAAAATTATGGTTAACATGCCTTAGGCCTGAGGTGTCTGCTCAGAATAGCAGTTTTTTTCCTGCTCCTTCCAGACCTCAGCCAGGACTTCTGTTGAAATGCAAATGAAAGTCTCCAGTAAGCTCAGTAGGAGACTGATCTGAGGCCTAAGGGAAAAAAATGGTAAATTGTATGGTATTTACTAATTACCGGCCAGTTATTTTTTCTAGGACTCATAATTTTTTTTTAGATTCTTTTTTTTTTTTGAGTTTATGATTTTGATCCTACAGACCTAGGTTAATGTTTTTCTGATCAGTTTTATCTTTGACCAACTGTGGAGTTTTAAAAACATTGCAATGGTGATTTCACCTGTGAAAAGCTACAAGGCCTTCACTATTATTAGGTGTGCACACTTTTGTTATGTGTTGTATGTCTATATATATATATATATATATATATATATATATATATATATATATATACACATATGTCCGTATATCATTCAAATGATACACAAATTAACATATATAAGGAGCACTCATATAAAAAAGCGCTCATAAAAACAAATTTTAAAAAGTGGACCACAGATCTTTAATTCACGTGGTTTAAATGTTTCAATTTAGATTGGATAAACAGATAAATATAAATGTCTTCAAATTTATGCCTATAAGTTTTTCTAGGTGTTCAAAAATCTAATAAAATATTATTGTATACCAAAGGTCTATATGACTTTGTTCTAGGACTTTTCCTTCAACCAAAAAATGGTTTACACTGTTCAATACATTTGTCTAATATTTTGATTAAAAAGTAAAGTAAATTTGATTTGGATTTACTCATTCATGAGTGTTTTTGTTTGATATCTGATTGATATACTAAGGTCTATCAATTTTTAGTACAAAATCTGTATAAAATGTTTACAATCTTATACAGACTTTCTACTAAAGTCTGTGTAAGATTGTAAAAATTAGTCATGTGTTAAAGAGACAAAAATTTCTTAAAACATAAGATTACTCATAACATTGTGTTTATTAAGTTTTATTTTTTCCAGAGCAAGCAACCATAAAAATTAAACAACTGTTTAAAACAGAACTGTTATTTTAGAGCACTGTACTGCCATTTCTTTAAAAGATAAACTTGGTTAATGTAGAAACATCAATGTAACTGTGATGCTATTAATGTGCTCATATCTTCCAGTTATACAACTCGATAAGGTAGAAACTTTAAAAGAGCATTATATCAAGCTGGTGTTCTGAAGTTGTATGATAAATAAAATATATATTGGGGATTTATTTACCTGTTATCAATAAGATATGTAAAGTTTTATGTTACACTTTACATTGTGCAACAATTTAAATGTATTTTTAAATTAATGAGAGCCTAATCTATTTGAATGTTAAAAACATTCAGCCATTCTTTAATTCATGTTTCAAAAGTGATATTATATGGTGTTAGCTAATGTTCATGTGACCTCAAACAATTTATGTAAACTTTGTAAAAGGATATTAAAAAACGAAGATCAGCTTTAGAACTAAAACACTTAAGATTTATAAAGAGCCCTGTCTTACCTGAGATAAGGCTCTGTGTCCCATCTTACTACATGTGAGAATGACTACGAAAGCAGTAGGTCAGATTTTATTTCATTTAAAGTTATGTTCAAAAGTTTTGTTTTTTTTCTTTTTTTTTTCTCTCAAGTTTACTAGGATCTCAAACAGGGAATATAAAGTATAACTCACCCAAAAAATTCAGGGTAGCATTACATTAACTAAGTATTTTTACTCTTGTTAAAAAATTTTGTTTTTTAATTTGCTTATAAGTGATCTAAAGATTCCCTGTTGGTGTTTTAACTATGGCTGGAATCTTTCAGAATAAAATCTTGTGATATCCTGGCTTAGATTCCCAGTGCTCTGTGTAAAGTCACCCTGGGCCAAGATCTCAGATTCCAATGGTGAATCTCATGTGTGGCCTCCTGAAATCCCAACACAATTTATGGCAATACTTCTCTGAGGTCAGTTACACAACTCAGTCTCTAAGGGGAATCACAACAGAGTTCAAGCCCAGGTGGACCCAGGCATCTCTTCAAATTGCCACACAAATGATGACAATTAAAACCAAAACACTCTCACATGGCCCTCTTCATCTTTTTATATAGACACTAATCATAACCTCTAGCTGGAGGTTTTCATGAGGGGCACAGCCCAAGACAGTGTCAAAAATAATCTCCCTTGTCCCTCATTTGCCTAAAGTCAACTTAGTGTGAACCAGAAGTGATCAAATAGGCCTGCCGTTAATACTACTCCACTTCTCAAATTTGAGGCCTACTGACTGTGGGGTATAGATTTTTAGTGTGAATTGGAGTTATAAGAAAACCCAAGCACCTATTGTCTCCCCTCTGCAGCCCTTTGAAGAACTTATTTGACACAAATGATCCCTATTCTCACTTGATGGAGGTCAGGAATCTTACAGAGGAAGGTGAGAGGCTTCATCCACAATGACTGATCTTTTTTCCATTTAGGTTTTGGATGCCCACATGGGATCTTTCTTTAGATTCATCAGGTGCTGAAAATCTAAACCACAGGCTCACACAGGGCCAAGAGGCTGATTCAGACACATCCATCTCCAAAGCAATGAAGCAAAGAGCCACAGGTGATGCCCATTCATTTCCATTTGAAAACTGTTTTCTTCAGGCTTCACAAAGGGGTGGCCTGAGGCAAAGACCTTTCTGACATTCAGAGCAACAGAACAATAGGTAATCAAAAGGCCCCAAGCAGGGTTTCTCCACGGAGACTTTCCTTGTTACTCTAATATGTGAGTTTTCTGAGTTGCTCGCCATTCCCTTCAGCTATCCAGTACATGGCCATGTCACAGAGCTTGGAGGTGGTACATATCTTGTACAAAAATACATGATACTAATCTTGAGAGTGGCCAGAATTCATGAAAAAATGGAAAATTAGGTAGATAGCAGGTGTTGCCCATGGATAAGGCAAGCCTCAGTCCATTCATTAATTGGAAAGGATGCATGCTGGGAAGCTTTCTACTAGACAGGACACACCCAATGAGCTATTTTTTCTAATATCCACAAAGAAAAACACAGTGGGATACACAGACATAGAAACAGTCTCCTTGTCAAATGACTTACTGGAAACAGTCCACTCCAATCCAAACAAACCTCCTTTTTTACCTATTCTCAGAACATGGAAAAAAACCACAAACACAAACCAACACCCACAAATGCAACTCCTTCCCCAAGTAGGTCTGTCACTATCTGGAGTGTCCTCTGACTGGTAGGCCATACGATGTTCCCCACAAATGGCCTTTCTGTCTCAGATCTGGTCTCCTTGGTCAACTCTGTGAAGTTGTCAGGAGGCAGTGGTGAGCCAATTCCTGTCCTCTCAGGAAAGACCCCTCTTCAGAGCTTTCTTAGTATTTGGCAACCCTTACATCAGTAGGTACCAAGAAAGACTGACTCTGTCCTTAGTAAATCCAAACAAGTGAGCCCACTGCGACTGGGACTTGGACTGGCTCTGGTGCCTGGCTTCCTGGATCACAAAATTCAGAGAGTTCCATCGCCAAGGAAATGAGGTGAGGTCACTACCTTCAGGAAATAAATGAGGTCCCTGTCTTGGCCACTACTTTGTCCTAACAGTTGCATCCTAGTGTCTCCTGACATGGAGGCTGCCCTACTTCCTGTGATACTTTCACATGTTAGAATGGTATAGAAACCATAGTCACCTGGGAACAGCTCTCCACACAGGCCTGCTTTGGTCCATTTTTCCTGCATTAAGAATAGAGAGGCTGACTCAGACACATCCTTTCATCCTGACCATGTTGTTTGCCATGGAATATGACTTTTATTCTCTCAGGTCTTTCATAGCTGCCTACATCTTGTCCAGGGATTATTTCTGCATGGATTTTGAGGTACTCAGCAGGTGGAAGATCTCCTAACTTCCTGTATTGTAATATCAACTTTATCCCTGCTCTTCTGTAAAGTGAGATTGAGGGAACATTGTATGGTTAGGGTTAATAGCATGTTCCATTTGGCTTAGGAATCATTCTGCTGGATGAATAATGGTATTGGGAACCAGCAAAATTTATAAGAATATAGAGGTAAAATATAAGTATGAAAACAGAAATCTAGGTAATATTTGAAGCCCAGAAGGATTTGGGCTCTTGATTGGGATCCTTAGCTTGAGTAATGTTTTGCACCGAGGTCGATGCAAATCGATATACAATGGCATAAGACCCTGTACCTCAGATGATTGAATGTAGAAGAGAACAGCCAGTGAAAAAGGGATAGTGTGTAGGATTAGAAAGATAGTCAGTAGGTTTAGGAGGAAGAGTGAGTCTAGGATTTGGACCAAAAGTTCTTTAGCAATAGGTTTCGGTTAGAGAGTGAATATAAATGGCACCATATGTGAAAAGTTGGGCACAATGATGAACTGGGAAAAATATGTAGGAAGGCAGACATCAATAGAGACATTAGGAAATCAGGCAAAGTATAACGTGAGTGATAAGATTTGACATTTTCAACAGGGTTGAGGTTGAATACATAATCTTAAAAAGAAACAAAAATGTAGTCACCAATTGGATTGACATTTGAGAGCATTAGGGAAACTGGACATGGATGTTTTTAGTAATCCATGTTCACATTCCATTGAGGCTTTATTGCAATCATAATGGTGACCTTTGCATTTTGTGTCCAGAATATTACTGTGATAATATGTATATGTAGATCAGGTGACATGAGTATTTCTTCCACCTTTTCTGGGAGCAATATTTTGAAAACATATAAATTAGTACTGGGGATACTAAGAGGTTTACCCTGTGTTGATGAATATAGAGATGATGCATTAATAGACCATACTGTGAAAAAATTATGTGACTGGTTCCAAATTTACATAATGGATTGTTTTAATATCTGAAAATATAGACGAAATCATATATTGATATATGTACATTCATTCCAACAAGTTATATATCTAATGGTATTATTAGGGTTACCGTTTATCATGAATAGTGTGTGAGTTTTGCTTCAAAAATGATAATGGAATCGAAAATAATGTGTTTAGAAAGAAGTCTAGTGAAAAGACCAGTCAAGAAACATAGAGGAATATATGTGTTCCGAAGGAGGAAGTGATTGAAAGTAAACCAAATATTTATAAATTTGTGAACTTGTGAATGAAAGGATATATTTTATGATGTCCATAAACTGAATAAATAATAACGTACCAAGTTTGAATAAAAATGAACTTTAAAAAACACATCATATCCAATAGGAATGTATTTGCATTGATGTTAAACTTGGTCAGTTAGTCTAGAAATATTAGGATTTGTAAGAACCCTTCCCTGAATTTAGTTTTCAGTACTAGGAAACAAATATGTATTTCAGTGGATGTATATTTCTGAGAATAAACTTGTTAAAAGTTGATTATAAATCCACATATATGAATATGAATGAATTCAGGTGGTGTATAAGAAGACATATATTTCATATTTTGGAAAATCTGGAGACTATATATATATATATATATATATATATATATAGAGAGAGAGAGAGAGAGAGAGAGAGAGAGACAAACACACACACATTATAATGTCGCAATATATATGTCAATCGAAATTCATCATGAAAAATAACTCATCCGCATATCCCAAAATATTCATTTTACTGAACATGGATGTATGTATAATGTTGTTCATCTAGGAAGCTCACCCATGGGTTGAATTTTCTGTACCAACAGCGTTTAGGAGGAGTGATCTCTTCTCACAAATAGTATCTGCCAAGTCAGCCACCTTACAAGAATGTACGTGTGAAAACAGGTAGGATTCTATTTGTGCATATAAAAATACATGTGCTTAATAGGCTACAGAGAAAGGGAGACAGGAATTCATATATTTCTTAACTTTAAAAACACATGGAATAGTGTGTAGTGTCCCTCTTTATCCCTTTTGATTAACTTTGGCTTAAAAAAAAGAATTTTATTGAGAATTTTTGTATATATCTTTGTCAGGAATATTGCTCTGAAGATTTCTTTCCTTGATGTGTCTTTGTCTGATTTTGCTATGTGAGTGATAATAGCCTCATGGAATGAGTTTGGAGGAGTTCCATCCTTTTCTATTTTATGGAATAATTTGAGGAGTATTGTGATGAATGCTTCTTTGAAGGTCTTGTAGAACATGGCTGAGAATCTGTCTGTTCCTGGGCTTTGCTTGATTGGTAGGATGTTGACAGCAACTTCTATTTCATTGCTTGAAATTGATTTGTTTAAATTGTTCACATCCTACTAATTCAGTTTGGGTATATCTCTAAAATTTTATTGATGTCATCATGGTATTTTAATTTATTAGACTATAAATTTTCAAATTAGTTTTCAATTATTCTCTGTATTTTAGTTGTGTACTCTGTAAAAGTTCCTTTATGATCCTTAATTTTAGTAATTTGAGGTTTATTTTTCTTCATTAGCTTGGTTAAGGAAGTGTCAATTTTATTTATTTTTCAAAGATTAAATTTTGTGTTGTGTCAAAAAAAATAACACATGGAAAATTATTTCAATAAATTGAATAGATTTATAACTCCTACCTTATATTATGCAAAAGGCAAGTCCAACTATACACCATGTCTCTTCTGAAATGCTTGTATCTATTCTGTTTGGGTTCTTTTTCTCCATTATATTAGTATTAGTGGTAAGAGTCTCGTAGGGTATATGAATGTTTCTGAGAATAATCTTGTGAAAAGATAATTATAAATCCACATTCATGAATATGAAAAATTTAGGAAGTGCAAAATAAGACACATATATTTCATATTTTGAAAAATTTGGAGAGTATATCTATATTTATATCTATATATCTATATCTATATCTATCTATCTATCTATCTATCTATATATATATATACACACACACACACACACACACACACACACACACACACACACAACACTCACAGACATTAAAAAGTACCAATATAAATGCCAATCGAAATTCATCAGTAAATATATATCATCCACAAATGCAAAAAATATTTATTTTACTGAACATGAGTTTATATATAATGTTTTTCTAATAGGATGCTCTCCTATAGGTTGAATTTTCATTTCCAAAAGCATTTAGGAGGAGTGAACTCTTCTCACAATTTGTATCTGCCAAGACAGCCACCTCACAAAAATGTACGTGTGATACCTGGTAGGATTCGATATAAGCATATAAATATACATGTGTGAATAGGCTACAGAAAAGGGAAACAAGAATTCACATATTTGGTAAGTTTAAAAACACATGGAAAATATTTCAATTAAAATTTGACTAGATTTATAACTCCAACCTTATATAAGGCAAATGTCAAGTCCAACTATACAACATGTCTCCTCTGAAGTGCTTGTATTTCTATTGTGTTGGGTTAATTTTCCCGATTATATTAGGATGAATAGTCTGAGTCTACTAGGTATGGGTTAGTGTCAGGGATTCAGTACTTCGAATGAAAAATTGGAAAATGAATCCAATGTGTATGTAAATATACGCTGCACAAATATCCTCCCGCTCTCATCCAGAACAATGCCTTGACATTACCTTCACCACAAGTAAGACACAACTAGAGGAGAAGAGTTACAAAATCAGTGAATACATATCTGGAATGGAAAATGCTAAGGAGTTCACATTCTGGAGGTGGTAGAGGAGTTTCAAAAAGTAAGGGACAGGGTAAACACTCCACAAACATGGAGCTCTGCTGGCTTAAAAACTTTTTGAGAAACTGCCTCTGAGCTTCCGCACTTGAAATATATGTTGTTTTCAGGAGATTTGGCTTCCTTTGTAGTGAGACCATCAAAGCTGGGTGTACATCTATGTGACCTGGAGGACATGGTTTCTTATTTTCCAATGAACAAGATGAAGCAGTGCTAAATCCTCTCTTTGTAGGTAAACTGAGGCCACTGGGGACTAAGTGTCTCCCCGTGTGGACTGTGAAGCCATTTGGTCCTCCTCCATCTTTTGTGGAGTTTTTGCTCCTGCACTGTGAGTTTGGTATTTGTTTCACGAAATACTAGGAGCTAAACTGGGACACAGTGCTGGAGGGAGTTCTGTCACGTGTGGTGGGTCAGGGTCTGCAAGAGAATGCACCAACTAGGCTTCTATCTCTCACAGCTTTCCCCATTGCCCCCTTTTCCATATCAACCTGATTCTTAATTTTCCTCTGAAAACTCTCCATATAACAAGATGCCTTTACATATAAGGGTCTGCTGGCAGCACCATGTCAGTTACAAGCCATTTGGAATCCAATGGTAGATCCACAAGGCCCTTCCACGAATGTTTTATCAAACACCTCCCCACCACTGCTCTAGACCCACTACTCAGCAGGCTACAAACTACTGGCATCTCTGTTCTACACCATTTTCATGAAACTCAGTAAATCAAGGCACTGTCTGGTATAATCATGATCAGCAAAAGGACATCCAATGTTTCTCCAGTGCCACATGGTCATAGGTATTTCAAAAATTTCATGGTATTTATCTAGCCATTTTTCAAGCATGAAGTTGGAGGCACTGTGGGTTTCAATTCATTCAGCAAAGATTAAATGGTGAGGAAGCTCATTTCAATAAAATCTCTGGAGAACTCTCACAGGCAAGGCTTCCCAAAGAGTGGACAAAAGGTCACATTAGGCGAGGCCCATTGAGGTCTATAATGTGAGGTCCATGTGTGTTTTGACTCTCAACTATGGCTTCCATTTTTTAAGGATAAAATCATGTGATATCCTTGCTGAGATTCCCAGGCCTCTGTGGAAATCCACCCGGGGCCTAGGTCTCAGTTTCCAAGAGCGACTTTCATGCATGGCCTCTTAAAATCCCAACAAAATTCATGGCAATGCTTCTCTGAGTTCAGTTCCAAAACCCAGTCTCTAAGGGGAATCACACCAGAGTTCAAGCCCACGTGGACACAGTCATTTATTCCAATGCCACACAAATGAGCAACATTAAAACCAAAACACTCCCACATAGCCCTCATCTTATTCCATATAGTCAATCATCTTAACATCTGGCTGGAGGTTTCCATGAGGGGCGCAGCCCAAGACAGTGTCCAAAATCAGCTCGTTTGCCCCTCATTTGCCTAAAGTCAGGGTAGGCTGGACACCGTTTCTGTGAACCAGGAGTGAACAAATAAACCTGCCGTTAATACTTCTGTATTTCTCCAATTTGAGGTCTACTGATTTTAGGTATCAATTCTTTAGGTGATTAAGAGTCAAGCGAAAACACAAGCACCTCTGCAGGGCTTTGAAGAACTCATTTGACCCAAATAATCCCTATTCTCATTTGATGGAGTGCAGCAACCTAACAGAGGAAGGCAAGAGACTTCATCCAAAATGAATGATATTTTTTGCCATTGTGGTTTTGGAAGCTCACATGGGATCATTCTTAAGATCCATCAGGTGCTGAGAATCTAAGCCACAGCCACACACAGGTCCAAGAGGCTGATAAAGACACATCCCTTTCCAAAGCAATTAAGCTAAGAGCCACAGGTGAGGCCGATTCATTTCCATTTGAAAACTGTTTTCTTCAGGCTTCACAAAGGGGTGGCCTGAGGCAAAGACCTTCCTGACATTCAGTGCAACACAACAATAAGTAAGCAAAAAGCCCAAAGCAGTGTTTCTGCACTGAGACTTTCCTGGTCACACTGATATCTGAGTTTTCTGAGATGCTCGCCATTCTCTTCAACTATCCTTTACATGGCCATGTCACAGAGCTTGGAGGTGGTACATATTTTGGACACAAATCCATGAGCCTATTCTGGAGAGTGGCCAGAATTCAGGAAGAAAACAACAACTTAGAAAGATAGCAGGTGTTGCACATCGATAAGACAAGCTGCAGTCCATTCATATATTGGGCAGGATGAATTATGGGAAGATTTATACTAGACAGGACACATCCATTAATGCATTCTCTTTTCTAATGTCTACAACAACGGACACAGTGGGATACACAGAAACAGAAACACTCGCCGTGTCAAATGACTTACTAGAAACTGTCCACTCCAAACCAAACAAAAAGCCTTTCCTATCTATTCTCAGAACATGAGACAAAACAACAAACCCACACCCACTCCCACAAAGGCACCTCCTGCCCCCAAGTAGGTCTGTGACTATCAGAAGTATCCTCTGACTGGTGGGCCATACTATGTTCCCCCGACATGGCCTGTCTTCTCTCAGATCATGTTTCTTTGAACAACTCTGTGAAGATGTCAGGAAAAAGTGGTTAGCCACTACCTGTTTTCTCAGGAAAGGTCCATCTTCAGAGCTCTCCTGGCATTTTTCCATCCTCACATCAATAGGTACCAAGAAAACTGACTCTGTCCTTGGTAAATCCAAACAAGTGAGCCCACTGGGCCTGGGACTGGGACTGCCTCTGGGTGCCTGGCTTCTTGGATACCAAGTTCAGAGAGTTCCATCACCAAGGAAATGAGGTATGTCACATTCTTTGGAACTGAATGAGGTCACTGCCTTGGCAACCACTTTGTCCTAACAGTTGCTTCCAAGGGTTACATAAGATGGAGGTTTCCCCTACTTCCTGTGACACTTTCATAAGGTAGAATGTATATCAACCATTGGCACCCGGGAACAGCTCTCCACTCAGGCCTGGATTGTTCCACCTTGTCTACAATAAGAAGAGAGAGGCAGATTCAGACACATCCCTTCATCCTGACCAGGTTGTTTGCCATGGAAGATGACTTTTGCTCTCTCAGGTGCTTCATACCTGCCTACAACTTCTCCAGGTATCATTTGTGCATGGACATTTGAGGTTCTCATCTGGTGGAAGATCCCCAACTTTCCTGTATTGTAAGAACCCCTCTGTCCCTGCTCTTCTGTAAAATGATTCAGGGAACAGTGTATACTTGGGGTTAAAAACAGGTTTGATTTGGTGACGAATGATTCTGTGCGATGAATAATGGGATTGGGAACCTGCAATATTTACAAGAATATAGAGGTAAAATATAAGTATGAAAAAAGAAATCTAGGTATGATTTGAAGCCCAGAAGGGTTTTGCCCTTGATTGGGATACTTAGCTTTGAATTATGTTCTGCAAAGATGTCTCAGATAATTCGAATTACAATGGCATAGGACCTTGTACATTGGATGATAGAATTTAGAAGAGAACATCCGGTCAAAAAGGGATATTCAGTAGGATTAGGAAGATAGTCGGTAGGTTTAGGAAGAAGAGTGAGAATAGGATTTGGACCAAAAGTTCTTTAGCAATAGACTTTTGGTTATAGAGTGAATGAAAATGTCAGCACATATAAAGAGTCAGTCACTATGTTGAACTGGGGAAAATATGTAGTAAAGCAGATATCAATAGAAACATTACGAAATCAGGCAAAGTATAAAGTGAGGGATAGAATTAGACATTTTCAACAGTGTTGAGTTTGAATATATAAATTAGGAAAAAACAAATATGTAGTCACCAATAGGATTGACAATTGACAGCATTAGGCAACCTGGACATGGATGTTTTTAGAAATCCATGTTCACTTTAAATTTAGGCTTTGGTACAATCATAAGTGTGACCTTTCCATTTTCTGTCCAGAATATTACTGTGATAATGAGGTGACATGAGTATTTCTTTCACCATTTCTGGGAGCAATATATTGAAGATGTAATATTAGAATCGGGGTACAAAGAGGTGTACCCTGTTTCTATGAACATAGAAAAAAAGCATGAATAGACCATACTGTGAATAAATAATATAATTTTTTCAACTTTAAATAATGAATTGAACTGATATCTGAAAAATTAAAGGAAATCGTATATTGATATACAATCATTCATTCCAACCAGTTATATATCTATTGGAAATATTAGTGTTTTGGTTTATCATGAAGAGTGTGTGAGTTTTGCTTCAAAATGATTATGGAAATTCAAAATTATGTGTTTGGAAAGAAGTCTGATGAAAAGACCAGTCAAGAAAACCTGACAATACATGTGTTCTGAAGCAAGAAGTGATTAAAGTTGAAACAAATGCCTATTAATTTGTGAACTTGTTCATGCAATGTATATCCTATGATGTGCAAAAACTGAAGAAACAATAATGTACCAGTGTCGAATACAAATGAATGACAAATTACATATCATGTCCCATAGGAGTCTTCTTGCATTGATGTTAGACTGGGTCAGTTACTGTAGAGTAATTAGGATTTGTATGCACCATTCACTGAAGTTAGGTTTCAGTACTATGAAACAAATATGTATTTCAGGTGGATGAATATTTCTGAATATAATCTTGTGAAAAGTTGATTATAAATCCACATACATGTACATGAATGAATTTAGAGAGTATATATTAGACACATTTTTTCATATTTTGAAAAATTTGGAGAGTATATATATATATCTATGTCTATACACACACACAGACACACAAACACACACAGACACACACACACAGACACACACACACACAACATTCACAGACATTAGAAAGTACCAATATAAATGCCAATCGAAATTCATCAGTAAATATATATCATCGAGAGATGCAAAAATATTTATTTTACTGAACATGAGTTTATGCATAATTTTGTTCTACTAGGACGTTCTCCTATAGGTTGAATTTTCATTTCCAACAGCATTTGGGAGGAGTGAACTCTTCTCACAATTTGTATCTGCCAAGACAGCCACCTCACAAAAATGTATGTGTGATACCTGGTAGGATTTTATATATGCATATAAATATACATGTGTGAATAGGCTACAGAAAAAGGAAACAAGAATTCACATATTTGTTAAGTTTAAAAAGAGATGCAGAATATTTCAATTAAAATTTGACGAGATTTATAACTCCTACCTTATATAATGCAAATGTCGAGTCCAACTATACAACATGTCTCCTCTGAAGTGCTTGTATTTCTATTGTGTTGGGTTAATTTTCCCCATTATATTAGGATAAATAGTCTGAGTCTACTAGGTAAGTTTTAGTGTCTGGGATTCAGTACTTCAAATGGAAAATTGGAAAATGAATCCAATGTGTACGTAAGTATATGCTGCACAAATATCCTCGCGCTCTCATCCAGAACAATGCCTTGACATTACCTTCACCCCAAGTAAGACACAATTAGAGGAGAAGAGTTACAAAATCAGTGAATACATATCTGGAATGGAAAATGCTCAGGAGTTCACAACCTTGGAAGTGGTAGAGGAGTTTCCAAAAGTAAGGGACAGGGTAAACACTCCTCAAACATGGAACTCTGCTGGCCTAAAAACTTTTTGAGAAACTGCCTCTGAGCTTCCGCACTTGAAATATATGTTGTTTTCATGAGATTTGGCTTCCTTTGTAGTGAGACCATCAAAGCTGGGTCTGCATCTATGTGACCTGGAGGACATGGTTTCTTATTTTCCAATGAACAAGATGAAGCAGTGCTGAATCCTCTCTTTTTAGGTAAATTGAGGCCACTAGGGACTAAGTGTCTCCCCGTCTCCCCGTGTGGACTGTGAAGCCATTTGGTCCTCCTCCACTTTTTGTGGTGTTTAGGCTGCTGCACTGTGAGTTTGGTATTTGTTTCACGAAATACTAGGAGCTAAACTGGGACACAGTGCTGGAGGGAGTTCTGTCACGTGTGGTGGGTCAGGGTCTGCAAGAGAATGCACCAACTAGGCTTCTATCTCTCACAGCTTGCCCCATTGCCCCCTTGTCCATATCAACCTGATTCTTAATTTTCCTCTTAAAACTCTCCATATAACAAGATGCCTTTACATATAAGGGTCTGCTGGCAGCACCATGTCAGTTACAAGCCATTTGGAATCCAATGGTAGATCCACATGGCCCTACCACGGATGTTTTATCAAACACCTCCCCAGCACTGCTCTAGACCCACTACTCAGCAGGCTCCAACTTACTGTCATCTCTGTTCTACACCATTTTCATGAAACTCAGTAAATCAAGGCACTGTCTGGTATACTCATGATCAGCAATAGGACATCCAATGTTTCTCCAGTGCCACCTGGTCATAGGAATTTCAAAAATTTCATGGTATTTATCTAGCCATTTTTCAAGCATGAAGTTGGAGGCACTGTGGGTTTCAATTCATTCAGCAAACATTAAATGGTGAGGATGCTCATTTCAATGAAATGTCTGGAGAAATCTCACAGGCAAGGCTTCCCAAAGAATGGACAAAAGGTCACATTAGGCCAGGCCCATTGAGGTCTACAATGTGAGGTGCATGTGTGTTTTGACTCTCAACTATGGATGCCATTTCTTTAAGAATAAAATCATGTGATATCCTTGCTGAGATTCCCAGGCCTCTGTGGAAATCCACCCGGGGCCTAGGTCTCAGTTTCCAAGAGCGACTTTCATGCATGGCCTCTTAAAATCCCAACTAAACTCATGGCAATGCATCTCTGAGTTAAGTTCCAAAACCCAGTGTTTAAGGGGAATCACACCAGAGTTCAAGCCCACGTGGAACCAGTCATTTTTTCCAATGCCACACAAATGACCAACATTAAAACCAAAACACTCCCACATGGCCCTCACCTTATTCCATATAGTCAATCATCTTAACATCTGGCTGGAGGTTTCCATGAGGGGTGCAGCCCAAGACAGTGTCCAAAATCAGCTCGTTTGCCCCTCATTTGCCTAAAGTAAGGGTAGCCTGGACACCGTTGCTGTGAACCAGGAGTGAACAAATAAGCCTGCCGTTAATACTTCTATGTTTCTCCAATTTGAGGGCTACTGATTTTAGGTATCGATTCTTTAGGTGATTTAGAGTCATGCGAAAACACAAGCACCTCTGCAGGGCTTTGAAGAACTCATTTGACTCACATAATCCCTATTCTCATTTGTTTTAGTGCAGGAACCTAACAGAGGAAGGCAAGAGTCTTCATCCACAATGAATGATATTTTTTGCCATTTTGGTTTTGGAAGCTCACATGGGATCATTCTTAAGATCCATCAGGTGCTGAGAATCTAAGTCACAGCCACACACAGGACCAAGAGGCTGATAAAGGCACATCCCTTTCCAAAGCAATTAAGCAAAGAACCACAGGTGAGGCCCATTCATTTCCATTTGAAAACTGTTTTCTTAAGGCTTCACAAAGGGGTGGCCTGAGGCAAAGACCTTCCTGACATTCAGTGCAACACAACAATAAGTAAGCAAAAAGCCCAAAGCAGTGTTTCTGCACTGAGACTTTCCTGGTCACACTGAAATCTGAGTTTTCTGAGATGCTCGCCATTCTCTTCAACTATCCTTTACATGGCCATGTCACAGAGCTTGGAGGTGGTACATATTTTGGACACAAATCCCTGAGCCCATTCTGGAGAGTGGCCAGAATTCAGGAAGAAAACAACAACTTAGAAAGATAGCAGGTGTTGCACATCGATAAGACAAGCTGCAGTCCATTCATATGTTGGGCAGGATGAATTATGGGAAGATTTATACTAGACAGGACACATCCATTAATGCATTCACTTTTCTAATGTCTACAACAACGGACACAGTGGGATACACATAAACAGAAACACTCGCCTTGTCAAATGACTTACTAGAAACTGTCTGCTCCAAACCAAACAAACCGCCTTTTGGATCTATTCTCAGAACATGAGACAAAACAACAAACGCACACCCACTCCCACAAAGGCACCTCCTTCCCCCAAGTAGGTCTGTGACTATCCGGAGTGTCCTCTGACTGGTGGGCCATACTATGTTCCCCCAAAATGGCCTGTCTTCTCTCAGATCTTGTTTCCTTGACCAACTCTGTGAAGATGTCAGGAAAAAGTGGTTAGCCACTACCTGTTTTCTCAGGAAAGGTCCATCTTCAGAGCTCTCCTGGCATTTGGCCATCCTCACATCATTAGGTACCAAGAAAACTGACTCTGTCCTTGGTAAATCCAAACAAGTGAGCCCACTGGGCCTGGGACTGGGACTGCCTCTGGGTGCCTGGCTTCTTGGATACCAAGTTCAGAGAGTTCCATCACCAAGGAAATGAGGTATGTCACATTCTTTGGAACTGAATGAGGTCACTGCCTTGGCAACCACTTTGTCCTAACAGTTGCTTCCAAGGGTTACATAAGATGGAGGTTTCCCCTACTTCCTGTGACACTTTCATAAGGTAGAATGTATATCAACCATTGGCACCCGGGAACAGCTCTCCACTCAGGCCTGGATTGTTCCACCTTGTCTACAATAAGAAGAGAGAGGCAGATTCAGACACATCCCTTCATCCTGACCAGGTTGTTTGCCATGGAAGATGACTTTTGCTCTCTCAGGTGCTTCATACCTGCCTACAACTTCTCCAGGTATCATTTGTGCATGGACATTTGAGGTTCTCATCTGGTGGAAGATCCCCAACTTTCCTGTATTGTCAGAACCCCTCTGTCCCTGCTCTTCTGTAAAATGATTCAGGGAACAGTGTACACTTGGGGTTAAAAACAGGTTTGATTTGGTGATGAATGATTCTGTGCGATGAATAATGGTATTTGGAACCTGTAATATTTACAAGAATATAGAGGTGAAATATAAGTATGAAAAAAGAAATCTTGGTATGCTTTGAAGCCCAGAAGGGTTTTGCCCTTGATTGGGATACTTAGCTTTGAATTATGTTCTGCAAAGATGTCTCAGATAATTTGATATACAATGGCATAGGACCTTGTACATTGGATGATTGAATTTAGAAGAGAACATCCAGTCAAAAAGGGATATTCAGTAGGATCAGGAAGATAGTCGGTAGGTTTAGGAAGACGAGTGAGTATAGGATTTGGACCAAAAGTTCTTTAGCAATAGACTTTTGGTTATAGAGTGAATGTAAATGTCAGCACTTATGAAGAGTCAGACACTATGTTGAACTGGGGAAAATATGTAGAAAAGCAGATATCAATGGAAACATTACGAAATCAGGCAAAGTATAAAGTGAGGGATAGAATTAGACATTTTCAACAGGGTTGAGTTTGAATATATAAATTAGGAAAAAGCAAATATGTAGTCACCAGTAGGAGTGACAATTGACAGCATTAGGCAACCTGGACATGGATGTTTTTAGAAATCCATGTTCACTTTCCATTTAGGCTTTGGTACAATCATAAGTGTGACCGTTCCATTTTTTTTCCAGAATATTACTGTGATAATGAGGTGACATGAGTATTTCTTTCACCATTTCTGGGAGCAATATATTGAAGATGTAAAATTAGAATCGGGGGTACAAATAGGTGTACCCTGTTTCTATGAACATAGAGAAAAACCACGAATAGACCATACTGTGAATAAATAATATAACTTTTTTGAACTTTAAATAATGAATTGAACTGATATCTGAAAAATGAAAGGAAATTGTATATTGATATACAATCATTCATTCCAACCAGTTATATATCTAATGGAAATATTAGTGTTTTGGTTTATCATGAAGAGTGTGTGAGTTTTGCTTCAAAATGATTATGGAAATTCAAAATAATGTGTTTGGAAAGAAGTCTCATGAAAAGACCAGTCAAGAAAACCTGACAATACATGTGTTCTGAAGCAAGAAGTGATTAATGTTGAAACAAATGCCTATTAATTTGTGAACTTGTGGATGAAATGTATATCCTATGATGTGCAAAAACTGAAGAAACAATAATGTACCAGTGTCGAATACAAGTGAATGACAAATTACATATCATGTCCCATAGGAGTCTACTTACATTGATGTTAGACTGGGTCAGATACTGTAGAATAATTAGGATTTGTATGCACCCTTCACTGAAGTTAGTAGTCATTACTAGGAAACAAATATGTATTTCAGGTGGATGAATATTTCTGATTATAATCTTGTGAAAAGTTGATTATTAATCAACATACATGAACATGAATGAATTTAGAGAGTGTATACTAGACACATATATTTCATATTTGGAAAACTTTGGAGAGTATATCTATATCTATATCTATACACACACACACACACACACACACACACACACACAACACTCACAATCATTAAAAAGTACCAATATAAATGCCAATCGAAATTCATCAGTAAATATATATCATCCACAGATGCAAAAATATTTATGTTACTGAACATGAGTTTATGTATAATGTTGTTCTTCTAGGACGCTCTCTTATAGGTTGAATTTTCATTTCCAACAGCATTTAGGAGGAGTGAACACTTTTCACAATTTATATCTGCCAAGATATCCACCTTACAAAAATATACGTGTGATACCTGGTAGGATTCTATATATGCATATAAATATACATGTGTGAATAGGCTACAGAAATTGGAAACAAGTATTCACATATTTGTTAAGTTTAAAAACACATGGAGAATATTTCAATTAAAATTTGACTAGATGTATAACTCCTACCTTATATAATGCAAATGTCAAGTCCAACTATAGAACATGTCTCCTCTGAAGTGCTTGTATTTCTATTGTGTTGGGTTAATTTTCCCCATTATATTAGGATGAATAGTCTGAGTCTACTAGGTATGGGTTAGTGTCAGGGATTCAGTACTTCGAATGAAAAATTGGAAAATGAATCCAATGTGTATGTAAATATATGCTGCACAAATATCCTCCCGCTCTCATCCAAAACAATGCCTTGACATTACCTTCACCCCAAGTAAGACACAATTAGAGGAGAAGAGTTACACAATCAGTGAATACATATCTGGAATGGAAAATGCTCATTAGTTTACAACCTTGGAGGTGGTTTAGGAGTTTCCAAAAGTAAGGGACATGGTAAACACTCCACAAACATGTAACTCTGCTGGCCTAAAAACTTTTTGAGAAACTGCCTCTGAGCTTCCGCACTTGAAATATATGTTGTTTTCATGAGATTTGGCTTCCTTTGTAGTGAGACCATCAAAGCTGGGTCTGCATCTATGTGACCTGGAGGACATGGTTTCTTATTTTCCAATGAACAAGATGAAGCAGTGCTGAATCCTCTCTTTATAGGTAAACTGAGGCCACTGGGGACTAAGTGTCACCCCGTCTCCCCGTGTGGACTGTGAAGCCATTTGGTCCTCCTCCACTTTTTGTGGTGTTTAGGCTGCTGCACTGTGAGTTTGGTATTTGTTTCACGAAATACTAGAAGCTAAACTGGGACACAATGCTGGAGGGAGTTCTGTCACCTGTGGTGGGTCAGGGTCTGCAAGAGAATGCACCAACTAGGCTTCTATCTCTCACAGCTTGCCCCATTGCCCCCTTGTCCATATCAACCTGATTCTTAATTTTCCTCTTAAAACTCTCCATATAACAAGATGCCTTTACATATAAGGGTCTGCTGGCAGCACCATGTCAGTTACAAGCCATTTGGAATCCAATGGTAGATGCACATGGTCCTACCACGGATGTTTTATCAAACGCCTCCCCACCACTGCTCTAGACCCACTACTCAGCAGGCTCCAAATTACTGGCATCTCTGTTCTACACCATTTTCATGAAACTCAGTAAATCAAGGCACTGTCTGGTATACTCATGATCAGCAATAGGACATCCAATGTTTCTCCAGTGCCACCTGGTCATAGGAATTTCAAAAATTTCATGGTATTTATCTAGCCATTTTTCAAGCATGAAGTTGGAGGCACTGTGGGTTTCAATTCTTTCAGCAAACATTAAATGGTGTGGAAGCTCATTTCAATGAAATCTCTGGAGAAATCTCACAGGCAAGGCTTCCCAAAGAATGGACAAAACTTCACATTAGGCCAGGCCCATTGAGGTCTACAATGTGAGGTGCATGTGTGTTTTGACTCTCAACTATGGATGCCATTTCTTTTAGAATAAAATCATGTGATATGCTTGGTGAGATTCCCAGGCCTCTGTGGAAATCTACCCGGGGCCTATGTCTCAGTTTCCAAGAGCAACTTTCATGCGTGGCCTCTTAAAATCCCAACAAAATTCATAGCAATGCTTCTCTGAGTTCAGTTCCAAAACCCAGTGTTTAATTGGAATCACACCAGAGTTCAAGCCCACGTGGAACCAGTCATTTTTTCCAATGCCACACAAATGACCAACATTAAAACCAAAACACTCCCACATGGCCCTCACCTTATTCCATATAGTCAATCATCTTAACCTCTGGCTGGAGGTTTCCATGAGGGGTGCAGCCCAAGACAGTGTCCAAAATAAGCTCGTTTGCCCCTCATTTGCCTAAAGTCAGGGTAGCCTGGACACCGTTGCTGTGAACCAGGAGTGAACAAATAAGCCTGCCGTTAATACTTCTATGTTTCTCCAATTTGAGGGCTACTGATTTTAGGTATCGATTCTTTAGGTGATTTAGAGTCATGCAAAAACACAAGCACCTCTGCAGGGCTTTGAAGAACTCATTTGACTCACAGAATACCTATTCTCGTTTGTTGGAGTGCAGGAACCTAACAGAGGAAGGCAAGAGTCTTCATCCACAATGAATGATATTTTTTGCCATTTTGGTTTTGGAAGCTCACATGGGATCATTCTTAAGATCCATCAGGTGCTGAGAATCTAAGTTACAGCCACACACAGGACCAAGAGGCTGATAAAGACACATCCCTTTCCAAAGCAATTAAGCAAAGAACCACAGGTGAGGCCCATTCATTTCCATTTGAAAACTGTTTTCTTCAGGCTTCACAAAGGGGTGGCCTGAGGCAAAGACCTTCCTGACATTCAGTACAACACAACAATAAGTAAGCAAAAAGCCCAAAGCAGGGTTTCTGCACTGAGACTTTCCTGGTCACACTGAAATCTGAGTTTTCTGAGATGCTCGCCATTCTCTTCAACTATCCTTTACATGGCCATGTCACAGAGCTTGGAGGTGGTACATATTTTGGACACAAATCCCTGAGCCTATTCTGGAGAGTGGCCAGAATTCATGAAGAAAACAACAACTTAGAAAGATAGCAGGTGTTGCACATCGATAAGACAAGGTGCAGTCCATTCTTATATTGGGCAGGATGAATTATATTGAAGATTTATACTAGACAGGATACATCCATTAATGCATTCTCTTTTCTAATGTCTACAACAACGGACACAGTGGGATACACATAAACAGAAACACTCGCCTTGTCAAATGACTTACTAGAAACTGTCTGCTCCAAACCAAACAAACCGCCTTTTGGATCTATTCTCAGAACATGAGACAAAACAACAAATGCACACCCACTCCCACAAAGGCACCTCCTTCCCCCAAGTAGGTCTGTGACTATCCGGAGTGTCCTCTGACTGGTGGGCCATACTATGTTCCCCCGAAATGGCCTGTCTTCTCTCAGATCTTGTTTCCTTGACCAACTCTGTGAAGATGTCAGGAAAAAGTGGTTAGCCACTACCTGTTTTCTCAGGAAAGGTCCATCTTCAGAGCTCTCCTGGCATTTTTCCATCCTCACATCAATAGGTACCAAGAAAACTGACTCTGTCCTTGGTAAATCCAAACAAGTGAGCCCACTGGGCCTGGGACTGGGACTGCCTCTGGGTGCCTGGCTTCTTGGATACCAAGTTCAGAGAGTTCCATCACCAAGGAAATGAGGTATGTCACATTCTTTGGAACTGAATGAGGTCACTGCCTTGGCAACCACTTTGTCCTAACAGTTGCTTCCAAGGGTTACATAAGATGGAGGTTTCCCCTACTTCCTGTGACACTTTCATAAGGTAGAATGTATATCAACCATTGGCACCCGGGAACAGCTCTCCACTCAGGCCTGGATTGTTCCACCTTGTCTACAATAAGAAGAGAGAGGCAGATTCAGACATATCCCTTCATCCTGACCAGGTTGTTTGCCATGGAAGATGACTTTTGCTCTCTCAGGTGCTTCATACCTGCCTACAACTTCTCCAGGTATCATTTGTGCATGGACATTTGAGGTTCTCATCTGGTGGAAGATCCCCAACTTTCCTGTATTGTAAGAACCCCTCTGTCCCTGCTCTTCTGTAAAATGATTCAGGGAACAGTGTATACTTGGGGTTAAAAACAGGTTTGATTTGGTGACGAATGATTCTGTGCGATGAATAATGGGATTGGGAACCTGCAATATTTACAAGAATATAGAGGTGAAATATAAGTATGAAAAAAGAAATCTAGGTATGCTTTGAAGCCCAGAAGGGTTTTGCCCTTGATTGGGATACTTAGCTTTGAATTATGTTCTGCAAAGATGTCACAGATAATTTGATATACAATGGCATAGGACCTTGTACATTGGATGATTGAATTTAGAAGAGAACATCCAGTCAAAAAGGGATATTCAGTAGGATTAGGAAGATAGTCGGTAGGTTTAGGAAGACGAGTGAGTATAGGATTTGGACCAAAAGTTCTTTAGCAATAGACTTTTGGTTATAGAGTGAATGTAAATGTCAGCACATATGAAGAGTCAGACACTATGTTGAACTGTGGAAAATATGTAAAAAAGCAATATCAATGGAAACATTACGAAATCAGGCAAAGTATAAAGTGAGGGATAGAATTAGACATTTTCAACAGGGTTGAGTTTCAATATATAAATTAGGAAAAAACAAATATGTAGTCACCAATAGGAGTGACAATTGACAGCATTAGGCAACCTGGACATGGGTGTTTTTAGAAATCCATGTTCACTTTCCATTTAGGCTCTGGTACAATCATAAGTGTGACCGTTCCATTTTTTTTCCAGAATATTACTGTGATAATGAGGTGACATGAGTATTTCTTTCACCATTTCTGGGAGCAATATATTGAAGATGTAAAATTAGAATCGGGGGTACAAATAGGTGTACCCTGTTTCTATGAACATAGAGAAAAACCACGAATAGACCATACTGTGAATAAATAATATAACTTTTTTGAACTTTAAATAATGAATTGAACTGATATCTGAAAAATGAAAGGAAATTGTATATTGATATACAATCATTCATTCCAACCAGTTATATATCTAATGGATATATTAGTGTTTTGGTTTATCATGAAGAGTGTGTGAGTTTTGCTTCAAAATGATTATGGAAATTCAAAATAATGTGTTTGGAAAGAAGTCTCATGAAAAGACCAGTCAAGAAACCCTGACAATACATGTGTTCTGAAGCAAGAAGTGATTAATGTTGAAACAAATGCCTATTAATTTGTGACCTTTGGATAAAATGTATATCCTATGATGTGCAAAAACTGAAGAAACAATAATGTACCAGTGTCGAATACAAATGAATGACAAATTACATATCATGTCCCATAGGAGTCTACTTGCATTGATGTTAGACTGGGTCAGATACTGTAGAATAATTAGGATTTGTATGCACCCTTCACTGAAGTTAGTAGTCAGTGCTAGGAAACAAATATGTATTTCAGGTGGATGAATATTTCTGATTATAATCTTGTGAAAAGTTGATTATAAATCAACATACATGAACATGAATGAATTTAGAGAGTGTATACTAGACACATATATTTCATATTTGGAAAACTTTGGAGAGTATATCTATATCTATATCTATACACACACACACACACACACACACACACACACACACACAACACTCACAGACATTAAAAGTACCAATATAAATGCCAATCGAAATTCATCAGTAAATATATATCATCCACAGATGCAAAAATATTTATGTTACTGAACATGAGTTTATGTATAATGTTGTTCTTCTAGGACGCTCTCTTATAGGTTGAATTTTCATTTCCAACAGCATTTAGGAGGAGTGAACACTTCTCACAATTTGTATCTGCCAAGACATCCACCTTACAAAAATGTACGTGTGATACCTGGTAGGATTCTATATATGCATATAAATATACATGTGTGAATAGGCTACAGAAATTGGAAACAAGTATTCACATATTTGTTAAGTTTAAAAACACATGGAGAATATTTCAATTAAAATTTGACTAGATGTATAACTCCTACCTTATATAATGCAAATGTCAAGTCCAACTATAGAACATGTCTCCTCTGAAGTGCTTGTATTTCTATTGTGTTGGGTTAATTTTCCCCATTATATTAGGATGAATAGTCTGAGTCTACTAGGTATGGGTTAGTGTCAGGGATTCAGTACTTCGAATGAAAAATTGGAAAATGAATCCAATGTGTATGTAAATATATGCTGCACAAATATCCTCCCGCTCTCATCCAAAACAATGCCTTGAAATTACCTTCACCCCCAAGTAAGACACAATTAGAGGAGAAGAGTTACACAATCAGTGAATACATATCTGGAATGGAAAATGCTCAGGAGTTCACAACCTTGGAGGTGGTTTAGGAGTTTCCAAAAGTAAGGGACATGATAAACACTCCACAAACATGTAACTCTGCTGGCCTAAAAACTGTTTGAGAAACTGCCTCTGAGCTTCCGCACTTGAAATATATGTTGTTTTCATGAGATTTGGCTTCCTTTGTAGTGAGACCATCAAAGCTGGGTCTGCATCTATGTGACCTGGAGGACATGGTTTCTTATTTTCCAATGAACAAGATGAAGCAGTGCTGAATCCTCTCTTTATAGGTAAACTGAGGCCACTGGGGACTAAGTGTCTCCCCGTCTCCCCGTGTGGACTGTGAAGCCATTTGTTCCTCCTCCAATTTTTGTGGTGTTTAGGCTGCTGCACTGTGAGTTTGGTATTTGTTTCACGAAATACTAGCAGCTAAACTGGGACACAGTGCTGGAGGGAGTTCTGTCACGTGTGGTGGGTCAGGGTCTGCAAGAGAATGCACCAACTAGGCTTCTATCTCTCACAGCTTGCCCCATTGCCCCCCTGTCCATATCAACCTGATTCTTAATTTTCCTCTTAAAACTCTCCATATAACGAGATGCCTTTACATATAAGGGTCTGCTGGCAGCACCATGTCAGTTACAAGCCATTTGGAATCCAATGGTAGATGCACATGGTCCTACCACGGATGTTTTATCAAACGCCTCCCCACCACTGCTCTAGACCCACTACTCAGCAGGCTCCAAATTACTGGCATCTCAGTTCTACACCATTTTCATGAAACTCAGTAAATCAAGGCACTGTCTGGTATACTCATGATCAGCAACAGGACATCCAATGTTTCTCCAGTGCCACCTGGTCATAGGAATTTCAAAAATTTCATGGTATTTATCTAGCCATTTTTCAAGCATGAAGTTGGAGGCACTGTGGGTTTCAATTCATTAGGCAAACATTAAATGGTGAGGCAGCTCATTTCAATGAAATCTCTGGAGAACTGTCACAGGCAAGGCTTCCCAAAGAATGGAGAAAACGTCACATTAGGCCAGGCCCATTGAGGTCAACAATGTGAGGTCCATGTGTGTTTTGACTCTCAATTATGGCTGCCATTTCTTTAAGAATAAAATCATGTGATATCCTTGCTGAGATTCCCAGGCCTCTGTGGTAAACTACCCGGGGCCTAGGTCTCAGTTTCCAAGAGCGACTTTCATGCGTGGCCTCTTAAAATCCCAACAAAATTCATGGCAATGCTTCTCTGAGTTCAGTTCCAAAACCCAGTGTCTAAGGGGAATCACACCAGAGTTCAAGCCCACGTGGAACCAGTCATTTTTTCCAATGCCACACAAATGACCAACATTAAAACCAAAACACTCCCACATGGCCCTCACCTTATTCCATATAGTCAATCATCTTAAGCTCTGGCTGGAGGTTTCCATGAGGGACGCAGCCCAAGACAGTGTCCAAAATCAGCTCGTTTGCCCCTCATTTGCCTAAAGTCAGGGTAGCCTGGACACCGTTGCTCTGAACCAGGAGTGAACAAATAAGCCTGCCGTTAATACTTCTGTGTTTCTCCAATTTGAGGCCTACTGATTTTAGGTATGGATTCTTTAGGTGATTTAGAGTCATGCGAAAACACAAGCACCTCTGCAGGGCTTTAAGAACTCATTTGATCCAAAGAATCCCTATTCTCATTTGTTGGAGTGCAGGAACCTAACAGAGGAAGGCAAGAGACTTCATCCACAATGAATGATATTTTTTTGCCATTTTGGTTTTGGAAGCTAACATGGGATCATTCTTAAGATCCATCAGGTGCTGAGAATCTAAGTCACAGCCACACACAGGTCTAAGAGGCTGATAAAGACACATCCCTTTCCAAAGCAATTAAACAAAGAGCCACAGGTGAGGCCCATTCATTTCCATTTGAAAACTGTTTTCTTCAAGCTTCACAAAGGGGTGGCCTGAGGCAAAGACCTTCCTGACATTCAGTGCAACACAACAATAAGTAAGCAAAAAGCCCAAAGCAGGGTTTCTGCACTGAGACTTTCCTGGTCACACAGAAATCTGAGTTTTCTGAGATGCTCGCAATTCTCTTCAGCTATCCAGTACATGGCCATGTCACAGAGCTTGGAGGTGGTACATATTTTGGACACAAATCCCTGAGCCTATTCTGGAGAGTGGCCAGAATTCAGGAAGAAAACAACAACTTAGAAAGATAGCAGGTGTTGCACATCGATAAGACAAGCTGCAGTCCATTCATATGTTGGGCAGGATGAATTATGGGAAGATTTATACTAGACAGGACACATCCATTAATGCATTCTCTTTTCTAATGTCTACAACAACGGAAACAGTGGGATACACATAAACAGAAACACTCGCCTAGTCAAATGACTTACTAGAAACTGTCCGCTCCAAACCAAACAAACCGCCATTTCTATCTATTCTCAGAACATGAGACAAAACAACAAACCCAAACCCACTCCCACAAAGGCACCACCTTCCCCCAAGTAGGTCTGTGAGTATCTGGAGTGTCCTCTGACTGTGGGCCATACTATGTTTCCCCGAAATGGCCTGTCTTCTCTCAGATCTTGTTTCCTTGACCAACTCTGTGAAGATGTCAGGAAAAAGTGGTTATCCACTACCTGTTTACTCAGGAAAGGTCCATCTTCAGAGCTCTCCTGGCATTTGGCCATCCTCACATCATTAGGTACCAAGAAAACTGACTCTGTCCTTGGTAAATCCAAACAAGTGAGCCCACTGGGCCTGGGACTGGGACTGCCTCTGGGTGCCTGGCTTCTTGGATACCAAGTTCAGAGATTTCCATCACCAAGGTAATGAGGTATGTCACATTCTTTGGAACTGAATGAGGTCACTGCCTTGGCAAGCACTTTGTCCTAACAGTTGCTTCCAAGGGTAACATAAGATGGAGGTTGCCCCTACTTCCTGTGACACTTTCATAAGGTAGAATGTATATCAACCATTGGCACCAAGGAACAGCTCTCCACTCAGGCCTGGATTGGTCCACCTTCTCTACAATAAGAAGAGAGAGGCAGATTCAGACACATCTCTTCATCCTGACCAGGTTGTTTGCCATGGAAGATGACTTTTGCTCTCTCAGGTGCTTCATACCTGCCTACAACTTCTCCAGGTATCATTTTTGCATGGACATTTGAGGTTCTCATCAGGTGGAAGGTTCCCAACATTCCTGTATTGTCAGAACCACTCTGTCCCTGCACTTCTGTAAAATGATTGAGGAAACAGTGTATACTTAGGGTTAAAAACAGGTTTGATTTGGTGACGAATGATTCTGTGCGATGAATAATGGTATTTGGAACCTGCAATATTTACAAGAATATAGAGGTGAAATATAAGTATGAAAACCGAAATCTACGTATGATTTGAAGCCCAGAAGGTGTTTGCCCTTGATTGGGATACTTAACTTTGAATTATATTCTGCAAAGATGTCTCAGATAATTCGATATACATTGGTATAGCACCTTGTACATTGGATGATTGAATTCAGAAGAGAACATCCAGTCAACGGGATATTCAGTAGGATTAGGAAGATAGTTGGTAGGTTTAGGAAGAAGAGTGAGTATAGGATTTGGACCAAAAGTTCTTTAGCAATAGACTTTCGGTTATAGAGTGAATGTAAATGTCAGCACATATGAAGAGTCAGTCACTATGTTGAACTGGGGAAAATATGTAGAAAAGCAGATATCAATGGAAACATTACGAAATCAGGCAAAGTATAAAGTGAGGGATAGAATTAGACATTTTCAACAGGGTTGAGTTTCAATATATAAATTAGGAAAAACAAATATGTAGTCACCAATAGGATTGACAATTGACAGCATTAGGAAACCTGGACATGGATGTTTTTAGAAATCCATGTTCACTTTCCATTTAGGCTTTGGTACAATCAGAAGTGTGACCTTTCCATTTTTTGTCCAGAATATTACTGTGATAATGAGGTGACATGAGTATTTCTTTCACCATTTCTGGGAGCAATATATTGAAGATGTAAAATTAGAATCGGGGGTACAAATAGGTGTACCCTGTTTCTATGAACATAGAGAAAAACCACGAATAGACCATACTGTGAATAAATAATATAACTTTTTTAAACTTTATATAATGAATTGAATTGATATCTGAAAAATTACAGGAAATCGTATATTGACATACAATCATTCATTCCAACCAGTTATATATCTAATGGAAATATTATTGTTTGGTTTATCATGAAGAGTGTGTGAGTTTTGCTTCAAAAGTGATTATGGAAATCAAAAATAATGTGTTTGGAAAGAAGTCTCATGAAAAGACCAGTCAAGAAACCCTGACAATACATGTGTTCTGAAGCAAGAAGTGATTAAAGTTGAAACAAATGCCTGTAAATTTGTGAACTTGTGGATGAAGTGTATAACTTAAAATGTGCAAAAACTGAAGAAATAATAATGTACCAGTGTTGAGTACATATGAACGTCAAATTACATATCATGTCCCATAGGAATCTACTTGCATTGATGTTAGACTGGGTCAGTTACTGTAGAATAATTAGGATTTGTATGCACCATTCACTGAAGTTAGTTTTCAGTACTAGGAAATAAATATGTATTTCAGGTGGATGAATATTTCTGATTATAATCTTGTGACAAGTTGATTATAAATCCACATACATGAACATGAATGAATTTAGAGAGTTTACTTTAGACACATATATTTCATATTTTGAAAAATCTGCAGAGTGTACAGATATATTACACACACACACACACACACACACACAAACACACAAAACACTGACAGACATTTAAAAGAAGCAATATAAATGGCAATAGAAATTCATCAGTAAATATATATCACCCACAGATGCAAAAATATTTATTATACTGAACATGAATTTATGTATAATGTTCTTCTACTAGGAAGCTCCCCTATAGGTTGAATTTTCAGTTCCAACAGCGTTTAGGAGGTGTGAACTCTTCTCACAGTTTGTATATGCCAAGTCAGCCACCTCAAAATGTACGTGTGATACCTGGTAGGATTCTATATATGCATATAAATATACAAGTGTGAATAGGCTAAAGAGAAAGGGAAACAAGAATTCTCGTATTTTTTAAGTTTAAAAACTTATGGAGAACTTCTTCGATTAAAAATTGACTAAATTTATAACTTTTACCTTATATAATGCAAAAGGCAAGTCCAACTATACAACATGCCTCCAATGAACTGCTTGTATTTCTATAGGTTTGGGTTATTTTTCTCTATCATATTAGGATGAGTTGTTTGAGTCTAGTAGGTATGGGTTAGTGTCAGGGATTCAATATTTCAAAATGAAAATTGGAAAATGAATCCAATTTGTATGCATATATATGCTGCACAAATGTCCTCCCACTCTCATCCAGAACAATGCCTTGACATTACCTTCACCCCAAGTAAGACACAATTAGAGGAGAAGAGTTAGAAAATCAGTGAACACATATGTGGAATGGAAAATGCTCAGGAGTTCACAACCTTGGAGGTGTTAGAGGAGTTTCCAAAAGCAAGGGACAGGGTAAACACTCCACAAACATGGAGCTCTGCTGGCCTAAACACTTTTTGAGAAACTGCCTTGAGATAGGGCACTTAAATATATGTTGTTGTCAGGAGATTTGGCTTCCTTTGTAGTGAGACCATCAAAGCTGGGTCTGCATCTATGAGACCTGGAGGACATTGTTTCTGATGTTTCAATGAACATGAGGCAGCAGTGCTGATATTTTTCTTTTTAGGTAAACTGTGGCCTCTGGGGTCTAAGTGTCTCCCCGTTGAACTGTGAAGCCATTTGGCCCTCCTACACTTTTTGTGGGGTTTTTGCTGCTGCACTGGTAGTTTGGTATTTGCTTCATAAAATAGAAGGAGTTCAACTGGGACACAGTGCTGGAGGGAGTTCTGTCACATGTGGTGGGTCAGGGTCTGCAGGAAAATGCACCAACCAATCTTCTATCCCTCAAAGCTTGCCCCATTGCATCCTTGTCCATAGCAACCTGATTCTGAACATTGCCCTGAATCCTCTCCATATAACAAGATGCCTTTACTTATAAGGGTCTGCTGGCTGCACCATGTAAGCCACAAGCCATTTTTAAGCCAATGGAAGATCCAAATTGCTCCAACACAGAAGTTTTATCACACTCCTGCCCACCACAACTCTAGGCCCACTTCTTAGGAGCCTGAAACTTACTGGGACCTCTGTTGTACACCATTTTCATAAAACCCAGTCAAGCAAGGCACTGTCAGGTACATCCATGATCAGCAGCAGGACATCCAAAGGTTCTCTAGTGCAACCTAGTCATGGGAATTTCAAAAATTTCATGGTATTTATCTAGACATTTTACAAGGATGAAGTTGGAAGCACTGTGGGTTTCAATTTTTTCAGGAACCATTAAATGGTGAGGAAGATTATTTCAATGAAAGCTCTGAAGAACCCTCACAGGCAAGGCTTCTCAAAGAGTGGACAAAAGGTCACATTAAGCCAGGCCCATTGAGGTCTACAATGTGAGTTCCATGTGTGTTTTGACTCTCAAATATGGCTGCCAAGTCTTTCGAATGGAATCATGTGATACCTTGGCTGAGATTCCCAGTGCTCTGTGCAAAGCCACTCTGGGGCTAGATCTCAGTTTCCAAGGGTGACTCTCATACATGGCCTCTTTAATCCCAACACAATACATGGCAATACTTTTCTGAGGTCAGTTTCTGAACTCAGTCTCTAAGGGGAATCACACCAAAGTTCAAGCACAGGTAGACCCAGTTATGTCTTCCAACTGCCACACAAATATCCACAATTAAATCCAAAACACTCCCACATGTCACTCATCTTTTCTATATACCCACTCATCATAACCTCTGGCTGGAGGTTTCCATGAGGGGTGCTGCCCAAGACAGTGTCCAAAATAACCACCCTTGCCCCTCATTTGCCTAAAATCAGGGTGGCCTGGACATCCTTCCAGTGAACCAGGAGTGATCAAATTGGCCGGCCATTAAGATGGCACTGCTTCTCCAATTTGAGGCCTACTGACTGTGGGGTTTAGAGTCTTTATGTGATTTGGAGTCATGAGAAAAATCAAGCACTTAGGGGCTATCCTCTGCAGGGTTTTGAGGAACACATTTAAACCAAATGATCCCTATTCTCACTTGATGAAGGTCAGGAACCTTACAGAGGAATGCGAGAGACTTCATCCAAAATGAATGCTCTTTTGCCCATTTTGGTTTTGGATGCACACATGGGATCTTTCTTTAGATCCATCAGATGCTAAGAATCTAAGCCACAGCCTCACACAGGGCCAAAAAGCTGATTCAGACACATCCCTTTCCAAAGCAATTAAGCAAAGAGCCACAGGTGATGCCCATTCATTTCTATTTGAAAACTATTTCTTTTGACTCTACAAAGGTGTGGCCTGAGGCAAAGACGTTCTGACATTCATGGCAACAGAACAATTGGTAAGCAAAAGGCCCAAAGCAGGGTTTCTCCATTAGAATTTTCTGGTCACACTCATATCTGAATTTTCTTAGATGCTCCCATTCCTTTCAGCAGTCCAGTACATGGCCAAGTCTCAGAGCTTGGAGGTGGTACATATTTTGGACACAAAACTATGAGACTATTCTGGAAATTGGCCAGAATTCAGGAAGAAAACAGGACCTTAGCAAGATTGTAGGAGTTGCCCACCCATAAGTCAAGCCACAGTCCATTCATAAATTGGGCAAGATGAATCTTGAGAAGCTTTCTACTAGTCAGGACACATACAATGATTCATTCTCTTTTCTAATGTCTAAAACCACGGACACAGTGGGATACACAGACAAAGAGACACTGGCCTTGTCAAACGACTTACCAGAAACAGTTCACTCCAAAACAAACAAACCGCCTTTCCTACCTATTCTCAGAACATGAGACAAAACCTCAAACCCACACCCACACACACAAAGGCAGCTCCTTCCCCCAAGTAGGTCTGTGACTATCAGGAGTGTCCTCTGACAGGTGGGCCATACTATGTTCTGATGAAATCGCCTGTCCTGTGTCAGATATGGTCTCATTGGCCCAATCTGTGAAGTTGTCACTAGCCAGCTGTGAGCCACTACCTGCTTTCTCAGGAAAGGCCTCTCTTCAGAGCTTTCCTGACATTTGTCCATCCTCACATCAGTAGGTACCAAGAAAGACTGACTCTGTCCTTGTTAAATCCAAACAAGTGAGACCACTGGGACTGGGTATGGGACTGGCTCTGCGTGCCTGGCTTCCCGGATCCCAAGTTCAGAGAGTTTCATCACCAAGGAAGTGAGGTGAGATTACTTCCTTCAGGAATTTAATGAGGTCACTGCCTTGGCAACCACTTTGTCCTAACAGTAGCTTCCAATAGTCCTATGAGATGGAGGCAGCCCTTACTTCCTGTGACACTTTCATATGTTAGAATGGTATATCAACCATAGGCACCCAGGAACAGCTCTCCACACATGCCTGGTATGGTCCATCTTCTCTACATTAAGAAGAGAGGCTTATTCAGACAAAACCCTTCATTCTGGAAAGGTTTTTTGTGATGTAAGATGACTTTTGCTCTCTCAGGTCCTTCATAGCTGCCTAATCTTCTCCAGGGATCAAATCTGCATGGACCTTTGAGGTTCTCAGCAGGAGGCAGATCCCCTACATTCCTGTATTGTAAGATGAACTCTCTCGCTGCTCTTCTGTAAAGTTAGATTGAGGGAAGAGTGTATGGTTAGGGTTATTAACATGTTCGATTTGGATTACGAATCATCCTGCAGGATGATTAATAGTATTGGGAACCTGCGATATTTATAAGATTATAGAGGTGAAATATAAGTATGAAAACAGAAATGTTGGTAAGATTTGAAGCCCAGAAGGGCATTAGGCCCTTGATTGGGATACTTAGCTTTTAATTACGTTCTACACAGATGTCTCAGATAAATTGATAATCAATGGCATAGGACCTTATACTTTGGATGTTTGATTTTAGAAGAGAACATCCACTCAAATTGAGATAGTCGGTGGGATTAGGAAGATAGTCGGTAGGTTTATAAAAAAGAGTGAGTATAAAATTTGGACAAAAATTTCTGTAGCAATAGGGTTTCGGTTATAGAGTGAATGTAAATGTCAGCACATGTGAAGAGTCAGTCACAATGATTAACTGGGGAAAATATGTAGGAAGGAAAATATCAATAGAGACATTATGAAATGAGGCAATTATATAGTGAGTGATAGGATTAGACATTTTCAATAGGGTTGAGATTGAGTACATAATCTTAGGAAGAAACAAATATGTAGTCACCAATAGGAATGACATTTGAAAGCATTAGGCAACCTGGATATGGATGTTTTTAGTAAGCCATGTTCACTTTCCATTTAGGATTAGGTACAATCATAAGTGTGACCTTTGCATTTTGTGCCCAGAAAATTATTGTGATCAAATATATATGTAGATCATATGATATGTGCATTTCTTCCACCATTTCTGGGAGCAATATTTGAGGACACATAAATTAGTATTGTGGGTACCAAGTGGTGTACCCTGTGTCTACGGATATAGAGATAATGCATGAATAGACCTTAGTGTGAATAAATAATATAACTTTTTTCACTTTAAATAATGGATTGAATTGATATCTTAAAATATATAGGAAATCATATATTGACATACAATCATTCACTCCAACCAGTTACACATATAATGGTAATCTTAGGGTTATTGTTTATCATGAAGTGTGTGTGAGTTTTGTTTCAAAAGTGTTTATGGAAATCGAAAATAATGTGTTTGGAAGGAAGTCTCATGAAAAGACCAGTCAAGAAATATGGAGGAATCCATGTGTTCAAAGCAGGAATTGATTTAAAGTGAAACAAATGCCTATAACTTTGCTAAATTGTGGATGAAATATATATCCTGTGATGTGCATAAACTGATGAAATAGTAATGTACCAGTGTTGAATAAAAATGAAGGTCAAAGTACACATCATGTCCCATAGGAATCTACTTGCATTGATGTTAAACTGGTTCAGTTACTGTAGAAATATTAGGATTTCATGCATTATTCACCATAGTTAGTTTTATTTTTTTTCATTTTTATTTATAATTGTTCAAAACATTACATAGTTGTTGTTATATCATATTTCACATATTTCAAGTGCATTATGAACTCCCATTTTTACCCCATGTACAGATTACAGAATCACATCATTTACACATCTATTGATTCACATATTGCCATACTAGTGTCTATTGAATTCTGCTGCCTTTCCTATCCTCTACTATCCCTCCTCCCCTCCCCGCCCCTCCCCTCTTCTCTCTCTACCCCCTCTACTGTAATAAATTTGTCCCCCTTGTATTATTTTTCCCTTTCCCCTCACTTTCTCTTGTATGTAATTTTATATAACCCTGAGGGTCTCCTTCCAATTCCATGCAATTTTCCTTCTCTCTCCCTTTCCTTTCCACCTCTCATCCCGGTTTAATGTTAATCATCTTGTCATGCTCTTTGTCTCTCCTCTGTTCTTAGTTACTCTCCGTATATCAAAGATGACATTTGGCATTTGTTTTTTAAGGATTGGGTAGCTTCACTTAGCATAATCTGCTCTAATGCCATCCATTTCCCTCCAAATTCTATGATTTTTTTTTCATTTTTCAATGCAGAGTAATACTCCATTGTGTATAAATGCCACAGTATTTTCTCCATTCTTTCATTGAAGGGCATCTAAGTTGGTTTCACAGTCTTCCTGTTGTGAATTGTTCTGCTATGAACATCGATGTAGCAGTGTCCCTGTAGCATGCTCTTTTTAGGTCTTTAGTGAATAGACTGAGTAGGGGAATAGCTGGGTCAAATGGTGGTTCCATTCCCAGCTTTCCAAGAAATCTCCATACTGCTTTCCAAATTGGCTGCACCAATTTGCAGTCCCACCAGCAATGTACAAGTGTACCTCTTTCCCCACATCCTTGCCAGAACTTGTTGTTGTTTGACTTCATAATGTCTGCCAATCTTACTGGAGTGAGATGGTATCTTAGGGTGGTTTTGATTTGCATTTCTCTGACTGCTGGAGATGGTGAGCATTTTTTCATGTACTTGTTGATTGATTGTAAGTCCTCATCTGATAAGTGTCTGTTGAGGTCCTCAGCCCATTTGTTGATTGGGTTATTTGTTATCTTATTGTCTAATTTTTTGAGTTTTTTGTATACTCTGGATATTAGGGCTCTATCTGAAGTGTGAGGAGTTTAGATTTCTTCCCAGCATGTAGGCTCCCTATTTACCTCTCTTATTGCTTCTTTTGCTGCGAAAAAACTTTTTAGTTCATGTCCCATTTGTTGATTCTAGTTATTAACTCTTGTGCTATGGGTGTCCTATTGAGGAATTTGGAGCCCGACCCCACAGTATGCACATCGTAAGCAAATTTTTCTTCTATCAGACACTGTGTCTCTGATTTGATATCAAGCTCATTGATCCATTTTGAGTTAACTTTTGTGCATGGCAAGAGAAAGGGATTCAGTTTCAATTTGTTACATATGGATTTCCAGTTTTCCAAACACCATTTTTTGAAGATGCTATCCTTCCTCCATTGCATGCTTTTAGCCCCTTTATCAAATATAAGATAGTTGTAGTTTTGTGGATTGGTTTCTGTGTCCTCTATTCTGTACCATTGGTCCACCGGCCTATATTGGTACCAGTACCATGCTATTGTTGTTACTATTGCTCTGTAGTATAGTTTGAAGTCTGGTATCGCTCTACCGCCTGATTCGCACTTCCTGCCTAGCATTGTTTTTGCTATTCTGGGACTTTTATTTTTCCATATGTATTTCATGATTGCTTTCTTTATTTCTACAAGAAATGCCTTTGGGATTTTGATTGGCATTGCATTAAACCTATAGAGAAATTTTGGTAATATCGCCATTTTGATGATGTTAGTTCTGCCTATCCATGAACAGGATATATTTTTACATCTTCTAAGATTTTCTTATATTTCTCTCTTTAGGGTTCTGTAGTTTTCATTGTATAAGACTTTCACCTCTTTTGTTAGGTTGATTCCCATCTTTTTTTTTTTTTTAGGATATTGTGAATGGAGTGGTTGTTCTCATTTCCATTTCAGAGGATTTGTCGCTGATATAGAGGAATGCCTTTGATTTATGTGTGTTGATTTTATATCCTGCCACTTTGCTGAATTCATTTATTAGCTCTATTAGTTTCTTTGTAGACCCTTTTGGGTCTGCTAGGTATAGAATCATGTCTTCTGCAATAATAATAATTTAAGTTCTTCTTTTCCTATTTTTATGCCTTTAATTTCTTCCGTCTGTCTAATTGCTCTGGCCAGTGTTTCGAGAACTGTATTGAACAGAAGTGGTGAGAGAGGGCATCCCATTCTTGTTCCAGATTTTAGAGGGAATGCCTTCAATTTTTCTAGATTCAGAATGATGCTAGCTTGAGGCTTAGCATAGATTGCTTTTACAATATTGAGGTATGTTCCTGTTATTCCTAGTTTTTCTAGAGTTTTGAAGATAAAGGGATGCTGTACTTTGTCGAATGCTTTTTGTGCATCTATCGAGATGATCATATGGTTCTTATTTTTAAGTCTATTGATGTGGTGAATAACATTTATTGATTTTCGTATATTGAACAAGCCTTGCATTCCACGGATGAATCCTACTTGATGATGGTGCACAAATTTTTTAATATGTTTTTGTATCTGATTCGCCAGAATTTAATTAGGGATTTTTGCATTTAGGTTCTTTAGGGATATTGGTCTGTAGTTTTCTTTGTTTGAAGTGTTTATGTCTGGTGTAGAAATTAGGGTGATATTGGCCTGGTAGAATGAATTTGGAAGATCTCCCTCTTTTTCAATTTCCTGAAATAGCTTGATAAGTATTAGTATTAGTTCATATTTAAGGGTTTGTAAAACTCTGCTGTATACCCATACTGTCCTGGTCTTTTCTTAGTTGGTAATCTTTGGATGGTTTCTTCTATTTCCTCAATTGATATTGGTCTGTTTAGGTTGTCTATATCCTCCTGACTCAATTTGGACAGATCATATGACTTAAGAAATTTTTCGATGCCTTCACTATCTTCTATTATATTGGAGTATAACGAATCAAATTAATTTCTTATTATCTTCTGTATTTCAGAAATATCTGCTGTGATTGCCAGGGGGTGACAAATAACTTGTGTAGATTGATACAGCAGGAGTGGAAGCCATTTATTGTAGAATCCAAGCGATATTTATACATTTTATAAAGCTTATCTAATTAGCATAAAATAGATACAGCAGTCAACCAATAAGGAATCTCCACACTTAATGGCTTGCTTTTGTTACTTCAAAAACCACTCCCTATGGCATTTGGCCAGGCGCCATCCAGACTTGTTTACAGACCCTAACATTTCTCTGGCAAAATACCAGGTGCCATGCTGACTTGTTTATAGACCTTAACATGTGATATTGACTTTTTCATCCCGTATGCTAGTAATTTGAGTTTTCTCTCTTCTTCTTTCATTAGCATGGCTAAGGGTCTGTCGATTTTATTTATTTTTTCAAAGAACCAATTTTAGTTTCCTCAATTTTTTCAATTGTTTCTTTTGTTTCGATTTCATTAATTTCAGCTTTGATTTTAATTAAATCTTACATTCTACTTATTTTGCTGTTGTTTTCCTCTTCTTTTTCTAGGATTCTGAGATGAAGTATGAAATCATTTATTTGCTGTTGTTTTTTTCTTTTTTTAAGGAACGAAATCCAAGCAATGAATTTTCCTCTTAGAACGGATTTCAATGTGTCCCATAGATTCTGATATGTTGTGCCTGTGTTTTCATTTATCTCTAAGAATTTTTTAATTTCCTCCTTTATGTCTTCTATAACCCATTGTTCATTCAGTAACCTGTTGTTCATTCTACTAGTGATGCATGATTTTTCCTTCCTTCTTTTATCATTGATTTTTAGTTTATATTCCATTATGATCAGATAAGATGCATGGTATTATCTCTACTGCCTTATATTGTCTAAGAATTGCCCTGTGACATAATATATGATCTATTTTTGAGAAGGATCCATGTGCTGCTGAGGAAAAATGTAACTGCTTGATGTTGTGGAGTATATTCTATATATGTCAATTAAGTCTAGGTTATAAATTGTGTTATTGAGTTCTATAGTTTTCTATTTCAACTTTTGTTTGGAAGACCTGTCCAGTGGTGAGAGAGGTGTGTTGAAGTCTCCCATGATTATTGTATGGTGGTCTATTAGACTCTTGATCTTGAGAAAAGTTTGTTTGATGGACATAGCTGCACCATTGTTTTGGGGCATATATATATTTATAATGGTTATGTCTTGTTGCTGTATGGTTCTCTTGAGCAGTATATAGTGTCCCTCTTTATCCCTTTTGATTAACTTTGGCTTGAAATCTATTTTATTTGATATGAGTATGGACACTCCTACTTGTTTCCGAAATCCATATAAGTGATATGATTTTTCCCAACCTTTCCCCTTCAGTCTATGTATGTCTTTTCCTATCAAATGCGTCTCCTGTAGGCAGCATATTATTGGGTCTTGTTTTGTGATCCATTCTACTAGCCTCTGTCTCTTAATTGGTGAGTTTAAGGCATTAACATTTACAGTTATTATTGAGATAATGGTTGTTCTTCTAGCCCTATTTGTTTATTTATGTTATTAAACATGGATTGTTTTCTTCTTTGATTATTTCCCACTTTTACTGTACTACATCCCACTGTTGGTTTTTATTGTTATTTCCCTTTCTTCTTCCTGTATTATTTTCCGAGGATGTTTTGAAGAGATGGTTTTCTAGCTACAAATTATTTTGTAGCTAGAAGATCATGGAAGGTTATAATTTTATCTTCCATCCTGAAGCTTGATTTCACTGGATACACAATTCTTGGTTGGAATCCATTTTCTTTCAGTGTTTGAAAAATGTTATTCATGGATTTTCTAGCTTTCAGAGTCTGTGTTGAAAGATTAGCTGTTATCCTGATTGTTTTACCCCTAAATGTAATCTGCTTATTTTCTCTTGTAGCATTTAAAATTCTCTCCTTATTGTGTACGTTGGGCATCTTCATTATAATGTGTCTAGGTGTGGATCTCTTATGATTTTGCACATTTGGCGTCCTGTAGGCTTCTAGGACTTGGGAGTCAGTCTGATTCTTCAAGTCTGGGAAGTTTTCTCATATTATTTCATTGAATACATTCCTCATTGCTTTGGTTTTAACCTCTATACTTTCCTGTATTCCAATGACTCTTATGTTTGGTCTCTTTATGTTATCCCGTATTTCTTGGATATTCTGTTCATGGTTTCTTAACAGTCTTGCTGAGCTGTCTATGTTCTTTTCAAGTTGGAATACTTTGTCTTCATTGTCTGATGTTCTACCTTCTAAGTGTTCTACTCTGCTGGTAGTCTTCTCAATTGAGTTTTTTAGTTGGTTTATTGCTTTCTGCATTTCTAGGATTTCTGTTTGTTATTTTTTACAACCTCTATCTCTCTGTATAGCTGATCTTTTGCTTCTTGGATTTGTTTATGTAATTCATTGTCGAAGTGATCTTTCATTGTCTGATTTTGCTGTCTAATGTCTTCCTTGAGACTCCAGATCATCTGAAGCATGTATATCCTGAGTTCTTTATCTGACATTCCATCTGCTGCAGCTATTACCCGTGGACCCCTGGGGTGTTCTGCCGATCGGTCGCAGGTCTGCCTACCTTGTAGGTGCTGGCGGCGGCTCTGCTCTGCCCCTATTCCAATTGGGGTGACGTGACTACCATGCAGGTGTGTTGCTGGGCCTGTTCCGCCAGTTTGTCGCAGGTCTGCCTGCCTTGCGGGCACGGGCAATGGATCTGCTCTGCTCCTTTTCCAAATGGGGTGAAGTGTCTGCCGTGCCGGCAGGGCGATGGGCCTCTTCTGCCAGTCAGGTGCAGGTGTGCCTACCTTGCGGGCGCGGGTGATGGCTCTGCTCTGCCCCTACTCCAATTGGGGGGTCGTGACTACCATGCCGGCAGGTTGCTGGGCCTGTTCTGGGTGCGGGCGAAGGCTCTGCTCTTCCCCTACTAATATTGGGGTGACCTGACTACCATGCCGGTGGGCCACTGGGATTGTACTAGGTGCGGGAGAAGGCTCTGCTCTGCAACTACTCCAATTCGGTTGATGTGACTACCACGCCTGCGGGTCGCTGGGCCTGTTCTGGGCAAGGGCGGCAGCTCTGCTCTGCCTCTATTCCAATTGGGGTGACATGACTACCATGCAGGTGTGTCGCTGGGCCTGTTCTGGGTGTGGGCGGCGGCTCTGCTCTGCCCCTCTGGCTTGATGACAAAGTGAGAGAGACCCGGGTGTTTGTGACTCACTTTCTTTACCAGGAGACCAACTGTTTCTGTCACCGCTGGTATCAATGAGGTTATCTCCTCTGCTGCTTTCTGATGACATCAGATCTCTGCCATGTTGGTATCCCATGCAAAAGGCAGCATTTCGTTCCCTTTGTTGGGTGACTAAAGCAATCGGTGAGTCCTGACCGGCATTCACAAGCCCCGTCTCAATCCTGTTGCCACTGCCTATGAAGGCTCGGTAGGTATTTACTGATATTCAGCAAGACCCGGACCGAGAAGCAGTTTCCGCCGGTTCTTTAGCCCTGGGCCAGATCAGTTCCTGGAGGCGGAATTCGGCCGCTCTGGGCTCGCTGTATGTTCTAATAGAAGCAGGCTCCAAGACGCAGTTTCTGCGGGTTCTTTAGCACTGAGCCTGAGTAATTTGTCTGCAACACAAAGGTGAATGGCATCCTGAAATTACCTGTTCTATAGCTGAATAAGCTGCGATCAGTCGAAAACAGGGATGATGAAGTCACCTCTCCATGATGGTGGCCGCTGGGTTCCTCTGTGGTCTGACGGGTGTGGAGAAACGAGTTGGACTGCATGCTTTCCCATCTCAAACCCAGAATTCAGCACTGAGCACAGTGATTGCATACCTGGCAGGAGCCCACAGTACCTGCACCGTTGTATATTTGCCTTGCTATCTCGTCGTTTCCCAGCACGCGCCACAGACTCTAGCCACGGAGCGATTTCCTGAATAAGTCGCATGACCTTCTGTGAGGACAAATCACTCGCGTTTGAGCCCCCGTAGCTGATCCTCCTGAGATGGAAATATGTACACTTGGTTTTGGAGAACCAAAATTTTGCTGGAAATTCCTAACAAGATAGGTTTTAGCCATTCTAACTCGTCATTCTCCCTCACAGTGACGCAGTACATGGTGGTGATGCACTCCCTTCGCAGCCATCATATGATCCCCTGAAGTTAGTTTTCAGTACTAGGAAACAAATAAGTATTTCAAGTGGATGAATATTTCTGAGAATAATCTTTTGAAAAGTTGATTATAAATCCACATACATGAATATGAATGAATTTAGGGAGTGTATAATAAGAAAAATATACTTCATATTTTGAAAAATCTGCAGAGTGAAAAAAAATATATATGTGTATATATATATATATATATATATATATATATATATATATATATACACAGAGAGACATTAAAAAGTAGCATTATGTATGCCAATCGAAATTCACCATGAAATATATATCATCCACAGATCCAAAAATATTCATTTTAATGAACATGGATTTATGTCGTTCAACTAAGAAGCTCACCTGTATGTTGAATTTTCAGTTCCAACAGCATTAAGTAGGAGTGATCTCTTCTCACAATTTTTATCTGCCAAGCCAGCCACCTCACAAAATGTACGAGTGATACCAGGTAGAATTCGATATGTGCATATAAAAATACATGTGATGAATAGGCTACAGAGAAAGGGAGACAGTTATTCACATATTTGTTAACTTTTAAAACACATGGAGAACTATTTCAATTAAAATTTGCTAGATTTATAACACCTACCATTTATCATACGAAAGGCAAGTCCAACTATACACCATGCCTCCTGTGAACCTCTTGTATTTCTATTCTGTTTGGGTTATTTTTCTCCATAATATTAGCATTAAAAGTCAAAGTCTATTAGGGTATGTGTTAGTGTCAGGGATTCAGTATTTCGAATGGAAAAATTGAAAATGTATCCAATGTGTATGCAAATATGTGCTACACAAAAAACTTCCCACTCTCATTCAGAACAATGCCTTGACATTACCTTCGCCCCACATAAGACACAATTAGAGGAGAGGAGTTAGAAAATCTGTGAATACATATGTGGAATGGAAAATGCTCAGGAGTTCACAAATTTGGAGGTGGTAGAAGAGGTTCCAAAAGTAAGGGACAGGGTAAACACTCCACAAACATGAAGTTCTGCCAGCCTGACATCTGGAGAAACTGCCTCTAAGGTTTGGCAATGAAATATATGCTGTTGTCAGGAGCATTAGCTTCATTTGTAGTGACACCATCAAAGCTGGGTCTTCATCTATGTGACATGGATGACATTGTTTCTTATTTTCCAATGAACATGAGGCAGCAGTGCTGAATTTTCTATTTGTATGTAATTTGTGGCCACTGGGGTCTAAGTGTCTCCCCGTGTGCACTGTAAATCCATTTGGTCATCCTCCACTATTCATGGTGTTTCTTGCTGCTGCACTGGGAGTTTGGAATTTGCTTCATGAATTACAAAGAGTTCAACAGGGACACAGTGCTTAAGTGAGTTCTGTCAATTGTGGTGGGTCGGGTTCTACAGGAGAATGCACCAACCAGGCTTCTATCCCACATTGCTTACCCCATTGACCATAGCAACCTGATTTTGAACATTGCCCTGCAACCTCTCCATATAACAATATGCTTTTATATATAAGAGTCTACTGGCTGCAAAATGTCAGTCACAATCAATTTGCAAGCCAATGGCAGATCCACATGGCCCACCACAGATGTTTTATCACCCACCTGCCAACCACTGGTCTAGGACAACTACTCAGCAGGATCCAACTTACTGGCATCTCTGTTCTACACCATTTTCATAAGACCAAGTCAATCAGGTCACTGTCTTGTATACTCATGATCAGCAACAGGACATCCAAATGTTCTCCTGCCACCCGGTCATGGGAATTTCAAAAATTTTTATGGTATTTATCTAGCCAATTTTCAAGAAAGAAGTTGGAGGCACTGTGGGTTTCAATTTATTCAGGAACCATTAAATGGTGACTAAGCTCATTTCAATGAAAACTCTGGAGAATTCTCACAGGCAAGGCTTCCCAAAGAGTTGCCAAAATGTCAGATTAAGCCAGGCCCATTTAGGTCTACAATGTGAGGTCCATGTGTGTTTTGACTCTCAAAAATGGCTGCCAAGTCTTTAAGAATAAAATCATGTGATATCCTGGATGAGATTTCCTGTGATCTTTGGAAAGTCAACTTGGGCCTAGATGTCACTTTCCAAGGGCAACTCTCATGCATGGCCATCTAAAATCCCAACACAATTCATGGCAATATTTCCCTGAGATCAGTACCAGAACTCAGTCTCTAAGGGGAATCACACCAGAGTGCAAGCCCAGGTGGACCCAGTCATCTCTTCCAACCACCATTCAAATGTCCACAATTAAAACCAAAACACTCCCACATGGCCCAAATCTTCTTCCATATAGACACTCATCATAACCTGTGGCTGGAGGTTTCCATGAGGGGAGCAGTCCACGTCAGTGTCCAAAATAAGCTTCCTGCCCCTCATTTGCCTAAAGTCAGGGTGGCGTGGACACCCTTCCTGTAAACCAGGAGTGATCAAATAGGCCTTCCTTTAATACTGTTTGGCTTCTCCAACTTGAGGACTACTGACTTTGAGGTTTAGATTCTTTAAGTGAATTGGAGTCATGAGAAAAAAACAAGCATCTATGGGCTAGCCTCTGCTGGGTTTTGAAGAACTTATTTGACCCAAAGGATCCCTGTTCTCACTTGATGGATTTCAGAAACCTACCAGAGAAAGGCAAGAGAGTTAATCAACAATATCTGATCTTTTTGCCATTTTGGTTTTGGATGCATGCATGGGATCTATCTTTAGATCCATCAGGTGCTGTGAATCTAAGCCACAGCCTCACACAGGGCCAAGAGACTGATTCAGACATATCCCTTTTCAAAGCAATTAAGCATGGATCCACAGGTGATGCCCATTTATTTGCATTTGAAAACTGTTTTCTTCAGGCTTCACAAAGTGGTGGCTTGAGGCAAAGATCTTCCTGACATTCAGGGCAACAGAACAATAGGTAAGCAAAAGGACCAAAGCAGGGTTTCTCCACTGAGACTTTCCTGGTCAACTGATATCTGAGATTTCTGAGATGCTAGCCATTCCCTTCAACTATCTAGTACATGGCCATGTCACAGATATTGGAGGTGGTACATATCTTGGACACAAAACCATGATACTATTCTGGAGTGTTGCCAGAATTGAAGGAGAAAACAGGAAATTATGAAGCTAGTAGGTGTTGCCCATCTATAAGGCAAGCCTGAGTCCACTCATATATTGGGCACAATGAATGCTGGCAAGCTTTCTAGTAGACAGGAAACATCCATTGATCCATTCTCTCTTCTAATGTCTAAAATCATGAACACAGTGCGATACACAGACACTCGCATTGTCAAAGGACTTACTAAAAATAGTCCACTCTAAACCAAACAAACCGCCTTTCCTACCTATTCTGAGAACATGAGCCAAAACCACAAAATCACACCCAAACCCAAAAAGGCACCTCCTTCCCCCAAGTAGGTCTGTGACTCTCCGGAGTGTCCTCTGACTGGTGGGCCATACTATGTTTCCCCAAAATGACCTCTCCTGTCTCAGTTCTGGTCTGCATGGCCAACTCTGTGAAGTTGTCAAGAGCCAGTGGTGAGACACTACCTGCTTTCTCAGGAAAAGCCCCTCTTCAAAGGTTTCCTGGCATTTCGTCATCCTCACATCTGTAGGTTCCAAGAAAGACTGACTCTGTCCTTGGTAAATCCAAACATGTGAGACCACTGGGACTGGGACAGGGACTGTCTCTGAGTGCCTGGCTTCCTGGATCCCAAGTTCAGAGAGTTTTATCACCAAGGAAGTGAGGTGAGGTCACTTTCTTCAGGATCTGAATTATGTCACTGCCTTGACAAGCACTTTGCCCTAACAGTTGCTTCCAAAAGTCCCATGAGGTGGAGGCTGCCCCAGTTTTCCTGTAACACTTTCACAAGTTAGAATGTCATATCAATCATAAGCACCCCGGAACAGCTCTCCACACAGAACTGGTTTGGTCCATCTTATATACATTAAGAAGAGAGAAAATGATTCAGACACAACCCTTCAACCCGACCAGGATGATTGCCATGGAAGATGACTTTTGCTTTCTGAGGTCTTTCATAGCTGCCTTCATCTTCACCAGGGATCATTTCTAAATGAACATTTGAGGTTCTCAGCAGGTGAAGATACCCTACATTCCTGTATTTTAATACCAACTCTGTCCCTGCTCTTCGGTAAAGTTAGTGTATGGTTAGGGTTAATTATATATTCGATTTGGGTTAGGAATCATTCTGCAGGATGAATAAAGGGATTGGGTACCTGCGATATTTATAAGAATATATAAGTGAAATATATGTATGAAAACGGAAATCTAAGAAAGATTTGAAGCCCAGAAGGGCATTGGGCCCTTGATTGGGATACATAGTGTTGAATTACGTTCTGTACAATTGTCTCAGTTAAATCAATATACAATGGCATAGGACCGTGTACCTTGGATGATTGAATGTAGAAGAGAACATCCAGTCAAAAAGTGATAGTCGGTAGGATTAGAAAGATAGTCGGTAGGTTTAGGAAGAAGAGTGAGAATATGATTTGGAATAAAAAGCTTATTTAGCAATAGGGTTTCGTTTAGAGAGTGAATGTAAATGTCAGTACATGTGAAGAGTCATTCACAATAATGAACTGGGGAAATTATGTAGAAAAGCAAGTATCAATAGCGACATAACGAAATCAGGCAAAGTATAAATGAGTGATAGGATTAGACATTTTCAACAGGGTTGAGTTTGAATATATAATCATAGGTAAAAACAAATATGTTGTCACCAATGGGATTTACATTTGAGAGCATTAGGCAACCTGGACACGGATGTTATTAGTTATCCATGTTCACTTTCCTTTTAGGCTTTGGTACAATCATAAGTGTGACCTTTACATTTTTTTTGTTCAGAATATTACTGTGGTAAAATGTATATGTAGATCAGGTAACATGAGTATTTCTTTCACTATGTCTGGGAGCAATATTTTGAAGACATATACATTAGTATTAGGGGTACAAAGAGGTGTACCCTGTGTCTATGAATATAGAGATAATGCATGAATAGACGATAATATGAATAAATAATGTAACTGGTTCCACTTTAAATAATGGATTGAATTGAAATCTGAAAACATATAAGAAATCTTATATTGATATATAATCATTCATTCCAACCAGTTATATATTTAATGGTAATATTAGGATTATGGTTTATCATGAAGGGTGTTTGAGTTTTGCTTTATAAGTGATGATGTTAAACGAAAATAATGTGTTTGGAAAGAAGTCTCATGAAAAGACCAGTCAAGAAACATAGAAGAATCATGTGTTCTGAATCAGGAAGTGATTGATCGTGAAACAAATGCCTATAAATTTTCTAACTTGTGAACGAAATATATATCCTATGATGTGCATTAACTGAAGGAGTAGTAATGTACCAGTGTTGAATAAAAATGAAAGTCAAAATACACATCATGTCCCCTAAGAATATACTTGCATTGATGTTAAACTAGCTCAGTAACTGTAGAAATATTAGGTTTTGTTTGCACCTTTCACTGAATTTAGTTTTCAGTACTAGAAAACAAATATGTATTTCAGGTGGATGATTATTTCTGAGAATAATCTTGTGGAAAGTTGATTATAAATACACATATATGAATATGAATGAATTTAGGGAGTGTATAATAAGACACATATATTTCATATTTTAAAAAATCTGGAGAGTGTATATATATATATACACACTCTCATACATACACACTCACATGCACAGATATAAAAATTAGCAATACAGGAGATCCATCATGAAGGCAGGCATGGAAAAATCAAGTCTCTGACCTCTTCAGCTGAGCGGGCATAGGGAGTCGTAAACTGTCTAAATGCTGTTTGCTCAGAATCAGTAGGCAATGTTGACCTGATGTGGATCTGGGGCGAACATTCTGGGCCCCTCAGAACACACACCGAGCCTGGATGGGCTGCATTCAACCTCCGGTTTGCCTGGTTCTCATGACTCAGCACTAAGATCCCACTGAAATAACTGTTCGGCCCTTCTGAACTTTCAGAGGTAAAAGCCAACCAAGCCTTCAAAAGCAGTGGCCACAGGATTGAAACGGCGCTTGGGAGAGACAGTCAGGACCCACCCGTTGCGTTGGTTACCTTGCAAAGGGAACAAACGGTCACCATTTGCATGGGATACCACCATAGCATAGAAATGACGTCACGGGCAGAGGAGATAACTTCATTAAAACCAGCGTGACAGGTGTGTAATCCCCTAGCCATCTCTCTCAACACAGCGGGGAAACCTTAAGGGCCCCTCCCAGCTCAGCCTTAAGGGCCTCTCCCAGCTCTCCCGTGAGCACGATAGCCAGACCTAGGGAATCAGGATTGGCTCGGGACTAGCGCGTGGAATTCCCGGCTCCTGATCCCACAAGTGCTGACAATTGAGGTCTCTTACACCACGTACCGGGGGCATGGCTCCCAGAGGGCAAGAAAATTTGCTGGGGGTCCTCAGCCCCAAGCTCTACAAAACTAGGGTCTGAGGGAGGCAAACAGGGAGAGTGTGCCCAGGCATTCATGAAAACAGGGCTGCCAGGAGTAGAGTTCTGGCTTGTAACCACTATTGTGGTGAGCGTCACAGGTGATCAAGGCATGGCTTGAGGAAGCACAAGAGAAGGCCCTAGGCACTCAGGATTGGAGATCCGCCAAGTCTGGGAGGAAGAGCTGCTGCACAGTGATTGGTTCCCATTTATTCAGAGGAGAAGCTTGGCCCAGTGCACACAGCTCCACCTACTGAAAGAGAAGTTAATTGAACTCTATGACTGCATTTATTATTATTATTTTTTTAATTTATATTTTTTCTATTTCTTTCATTTTCATTTTTGTTGTTGTTGTTCTTTAACTTTTTTTAATGTTTTTATTTTTTTTATTTTATCATTATTATTATTAATATTATTCTAAATTTTAATTTTCATCTTTTAATTATAATTATTATTTAAATTTTTTTTCTTTATTTGTTTTCTATTTTTCTTTTGTCTTTTCATTTCTTTTCAATTTTCTTATTCCCCCTTCCTTGAATTCTACCTGCCTACTCTCATTCTCTTTAGTGACTTCTTCCCTTCCCTTCTAATATCTTTCCTCCGAAGCATCAAATAAATTTATAAGAGTAAGCAGTAACTCAGCAGTCAAACAAAACAACAAGTAACGTGAGCAGCATAAAAAAACAAGGAAGAAAAGGAGTACAAACAACAATGGACAGCCTAAATATTCAGAAGGAATCATCAGAAAAATGGTCACATAAAGAACTCAAGGAATACCTTAGACAGATGGAATGGAACCTTAAAGAGGATACGAGACATCAAAACCAAACAGTGAAAGAACACATTGAAAATGAATTACATAAACAGATATAAAAAGAAATTAAGCATCTTTATTAGGAGATAGAGATTATAAAAAAATCAAACAATAATTCTAGAAATGAAGGAAATGATAAACCAAATTAAAAACTCAATTGAGAGTATCACTAACAGAGTGGAGTGAGTAGAAGACAAAATGTCAGATAATGAAGACAAAATATATCATCTTGAAAAAAGTCTAGCCAACAAAAAAATGCTGGTAAAAAGTCATGAGAAAAAAATCCAAGAGATATGGGATATCATAAAAAAAAAAAAACTTATGAGTCATCTGGATAGAGTAAGGTACAGAGATTCAAACCAAGGGAATGAGTAACCTGCTGAATGAAATAATTACAGAAAACTTTCCAGAAATAAAAGTGGAAACAGATAAAAAAAATTGTAGATGCTTACAAGACACCAAGCACAAAAAAATCACAGTAGACCAATGCCAAGAAACATTGTTATGAAGATATCCAATGTACAAAACAAAGAGAAAATATTAAAAGCTACAAGAGAAAGGAGGCAGATTACAATCAGGGGTAAACCAAAAATGTTAACAACAGATTTTTCATCACAGACGCTGAAAGTGAGAAGATCCTGGAACAACGTATTTCAAACACTTAAAAACAATGGATGACAACCAAGAAATCTGTATTCAGAAAAATTAAGTTTCAGGTAAGACAACTAAATAAAAATATTTTGTGATAAACAAAAGCTAAAAGAATTTGCAGCCAGAAAACCAGCATTGCAAAGCATCTTAAGGAAAACACTACACGAGGAAAAAATGAATATCAACAACGAAAACCATCAGTGGGAATTGCCTCAGTAATGACAGAGGGAGGGGGAAAAGCTAATCATGGATAAACAAACTAAATTTTAAAAAAAAGATAAATAATCAAAGACGGGTGGCAATACAAACCATATATCAATAGTAACTCTAATCGTTAATGGCTTAAACTCTCCAATAAAGTGACATAGGCTTGTAACGTGGATTAAAAAAAACAAATCCAACAATATGTTGCTTCCAGGAGACACATCTGAATGGAAAAGACATACACAGGCTGAAGGTGAAAGGTTGGGAAAATTTATACCATGCACACGGTCCTTGTAAGCAAGCAGGGGTGGCCATCCTCATACGGAATAAAATCGACTTCAAGACTAATTTAATCAAAAGGGATAAGGAAGGACATTATATACTGTTAAAAGAAACCATTCACCAACAAGACATAACAATTATCAATATTTACGCAGAAAATAATGGTGCTACGACATTTATAAAACAAATTCTCCTCAATTTCAAGAATCAAATAGACCACAACACAATAATTATGGGAGACTTCAACTCACCTCTCTCACCATTGGACAGATCCTCCAAACAAAAGTTGAATAAAAAAAATATAGAATTCAATATCACAATCAATACCCTAGACTTAACTGACATATATAGAATATATCAACCATCATCAAGTGGATATACTTTTTTCTCACCAGCACATGGATCCTTCTCAAAAATAGACCATATATTATGCCATAGGGCAACACTCAGTAAATATAAAGGGGTGGAGATAATACCATGAATTTTTTTCTGATCACAATGGAATGAAACTGGAAACCAATGGTAAAAGAAGGAAGGAAAAATCCTACATCACATGGAAAATGAACAATATATTACTGAATGATCAATGGGTTACAGAAGACATAAAAGAGGAAATCAAAAAATTCTTAGAGATAAATGAAAATACAGACACAACATATCAGATTCAATGGGACACAATGAAACAAGATTCAAGAGGCAAATTCATCGCCTGGAGGTCATTCCTCAAAAAAAGAAAAAAAAAAAAAAAAAACAAATAAATGAGCTCTCACTTCATCTCAAAGCCCTAGAAAAGGAAGAGCAAAACAACAGCAAATGTAGCAGAAGGCAAGAAATAATTAAAATCAGAGCGTAAATCACGAAATTGAAACAAAAGAAACTATTAAAAAATTAACAAAACTAAAAGTTGGTTCTTCGAAAAAATAAATAAGATGGACAGACCCTTAGCCATGCTAACGAGGAGAAGAAGAGAGAGAACTCAAATTACTAACATACGGGATGAAAAAGGCAATATCACAACAGAAGCTACATAAATACGAAAGACAATTAGAAATTATTTTGAAAACCTATATTCCAATAAAATAGAAAATAGTGAAGACATCGATACATTTGTTAAGTCATATGATTTGCCTAGACGGAGTCAGGAGGATACACACAATTTAAACAGACCAATATCAATCGATGAAATAGAAGAAGCAATCAAACGACTACCAACCAAGAAAAGCCCAGGACCGGATGGGTATACAGCGGAGTTTTACAAAACCTTTAAAGAAGATTTAATACCAATACTTTTCAAGTTATTCAGGAAATAGAAAAACAGGGAGCTCTGCCAAGTTCATTCTATGAGGCCAACATCACCCTGATTCTGAAACCAGACAAAGACACCTCAATGAAAGAAAACTACAGACCAATATCTCTGATGAACCTAGATGCAAAAATTTTCATTAAAATTCTGGTGGTTTGGATACAAAGGCACATCAAAAAAATTGTGCACCATGATCAACTAGGATTCATCCCTGGGATGCAAGGAGGGTTCAATATATGGAAATCAATAAATGTTATGAACAACATCACTAGACTTAAAAATAAGAACCATAAGATCATCTTGATAGATGCAGAAAAACCATTAGACAAAGTAGAGCATTCCTTTATTTTCAAAACATTAGAAAAACTAGGGATAACAGGATCATACCTCGACATTGTAAAAGCTATCTATGTTAAGCCTCAGACTAGCATCATTCTGAATGGAGAAAAAATGAAGGCATTCCCTCTAAAATCTGGAACAAGACAGGAATGTCCTCTATCACCACTTCTATTGAATATAGTTCTCGAAAAACTGGCCAGAGCAATTAGACAGATGAAAGACATTAAAGGCATAAAAATAGGAAAAAAAGAACTTAAATTATCACTATTTGAAGATGACATGATTCTATGCATAGAAGACCCAAAAGGGTCTACAGAAAAAACTACTAGAACTAATAAATGAATTCAGCAATGTGGCAGGAAATGAAATCAACATGCATAAATCAAAGGCATTTCTGTATATCAGCGACAAAACTTCTGAAAAGAAAATGAGGAAAAACATTGCATTCACAATATCCTCATAAAAAATTAAATACTTGGGAATCAACCTAACAAAAGAGGTGAAAGATTTATACAATGCAAACTACAGAGCCCTAAAAAGAGAAGTAGAATAAGATCTTAGAAGATGGAAAAATATACCCTGTTCATGGATAGGCAGAATGAACATCATCAAAATGGCGATATTACTAAAAAGTTCTCCATAGGTTTAATGAAATGCCAATCTAAATCCCAAAGGAATTTTTTGTAGAAATAAATAAACCAATCATGAAATTCATATGGAAAAATAAACGACCCAGAATAGCAAAAGCAATTCTAACCAGGAAGTGTGAATCAGGTGGTATAGCGATACCAGATTTCAAACTATATTACAGAGCAATAATAACAAAAACAGCATGGTACTGGTACCAAAACAGGCGGGTGGACCAATGGTACAGAATGGAGGACACAGAGACTAATCCAAAAAGCTACAACTATCTTATATTTGATAAAGGAGCTATAAGCATGCAATTGAGGAAGGATACCATCTTCAACCAATCGTGTTGGGAAAACTGGAAATCCACATGCAACAAAATGAAACTGAATCCCTTTCTCTCGCCATGCACAAAAGTTAACTCAAAGTGGATCAAGGAGCTAGATTCAAATCAGAGACTCTGCATTTGATAGAAGAAAAAGTTGGTTCCGATCTACATATTGTATGGTCAGGCTCCAAATTCCTTAATAGGACAGCCATAGCACAAGAGTTAATAACAAGAATCAACAAATGGGAGTTACTTAAACTGAAAATTTTTTTTCTCAGAAAGAGAAACAATAAGAGAGGTAAATATGGAGCCTAGATCATGGAAACAAATTTTTACTCCTCACCCTTCAGATGGAGCCCTAATATCCAGAGTATACAAAGTATACAAAGAACTCAAATAATTAGACAATAAGATAACAAATAACCCAATGGGCCAAGGACCTGAACAGACACTTCTCAGAGGAGGACATAGAATCAATCAATAAGTACAAGAAAAAATGCTCTCCATTTCTTGCAGTCAGAGAAATGCAAATCAAAACCACCCTAAAATACCATCTCAATCCAGTGAGATTGGTAGCCATTATGAAGTCAAACAACAACAAGTGCTGGCGACGATGTGGGGAAAAGTGTACTCTTGTACATTGCTGATGGGACTGAAACAGGTGCAGCCAATTTGGAAAGCAGTATGGAGATTCCTGGGAAAGCCGGGAATGGAAGCACCATTTGAACCAGCTATTGCCCTTCTCGGACTATTCCCTGAAGACCTTAAAAGAGCGTACTACAGGGATACTGCCACATCGATGTTCATAGCAGCACAATTCACAATTGCTACACTGTGGAACCAACCCAGATTCCCTTCAATAGATGAATGGATAAAAAAAAAATGTTTTTTTTTATGTACTATGGAGGATTACGCAGCACTAAAAAATGACAAAATCATGGAATTTGCAGGGAAATGCATGGCACTAGAGCAGATAATGCTTAGTGAAGCTAGCCAATCCCAAAAAAACAAATACCAAATGACTTATTTGATATAATGAGAGCAACTAAGAACAGAGCAGAGAGGAAGAGCATGAAGAAAAGATTAACATTAAGCAGAGACATGAGGTGGCAGGGAAAGGGAGAGAAAAGAGAAATTGCATGGTAATGGAGGGAGACCCTTATTGTTACAAAAAAATACATATAAGAGGTTGTGAGTGTAATGGGAAAATAAACAATAAGAGAAATGAATGACAGTAGGTAGGGTAGAGAGAGAAGATGGGAAGAGAGGGGAGGGGGGATAGTAGAGCATAGGAAAGGTAGCAGAATACAACAGTAACTAATAAGACATTATGTAAAAATATGGATGTGTAACTGATGTGATTCTGCATTCTGTATTTGGAGTAAAAATTGGAGTTCAAAACCCACTTGAATTTAATGTATGAAATATGATATGTCAAGAGCTTTGTAATGTTTTGAGCAACCAATAAAAGAAAAAAAAAGTAGCAATATATATGCCAATCGAAATTCATCATGAAATATATATAATCCAAAGATCGAAAAATATTCATTTTACTGAACATGGATTTATGTATAATGTTATTCAACTAGGAAGCTCACCCGTAGGTTGAATTTTCAGTTCCAACAGCGTTTAGGAGGAGTGATCTCTTCTCACAATTTGCATCTGCCAATTCAGCCACCTCACATGTGTGTACAAGTGATATCAGGTAGGATTCTATATGTGCATATAAAAATACATGTGCTGAATAGGCTACAGAGAAAGGGAGACAGGGATTCACATATTTGTTAATTTTAAAAACACATGTAGAACTATTTCAACAAAAAAATTGACTAGATTTAAAACTCCTACATTATATAATGCAAAAGGCAATTCCAACTATACACCATGCCTCCTCTGAACTGCTTGTATTTCAATTCTTTTTGGGTTATTTTTCACCATCATTTTAGGATTATTAGTCAGAGACTAGTAGGGTACGGGTTAGTGTCAGGGGTTAAGTATTTCAAATGGAAAATTGGAAAATGAATCCAATGTGTATGTAAATATGTGCTACACAAAAATCTTCCCACTCACATCCAGAGCAATGCCTTGACAATACCTTTGCCCCAAGTAAGACACAATTAGAGTAGAAAAGTGTAAAAATCTAGGAATACATATATGGAATGGAATATGCTCGGGAGTTCACAACCTTGGAGGTGGTAGAGGAGTTTCCAAAAGTAAAGGAAAGGGTAAACACTCCACAAACAAGGAGCTCTGCTGGCCTAAGAATTCTTGGGAAATGGCCTCTGAGGTTGGGATCCTGAAATATATGTTGCTGTCATGAGCTTTAGCTTCCTTTGTAGTGAGACCATCAAAGCTGGGTCTGCATCTATGTTACCGGGAAGAGATGGTTTCTTATATTCCAATGAACATGAGGCAGCAGTGCTCAATTCTCTCTTTGTAGGTAAACTGTGGCCACTGGAGGCTAAGTGTCTCCCAGTGGGGACTGTGAAGACATTTGGTCATCCTCCACTTTTCATGGTGTTTTTTGCTGCTGCACTGGGAATTTGGTATTTGCTTCACAAAATATAAGAAGTTCATCTGGGATACAGTGCTGGAGGGAGTTCTGTCACTTGTGGTGGGTCAGGGTCTGCAGGAGAATGCACCAACCAGGCTTCTATCGCACAGAGCTTGCCCCAATAACCATAGCAACCTTATTCTGAACATTGCCCTTAAAACTCTCGATATAACAGGATGCCTTTACATATAAGGGTCTCATGTCTGCACTATATCAGTCACAAGCCATTTGGAAGCCAATGGCAGATCCACATAGCCCTTCCATGATGTTTTATCACATTCCTTCCCACCACTGTTCTAGGCGCACTACTCAGAAGGCTCCAAATTACTGGCATCTCGTGTTCTACATCATTTTCATGAAACCCAGTCAAACAAGGCACTGTCTGGTATACACATGATAAGCAACAGGACATCAAATTTTCTGCAGTTCCACCTGGTCATGGGAATTTCAAAAATTTCATGGTATTTATTTAGCAATTTTTCAAAAATGAAGTTAGGGGCACTGTGCGTCTCAATTCATTCAGGAACCATTAAGTTTTGAGAAAGTTCATTTCAATGAAAGCTCTAGAGAACTCTCACAGTCAAGGCTTCTCAAAGAATTACCAAATGGTCACATAAAGCCAGGCCAATTGACGTCTACAATGTAAGGTCCATGTGTGTTTTGACTCTCATCTATGGCTGCCATGTCTTTCATAATAAAATCATGTGATATCCTGGCTGAGATTCCAAGGCCTCTGTGGAAAGCCACCCTGGGCATAGATCTCAGTTTCCAAGAGTGAGTCTTATGTGTGTCCTCCTAAAATCCCAACACAATTCATGGCAATACTTCTCTGAGGTCAATTCCAGAATGCAGTCTCTAAGGGGAATCACACCAGAGTTCAAGCCTAGGTGGATCCAGTCATCCCTTCCAACCGCCACAAAAATTACCACAATTAAAATCAAAACACTCCCACAGGCCCATCATCTTCTTCCATGTAGACACTCCTCATAACCTCTAGCTGGAGGTTTCTATGAGCCCAAGGTAGTGTCCAAAATAAGCTCACTTGCCCCTTATTTGCCTAAAATCATGGTGGCCTGGACACTCTTCCTGTGAACCAGGAGTGATCAAATATTCCTGCTGTTAAAGTGTTCCACTTCTCCAATTTCAGCCTACTGGCTGTAGGGTATAATTCTTTATGTGATTTGGAGTCATGAGAAAACCCAAGCACATATGGGGTAGCCTCTGCACGGATTTCAAGAACTCATTTGACCCAAATGATCCCTATTCTCACTTGATGGAGTTCAGGAACCTAAAACAAGAAGGCAAAAATATTCATCCACAATGACTGCTCTTTTGGACATTTTAGTTTTGAAAGCACATGGGATCTTTCTTTAAATCCATCAGGTGCTGAGAATCTAAGCCACAACCTCATACAAGGACAAGAGGCTGATTCAGACACATCCCATTCCAAAGCAATTAAGCAAAGAGCCACAGGTGGTGTCCATTCATTTCCATATGAAAACAGTGTTCCTCAGGCTAAACAAAGGGGTGGCCTGAGGCAAAGACCTTTCTGACATTCAGGGTAATAGAAATAGAATTAAGCAAATGGCCCAAAGAAGGGTTTCTCCACTGAGACTTTACTGGTCACACTGATATCTGAGTTTTCTGAGATGCTCTCATTCCCTTCAGCTATCCAGAACATGGCCATGTCACAGAGCCTTGTGGTGTTACATATCTGGGAAACAAAACCATGAGTCTATTCTGGAGAGTGGCCAGAATTCACGAAGAAAAGTGGAACTTTAGAAGATAATAGGTGTTGCCCATCCATAAGGCAAGCTGCAGTCCATTCATCAATTGTGCAGTATGAATCGCGGAAGCTTTCAACTAGAGACAACACATCCATTGATGCATTCTGTTTTCTAATGTCTACAACCATGGATACAGTGGGATACACAGACATAGAAACACTCACAATGTCAAACGACTTACTAGAAACAGTCCACTCCAAACCAAACAAACCACCTTTCCTACCTATTCTCAGAACATGAGAAAAAACCACAAACTCACACCTACAACGGCAAAGGCACTTTCTTCCCCTAAATAGGTCTGTGACTATCCGAAGTGTCTTCTGACTGGTGGGCCATATTATGTTCCCCCAAAATGGCCTGTCCTGTTTCACATCTGGTCTCCTTGTCCAACTCTGTGAAGTTGTAAGGAGCCAGTGGTGAGCCACTACCTGCTTTCTCAGGAAAGGCCCCTCCTCAGAGCTCTGCTGGCATTTGGCCATCCTCATATCAGCAGGTACCAAGAAAGACTGACTATGTCTTTGGGAAAAGCAAACAAGTTAGCCCACTGGGTCTGGAGTGGGACTGGCTCTTGGTGCCTGGCTTCCTGGATCCCAAGTTCAGAGAATTCCATCACCAAGGAAGTGAAGTGAGGTCACTTCTTTCAGGAACTGAATATGGTCATGCCTTGGTAACCACTTTGTCCTAACAGTTGCTTCCAAGGTTCCCATAAGATAGAGGCTGCCCCAACATCCTGTGACACATTCAGAAGTTAGAATGATATATCAACCATAGGCACCCTGGAACAGCTCTCCACAGAGGCCTGGTTTGGTCCATCTTCTCTACATTAAGAAGAGAGAGGCTGACTCAGACACATCAATTCATCCTGACCAGGTTGTTTGCCATGGAAGATGACTATTGCTCTCTCAGGTCCTACATAGCTGCCTACATATTCTCCAAGGATCATTTCTTCATGGATCTTTGAGGTTCTCAGCAGGTGGAAGATCTTCTACATTCCTATATTGTAAGACCCACTCTGTCGCTGCTCTTAAGTTAGTTATATTGAGGGAACAGTGTATGGTTAGGGTTAATAACATGTTCGATTTGGGTTACGAATCATTCTGCAGGATGAATAATGGTATTGGCAACCTGTGATATTTACAAGAGTATACATGTGAAATATAAGTATGAAAGCAGAAATCTAGGTAAGATTTGAATCCCAGAAGGGCATTGGGGACTTGAGTGGGATACCTAACTTTGAGTAATGTGCTGCACAGATGTCTCAGATAAATCAAAATACATCGGACCTTGTACCTTGGATGATTGAATGATGAAGAGAACATCCAGTCAAAAACCGATATTCGGTAGGATTAGGAAGGAAGTTGGTAGGTTTAGAAAGAAGAGTGAGTATAGGATTTCGACCAAAAGTTCTTCAGCAATAGGGTTTCGGGTAGAGAGTGTATGTAAATGTCAGCACATGTGAAGAGTCAGTCACAATGATGAACTGGGGAAAACATGTAGGAAAGCAGATATCAATAGAGATATTAGGAAATCAAGCAAAGTATAAAGTGTGTGATAGGGTTAGACATTTTCAACAGGTTTGAAGTTGAATATATATAATCTTAGGAAGAAACAAATATGTAGTCACCAATAGGATTGATATTTGAGAGCATTAGGCAACCTGCACATGGATGTTTTTAGTAATGCATGCTATCTTTCCATTTAGGCTTTGGTACAATTGTAAGTGTGATCTTTGCTTTTTGTGTCCGGAATATTTCTGTGATAAAATGTGTATGTAGATCAGGTGACATGAGTATTTCTTCCACCATTTCTGAGAGCAATATTTTGAAGATTTATAAATTAGTATGGGGGTAGAAATAGGTGTACCCTGCTTCTATTAATATAGACATAATGCATGAATAGACCATACTGTGAATAAATAATATAACTGGATCCACTTTAAATAATGGATTGAATGAATATCTGAAAATATATAAGAAATGTTATATTGATATACAATCATTAATTCCAACCAGGTATATATCTAATGATTATCTTATGGTTATGGTTAATCATGAAGGGTGTGTGAGTTTTTCTTCAAAATTGATTATGGAAATCGAAAACAATATATTTGGAAAAAAAAGTCTCATGAATAGACCAGTCAAGAAACATAGAGAAATACATGTGTTCTGGAGCAGGAAGTGACTAAAAGTGAAACAAATGCCTATAAATTTGCTAACTAGTGAATGAAATATATATCCTATGATGTGCATAAACTGAAGAAATAGTAATGTACCAGTGTGGAATAAAAATTAACGTCAAAATACACATCATGTCCCATAGGAACCAACATGCATTGATGTTAAACTGGGTCAGTTAATGCAGACATATTAGAATTTGTATGCACCTTTCACTGAAGTTAGTTCTCAGTACTAGGAAACAACTATGTATTTCATGTGTATGAGTATTTCTAAGAATAATCTTGTGAAAAGTTGATTATTAATCCACATCCATGAACATGAATGAATTTAGGGAGTGTATATAAGACACATATTTTTCATATTTTTAAAAATCTGGACAGTATATATATATATATATATATATATATATATACACATATATGGACACACACACACACACAAACACAGAAATTAAAAAGTAGCAATATATATGCCAATCGAAATTCATCATGAAATATATATCATAAAGATGCAAAAACATTCATTTTACTGAACATGGGTTTATGTATAATGTTGTTCCACTGGGAAGCTCACGCATAGGTTGAATTTTCAGTTCTAACAGCGTTTAGGACGAGTGATCACTTCTCACAATTTGTATCTGCCAAGTCATGTAACTCAAAAGAATGTACGTTTGATACCATGTAGGATTCTATTTGTGCATATAAAAATACATGTGCTGAATAGGCTCCAGAAAATGAGAGACAGTAATTCACATATTTGTTAACTTTAAAAACACATGGAGAACTATTTCAATTAAAAATTGACTAGATTCATAATACCTACCCTTTATCATGCAAAAGGCAAGTCCAACCCTGAACTGCATGTATTTACGTACTGTTTGGGTTATTTTTCTCCATCATATTAGGATTAGTAGTCGGAGTCTATTAGAATATGGGTTAGTGTCAGGGATTCAGAATTGCGAATGGAAAAATAGGAAAACTAATCCAATGTGTATGCAAATATGTGCTAAAACAAATCTTTCGACTCTCATCCAGAACAATGCCTTGAAATTATCTTCGCCCCAAGTAAGACACAATTAGAGAAGAAAAGTTGCAAAATCTGTGATTACATTTCTGTAATGGAAAATGCTCAGGAGTGCACAAACTTGGAGGTGGTATAGGAGTTTTCAAAAGTAAGGACAGGGTACATACTCCACAAGCATGGAGCTCTGCATGCCTAAATCTTTTTGAGAAACTGCCACAGTGGTTGGGCACTGATATATAGGTTTTTGTCAGGAGTTAAGCTTCCTTTGTAGTGATACCCTCAAAGCTGGGTCTGCATCTATGTGACCTGGAGGACAAAGTTTCTTATTTTCCAATGAACACGAGGCAGCAGTGCTGAATTCTCTCTTTATAGATAAACTGTGGCCCCTGGGGGTTTATTTTCTCCCCGTGTGGACTGTGAAACCATTTGGTCATCCTCCAATTTTCGTGGTGTTTCTTGCTGCTGCACTTGGAGTTTGGTACATGCTTCACGAAATACAAGGAGTTCAACTGGGAAACAGTGCTGGAGAGAGTTCTGTCACGTGTGGTGGGTTATGGTCTGCAAGAAAATGCACAAACCAGGTTTCTATCTCTCAAAGATTGCCCTCTTGTTCATAGCAACCTGATTCTGAACATTGCCCTGAAACCTCGCCATATAACAAGATGCCATTACATATAAGCGTCTGAAGTCTGCACTATGTCAGTCACAAGCCATTTGGAAGTAAATGGCAGATCCACATGGACCCACCATGATACTTTATCACACACCTGCCCACCACTGCTCTACGCCCACTACTCAGCAGGCTACAAATTACTGGCATGTCTGTTCTAAACAATTTTCAGAAAACCCTGTCAATCAAGGCACTCTCTGGTACACTCATGATAAGCAATAGGAGATCCAATGTTTCTTGAGTGCCACCAGGTCATGGGAATTTCAAAAATTTCATGGTATTTATCTAGCCATTTTTCAAGGATGACATTGGATGCACTGTGAATTTCAGTTATTCAGAAACCATTAAATGTTGAGAAAGCTCGATTCAAAGAAAATTCTGGAGAACTCTCACAGGCAAGGCTTTCCAAAAAGTGGACAAAAGGTCACTTGAAGCCAGCACCATTGAGGTCTACAATGTGAGGTCCTATGTGTTTTGACTCTCTACTATGGCTGCAAAGTCTTTCAGAATAAAATCATGTGATATCCAGGCTGAGATTCCCAGTTCTTTGTGGAAAGCCACCCTGGTCCTAGATCTCAGGTTCCAAGGGCGACTCTCATGCGTGGCCTCCTAAAATCCCTACACAATTCATGGCAATACTTCTCTGAGGTCAGTTTCAGAAATCAGTCTCTAAGGGGAAACACACCAGAGTTCAATCCCTGGTGACCCAGTCATCTCTTCCAACCGCCACACAAATGACCAGAATTAAAACCAAAACACTCACACATGCCCCTCATCTTCTTTCATATAGACACTAATCATAACCTTGGCTGGAAGTTTCCATGAGGCACACAGCACAAGACAATGTCAAAATAAGCTCCCTTGCCCTTCATTTGTCTAAAGTCAGTGTTTCTGGACACCGTTCCTGTGAACCAGGGCTGATCAAAGATGCCTGCCATTAATACTGTTCCGCTTCTCCAATTTGAGGCATACTGACTGTCAGGTATAGTTTCTTTATGTGATTTGGAGTCATGAGAAAACCCAAGCACCTATGGGCTAGCCTCTGCAGGGCTTGAAGAACTCAGTTGACCCAAAGGATCCCTCTTCTGACTTGATGGAGATCAGGAACCTTACAGAGGAAAGCAAGAGACTTCATCAACAATGATTGCTCTTTTGGCCATTTTGGAATTGGATGCACACATGGGATCTTTCTTTAGATCCATCAGGTGCTGAGAATCTGAGCCATGGACTCACACTGCACTAAGAGGCGGATTCAGACATATCCCTTTGCAAAGCAATTAAGCAAAGATCCTCAGGTGATGCCCATTTATTTCCATTTGAAAACTGATTTTTTCAGGCTTTCGAAAGGTGTGGCCTTAGGCAAAGACCTTCCTTACATTCAGGGCAACAGAACAATAGGAAAGCAAATTCCCAAAGCAGAGTTTCTCCACTGAGACTTTCCTGGTCACACTGATATCTGAGTTTTCTGAGATACTCACCATTCCCTTCAGCTATCCAGTACATGGCCATGTCCCAGATTGTGGAGGAGATACATATCTTGAACACAAAACCATGAGCCTATGGGAGAGTGGCCAGAATTCAGGAAGAAATCAGGAATGTAGAAAGGTAGTAGGTGTTGCCCATCTATAAGGTAAGCTGCAGTCCATTCATAAATTGGACAAGATGAATGCTGCAAAGATTTCTACTAGACAGGACACATCCTTTGATGCATTCTCTTTTCTATTGTCTACAACCACGGACACAGTGGGATACACAGAAACACTCACCTTCTCAAAGGACTTACTAGAAACAGGCCACTCCAAATTAAACAAACCGACTTTCCTACATATTCTTAAAACATGAGACAAAATCACTAACACACAAACACACCCACAAAGGCACCTTCTTTCCCCAAGTAGGTCTGTGACTATCCAGAGCATCCTCTGACTGGTGGGCCATACTATGTTCCCCTGAAATATGCTGTTGTATGTCAGATCTGGTCTCCTTGGCCAACACTGTGATATTGTCAGGAGCCAGCGGTGAGCCACTGATTGCTTTATCAAAAAAAAAAAAGCCCCTCTTCAGAGCTTTCCTGGCATTTGTCCATCTTCAATTCAGTATTTGCCAAGAAAGACTGACTCTGTCCTTGGTTAATCCAAACATGTGAGACCACTGGGACTGGGACTGGGCCTGCCTCAGGGTGCCTGTCTCCCTGGATCCAAAGTTCAGAGTGGTACATCAACAAGAAAGTGACGTAGGTCACTTCCTCTAGAACTGAATGAGGTCACTGCCTTGGCAACCACTTTGTCCTAACAGTTGCATCCAAGGGTCCATGAAATGGAGCGTGCTCCTACTTCCTATGACACTTTTACAAGTTAAAATGGAATATCAACCATAGGCACCCGGGAGCAGCTCTCCACACAGGCCTGGTTTGGTCCATCTTCTCTAGATTAAGAAGAGAGAGACTGCTTCAGACTCATCCCTTCATCCTTACCTGGTTGTTTGTCATGGAAGATGACTTTTGCTCTCTCAGGTCCTTCATTGCTGCCTATATCTTCTCCAGGGATCATTTCTGCATGGACCTTTGAGGTTCTCTGCAGGTTGAAGATCTCCTACATTCCTGTATTGTAAGACCAACTCTGTCCCTGCTCTTCTATAAAGGTAGATTGAAGGAATCGTGTATGGTTAGGGTTAATAACATTTTTGATTTGGGTTAGGATCATTCTGCTGGATGAATAATGGTATTGGGAACCTGCGATATTTATAAGATTATAGAGGTGAAATGTATGTATGAAAACAGAAATCTCAGTAAGATTTAAAGCCCAGAAGGTCATTGGGTCCTTGATTGGAATAGTTAGCTTTGAATTATGTTCTGCCCAGATGTCTCAGATAAATCTATACACAATGGCATAGGATCTTGTACCTTAGATGATTGAATGTTGAGGAGAACATCCATTCAAAAAGGGAGAGTTGGTAAGATTACGAAGATAGTTGGTAAGATTAGAAAAACGTGTGAGTATAGGATTTGGACAAAAAGTTCTTTAGCAATAGGGTTTCAGGTACACAAAAAAATGTAAATGTCAGCACATGTGAAGAGTCCGTCACAATGATGAACTGGGGAAAATATGTAGGAAAGCAGATATCAATAGAGACATAAGGAAATCAGGCAAAGTATAAAATGAGTGATAGCAATAGATATTTTCAACAGGATTGAGATTGAATATATAATCTTAGGAAGAAACAAATATGTAGTCACCAATAGGATTGACATTTGAGAGCATTAGGCAACCTGGACATGGGTGATTTTCATAATCCATACTCACATTCCATTTAGGCTTTTGTACAATCGTAAGTGTGACTTTGCATTTTGTGGCCAGAATATACTGTGATAAAATGTATATGTAGATCAGGTGACATGAGTATTTCTACCACCATTTCTTGGAGCAATATTTTGAAGAGGTATAAATTAGTATTGGGGGTACATATAGGTGTACCATGTGTGTATGAATATAGAGATAATGCATGAATAGACTATAGTGCGAATAAATAATATAACTGGTTCGAACTTTAGAAATTGGAATAAATTGATATCTGAATATACACAGGGAATCATATGTTGATATACATACATTCATTTCAACCATTTATATATCCAATGGAAATATTACGGGTGTGGTTCATCATAAAGAGTGTGTGAATTTTGCTTCAAAATTGATTATGGAAATCGAAAATAATGTGTTTGGAAAGAAGTCTCATGAAATGACCAGTCAAAAACAAAGAGGAATACATATGTTCTGAAGCAGGAAGTGATAGAATGTGTTACAAATTTCTTTAAATTTATGAAGTTGTGGATGAAATGTATATTCTATGATGTACAAAAACTGAAGAAATAGTAATGTACCAGTGTTGTATAAAAATGAACGTCAAAATACACATCATGTCCCATAGGAATCTACTTGCATTGATGTTAAAGTGGGTCAGTTACTGTAAAAATATAAGGATTTGTTTGCACCATTTACTGAAGTGAGTTTTCAATACTATAAAACAAATATGTATTTCAGGTGGATGAATATTTCTGAAAATAATCTTATGAAAATTTGAATATAAAACCACATACATGAACAAGAATGAATTTAGGGAGTGTATAATAAGACACATATATTTCATATTTTGAAAAATCTAGAGAGTATATATATATATATATATATATATATATATATATATATATATACAAAACACACACAGAGACATTAAAAAGTAGCAATATATATGCCAATTAAAATTCATCGTGAAATATATATCATCCACAGATCCAAAAATATTAATTTTACTGAACATGGATTTATGTATAATGTTTTTCAACTAAGAAGCTCACTCATAATTTGAATTATCAGTTCCAAAAGCATTTAGGAGGAGTGATTTCTTCTCACACTTTGTCTCTGCCAAGTTAGCCACCTCTCAAGAATATAGGTGTGATAACAGGTAGGATTCTATATGTTCATATAAAAATACATGTGCTGAATTGGCTACAGAAAAAGGGAGACAGGAATTCACATATGTGTTAACTTTAAAAACACATGCAGAACTCTTTCAACAAAAAATTGACAAGATTTATAACTCCTACCCTATATCATGCAAAAGGGAAGACCAACTATACACCATGGCTCCTCTGAAGTGCTAGTATTTCTATTCTGTTTGGGTTATTTTTCTCCATTATATTAGAATTAGTTGTCAGAATCTAGTAGGGTATAGGTTAGTGTCAAGGATTCAGTATTTCAACTGGAAAATTGAAAAATGAATCCAATGTGTATGTAAATATGTGCTACACAAAAATCTTCCCACTCTCATCCAGAACAATGCCTTGACAATACCTTCGCCCCAAGTAAGACACAATTAGAGGAGAAGATTTAGAAAATCTGTGAACAAATATCTGGAATGGAATATGCTCAGGAGCCCACACCTTGGAAGTGGCAGAGGAGTTTCCAAAGGTAAGGGACAGGGTAAACCCTCCACAAACATGGAGGTCTGCTGGCATAGACACTTCTTGAGAAACTGCCTGTGAGGTTGGGCACTTGAAAAATATGTTGTTGTCAGGAGCTTTAGCTTCCTTTCTAGTGAGACCATAAAAGCTTGGTCTGCATCTATGAGACCTGGAGGACATGCTTTCTTATTTCCCAATGAACATGAGGGAGCAGTGCTAAATTCTCTTTTTAGGTAAACTGTGGCCACTGGGGGCTAAATGTCTTTCTATGTGCACTTTGAAGCCATATGGTCATCCTCCATTTTCGTTTTGTTTCTTCCTGCTGCACTGGGAGTTTGGTATTTGCTTCACGAAATACAAGGAGTTCAATTGGGTCTCAGTGCAAGAGGGAGTTCTGTCATGTGTGATGGGTCAGGTTCTGCAGGAGGATACAAGAACCAGGATTCTATCCCACATAGCTTGCCCCCTTGACCATAGCAACCTGATTCTGAACAATGTCCTGAAAACTCTCCATATAACAAGTTGCCTTTACATGGAAGGTTCTGTTGGCTGCACCATGTAAGTCACAAGCCATTTTGAAGCCAATGGAAGATCCACATGGCCCCACCACAGATGTTTTATCACATACCTGCCCACCACTGCTCTAGTACAACTACTCAACAGAGTCCAACTTACTGGCATCTCTGTTCTACACCATTTACATGAAACCCAGTCAATCAAGGCACTGTCTGGTATATTCATGATCAGTAACAGGACATCCAAAGGTTCTCCAGTGCCACCTGGTGATGGGAATTTCAAAAATTTTATGGTATTTTTCTAGCCATTTTTCAAGGATGAAGTTGGAGGCACTGTGAGTTTCAATTCTTTCAGGAACCATTAAATGGTTAGGAAGCTCATTTCAATGAAAGTTCTGGAGAACACTCACAGGTAAGGATTCCCAAAGAGTGGCCAAAAGATCACATGATATTATGCCCATTGAGTTCTATAATGTGAGGTCCATATGAGTTTTGACTCTCAACTATAAGTGCCAAATCTTTCAGAATAAAATCATGTGGTATCCTGGCTGAGAGGCCTAGTGCTCTGTGGAAAGCCATCCTGGGCCTAGAACTTAGTTTCCAAGGGCGACACTCATGCCTGGCTTCATAAAATCTCATCACTATTCATGGCAATACTTCTCTGAGGTCAGTTTGAGAACTCAGTTTCTAAGGGAATCACACCAGAGTTCAAGAACATGTGGACCAAGTCATCTCTTCCAACCGCCACCCAAATGACCACAATTTAAAACAAAACACTCCAATGTGGCGCTCATCTTTTTCCATATAGACACTCATAATGACCTCTGGCAAAAGTTTTCCATGAGGGGCACAGCCCAAGACCGTGTCCAAAATAAGCTCTCTTGCACCTAATTTGCCTAAAGTCAGGGTGGCCTGGACACCCTTCTTGTGAACCAGGAGAGATCAAATAGGCCTCCCATTAATACTGCTTTGCTTTTTCAATTTGAGGCAAACTGACTGTGGATTCTGGATTCCTTATGTGAATTGGAGTCTTGAGAAAACCCAAGAAACTATGGGCTAGCCTCTGCAGGGCTTTGAAGAACTTATTTGACCCAAAGGATCCCTATTCTGGCTTGATGGAGGTCAGGAAAGTTACAGAAGAGGCGAGAGACTTCATCCACAAGGACTGCTCTTTTGGCCATTTTGGTTTTGGATGTACACATGGGATCTTTCTTTAGATCCATCAGGAGCTTAGAATCTAAGCCACACCCTCACACAAGGCAAATAGGCTGATTCAGACACATCCTTTCCAAAGCAATTAAGCAAAGAGCCACAGGTAATGCCCATTCATTTCCATTTGAAAACTGTTTTCTTCAGGCTTCACAAAGTGGTGGACTGAGGAAAAGACCTTCCTGACATTCAGGGCAACAGAAGAATTGGTAAACAAAAGGCCCCAAGCAGGGTTTCTTCACTGAGACTTTCTTGGTCAAACTGATATCTGAGTTTTCTTAGATGCTCGCCATTCCCTTCAGCTATTCAGTACATGGTCATGTCACAGAGCTTCAAGGTTGTACATATCTTAAACACAAAACCATGAGCCTATTCTGGAGAGTGGCGAGAATTCAGGAAGAAAACAGGAACTTAGGTAGATAGCAGGTGTTTCACATCAATAAGGCCAGCTGCAGTCCATTCATAAATAGGGCAGGATGAATGCTGGGAAGCTTTCTACTAGATAGGACATATTCATTGATGCATTCTCTTTTCTAATGTCTACAACCACGGACATAGTGGGATACATAGACATAGAAACACTCACCTTGTCAAACGACTTACTAGAAACAGTTCACTCCAAACAAAACAAACCGCCTTTCATACCTATTCTCAGAACATGAGACAAAACCACAAACCCACACCCACACCACAAAGGTACCTCCTTCCCCCATGTAGGTCTGTGACTATCCGGAGTGTCCTCTGACTGGTTGGCCATACTATGTTCTCTGGAAATGGCCTGTTCTGTCTCAAATCTGGTCTCCTTGGCCAACTCTGTGAAGTTGTCAGGAGCCAGCGGTGAGCCACTGCCTGCTATCTCAGGAAAGGCCCCTATTCATAGCTTTACTTGCATTTGGCCATCCTCACATCAGTAGGTTCCAAGAAAGACTGAGTCTGTCCTTGGTAAATCAAAATAAGTTTGACCACTGGGACTGGGACTGGGACTGGCTCTTGGTGCCTGGATTCCTGGATTCCAAGTTCAGAGAGTTCCATCACCAAGGAAGTTAGGTGAGGTCACTTCCTTTAGCAACTGAATGAGGTCACTGCCTTGGCAACAACTTTGTCCTAACAGTTGCTTCCAAGGTTCCCATGAGAAGGAGGCTGCCCCTACTTCCTGTGACACTTTCACCAGTTAGAGTGGTATGTCAACCATAGGCATGCAGGAGCAGCTCAACACATACCTGCTTTGGTCCATCTTCTATACATTAAGAAGAGAGTGGCTGATTCAGACACATCCCTTCATCCTGAGCTGGTTGTTTGCCATGGAAGACTTCTGCTCTCTCAGGTCCTTCATAGTTGCCTACATCTTCTCCAAGGATCATTTCTGCATGGACCCTTGAGTTTCTCAGCAGGTGGAAGATCCTCTATATTCCTGTATTTTAAGACCAACTCTGTCCCCACTTTTCTGTAAAATTAGATTGAGAGAACAGTGTATGGTTAGGTTTAATAACATGTTCGATTTGGTTTAGAAAGGAAACTACACGGTTGAGCAAACAGGGTCCTACCGTTAGCAATAATATGAGGATTATTAATGGAACGGCCCTGGCAGATAAAAGCGTAGTTATGTGAACAAAGACTCAAACTTTCCTTCTGGGGCCTCTGTCTCTCTTTGACGCTATTCAAGTCGTTTTCTTAATTTACTCATTGATTCTTTTACAACTCCAGTATTGTCGGCATAAAAACAACATTCTTCCCTCAATGCAAGCAAAAAGGCACCTTTCTCTCATGAAGAGGAGGTCCAACACTCGCCTGCTCTATAAAACAACTTCAGAGAGAGAGAGGTTAAAATTCCTGTAAAGCTGTGATGTCGGTTTTTAATGTCTTTAAGCTTTGGTCTATTTCTGCTTCTAATTGTGTCTTTGTTGTGTCTCATGGACTAGGGCAGTGTGCCCACGCCTTCAGCAATTATTATTCCTAATAGGATGGCTAAAGTGAGGGATACAGGTTCCCGGTGGAACCGGGTTGTATGCCCCCCTATTTGAACTTTAAATGAACCTGCGTCATGATAGAGCACTCTGAAAAACATCTACATCATTACATAATTAATCACATCTATTGACCATTTTATGAAAACATAAATAATGTTAAAGTGTATAGAATTATACTGTTTTATGGATGGACAAGAAAATGCACCTAAGATATCACCAAAGTGAGGAAAACATTCTTATTTGGTTGCATCCGGATTTAGAGGGCATTGCTTCTTTTGTAATCAATTAATCCCCTGAAACCCAAGTTTTGGTAGTTTTAGAGTTTGTACCCAACATGTAAGGGAAGGGGCTCAGAAGTTCACAGTCTGCAGAAATTCACAAAAATTAGTTTTTGTTTCTGTTTTTTTTTCCTCTGTTCTGGGCAAGTTAACTTTTCAAGGACACCTTGGAAGGGGAGAGCTTTTTTGTCTCTTTTTTTTTCTCCCTGCCAGCTGTCACCATGGAGCCCAGTTGCTAACATTTTTATCTTAGAAATGTAGCCATCTCGGTGAAGCCCCAGCTCAAGGCCAGAGGCCTTGTTCACATATTTTGTGAAAAACTGGTAAGGAGGTGTCTAGCTTAGGGGTGGTGATTTTTCCAGCCAGTGGTCAAGTAGAACAGGGCAACACGAAAAGTGCAAGTTTATGTACATTGAACTCTTTCAGAGGGACTCTTTTGCTGAAAGACCTAAAGTAAGCCTTGGTGAAGACTTCTGGAGAAGGTCATTTAAGACATTTCTATGGACCTAGTACAGAGGGGGAAGACGGGGTAGTCGAGGCTGAGAGCAGCTCCGTGGATCTAAGAATGAGGAAAGAGAGATGTAAAAGAAAAATGGGAAAGGGGTTTGGGATTTTCCTAAAACAAAACTTGAGCAGTAGAACAGGTAGAGCAGAGGGGAAGATGGGAGTAAATATTCCAAAAAGCCTTTGAGGGACTTTAAATTCTTAGAAACCTGTTTTCAGTGATGACAAAGCAACTTTAAAGGCCATTTTCATTACATCTTGTATAGGGGTCTGAGGCCTCTTATCAGCTGGTTTGAGCTTTGGGTTAGCTTGCTAGAGGACTTGCTGGGACCTAGTGCAGGCACTGACAGGAAAAGAGAGGAGTGAGTGGGTGAAGGGGTACCTTGGTACCTGCTACCTCAGCAAGGGGGCAATGTTCTGAGAACCAGCGGAGGTTTGGGTTTTTGATTTAGTAATTGGAGAGGAGAAATCAGGTTGCTAAATGGGAGTGATAGCAGAGAGTCTAGAGCAGAAGGCTGAGGGTGAGGAACTATTGGAGAAGCATAGTACAGGATGTGAGCAAAGGAGGGAAAAGGATTCACATAGGGAAATTTCCCCCTTTTGAGAACTTGCCAAAGTTAAAAATGTCACACAGAATTTGAGGATCTAGAGAACCCTCTGGGGGCCATAGTATTTGGTTGTCTAATTGGTAATATGGCCAATGCTGTGTACTGAATTTGATGAGGAGTTTGGGTTCCACCAGGCAGCCCCTGTATGCTCACATTCACTTGACTTACACAAGAAGTCGGCTTCTCCCCGACACAGCCGTGGCTGTTTGTGCCTTTGATAGTCCGCTAGGCAAACATAGTAATCTAGGCTAGCCAACCTGAATCTGTCTCGCGTGTCCCTGCATCCATAATGTTTGTTTCCATTATCTATGGTACAGAAGAGATTTAATGGAATTTTAGTGGGATCCTCTTCATCAGGGATATCTCAATAGGAAAGACCTATACCGAGCTGACAAATGTCTGGGTGGATAGATGGCCACCAGGTCTCTAAGGGGGCTGTATGCGAGATAGACCATACTTCTTGTCTAGTAGGATTTGTGATCAGCCATTGCTGCTGAACTGAATGATGAGGGTTAGAACTACTGGTGGCCAAGGGGAGAGTCTATAGTCTTATCCACATAGCGAATACGCAATTTGAAATGGTTAGAAGGCTTTTCCAGTTTCCAACAAGAGTCTGGACACAGCGAAGGATTGAGATGAGAGGCATGGATCCAAAAAGTGATTCCGTCTACTTTTACCGCTTTAGGTTTTATAAGTAGCACCTGGTATGTTCCTTTCCAGTGGGGTTCCAGGGATGACACCTGATGTTGTCTTATGTAGACGAAGTCTCTTACTTGATATTGACTTAGAGTCCCCTCCTCCCAAGGTTGGTAGGCAGTGGCCAGCTGTTTCCACAGGTATCACTGAGTTCTTTCAATGACTTTAAGTCTGTCAAGCAAGGGGGTGTGGAAGTGATCGTTAGGCCTTAGAGTTGGGGTTAGGTTCCTTACTGGATGATGGGCATCATAGAGAATTTCATAGGGGGTGAGGTTACACAAAGAAAGAGAGGGAGTATTTCTCGCATGAAACAGTGCATAAGGCAGGAGCATAATCCAATCTTTTATGCCGGGCTCTAAGCTTAATTTCGTTAAGGTGTCTTTAATGGTTCTATTTATTTTTTCTACCTGTCCTGAGCTCTGGGGTATATAAGCATAATGTAACTTCAAATTAATCCACAGGGTCCCAGTGAACACCTGACTTACCTGATCCATGAACACCAGTCCATTATCAGACCCTATTGCCTTAGGCAGACCGTATCTTGGAGAAATATCTTTCAGGATCTTCTTGAAAACCATTTGTGCAGTTTGGTTGTTTTTTTTTTGTGTGTGTGTGTTTGTGTGTAAGGCTTCAGTCCATCCTGAAAATGTATCTACAAAGACTAGGAGATATTTAAGTCCATACGTTGCTGGCTTAATTTCACTATTGTCCACTTCCCAAAATTGTCATTTTCTGGTTCCTCGTAGGTGCTTTCCTCTAGGAAACTGGAAGGGTAAGCATTAACCAATTGACGGACTCGACAGGCTTTTGTTACCCGTTCAGTTATTTCCTTTCGCTGTGAGTCGATTAGTGGAAAACTCTGTTCTTAATCCTACAGGAATGCCTGCAGTTTCATTGAACCAAGGTGAGTGAGTTGGTGTACATTTTTAACGTAGTGTAGGGCTTTCTGTAATTGCAGCCTGAGCTCAGTGAAGTTGAGGCGTTCAGTGTCAGTGTCCATAGATGTTATCAAAAACTTCCTGGTGATCAGGGGTCCATTGGAATTGGGCATCTCCCATTAACACCGGGTATAAAGGAGCAGCTAAAGACGCAAACCCAGGTATCCATAACCTGCAAAAGCCAGCAGTCCCAAGAAACTTTCTGAGTTGTCTCCTGTTAGATGGGGGTGGTATCTACACAATGGTTTGTTTTCTGGGCTCAGTGAGCCATCGTTTACTGCCCCTAAGTTAACAGCCCAGGAAGATTACTTCATGCTAGCAAATTTGGGCTTTTTTGGCCGAAACTCTATACCCAAGTTGAGCAAGCTCATATAATAGTGCTTGGGTCCCAGACTCACAGTTTTCCTTGGTGTTGGCTGCCAGTAGCAGGTCATTCACGTATTGAAGCTGGGTGATTTGGGGTGCATAGTTCTGAAATTGCTGAGATCTCTGTGGAGGGCTTCATCAAAGAGAGTGGGGGAGTTTTTGAACCTCAGTGGGAGTCTAGTCAAAGTTAGTTGACCAGACGTTCAGGTTTCTGGGTCTACCCACCCAAAAGCAAACAGCAACTGACTATCTTTATGCAGAGGCAAGCAAAAGAAAGCATCTTTTAAGTCCAGAACAGTATACCATTTCCGCTCAGGGTTCAGAGTGCTAAGCAGATTGTACGGATTAGGTACCGTGTGGTGAATGTCCTGCACTCTGTTGTTGATCTCTCTTAGGTCTTTAACAGGACAATAGTCCCCGGTTCCTGGCTTTTTTTTTCTAGTAGCAGGGGAGTGTCCCAGGCCAATTGACAGGGCCTTAGGAGCCCTAAGTCCAGATATTTCTGAATATGGGGCCTTATCTCATCTTTAGCTTTTTTTGCTTAGAGGATATTATTTGACATTGATTGGGGAGGCTGAGGTTTTTAACTCCACTGTTATTGGAGGTTGTTTCACGGCCAGGCCTAACCCAGCAGTTTTTGCCCAGGCATCTGCGTAATCTGTTATCCATTTCTGGTGTAGCTTGCCTGTTTGATCAGTCTTGGGGGGTGTGAAGAGTGGATGTTCATCCTCTACTAATATAGTTAAAGCCGTGACTATAGGAGTTTTTACTGAAGAATTTAGAAATTTCATTTGGGGGCCTTCAGGGTTAAAAGTTATTTAGGCCAAGAGCTTGGTGAGCAGATCTCTGCCCATCAATGGGTCCAGGCATTCCTGGATTACTAGGAAGGAGTGATAGATTTTTCCTTTCCCAAGGTCCATGGTCCTCTTAGTAGTCTAAGCCCGATATTTACTGCCATTAGTTCTTTGAACTACAGACCTTTTATTTGATAGAGGGCCCAATGGGGCCTTAAGGGCTGAGTATACTGCTCCTGTTTTCATTTCAAAGTTTACTGGGGTCTGCTACACTTCAAAAGTTACCCTGAGCTAGGGGAAGTGATCTGAGCCCCAACTTTTTTAGTCATGCTCCAGAGTCAGAATGGCTGGCTGGCGTGGCTGTCTCTTTATAGGGCACTCTTTGGCCCAGTATCCTTTTTTTTTACAGTAGGCACATTGATCTGAGGCTAGGGGTGGCCTCTGGCATGGCCCCAGGTATCCCTTCCTGTCACCTTACGTCTTAATTTCTGGCCTCTTTCTTGTTGTGACCAGGATCTTGGTCAATCCCTTAGTCTGTCTTTTGCTTCTCTCATCCTTCCTTTGCTCCCTTTCTTTCTCCCTGTTTCTCTCTTATAGTATATTTTCTCGGCTTCTCTGACTAAATCTCTCTCTTTAAATTTTTTTAATATCCATGGCAGCTTGCCCAATTAAGGCCATCGTTACAGATGAATTTTGATCCGCTGCCTGAGGATCGAAAGGAGTATATCTCTTATATGCCTCCATAATTCTTTCTAGAAACAAAGAGGGAGATTCATCAAGCCTTTGAATAATTTCTCTTACCATGGCCAAATTAGTTGGTCACCTAGTAGCCCCTTGGAGACCCGCTATTTGAGCCAGGAAATAATTGGACAGATGCTCTTTATCTTCAAAGGTGTTGGGGTTCCAGTTGGTTTGGTTTAAGGGTAAGCTGGCTTTGATTATGTTGGGAAGTTGTGTTGGTCGCCAATCAGGTCCGAGGATTTTTTTTTTAGTTTCTTGGAGGTTTTTCTCTTATTCCTCTGTCATAAAGAAAGTCCCTAGGAGTTGTTGGCAGTTATCCCAAGTAGGCAGGTGTAAAAACGTTGGCGAGTTCTCTGAGTTCTTTTAGCCGGGCCAGCTTCCTCCAGGGAAGGAGGGGCTCTGTGTGCCACGGGACAGTCATCTGGATGGTGCTGGGCCATCCTAGCTTCTTTGAATGGTGGAGAGGCTGAGTCAGCAGGAAGGGAATCACTTAGAGGGTGTTGGGAGTTGGGGGATGAAGGCAGAGGATAAGGAGGGGGAGGAGAGTCCAGTAGAGTCTTGAGACTCATGGAGAACAGAGGGTGCAAGAGGAGGAGCAGAGAGTTAAAGAGATAGAATCGTTGGGGAAGGAGTAGGAGCGGGTGCAGGGACAAGGAAAGGCTTCATCCTTGGAGGAGGAGATTTGTAGAGGTCCTGACAAGTTAAGATATATGGCTGTTGATCTGGATGTCTACGTGGCCCCTGCTAAAAGACAATATCTCGAACTTTTCAAATTAGTGCGAAGTAGAAAGATCCTTCTAGGGGCCATCCGACTACAAAGGTGGGTCATTCTGAGACACAGAATCTGCCAGATCCGGCATTTTACTGAAAAAGAAAGATTCTGAGCCCTTAAGCAGACTTTGGTCTAGTGATCAAGGGTCAGGAACAGAGGCATTGAAGTGCTCTGTCCCATAATGAAATATACACAGATAATAAAAGCAATGACACATGACACAGACAAGATAAGACAATAAAGACAGGCAATGGACGTCCAATACTGAGACCAGGACTGAGTAGCCGGCAAAACATGATGGGCTGGCAATACCGAATCCGAAACAAAATATCACTGAATCAAGGAGACTATTGTTCCTCGATTTCATGAGTTCATCCCCCAGGGACATGGCCTGTGGCTCTGTGACATGTGTGTCAGTCACCGTGGGAGAGAGCTCATCCTCTTTACCAATAGCCATTTTGTGAAACCCTAACCTGAATCCTGAAACCAGAAAGAGGGGCCTTATTTACCCCCAGAGGAGCCCGTTGGGGGTCTTTCACCTGTGGCTGCCGGATCTCACTGGGGCCACGAGATGTAAAGATCGGGCGAGGGTCGGTTGAAGAGACCACCAAGAGACTGTCTCATGCAACAGCAAAGGCTTTATTGGGAGTCCGGCATGCAAGGGCTAAGAGCTCTCTTGAATAGAGCAGAGAGCCCTGAGAACAGCTTAAGAAGTGCTTATATATTTTCCTTGGAGAGGGGAGGGAGGGAAGTTTATTGATGGGTAAGGGCGAGTGGGTGGTTTGCGTGCAACTGGTTGACCGAGTACATTCTGCAGTTTGGCAGTTGGGGACAGCACATTCTGGGAAAAAGAATAGCAAACAGTTCTCAAGATTTCAACAGTGTTTTGTTAAGCATACAGAAAATCAAGAACTGACAAGTACCTATTTTATTAACCTTTCAATATAAGTATGAAAACAGAAATATAGGTAAGATTTGAAGCCCAGAAGTTCATTGGGCTCTTGATTGGTATACTTAGCGTTGAATTACATTCTGTAGTGATGTCCCAGAAATATGGATATACAATGGCATAGGACCTTATACATTCTCGGAGGTCAATTCCAAAACACAGACTCTAAGGGGAATCACACCAAAGTTCAAGCCAAGGTGGACCCAATTATCTCTTCCAACCACCACACAAATGACCACAATTAAAACCAAGACACTCCCACATGCCACTCATCTTCTTCCATATAGACACTCACCATAACTTCTGGCAAGAGGATTCCATGAGAGGCGCAGCACAAGACAGTGTTCCAAATAAGCTCCCTTTCCCCTCATTTGCCAATAGTCATGGTGGCCTGGACACCCTCCCTGTGAACCAGGATTTATCAAACAGGTCTGCCATTAATACAGCTCTGTTCTCCAATTTGAGGCCTACTAACTGTGGGGTTTAGATTCTTTATTTGAATTGGATTCATAAGAAAACCCAAGAACCTATGGGCTAGCATCTGCAGGGCTTTGAAGAACTCATTTGACCCAAAGGATCCCTATTCTCACTTGATGTAGGTAAGGAACCTTACAGAGGAATGTGAGGGACTTCATCCACAGTGACTGATTTTTGGCCATTTTGATTTTGGATCCACACATGGGATCGTTCTTTAGATCCATCAGGTGCTGAGAATCTAAGCCACAGGCTCACACAGGACCAAGAGGCTGATTCAGACACATCCCTTTACAAAGCAATTAAGCAAAGAGCCACAGGTGGTGCCCATTCATTTCCGTTTGAAAACTGTTTTCTTCAGGATTCACAAAGGCGTGGCCTCAGGCAAAGAAATTACTGACATTCAGGGCAACAGAAAAATAGGCAATCAAAAGGCCCATTGCAGGGGTTCTCCACTGAGACTTTCCTGGTCACATCGATATCTGAGTTTTCTGAGATGCTTGCCAATCCCTTCAGCTATCCAGTACATGTCCATGTCACAGTGCTTGGAGGTGGTACATATCGTGGACTCAAAAGCATGAGCCTATTTTGGAGAGTGGCTAGATTTCAGAAAGAAAACAGGAACTTAGGAAGATAGCAGGTGTTGCCCATCGATATGGCAAGCCCTAGTGCATTCATAAATTGGGCAGGATAAATGCTGGGAAACTTTCTACTAGACAGGAAACATCCATTGATGCATTCTCTTTTTCTAATGTCTACAACCACGGACACAGTGGGATAGACAGACATAGAAACACTCGCCTTGTCAAACAACTTACTAGAAACAGTTCACTCCAAACCAAACAAACCGACTTTCCTACCTCTTCTCAGAACATGGGGCAAAACCACAAACACACATCCACACCCAAAAAGGCACCTCCTTCCCCCAAATAGGTCTCTCACTATCCGGAGTGTTCTCTGACTGCTGGGCCATACTATGTTCCCCAGATATGGCCTATCCTGTCTCAGATCTGGTCTCCATATCCAACTCTGTGAAGTGGTCAGGAGCCAGCTGTGAGCCACTACCTGCTTTTTTAGGAAAGGCCCCTCTTCAGAGTACTCCTGGCATTTGGCCATCCTCACATCAGTAGGTACCAAGAAAGACTGACTCTGTCCTTGTTAAATTGAAGCAAGTGAGACCACTAGGACTGGGACTGGGACTGACTCTGTGTGCCTGGCTTCCTGCATCCCAAGTTCAGAGAGTTCCATTACCAAGGAAGTGAGGTGAGGTTGCATCCTTCAGGAACTGAATGAGGTCACTGCCTTGGCAACCACTTTTTCCAAACAGTTGCTTTCAAGCATACCATGAGAAGGAGGCTTACCCTACTTTCTGTGGCACTTTCACAAATTAGAATGGTATATCAACCATAGACACCAAGAAACAGCTCTCCACACAGGCCTGATTTGGTCCATCTTCTCTATATTAGGAAGAGAGCCTTTAGTCCGGGGAGCACTGCAGTGAACCTTTGCACTAAAACTATTAGCAAGCACCTGGTGGAGGAGTCCTCCATAGGTAAGTGGGGCTTTTATAACATCTGATATCCGGTTAAGGGAGATCTCTTCTGATGACAGAGATGTGGCCTGGGGAGGCTCACATATACTCCTTTCCAGGAGAGTAACCAGAATCGTTCTGTCCTCTGTTCTGTTCTGTAGGGAATTCCTCTGGAACTGTAGAGAGGGGCCGACGGGCACGCATGCACTCCTACCCTGGAGCTATAGCAAGATGTTGCACTGTTCCACTGTTTTTCTGTTTAGGCGCATGGTTTCTGTTTTTGTGTTTTGTTTTGTGTTCTATTTTTTTGATTGTTTGTTTGTTTTTGTTCATTTTGTTGTGTGATTTCAGTGGTAAAAACTTAAGGATTTGGGACGTAAAAATAGGTAATAAAGAGAGTAAGCCTGACACCCCTTTGGACTGTGTTTTAGGGAACTGCGATGAACTTTACTCGCCTTTGTTAAGCAGGATGATAGAAGCTCCTAGCTGGCTGCCTGGAGCACACCCATTGTAGAGGGCAATGCTTGCTGGGGACCTAAGAACTGAGCATCTCCCAGGTTAACAAGTGAAACTCCTTTAAAACCCCTTGTCACTCCAGATCAAGAGAGTCACAACCTTTGGCAGAGTCCCCTGTGTTTCTCCTTTGTTCGCAAAGCAATAAACCTCCCTTTTTCTTTTTCTCAAAACTCAGTCCTCATTATTAAATTGGTATTAATTGGCGTCAAGTTGAGGAATCGAACTTTAATTTACAAATTTGGTACCCTCCCTCCACCCCGGAACTTTGTGAGAGCTGTCTACTGAAATATTAGGAGATGAAGCATGCTTGGTGTGGAACTGAACAAGAGGAACTAATCCTGTAAGTAAAAGGAGGGACTGAGGAACTCCCAGCAGCTGCCAAAGCCCTGTTGATTCAGGGAATTACCTCCTTCCTCCCCGCACTGTAAGAATTATGCCACCTCTGTCTTGTTAAAAAAGAGAAAAAGAAAAAGGGGACACTAAATGCAGTGAAGTCACCATGGAGACACTTTATTTTACATTTCAGGTTTCCCCTCTGTTAAAACATGTGGTCCCCCCCCTGTGGATATCTATGGTGCACACTGGTGTAGGAGATTTTTCTCTTATCTGCTCTGGTTTAAACGGTTCTCTCTGACAGCCATAGTCTGAACCTCCTTTCTGTCTGTCTTGTGTCTTTGTATCTGGCCCTTTAAGACATGTGCAATAATGTGTTGATATTATAAATTGTTTCTTGGGAATGATCTTAGCTGAATGTGTGTCTAAATGATGATGTTTTATTTTAACAATCTGGTATCTGAATGGGTTTTTGAAGCATTGCAGAATCTTGCAGTTAAAAGTCGGGTTTAGGTAATTGTTTAGTTTATGATTTCAGATAATTCATGCCAGAGAACTTAAATACTTAGTATGGAAAACTGAAGAACTCTACTTCCAAGTTGGCAAGTAAATTCCCAATCATACAGTCTTTTTTTCACCAATTTTGAATTGGATAGCCTCGGAAAATGTCACTGTGTGTACCACTGCATTAATTTGGACAAGGATAGTAAATCATAGAATGGTATCTGTTGACAAAACAAGATGTAAAGATATAAAATTTTGTGAATTGTATCTTAAATTTGTATCATAATTTTCAACATCCGAACCTCAAAATTATGGTTAAAATGCCTTAGGCCTGAGGTGTCTGCTCAGAATAGCAGTTTTTCCTGCTCCTTCCAGACCTCAGCCATGATTTATATTGAAATGTAAATGAAAGAAGCCTGAAAGCTTAGTAGGAGACTGATTTGAGGCCTAAGGGGAAAAAAAGGTAAATTGTATGGTATTTACTAATTACTAGCCAGTCACTTTTTCTAGGACTCTTTTTTTTTTTCCTTAGATACTTTTTTTTTATTGAGCTCATGATTTTGAGCATACAGACCTAGGTTAATGTTTTTCAGATCAGTTCTATCTTTGACCAACTGTAGACTTTTTGAAACATTGCAATGGAGATTTCACCTGAGAAAAGCTACAAGGCCTTTACTATTATTATGTGTGCACACTTTTGTTATGTGTTGTATGTCTACATATACATATGTCCGTATATCATATATATGATACACAAATTAACATATACAAGGAGCACTCATAAAAAAGCGCTCATTAAAACAAATTTAAATAGGAGATCCAAAGATCTTTAATTCACGTGATTTAAATGTTTCAATTTAAATTGGATAAACAGATAAAAATCAATGTCTTTAAATTTAAGCTTACAATTTTTTTAGGTGTTCAAAAATCTAATAAAATATTAATATCTACAAAATGTCTAATATGCCTTTGTTCTAGGACCTTTCCTTCAAAATAAAAATGGTTTACACTGTCAATACATTTCTCTAGTATTTTGATAAATAAGTAAAGTAAATTTGATATGGGATTGCTCATTCATGAGTACTTTTCTTAGATATCTGATTGATTTACTAAGGTCTGAATAAGTTCTTATTAAAGTCTGTATAAGAATATAAAAATAAGTCATGTGTTAAAGAGACAAAAATTTCTTAAAACATAAGTTTACCCATAACGTTGTATTTATTAAGTTTTATTTTCTCCAGAGCAAGCAACCATAAAAATTAAACAACTGATTAAATAAGAACTGTTATTTTAGAGCACTGTACTGCCATTGCTTTAAAAGCTAAACTTGGTTAATGTAGAAACATCAATGTAATTGTGATGCTATCAATGTTTTCATATCTTATAGGTATGCAAGTCTGTAAGGTAGAAACTTTAAAAGAGCATTATATCAAGCTGGTGCTCTGAAGTTGTATGGTAAAAAGTATATTGGGGATTTATTTACCTGTTATCAATAAGATATGTAAACTTTTATGTTACTTTTTACATTGGGGAACAATTTAAATGTATTTTTTAGTTAATGAGAGCCTAATCGATGTAAAGGTTAAAAACTTTCAGCCTTTCTTTAATTCATGTTTTAAATGTGATATCATATGGTGTTAGCTAATGTTCAGGTGACCTCAAACAATTTATGTAAACTTTGTCAAATGATATTTAAAAATAAGGATTAGCTTTAGAACTAAAATACTTAAGATTTATAAAGAGCCCTGCCTTAGCTGAGATAAGGCTCTGTGTCCCATCTTACTACATGTGAGAATGACTACGAAACCAGTAGGTCAGATAATATTTCTTTAAAGTTATGTTAAAAAGTTGGTTTTTTTAAGGTCAATATTCCTAGGATCTCAAACAGGGGATATAATGTATAACTCAGCCAAAAAATTCAGGGTAGCTATTACACAAGCTAAGTATTTTTACTTTTGTTAATTTTATTTTGAAATTATTTTATAAGTGATCTAAAGATTCTCTGTTACTGTTTTACAAACGTGTTGCTTTAAGAACACAACATGGGTTTATTCAAGATAATAAGTCATTACTTACAATACAGACAGAAAAATACAGATCCCAATTAATAAAAAGATAATGATATAGTTATAGACATTAAAGCCCAGTACTCTTAAAATAAGGCTGTTAAAATTTATTTGCTGGATGTTTAAGATTAGGATTTAAAATTAAAGTTAAATGAAAAGCGCCAAGAAAACCAATATTTGGCTTTTGCCCTCTGAGTCAGTCTGAATCCAGGGAACAGGGAACTTCTCTAAAGAGCTTTGAAACTCTGAGCCACATAACCTCCTCCTGATCAGGGAGATTAATGAGACCACTGGAGAACAGAAAGCCAATCAGGGTATTTGTTACGAAGAGGAGAGTCATCAAAGAAAGGAGACATCCCTGATGCTTCCTAGGGAAGCCAAATGGTCAAGCAAGATCTGGACCCACCTAGCGCAAATGGCACTAGCAGAACTGAGAATCTGCTCTCAAGTTTCCCCAGAATTGACTCCCATAAAAGCTCAGCTGACTGTTAACAATAGATGGAAACAAAAGTCAGTTTGACTGCTTCATCTTAAACACTTAGCAAAGACAGTTAAGAACAAAATACATCCATTCCTGTGCATTTTAAATTATAATAATAATAATATAATGTTAAGGTATGAACTTTATGTTTGCCTCCCAAAATAAGTAAGACTGGTGGCTACAAAGAAGAATTCTCAGAAAGGAATGCCTGATACTTATAAAAAGAGACTATCAAGAAGACCTGCCACAGGGATAAGTTTTCAGTTTAAGGCCTACAGATATTCCTAACCTACACAGGTAGGCTTGGTGTTTGCTAGTACAATTATCCATTTCTGAGTAACAGAATTAAAGGTTTCTCTAAGAGACACAGAGGTCATACTAGTAAAAAGATTTTACAAGATCAGATGACATTAAATTATTAAACTGTATCTTATGGGGAGGGACAAGTGTAACAGTACAAGTTAAGTTGACAGTCCGGATAACTGGGGATATTAAAGACTGGTGATGGAACTTCTATACAGTGACATGTTCCAGCTGCTGCAACATTTTTTCAGTACTCATGGTTTTTGTTTCTCTCATAGAAGAACCCATCCCCAGATGACTTTACAACCTGTTCTTCCCCAATCAGACTTCAAACCGAACTGACTTCTAAAAGGCAACTCATGTCCCTCAACTGACTTCTAAAAAGCAACTCATGTCCCTCATGCCATGCCCACTCATGTCACCCTGTCTCAGGTCAGAAGAAGAAAAAATGAGTGACACCACTCTTCTTAAAACAATGGAGAGAAAGATAAATAGACTATCAATATAAGTAATTAATTAAGTCAGGTAAAATCAGGGAGATCGGTTTTGGGTGAGTTCTAAAAATTTGGAGACTCTTACCTGAGGGATTAAAATTTCCTCAGTGCTCTTCCCGTAATCTATCAAAGATTTGAAAGGGACACAAAGAAAAGGGGGGAATGATAGACCCAACCTGATCTTTAATTAAAATTGGGAGCCATCTTGCCAAAAAGCCATGAAAAGATAATTTTGGCTTTAGCATAAATCACTTCAAATTCTAAACCTGCTTGGAATGCCTGCCCACGCCTGGAACTCACCCATGCCCGGCTCTCTGACCAGATAGCAGCCCTCTCTGAAACTTTAGTGACACATCATAAATATTTGCCTTCTCTGGCGAGACAACAACCCTCTCTGAGGCTCTAATGGTCTTCATGAACTCTGATGTAGGGACAGCAAAAAAAATGTAGACTGCCATTAGTGTGATGTTTGTCAGAGTTCTGTTATCTGTAAACCCCCTTTTGTGTAATTTTCTGGGCTATTAAGCTGCCTGTAGGAAAGCTGGGGTTGCTGTCTTATTCCCGCCATTTTGTGAGCGAGAGGCAGCACAGCCGGTGGAAATAATAAGCTTAATTTAATTTGATTTTAATTAGAGTCAGTGGTCTTTTCTTGTGTCCTGGTCTAACAGGTAATCACTCCAAAAACATGGAGCTCTGCTGGCCTAAACACTTCTTGAAAAACTTCCTCTGAGTTTGGGCACTTGAAATATATGTTGTTGTAAGGAGCTTTAGCTTCCTTTCTAGTGATACCATCAAAGCTGAGTCTGCATCTATGTGACCTGGAGGACATGGTTTCTTGTATTCTAATGAACATGAGGCAGCAGTGCTGAATTTTCTGTTTGTAGGTAAACTGTGGCCACTGGATGCTAAGTGTCTCCCCGTGTGGACTGTGAAGCCATTTGGTCATCCTCCACTTTTTGTGGTGTTTCTTGCTGCTGTAATGGGAGTTTGGTATATGCTTTATGAAATACAACGAGTTCAACTGGAACCCAGTGTTGGAGGGAGTTCTGTCACTTGTGGTGGGTCAGGGTCTGAAGGAGAATGCACCAACCAGGCTTTTATCTCACCTTGCTTGCCCCCTTGTCCTTAGAAATCTGACTCTGAACTTAGCCCAGAAACCTCTCCATATAACATGATGCCTTTACATAGAAGGGTCTGCTGGCTGCACCATGTCAGTCACAAACCATTTGGAAAGCAATGGCAAATCCTCATGGCCACACCACATATGTATTATCACACACCTACCCACCACTGCAATAGGCCCACTACTCAGCAGGCTCCAACTTACTGGCATCTTTGTTCTACACCATTTTCATGAAACCCGGTCAATCATGGCATTCTCTGGTACACTCATGATCAGCAACAAGACATCTAAAGGTTCTCCAGTGCCACCTGGTTAAGGGAATTTCAAAGATTTCATTGTATTTATCTAGCCATTTTTCTTGGATGAAGTTGGAGGCACTGTGGGTTTCAGCTTATTCAGGAACTATTAAATGTGAGGAAGCTATTTTCATTAAATTCTCTGGAGAAATCTCACAGGCAAGTCTTCCCATAGAGTGGTCAAAAGGTCACATGAAGCCAGGCCCATTGAGGTCTTTAATGTGACGTCCATGCGTGTTCTGACTGTCAACTATGGCTGCCAAATCTTTCAGAATAAAATCATGTGATATCCTAGCTGATATTCCAAGGCTCTGTGGAAAGCCACCCTGGTATTTGATCTCAGTTTCCAAGGGCGAATCCCATGCGTGGCCTCCTAAAATCTGAATGCAGTTTATGGCAATATTTCTCTGAGATCAGTTCCAGAACTCAGACTCTAAGGGGAATCACACCAGAGTTCAAGCCCAGATAGACCCAGTCATCACTTCCAACCGCCAAACAAATGACCACAATTAAAACCAAAACACACCCGCAAGGCCCTCATCTTCTTCCATATAGACACTCATCATAACCTGTGGCTGGAGGTTTCCATGAGGGACTCAGCCCAAGACAGTGTACAAAATAACCTCCCTTGCCCGTCATTTGCCTAAAGTCAGGGTTGCCTAGACACCCTTCCTGAGAACCAGGAGTGATCAAATAAGCCTGCCGTAAATACTGCTCTGATTCTCCAATTTGAGGCCTCCTGACTCTCGGGTATAGATTCTTTATGTGAATTGGAATCATGAGAAAACCCAAGCACCTATGGGCTATCCTCTGCAGGGATTGAAGAACTCATTTGACAAAAAGGATCCCTATTTTCACTTGATGGAGATCAGGAATCTTACAGAGGAAAGCGAGAGACTTCGTCCACAATGACTGCTTTTTTGGCCATTTTGGTTTTGGAAGCACACATGTAATTGTTCGTTAGATCCATCAGGTGCTGAGAATCTATTCAACAACCTCACACATGGCCAAGAGTCTGATGCAGACACATCCCTTTCCAAAGCAATTAAGCAAAGATCTACAGCTGATGCCCATTAATTTCCATTGAAAACCGTTTTCTTCAGGCTTCACAAAGGGGTGGCCTGAGGCAAAGACCTTTCTGACATTCAGGGCAACAGAACAATAGGTAAGCAAATGGCCCAAGGCAGGGTTTCTGGAATGATATCTGAGTTTTCCGAGATGATCCCATTCCCTTCAGCTATCCAGTACATAGCCATGTCACAGAGCTTGGAGGTGGTTCATGTCTTGGAAACAAAACCATGAGCCTATTCTGGAGAGTGGCCAGAATTCAAGAAGAAAACAGGAATTTAGGAAGACAGTGGTTTTTGCCCATCCATTAGGTAAGCCAAAATCCATTCATAAATTGGTCAGGATGAATGTTGTGAAGCTTTCTACTATTCAGGACACATCCATTGATGCATTCTCTTTTCTAATGTCTACAACCACGGACACAGTGGGATAAACAGACATAGAAACACTCACATTGTCAAAAGACTTACTAGAAACAGTCCACTCCAATCCTAACAAACCGACTTTCCTACCTATTCTCAGATCATTAGACAAAACCACAAACTCACACACACACCCACAAAGTCACCTCCTTCCCCCAAGTAGGTCTATGACTATCCGGAGTGTCCTCTGAATGATGGGCCATAGTATGTTACTCCAAAATGGACTGTCCTATGTCAGATCTGGACTCCTTGGCCAACACTGTGATGTTGTCCGGTGCCAGTGGTGAGACACTACCTGCTTACTCAGGAAAGGCCCCTCTTCAGACCTTCCTGGCATTTGGCCATCCTCACATCAGTAGTTACCAAGAAAGACTGATGCTGTCCTTGGTAAATCCAAACATGTGAGGCCACTGGGACTGGGACTGGGACTGCCTCTGGGTGCCTGGCTTCCTGGATCCCTAGTTCAGAGAGTTCCATCACCAAGAAAGTGATGTAGGTCACTTCCTTCAGGAACTGAATGAGGTCACTGCCTTGGCAACCACTTTGTCCTAACAGTTGCTTCCAAGTGTCCCAATTGATGGAGTCTGCCCCTACTTCCTGTGACACTTTCACAAGTTTGAATGGTATATCAAACATAGGCACCCGGGAACAGCTCTCCACACAGGCCTGGTATTGTCCATCTTCTCTACATTAAGAAAAGAGAGACTGCTTCAGACACACCCCTTCATCCTGACCAGGTTGTTTGTCGTGGAAGATGACTTTTGCTCTCTCAGGTCCATCATAGCTTCCTATATCTTCCCCAGGGTTCATTTCTGCATGGACCTTTTTGTTTCTCAGCAGGTGGAAGATTTCTTACATTCCTGTATTGTAAGACCAACTCTGTCCCTGCTTTTCTGTAAAGTTAGATTGAGGGAACAGAGTATGGTTAGGGTTAATAACATGTTTGATTTGGCTTAGGAATCATTCTGCTGGATGAATAATGTTATTGGGAACCTGAAAAATTTATAAGAATATATAGAGGGGAAATATATGTATGAAAACAGAAATCTAGGTAAGATTTGAAGCCCAGAAGGGAATTGGATCCTTGATTGGGATACTTAGGTTTGAATTATGTTCTGCACATGTGTCTCAGATAAATCTATACACAATGGCATAGGACCTTGTACCTTGGATGATTGAATGTCAAAGAAAACATCCAGTCAAAAAAGGATAGTTGGTAGGATTAGGAAGATAGTTGGTAGGATTAGGAAAAAGAGTGAGTATAGGATTTGGACAAAAAGTTCTTTAGCAATAGGGTTTCGGGTAGAGAGAAAATGTAAATGTCAGCAGATGTGAAGACTCAGTCACAATGATGAACTGGGGAAAATATGTAGGAAAGCAGATATCAATAGAGACATTAGAAAATCAGGCAAATGATAAAGTGATCGATAGGATTAGACATTTTCAACAGGCTTGAGTTTGAATAAATAATATTAGGAAGAAACAAATATGTAGTCACCAATAGGATTGACATTTGAGAGCATTAGGCAACCTGGACATGGGTGATGTTCATAATCAATACTCACATTCCATTTAGGCTTTGGTACAGTCGTAAGTGTGACTTTGCATTTTGTGGCCAGAATATTACTGTGATAAAATGTATATGTAGATCAGGTGACATGAGTATTTGTTGCACCATTTCTGAGAGCAATATTTTGAAGAGATATAAATTAGTATTGGGGGCACAAATAGGTGTACCATGTGTGTATGAATATAGAGAGAATGCATGAATAGACCATACTGTGAATAAATAATATAATTGTTTCCAAATTTAGAAATTGGAATAAATTGATATCCCAAAATACACAGGAAATCTTACATTGATATACATACATTCATTCCAACCAGTTATACATCTAATGGTAATATTAGGGTTGTAGTTTATCATAAAATGTGTGTGAGTTTTGCTTCCAAATTGATTATGGAAATCGAAAATAATGTGGTTGGAAAGAAGTCTCATGAAATAACCAGTCAAAAACAAGGAGGAATACATGTGTTCTGAAGCAGGAAGTGATTGAATGTGTTACAAATGTCTTTAAATTTGTGAACTTGTGGATAGAAATGTATATTCTACGATGTATAAAAACTGAAGAAATAGTAATGTACCAGTGTTGAATTAAAATGAACATCAAAATACACATCATGTCCCATAGAAATCTACTTTCATTGATGTTAAATTGGGTCAGTTACTGTAGAAATATAAGGCTTTTTTTGCACCATTCACTGAAGTGAGTTTTCAGTTCTAGGAAACAAATATGTATTTCAGGTGGATGAATATTTCTAAAAACAATCTTATGAAAAGTTGATTATAAAACCACATACATGAACATGAGTGAATTATTTAGGGAGTGTATAATAAGACACATATATTTCATATTTTGAAAATTATATATATATATATATATATATATATATATATATATATATATATATATCACAGATACATTAGAAATTAGCAATATATATGGCAATCAAAATTCATCATGAAATATATATCATTCACAGATCCAAAAATATTAATTTTACTAAACATGGATTTATGTATAATGTTTTTCAACTAAGAAGCTCACTCATAGTTTGAATTTTCAGTTCCAAAAATATTTAGGAGGAGTGATCTCTTCTCATACTTTGTATCTCCCAAGTTAGCCACCTCACAAAAATGTACGTGTGATACCAGGTAGGATTTTATATGTTCATATAAAAATACATGTGCTAAATTGGCTACAGAAAAAGGGAGACAGAAATTCACATATGTGTTAACTTAAAAAACACATGGAGGACTATTTCAACAAAAAATTAACAAGATTTATAACTCCTACCCTATATCATGCAAAAGGCAAGACCAACTATACGCCATGCCTCCTCTCAACTGCTTGTATTTCTATTCTGTTTGGGTTATATTTCTCCATCATATTAGGATTAGTAGTCAGAGTCTAGTAGGGTATGTGTTAGTGTCAGGGATTCAGTATTTTGAATGGAAAATTGAAAAATGAATCCAATGTGTATGTAAATATGTGCTACACCAAAATCTTCCCACTCTCATTCAGAACAATGCCTTGACAACACCTACGGCCCAAGTATGACACAATCAGAGGAGAAGAGTTAGAAAATCCGTGAATACATATATAGAATGGAATATGATCAGGAGTTCACAACCTTGGAAGTGGTAGAGGAGTTTCCAAAAGTAAGGGACAGGGTAAACCCTCCACAAACATGAAGGTCTGCTGGCCTAGAGACTTCTTGAGAAACTGCCTGTGAGGTTGGGCACTTGAAATATATGTTGTTGTCAGGAGCTTTAGCTTCCTTTATAGTGAGACCATAAAAGCTGGGTCTGCATCAATGTGACCTGGAGGACATGGTTTCTTATTTTCCAATGAACATGAGACAGCAGTGCTGAATTTTCCATTGTAGGTAAACTGTGGCCCCTGGGGGCTAAATGTCTCCCTGTGTGGACATTGAATCCATATGGTCATCCTCTATTTTCGTGGTGTTTCTTGCTGCTGTACTGGGAGTTGGGTATTTGCTTCACAAAATACAAGGAGTTCAACGGGGACACAGTGCGGGAGGGATTTCTGTCACGTGTGGTGGGTCAGGGTCTGCAGAAGAATACAAGAACCAGGCTTCTATCCCACATAGCTTGCCCCCTTGACCATAGCAACCTGATTCTGAACAATGTCCTGAAACCTTTCTATGTAACAAGGTGCCTTTACATATAAGGGTCTGCTGGCTTCACCATGTCAGTCACAAGCCATTTGGAATCCAATGACAGATCTACATGGCCCCACCACAGATGTTTTATCACACACCTGCCCACCATTGCTCTAGGCCCACTACTCAGCAGGACCCAACTTTCTGGCATCTCTGTTAAACACCATTTTCATGAAAACCAGTCAATCAAGGCACTGTCTGGTATACTCATTGTTGGGAAAAGTATAAACGGCAGCCATACCCCAGAAAAAAAACCCAACATGGTGCCTAAGGACTTCTTCTTCCTACCTTCTTTTTTCTGCAGTGGTGCGAAATGTTTCCACCCGTGTGAACTCTCTTGCTGGCGCCAATTTGAAATCTCGCTGGTGGGAAACCTTAGCCCCAATAAGAACTAATTCCTGGGCTCCAGAGCTGATATCTGAAAGAACTTACCAATAAACGTTTTGCCTGCCATTTATCTAAGCCCTTCCATCTTCCCCTTAGTTCTATATAAGCACACAGCTTTTTGCAATAAAATTGGAATTCTCCCAGCAAAGTGCCTTTGCGTGGGAAGTTCTTTCATTCTGTTGCCCCGTGTGAGAATATGGGTGAGCTGTTTCTAACAAGAGCCCCGTCCCCTGCCCCGCCAAGACACTCCGCCCTGGTCCACTCTTTTCAGATGCCGGCTTCCTGCACTCACAACAGATCTGATATATGTAAGCCTCCCCTGACCCTGGCTCTCCAACTCCCTTCAGGCTACCACTGGTTTTGTGACCGTGATCATCTGGCACACTCTAGACGCCCTGTAGAGGCAGGAAATTCCTGCCACTAAGACCTTTACTGGTCGCAGTGGACCCTCTGGTGATCCGTTTTCCTTTGGGGCGTGAGGCTTCTGAGTTTACATGAGAGGCTCTTTGGTTTTTCTCCTCTGTTGCGGCTGCCGCTGCTGGCTAGAGTTGCTGTTTGCTGCAGGGCTGCTGTGTCTGGCTTAAGCTGCCTCTCTGCTCGGGGAAAACTGAACTCCCGTCCTGGAACTGCATTCTGCCGGAACCAGAGTTCTGTTTTCATTACTGACTTTTTCTGCTGCGTTCGAAAACTTTCCTGACGTCAGGTTGCCCGTGGCTCTGAACCCATTGGGTCTCACAGATCGCACTTCACTGGTGACGACCAGGTAGTGCCCTCTGTATTTCCTCATGACGGCTGGTCATTTTGGGGACGCCCACCTGACCACCGTTCACCCTGAGCTTCCTGGAAGCCGTTCCAGCCCGGGTTTTCTCTTTGTCTCTCTCGCTTACTCTTATTCTCTCTCTCTCTCTCTCTCTCTCTCTCTCTCTCTCTCTCTCTCTCTCTCTCTCTCTCTCTTCCTTCTCTCCCTGTGACAATGGGCACCTCTTCATCTGTACCTGAAGCCTCACCTCTCAAATGTTTAATAAAAAATCTGGCCACACTCTCCCTCACACCAGACATCAAGCCCAAACTTCTAATCAAATTCTGTACAGAAGATTGGCCTACATATCCACTGGATAATGGAAATCATTGGCCTCCAGAAGGCTCCTTACATCCAAACCTTCTCTGGGATCTTTTTAACTACTGCCAGCATCTGAAAAAGTGGAGTGAGATTCCTGCATTTAAGGTTTTAGCCTTCTCACACAGCACCCTGTCGCTGCTCCTCCTGCCCTCCCTCTCAGGTCCTCCTTGTTTGCAAACCCTTCTCTTCCCCTACTTCTACTCCTGACTTCACAGATTCTTCCTCATTCAGCCCAGCAGATTAACCCCCACCTTATCCCCCAGTCCTATCTGCCCCTTCTCTCCCGCTATACCCTCCTCTTCCTCTGCCTGATTCCAAGGATCCTCAGCCTTCCATTTCATCCTCCTCCCCTCCGCCCTCTTCTGCCTGCTCCACCTCCTCCTCTTCCAAAGAGACACTCCCTTCCCCTCCCTCTCCTTCCTGTCCGCCTCCTGCCTCTTTCAGTCCTCCTGTTACCAGGTCTAAGGGACTCCTTCCCACCCCCAAGACCATCACACCCCTTCATGAGGTAGCTGGTCCCGAGGGTGTCATCAGAATCCACGTGCCCTTCTCCATGTCGGACATTACTCAGCTAGAGAGGAAGTTAGGCTCATTCACCACTGACCCCACCACTTACATTCGGGAGTTTCAATGGGTCCTGCAAGCATATAGCCTCACTCAACATGACATCTACATGCTCTTGGCCAATACACTTCTCCCTGAGGAAAGGCAATGGGTCTGGGAGCTAGCCCAAGCCCATGCTGATGAAAATCATAGGACCAATCCTAACCACCCCACAGGCCCTCATGCTGTCCCAGAGCAGGATTCTCTATGGGATTACAACACCCCTGAAGGCTTACAGTCTCGTGACCTTTTTACATCCTGCCTCTTGGCGGGCCTGAAAAAGGCCATCCGTAAGGCTGTTAACTTTAAAAAGGTGCAGGAGGTCATTCAAAGGAAGGAGGAAACACCTTCAGAATTCCTGGATAGACTAACCAAGGCCCTTCAACAGTACACAAACCTCAACCCAGAAACCCCTGATGGCCGTCATGTCTTAATGACATATGTTCTGGCCCAAAGCTACCCTGACATTAAAGCCAAGCTTAAAAAGCTTGAACAGGGCCCTGCTACTCCTTAGACCAAAATCTTCATTTTCAAGGTTTTTTATGATAGAGAGGATGAAAGTGAATGCCGTAGGCAGAGGGCTGAAAATGCCAAATTCCAAATGTTGGCCCAGGTCATTCAGAGAAGGCCATCACCACGCCATCCCAATATGACACCCCCGGGAGCTTGCTTCAAATGTGGTAAGGAGAGACATTGGGCCAGGGATTGTCCTTCACTGAGGACACCGTACAACCCCTGCCCAAAATGCCATCAAAGGGGACACTGGGGGGCAGACTGCCCAACAACCCAAAAGGGAGATTGGTCAGCCGCCCGGCAACCACAGCCTCTCTTGGGCTTGGCAGAGGAGGATTGACGGAGTCCTGGGCTTTCCCTCCAGACTATTACCATCAAGAATCAAGAGCCTAGGGTTACCTTCCTGGTGGATGGATGCTTCATTACCTTCCTCTTGGATACTGGCGCCGCTTTATCAGTCTTAAGGGAGTATTGGGGTTCTACCACACCCTCAAAAACTCCTATTGTCAGGGTAGGAGTTAAACAGATTTTCCCTCAAACCCCCCCATCATGTTATATGCAGGGATCCCTTTTGTCCTTCACTCACTTCTTTTTCGTTATGAGCCATTGCCCCATTCCCCTTCTGGGAAGGGACATACTCTCACTATGAAAAGTCACCATTCACATATCACCCACACCTCTCCTACCTCTCATTTCCTCATGATGTTCCTAGGGGCAGATACACCTCCTTCATGCACTCCTCCATGACTCTCTAAACTAGTTAAGCCTGAGGTTTGGGACACAACTACACCCTTTATGGCTAAATGCAGTCCTATTCATATTGTCTTACGGGACCCTTCAAGATATATTAGTCAACCACAATATCCACTCACAACCACAGCCCTCCTCGAATTAGAACCCATCATCCAGGATTTATTACGAAAGGGGTATCTTAGGCCTACACACTCTCCTTTCAACACCCCCATTCTGGCACTTAAGAAACCTAACGTGTCCTACAGGCTGGTTCAAGACCTTCTCCTTGTCAACTCCTCTGTGGTCCCCATCCACCCGCTAGTGCGCAACCCTTACACCCTCCTCTCTCAGATTCCTGCCACTACTACCCACTTCTCGGTCCTAGATTTAAAAGATGCATTCTTTTCTATTCCCTTGTTCTCAGAATCTCAGAATATCTTTGCTTTTACGTGGACTGACTCTCACATCCACCATTCTCATCAGCTTTCCTGGACTGTCCTCCCACGGAAATTCAGCCCCCATCTCTTTTGCCAAGTTCTTGCCCAGGACCTCACATCCTTTCACCCGACCTGTCCTGACTCTATTCTCCTTCAATATGTCAATGACCTACTTCTATGTAGTCCCTCTGGGAACACTCTCAATCCCACACTGCTCAGCTTCTTAATTTCCTAGCAGACAAGGGATATAGGGAGTCTCCCCACAAGGCACAGGTTTCCCAGTCTTCTGTCACCTCTCTTGGTTTTTGCCTTACACCTGGGAAAAAGGAAATAACACTGGATAGGAGGCAACTCCTCTCTGATCTTCCAGTGCCCCATATGAAAGCCAAAATACTATCATTCCTAGAAGTAGCAGGTTATTTTAGGGCCTGGATCCCAAATTATTCTCTTCTATCCAAACCCCTGTATGACCTAGCAAATGGACCCCCTAGTGAATCTCTTGTCTTCTCCCCCATCTACCACTTCCGGAGGCTTCAGCAACTCCTCTTAAAGGCACCTGCCCTTCACCTTCCTGATCTTTCAAGACCATTTCATCTATATGTCCATGAAAAAGGGGGGCAAGCACTTAGGGTCTTAGGTCAAAACTATGGGCCTACATTTGCACCTGTGGCATATTTTCCAAGAAACTAGACTCTACCATTCGTGGGTGGGCCCCTTGCTTAAGAGCTCTGGTTGCTGGACAAATTTTACACAAAGAAGCCTCTAAGCTGACTTTTGGGGCACCTTGAACTATCCACTCCCCACATCACTTGAAAGATCTTTCAGCTTATAAGGGCCTTCAAACCCTTCCTCCATCCAGAGTTCTGTTGCTCCTCACTTTCTTTCAGGAAAACCCTAATATTACTTTCCTCCCATGCTCTGCACTGAACCCTGCCTCACTGCTCCCAATGACTCCCACGTCTAACACACCAACTCATAATTGCTTGGAAACCTTAGATGATTTCCTCCGCTGTCATTGTTCCATTTCTGAGGAACCACTCACCAAGCCTGACCTTATCTGGTTTACTGACAGCAGTTCCTTTAGGCAGAATGGCACTCATTACTCTGGATACGCTGTAGTTTCAGCCACTGAGATTATAGAGGCCAAAGCTATGCCTTCAGGAACTACCAACCAGCAGATTGAACTTATAGCAGCCACTCGTGCCTGCCTACTAGCACAAGGCAAATCCCTCACCCTCTATACTGATTCAAAATATGTCTTCCAGATCTTATTATCCCATGCTTCAATATGAAAGGAGCGAGGCCTACTTACCACCAAAGGTAATGCGATCACTAATTCGGCTCTTTTAACCAATCTGATAGAGGCCTCCCACTTACTCACCGAGTTGGGAGTTGTCCATTGTAGGTCACATCAGAAGGACGGCTCTCTTATCACTGAGGGCAATGCCAAAGGTGACCAGGTGGCACGAATGGCTGCTACCACTTCCAATTATGGCCCCCATGGGGGACATATTATGGCCACTTTAGACAGCTCATCTGAAGCCCCTACTTCTTCCAGTAAGAACAAAAATCTTTTCAAGTTCCTTCATACTCTACACCATTCCAATTCTCAGTCTTTGACCCTTTTTTTACAGAGCTTCTTCTCCCTCAACCCTTCTGACATAGCCATGCTAGAGAATATAGCCTCTAATTGTCAGATCTGTCAGCGGACCAACCCTCATACTCCTTTAAGGCCCAAACCTTTCCCTTTCCACCAAGCCCGGAGACACATTCCCGCTGCTGACTGGCAAGTAGACTTCACCAACATGCCCACAGTATGGCACACTAAATACCTCCTTGTCTTTGTGGACACTTTCTCTGTTTGGGTTGAGGCATTTCCCACTTCCAATAAAAAGGCTTCCACTGTAGCTTCAATCTAACTGACAGACATCATCCCCAGGTTTTGTATGCCGACTTCCCTACAATATGACAATGGCCCTGAGATTATTTCTAGGATCACAAAAAAGGTCTCTCAAGCCCTCTCTTTCAAGTGGCATTTCCACTGTCCATATTACCCCCAGGCTTCAGGGAAAGTGGAAAGGGTAAATCGTACTCTGAAGGAAGTCCTTACCAAATTGACAATGGAATTAAACTTAGACTGGGTCAAAATCCTTCCCTTGGCTTTGCTTCGAATCAGAGCTCTCCCTAAGAAACCATCTTTACTGTCTCCCTTTGAGATAATGTATGGAAGACCTCTTATACCCCCTGGGTTGGTCATTTCACAAGGACCTCTCACCCGAGATTTGTCTTTGCCTCTCTTGTTTCATCTCCGCTCGGAACACTGGAAATATCAGAACTGGCTTCTTCCAGACCCAGTCTCCTCTCCAAACACTCCTCCCTTAACACCTGGGAGTCTAGTCTATTATAATACCCCAGAGGAGAAAGGGACTCTTGCACCAAAATGGGAAGGCCCCTATCCTGTCATTCTCTGTAACCCCACCGCCGCCAAACTCTCCTTATCAGACAACCATCTCACTCCCTGGATTCCCATTTCTAGGTTGAAGCCATATCACCAGGAGGTCCCACCTGCTGACGACAGGACCACCCCAGAGGAACTCCAAGAATCACCTCCTGAACTTCCCCTTTACTCCTGCTTTCCACACCCATCTCACCCATTTAAGTTGCGGCTCACACGGTGTTCCCTGCAGCCCAATTCCTCTTAAAGAAGGCACAATGAGCTCTCCCAACACCCTAGTCTTCTCTAACTGCTTGTTTTTTTGTGCTCTGCTTCTTTTCTGTGCTCTGTTGGGACTTGTCTTTACCCTCCTAACCTACCATGTATTTATTCACTCTTTGGGAACGATACTCAGAACATGGCATGCAGAAGGTCCGTGCAGTGGATGCAACTACTTGCTTCATCCACAACTGCACCTCTATTCCCCTAAAATTGTCACCTTCAAAGACCTTCGTCCCTGGTAGCTGGAACTGGCCTTTCATTTGCTTCCTTTTTAATCAAACCAAAGACTATTGTCATTGGTGGCCTGAGATATATAATGGGTGTCCCTATTGGTCATGCAGGTTCCATGATGAACGTGGTAGCTGTTCTTACCACTCACTTGGCTACCCTGAAGGGTGGACTTCTAGTTACCTAAAGTGGCATAAAGGCTCTTCATCCGATAACAATGGATCATATACTTCAGATACACCTGACCCCAAGGCCAAACGTTGGGGCTATGTTGAGTTTGCTGTCTATGCTCGGACAACCTCAGCCAGACCCACAGGGTGGATGACTGTTGGCCGCACCCTGATTACGCCACCTAAGGCAACCATCCAGGTAGTCGAACACATTAAGGAGTCAGAATCAAAACTTCGAGATCTTATCCATAGCTCATCCAAAGAGGATTCAGAGCCTTCAACCCCCTAAGGTCCCCCTTCCACATGGCTCAATTTGCTATACCAAACTCTTCGATTATTAAACTCCTCCATTTTTTGGTGCCTACTTCTCAGTGCTTTCTCTGTGCTTCACTTAGTCGTCCACTTCTAGCCGCGGTCCCATTAGCGGCAGGAAATATTTCAGCAAAAACCTACAATTTCTCTAAGTAAGGACAACCCCTACATGTGACACATATCCCACTGTGGGAAAGTTATTCCAACAATACTTTATTTCCTTTCATCTGTATCCACCTGCCAATAATGAATCCTTTACCCATTTGTTCTTTGAGCTATAGCACCCCATAGAGCCCTGCATTTATGCAACCTGGACATTTCATCTGGTGTAATTGGTCTTTAAGTACCTCAAGGATCAATGTCTCTGGCACCTGTATCTTGGTTACTGTAGTTCCTCTGCTTTCTTTGTATACTCCCACTGAATTCCGACAGTTGGCCCTACCTTCCCGCACCCGTAGGGCAGTCTTTCTGCCGGTTCTGGTAGGCCTCACTTTAACAACCTCAGTGGCGAGTCTCGGTCTCTCTGGTGGAGCTATATAGGTCATGCTCTATGGGCATCCAATGACGTGCAACAAAAACTGCAGGAAGCACTCGATACCACTGCTGAGTCTCTTGGCTCCTTGCAGTGGCAGGTTACTTCATTGGCACAAGTGGCTTTACAGAACCGAAGGGCTATTGATCTTCTCACTGCAGAAAAAGGGGGTACATGCCTATTCCTCAGAGAGAATGTTGCTATTATGTTAATGAATCTGGGCTAATAAAAAAAAAGTTGTTAAATTGCAGGAATTATCGACCCAATTGCTCAAACCTACCTCCTCCAATCCCATAACGAGGTTCTTCCAATCCTATCTTGCCATGTACTTACTACCTCTCTCTGGGCCCCTTATTGGGATGCTCCTTTTTTGTGCTCTCTTGCCCTGCATAATGAAGTTCCTTCAAACCCAACTGCAAAAAATTCGTAATCAAACTTTCAACCAGCTTTTGCTTAGGCACTACCAGCCTCTGATGACCGACGAACCCCCAACATCTCCAAGAGAACAGTTCACTCCGTGATGAAGCTCACTACCAGGCATGATGGAATGCAATGGACATCAGACAGTGGGAGACAACAAGCTCGGAAAAACTCTTAATCTGCCATCCTGGATTCTTGAATCTTTATGACCTTCTAAGCTTCCTCATGGCCCTTGGCCTCTTCTATGTCACTCCCCCAACATGGAACTTCTGCCAAAAATTGACCTTTGCTTTAATTTTTATCTTCATTCTGTTTTTATTCACTCTGATCTTCTTCAGGTCCTGTGGCACCTTGTCCAGGCAACGCTTCCAGTATTTTCTAGAGTCTCTGTTACACTACCAGTGGCTGATACCAACAATCTCCTCCATCCAGGACTGGTTCCATGCCATCGACAACTTGTGGCTTCAGGGAACTTTCATTGACTTCACCCCTACGGAAGTAGCTGTATATAGCCACTCGGTTTTATTTCTTGCTGCCATGATATTCCCAGACCTGCCCCCCGAGCATTCCTCCCCTTCCCTTTCTAGGCCTCACAGCACCCCCATACAGCAGGAAGCAGCCGGATCTAAAAACGACGCCCCACTTCCTAAGAAAACAAAAAGGGAGGAATGTTGGGAAAAGTATAAATGGCAGCCATACCCCATAGAAAAACCCCACCATGGTGCCTAAGGACTTCTTCTTCCTACCTTCTTCATTTCTGCAGTGGTGCGAAAAGTTCCCACCCTTGTAAACTCTCCCGCCAGCGCCAATTTCAAATCTCACTGGTGGAGAACCTTAGCCCCAATGAGAACTAATTCCTGGGTTCTGGAGATGATATCTGAAAGAACTTGCTTTCAATAAACGGGTTGCTGCCATTTATCTAAGCCCTACCATCTCCCCCTTAGTTCTATATAATCACACAGCTTTTTTGCAATAAAATTGGAATTCTCCCTTTGAAGTGTCTTTGCGTGGGGAATTATTTCACTCATGATCAGCAACATGACATCCAAAGGTTCTCCAGTGCCACCTGGTCATGGAAATTTCAGAAATTTGTTGGTATTTATTTAGCCATTTTTGAAGGATGATGTTGGAGGCACTGTGGGTTTCAATTCATGCAGAAACCATTATATGGTAAGGAAGCTCATTTCAATGAAATCTCTGGAGAACACTCATAGGCAAGCCTTCCCAAAGAGTGGCCAAAAGGTCACATGAAGCCAGGATCATTGAGGTCTACAATGTGAGTTCCATGTGTGTTTAGACTCTCAACTATGGCTGCCAAGTCTTTCAGAATAAAATCATGTGATATCCTGGCTGAGATTTCCAGTGCAATCTGGAAAGCCACCCTGGCCCTTGATCTCAGTTTCCAAGGGCGATTCTCATGCGTGGCCTCCTAAAATCCCAACAGATTTCATGGCAAAACTTCTCTGAGGTCAGTTTCAGAACTCAGTCTCTAAGAGGAATCACACCAGAGTTCAATCCCAGGTGGATCCAGTCATCTCTTTCAACCGCTACACAAATGACCACAATTAAAACCAAAACACTCCCACATGGTCATCATCTTCTTCCATATAGACACTAATCATAAACTCTGGCTGGAGTTTTCCATGAGGGGTGCAGCCAAAGACAGTCTCAAAAATAAGCTCTCTTGCCCCTCATTTGCCTAAATTCATGGTGGCCTGGACACCCATCCTGTGAACCAGGAGTTATCAAATAGGCCAGGTGTTAATACTGCTCTGCATCTCCAATTTGAGGCCTACTGACTGTCAGGTATAGATTCTTTATATGATTTGGAGTCATGAGAAAACCCAAAAACCTATGGGCTAGCCTCTGCAGGGCTTTGAATAAATAATTTGACCCAAAGGATCCCTATTAACACTTGATGGGGGTCAGGAAACTTACAAATGAATGTGAGAAACTTCATTCACAATAACTGCTCTTTTGGCCATTGTGGTTTTGGGTGCACTCATGGCATATCTCTTTACATAAATCAGGTGCTGAGAATCTAAGCCACAACCTCACACAGGGCCATGAGGTTTATTCAGACACATTCCTTTCCAAAGCAATTAAGCAAAGAGCAACAGGTGATGCCCATTCATTTGCATTTGAAAACTGTTTTCTTCAGGCTTCACAATGGGGTGGCCTTAGGCAAAGACCTTCCTGACATTCAGGGCAACAGAACAATTGATAAGCAAAAGGCCCAAAGCAGGGTTTCTCCACTGAGACTTTCTTGGTCACACTGATATCTGAGTTTTCTGAGATGTTCGCCATTCACTTCAGCTATCCAGTACATGGCCATGTCACAGATCTTGGAGGTGGTACATATCTTGGACACAAAACCATGAGCCTATTCTGGAGAGTGGCTAGAATTCCGGAAGGAAACAGAAACTTACGAAGATAGCAGGTGTTGCCCATGGATAAGGCAAGCCTCAGTTCATTCATAAGTTGGGCAAGATGAATGCTGGGAATCTTTCTACTATACAGGACACATCAATTGTTGCATTCTCTTTTCTAATATCTACAACCACGGACACAGTGGATACACAGACATAGAAACACTCGCCTTGTCAAACTACTTACTAGAAGAAGTCCACTCCAAATCAAACAAACCACCTTTCCTACCTATTCTCAGATCATGAGACAAAACCTGAATCACACCCACAAAGGCACATCCTTCCCCCATGTAACTCTGTGACTATCCGGAGTGTCCTTTGAGTGGTGGGCCAAACTATGTTCCCCCCAAATGGCCTGTCCTATCTCAGATCTGGTCTCCTTGGCGAACTCTGTGAAGTTGTCAGGAGCCAGCAGTGAACCACCACCTGCTTTCTCAGGAAAGGACCCTATTCAGAGCTCTCCTGGTATTTGGCCATCCTCACATCTGTAGGTACCAAGAAAGACTGACACTCTCCTTGGTAAATCCAAAAAAATGTGCCAATGGGTATTGGACTGGACTGGCTCCAGGTGCCTGGCTTCCTGGATCCGAAGTTCAGAGAGTTCCATCACCAAGAAAGTGAGGTAGATCACTTCTTCAGGAACTGAATGAGGTCACTGCCTTGACAACCACTTTGTACGAACAGTTGCTTTCAAGGGTCCCATGAGATGGAGGCTGCCCCTACTTCCTGTGACATTTTCATAAGTTAGAATGGTATATAAACCATGGGCACTCGGGAACCGCTCTCCACCTAGGACTGGTTTGGTCCATCTTCTCTACATTAAGAAGAGAGAGGCTGATTCATACACATCCCTTCATGCTGACGAGGTTGTTTGCCATAGAAGATGACTTTTCTCTCTCAGTCTTTCATAGCTGCCTACATCTTCTCAAAAGATCATTTCTGCATGGACCTTTGATGTTCTCAACAGGTGGAAGATGCCCTACATTCCTGTATTGTAAAACTAACCCTGTCCCTGCTCTTCTGTAAAGTTTGATTGAGAGAACAGTGTATGGTTTGGGTTAATAACATGTTCAATTTGGGTTAGGAATATTTCTGCATGACAAATAATGGTATTGGGAAACTATGATATTTACAAGAATATATAGGTGAAATATAAGTATAAAAATAGAAATCTAGGGAAGATATGTAGCCCAGAAGGGCATTTGGCCCTTAATTGGTACACATAGCTTTGAATGATGTTCTGCAAAAATGTCTCAGATAAATCTATATACAATGGCATAGGAGCTTGTACCTTGGATGATTGAATGTCGAAGAGAACATCCACTCAAAAAGAGATAGTCGGTAGGATTAGGAAGATAGTCGGTAGGTTTAGAAAGAAGAGTGAGTGTAGGATTTAGAGCAAAAGATCTTAAGCAATAGAGTTTCGGGTAGACAGTGAATGTAAAAGTCAGCATATGTGAAGAGTCAGTCACAATGATGAACAGGGGAAAATATGTAGGAATACAGACATAAATAGAGACATTACTAAATCAGGCAAAGTATAAAGTGAGTGATAGGATTAGACATTTTCAACAGGCTTGAGGTTGAATATATAATCTTAGGAAGAAACAAATATGTAGTCACCAATACAATTGACATTTCAGAGCATTAGGAAACCTGGACATGGAAGGTTTTAGTAATCCATGCTCACTTTTCATTTAGGCTTTGGTACAATCTTAAGAGTGACCTTTGCTTTTTTGGTCCAGAATATTACTGTGATAAAATGTATATGTAGATCAGATGACATGAGTATTTCTTCGACCATTTCTGGCAGCAATATTTAAAATATGTATAAATTAGTATTGGGGGTACAACGAGGTGTACCCTGTGTCTATAAATATAGAGATAATGCATGAATAGATCATACAGTTAATAAATAATATAACTGGTTCCACTTTAAATAATGGATTGAATTGATATCTGAAAATATATAAGAAATCATATATTGATATAGAATCATTCATAACAACTAGTTATACGTCTAATTGTAATCTTAGTGTTATGGTTTATCATGAAGAGTGTGTGAGTTTTGCTTCAAAAGTGATTATGGAAATCGAAAATAATGTGTTTGGAAAGAAGTCTCATGAAAAGACCAGTCAGACACATGGAGGAATACATGTTTCTGAAGCAGAAAGTGATTGAAAGTGAAATAAATGCCTATAAATTTGTGAACGTGTGGATGAAATATATATGCTATAATGTGCATAAACTCAAGAAATAGAAATGTACCAGTGTTGAATAAAAATGAACTTCAAAATAAATGTCATGTCCCATAGGAATCTACTTGCATTGATATTAAACTGGGTTAGTTACTGTAGAAATATTAGGATTTATATGCACTATTCACTGAAGTTAGTTTTCAATACTAGGAAACAAATATGTATTTCAGGTGAATGAATATTTCTGAGAATAATCTTGTGAAAATTTGATTATAAATCCACATATATGAACAAGAATAAATTTAGGGAGTGTATAATAAGACACATATGTTAAATATTATGAAATATCTGGAGAGTATATATATATATATATATATATATATATATATATATATATATATATATATATGCCAATCTAATTACACAGTGAAATATATATCATCCACAGATCCAAAAATATTCATTTTAGTCGATATGGATTTATGTATAACTTTTTTTAACTAGGAAGCTCCCCCATAGGTTGAATTTTCAGTTCCTACATCGTTTAGGAGGAGTGATCTCTTCTCACAGTTTGTATCTGCCAAGTCATGTAACTCATGAAAATTTGCGTGTGATACCAGGTAGGATTCTATATGTGCATATAAAAATACATGTGCTGAATAGACTACAGAGAAAGGCAGACAGGAATTCACATATTTGTTAACATTAAAAGAACATGGAGAACTATTTCAATTAAAAATGGACTAGATTTATAACTCCTACCCTATATAATGCAAAACGCAAGTCCAAAAATACAACATGCCTCCTTTGAACTGCTTGTATTTCTATTCTGTTTCGGTTATTTTTCTCCATCATATTATGATTAGTACTCAGAATCTATTAGGGTATGTGTTAGTGTCAGGGATTCAGTATTTCAAATGTAAAATAGAAAAAGGAATCCAATGTGTATACAAATATGTGCTAAACAAAATCTTCCCACTCTCATCCAGAACAATTCCTTGACATTACCTTCGCCCAAAGTAAGACACAATTAGAGGAGAAGAGTTAGAAAATCTGTGAATGTATATATGGAATGGAATATGCTCAGGGGTTTACAACCTTGGCAGTGGTAGAGGAGTTTCCAAAAGTATGGGACAGGGTAAAAACTCCATAAACATGGAGCTCTGCTGGCCTAAATACTTCTTGAGAAACTGCCTCTGAGGTTGGGCACTTGAAATATATGTTGTTGTCAGGAGCTTTAGCTGCTTTCTAGTGAGACCATCAAATCTGTGTCTGCATCTATGTGACCTGGAGGAAATGGTTTCTTATTTTCCAAAGAAACATGAGGCAGCAGTGCTGAATTCTCTCTTTGTAAGTAAACGGTGACCATTGGGGGATAAGTGTCTTTTCATGTGGACTGTGAAGCCATTTGGTCATCTTCTATTTTCGTGGTGTTTCTTGCTGCTGCACTGGGACTTTGGCAATTGCTTCATGAAATTAAAGGAGTTCAACTGGGACACAGTTCTGGAGGCAAATCTGTCATGTGTGGTGAGTCAGCGTCTGCAGGAGAATGCACCAACCAGGCTTCTAACGCACATAGCTTGGCCCCATGTCCATAGCAATCTGATTCTGAAAATTGCCCGGAAACATCTCCATATAACAAGATGCCTTTTCATGTAAGGGTCTGCTGGCTGGACCATGTCAGTCACAAGCCATTTGGAAGCCAATGGCAGATCCACATGGCCCAAAAACAAATTTTTTATCACACACCTTCCCACCACTGCTCTAGGCACATTACTCAGCAGGTTCCAACTTACTGGCATCTCTGTTCTACACCATTTTCATGAAGCCCAGTCAATCAAGGCACTGTCTGGTACACTCATGATCAGCAACATCCAAAGGTTCTCCAGTGCCACCTGGTCATGGAAATTTCAAAAATTTCATGGTATTTATCAAGGCATTTTTCAAAGATGACGTTGGAGGCACTGTGGGTTTCAATTCATTCAGGAACCATTAAATGGTGAGGAAGCTCATTTCAATGAATGCTCTGGAGAACTCTCACAGGCAAGGCTTCCCAAAGAGTGGCCAAAAGGTCACATGAAGCCAGGCCCATTGAGGTCTACAATGTGACGTCCATGGGTGTTGTGACTCTCAACTATGGATGCCAAGTCTTTCAGAATAAAATCATGTGATATCCTGGCTGAGATTTCCCGGGCTCTTTGGAAAGCCACCCTGGGCCTAGAACTCTGTTTCCAAGGGTGATTCTCATAGGTGGCCTCCTAAAATCCCAACAAAATTCATGGCAGTACTTCTCTGAAGTCAGTTCCAGAACTCAGTCTATAAGCGGAATCACACCAGAGTTCAAGCCCAGGTTTTCTCAGTCATGTCTTCCAACCGGACACAAATGACCAAAATTAAAACCAAAACACTCCCATATGGCCCTCATCTTCTTCCATATAGACACTAATCATAACCTCTGGCTGTAGGTTTCCATGAGTGATGGAGTCTAGGAGAGTGGCCAAAATAACTCCCTTGCCCTCATTGGTGTAACATCAGGGTGGTCTGGACACCCTTCATGTGAACCAGGATTGATCAAATATGCTAGACTTTAATACTTCTATGCTTCTCCAATTTGTGGAAAACTGAGTATCAGGTATATAGTTTTATGTGATTTGCAGTCATGAGAAAACACAAGCACCTCTGCAGGTCTTTGAAGAACTCATTTGACCCAAAGGATCCCTATTCTCACTTGATCGAGTTCAAGAACTTTAAAGATAAAGGCGAGAGACTTCATCCACAATGACTGCTCTTTTGACCAATTTGGTTTTGGATGCACACATGGGATCTCTCTTTACATCCATCAGGTGCTGAGAATCTGAGCCACAACCTCACATAGGGCCAAGAGGCTGATTCAGACACATCCCTTTCCAAAGCAATTAAGCAAAGAGCCACAGGAGATGCCCATTCATTTCCATTTGAAAACTTTTTCTTCAGTCTTCACAAAGGGTTGGCATGAGGCAAAGACCTTCCTGACATTCAGGGCAACAGAACAATAGGTTAGCAATAGGCCAAAAGCAGGGTTTCTCCACTGAGACTTTCCTGGTCACACTGATATCTGAGTTTTCTGAGATGCTCGCCATTCCCTTCAGCTATCCTGTACATGGCCATGTCACAGAGCTTGGAGGTGGTACATAACTTGGACACAAAACCATGAGCCAATTCTGGAGAGTGGCCTGAATTCAGGAAGAAATCAGGAACTTAGGAAGATAGCAGGTGTTACCCATCCATACGGCAAGCCGCATTCCATTCATAAATTGGGCAGGAAGAATGCTGGTAAGCTTTCTACTAGACTGGACACATCAATTGCTGCATTCTTTTTTTCTAATGTCTACAACCATGGACACAGTGGGATACACAGACATAGAAACCTTCGCCTTGTCAAAACCCTTATTAGAAACCGTCCACTCCAAACCAAACAAACCGCCTTTCCTACCTATTCTCAGAACATTAGACAAAATCACAAACACACACCCACACCCACAAAGGCACCTCTTTCCTCAAAGTAGGTCTCTGACTATCGTGTGTGTCCTCTGACTGCTGGGCCACACTATGTTCCCATCAAATGGCCTGTCTTGTCTCAGATCTGGTTTCCTTGGCCAACTCTGTGAAGTTGTCAGGAGACAGCGGTGAGCCACTTACTGCTTTCTCAGGAAAGGCCACTCTTAAGATCTTTCCTGTCATTTGGCTATCCTCACATCAGTAGGTAGCAAGAAAGACTGACTCTGTCCTTGGTAAATCAAAAGAAGTGAGACCACTGGGACTGGGACTGGGACTAGATTTGTGTGCCTGGCTTCCTAGATCCCAAGTTCAGAGACTTCCATCACCAAGGATGTGAGGTGAGGTCACTTCCTTCAGGAACTGAATGAGGTCACTGCCTTGGCAACCACATTGTCTTAACATTTACTTCCAAAGGTCCCATGAAATGGAGGCTTCCCCTACTTTATGTGACACTTTCACAAGTTAGGATGGTATATCAACCATTGGTAACTGGGAACAGCTCTCCACACAGGCCTGGTTTGGTCCTTCTTCTCTACATAAAGAAGAGAGAGGCTGATTCAGACACATCACTTCATGCTGACCATGTTGTTTGCAAAGGAAGATGACTTTTGCTCTCTCAGTTCCTTCATAGCTACCTACATCTTCTCTAGAGATCATTTGTGCATGGAACTTTTGGTTTCTCAGCAGTTGGAAGATTTCCTTCATTCCTGTATTTTAAGACCAACTCTGTCCTTGCTCTTCTCTTATGTTAGATTGAGGGAACAGTGTATGGTTATGGTTAATGAATAGAAATCATTCTGCTGGATGAATAATGGTATTGGAAACCTGCAATATTTACAAGAATATATAGGTGAAATATATGAGTATGAAAACAGAAATCTAGGTAAGATTTGAAGTCCAGAAAAGCATTGGGCCCTTGATTTCGGTATTAAGCTTTGATTTATTTTCTGCACAGATGGGATACTTTGCTTTGAATTATGTTCTGCAAAGATGTCTCAGATAAGTTGATATATAATTGCATAGGACCTTGTAACTTGGATGATTGATTGTAAAAGAGAACTTCCAGTCAAAAAGGAGTAATCGGTAGTATTAGGAAGATAGTCGGTAGGTTTATATAGGAGAGTGAGTATAGGATTTGGACCAAAAGTTCTTTAGCTATAGGGTTTCGGGTATACAGTGAATGTAAATGTCAGAACATGTGAAGAATCAGTCACAATGCAGAACTGGGGAAAATATGTAGGAATGCAGATATCAATAGAGACTTTAGGAAATCTGGCAAAGTATAGTTGGTTGTGAAATGTTAATAAAATAGGTACTTGTCACTTCCTGTTTTTCTGTATGCTTAATAAAACACTGTTGAAATCTTGAGAACTGTTTTCTAATCTTTTTCCCAGAATGTGCTGTCCCCAACTGCCAAACTGCAGAATGTACTCCCTCACCCAGTTGCACGCAAACTGCTCACTCGCCCAGACTCATCAATAAACTTCCCTCCCTGCCCACTTCAAGGAAAGTATATGAGCTCTGCTCTATTCAAATTAGCTCTGAGCCCCAGCATGCTGGACCCCCAATAAACCCTTTGCTTTTGCATGAGAGAGTCTCTTGGTGGTCTCTTCCCCCAACGCTCTCCCGACCTTTATATATGGAGGTTCCTTCGAGATCCGGCAGGGGCGGAAGAGAGACCTCAATGGGCTACTCTCAGGGAAAGTAAGGCGCCTCTTTCTGGTTTCAGGTTTCAGGTTAGGGCTTGGCAAAATGGCTGTTGATGAAGTTGCATGAGCTCTCTTTGACGGTGGCTGGCAGATGTGTCACAGAGCCACAGGCTCTGGGGGACGCCACAGAGGACTCGGGAATCAAGGGACAATAGTCTCCTCGACTCAGTGATGTTTTGTTTCAGATTCGGTATTGCCAGCCCATCGGGTTTTGCCGGCTGCTAAGTCTTGGTCTCAGTGTTGGACGTTCATTGCCTGTCTTTATTATCTTGTCTTGTCTGTGTCGTGAGAGTTTCTTTTACTGTTTGTGTATCTTTCATTATGGGACAGGTCACTTCAATGCCTCTGTCTCTGACCTTGATCACTGGACCAAAGTCCGCTTAAGGGCTCAGAATCTTTCTTTTTCAGTAAAACGCTGGACCTGGCAGACTCTCTGTGCCTCAGAATGACCCACCTTTGCATTCGGATGGCCCCTAGAAGGATCTTTCTACTTCGCACTAATTTAATAAGTCAGAGATATTGTCTTACAGCCAGGGCCACATAGCCATCCCGATCAACAGCCATATATCTTAACTTGGCAGGACATCTGCAAATCTCCTCCTCCATGGGTGAAGCCTTTCCTTGCCATGTCCCCGCTCCTACTCTTTTCCCCACGATCTCTCAAACCCTCTGCTCATCCTCCTCCTCCACCCTCTGTTCTCCCTGAGTCACAAGATTTGACTCTACTGGACTCTCATCCCCCTCCTTATCTTCTACCCTCATCCCACAACCCCCAACACCCTCTAAGTGATTCCCCTGCTGCTGACTCAGCCTCTCCGCCATTGGAGAAAGATAAGCCAGCCCAGCGCACTCCAGATAACTCCCCTGCAGCACACACAGCCCCTCCTCCCCTGGAGGAAGCTGGCCTGGCTAAAGGAACTCGACAGCGTCAAATGATTTAAAACCCTGAAACTCCCGTGTTGCTCTCCCTCCATTCCTATGGGCCAATGATTGACAATGGCCATGGAGGAAAAATGCAAGCCTAGCAGTATTGGCCTTCTCCTCTTCAGACCTATATAAATGGAAAAATAACAATCCTCCTTTTACCGAGGACCCAACCTGGCTCTCAGGTCTGGTTGAGTCATTGATGTTTTCACACCAGCCTGCTTGGGATGACTGCCAACAACTCATAGGGACTCTCTTCATGACAGAGGAACAAAAGAGAATCCTCCTGGATGCTAGAAAACAATATCCTCGGACTAGATGGGTGACCAACACAACTTCCCAACATAATCAAAGCCAGCTTTCTCTTGAAACGACCCAAGTGGGACCCCAACACATTTGAAGGTAGGGAGCATCTGTCCACTTATCACCGGGCTCTAATAGTGGGTATCTTAGTGGTCGCTAGGCGACCAACTAATTTGGCCAAGGTAAGAGAGATTATTCAAGGGCCTGGTGAATCTACCTCTATGTTCCTAGAGAGATCTATGGAGGCATATAGGAGATATACTACTTTCGATCCTCAGGCAGAAGATCAAAAGGCATCTGTCACAATGGCCTTTATTGGGCAAGCTGCCCTAGATATTAAAAGAAAGTTACAATGCTTAGATGGATTACAAAATATGATTTTGAGAGATTTAGTTAGAGAAGCCAACAAGGTATACTATAAGAGTGAAACTGAGGAAGAGAAGGGAGCAAAGGGAGGATGAGAGAAGCAAAAGACAGACTAAGGCATTGACTAAGGTCCTGGTCACAACAACAAACAGGCCAGAAATTAAGAAACAGAGAGACAGAAAGGGATACCTGGGCCCACACTAGAGGCCACCCCTGGCCTCAGATCAATGTGCCTACTCAAAAGAAAAAGGACACTGGGCCAAAGAGTGCCCTAGAAAGAGACAGCCACGCCAGCCTGACATTCTGACTCTGGAGGATGACTAAGAAAGTCGGGGCTCAGATCCTCTCCCCGACCTCAGGGTAACTTTTGAAGTGGAGGGGACCCCAGTAAACTTTGAAGTAGATACAGGGGCAATATACTCAGCCCTTAAGGCCCCATTGGGCCCTCTATCAAATAAAAGGTCTCTAATTCCAGGGTCTAAATGCAGTAAATATCAGAGTTTGACAAGTAAGGGGACCATGGACCAGGGGAAAGGATAAATCCATCACTCCTTCCTAGTAATCCCAGAATGCCCGGCCCCATTGATGGGCAGAGATCTGCTCACCAATCTCTGGGCCAAAATAACTTTTAACCCTGAAGGCCCCCAAGTGGAATTTCTAAATCCTTCAGTAAATACTCCTATAATCATGTCTCTAACTATGTCAGTAGCAAATGTTCATCAACTCACTCATCTTTGTTCAAAGAAACTGCATTCATTCCTAAAAGATCAAGAACAGAGTTTTCCACTAACCGACTCACAGTGAAAAAAAATAACTGAATGGGTAACAAAAGCCTGTCAGGTCCATCAATTGGTTAATACTTACCCTTCCAAGCTTCCTGCAGGAAAGCACCTACGAGGAACCATACCAGGAAAATTCTGGGAAGTGGACTTTACTGAAATTAAGCCAGCAAGGTATGGACTTAAATATCTTCTAGTCTTTGAAGATACATTTTCAGGACGGATTGAAGCCTTCCCCACAAAAAAAGAAAGAAAATAGAAAAAAAAAGAAACAGAGCAAATGGTTGTCAAGAAGATCCTGGAAGACATTTATTCTCCCCTTGACGACCAGTAGTCTTAACCCTCATCAGCCCCTTAAGCAGCGATGGCTGATCACAAATCCTACTGGAAAAGAAGTATGGTCTATCTCACATACAGCCCCCTTATGGACCTGGTGGCCATCTCTCCACCCAGACATTTGTCAGCTGGCTATAGGTCTTTCCTATTGAGATATCCCTGATGAAGAGGATCCCACTAAAATTCCATTAAATCCCTTCGGTACCATAGAAAATGGAAACAAACATTATGGATGTAGGGACACGTGAGCCAGATGCAGGTTGGCTAGCCTAGATTACTATGTTTGCCTGGCGGAGTATCAAAGCCACAAACAGTCACGGCTGTGCGGGGGGGAGAGCAGACTTCTTCTGTAAGTCATGGGGCTGTGAGCATACAGGGACTGCCAGATGGAACCCAAACTGCTCATCAAATTCTGTAAACAGCATTGGCCATATTACCAATTAGATAACCAAAACCGATGGCCCCAAGAGGGGTCTCTATATCCTCAAATTCTGCGTGACCTTTTAAACTTCTGAAAGTGCTCAAAAGGGTAAAAGGAGATTCCCCTATGTGGAGGCCTTCTCCCTCCTTTGCTCACATCCTGAACTATGCTTCTCCAATAGATGCTTACCCTCAGCCTTCTGCTCCAGACTCTCTGCTGTCACTCCCACCTCAGCAACTTGATTTCTGCCCTCCAATATCTAGATCAAAAACCCAAATCTCCGCCAGTTCTCAGACCATTGCCCCCTTGCTGAGGTAGCAGGTACTGAGGTACCACTCCACTCACTCACTACTCTCTTCTCCTGTCAGTGCCCGCACTGGGTCCCTCCAGGTCCTCTTACCAGCTAATGCAAAGCTCAAACCCACTGAGGAGAACCCTCAGACCCTTATCCAAAATGTAATGAAAATGGCCTTTAATGTTGCTTTGTCATCACTGAAAACAGGTTACTAAAAATTTAAAGTCCCTCACAGGCTTTTTGGGATACTCACTCCCGTTTCCCCCTCTGTTCTATCTGTTCTACTGCTCAAATTTTTCTTGCTATTAAGATCCCAAAGCCCTCTCCCAATATTCTTTTACATCTCTCCTTCCTCATTCTCAGATCCACGGAAGTTGCTCTCATCCCTGCCTTCCAAGTCGTCCCCCTCTGTACCAGGTCCACAGAAAAGTCTTAATTAACCTTCTCCAGAAGTCTTCACCATGGCTGATTTACGACTTTCAGCAAAAGAGTCCCTATAAAAGAGATCACTGTAGATAAACTTCCTATTTTCGTGTTGCCCTGGTCTCCTTGGAAACTGGCTAAAAAAAACCAGCACTCCTAATCTAGACACACCCTTAATAGTTTTTCACAAAATATGTGAAAAAAAGGCCTCTGGCCTTGAGCTGGGGCTTCACAGAGATGGCTACATTTCTAAGATAAAGAAGTTACAAACTGGGCTGCATGGAAACAGCTGGCAGGTTGAAAAAAAAGAAAGGGAAGAAAAAGCTCTCCCCCACATAGGTGTCCTTGAAAAGTTAACTTGCCCCAAACTGAGGAAAAAACAGAAAGGAAAACTGCTTTTTGTGAACTTCTGCAGACTGTGAACTTCTGAGCCCCTTTCCTTACGTGTTGTGTACAAAATTCTGAAACTACCTAAACTTGGGTTTCAGGGGATTAATTGATTACAACAGAAGCAATGCCCCCTGAATCTGGTTGCAACCAAAAAAGACTGTTTTCCTGTCTTTGGTGCTATCTTAGGTGTCTTGCCTTGTCCGTCCCTACAACAGTATAATTCTATATACTTAAACACTGTTTATGTTTTCATGAAATGGTCAACAGATGTGATTAATTGTGTAATGGTGCAGATGTTTCCCAGAGTGCTCTATCATGATGCAGGTTCATTTGAAGATCAAAGAGGGGGGCATAGAACACGGTTCCGCTGAAAACATATGTCCCTCACCTTAGCCATTCTATTACGAATAGTAGTTACTGCAGGGTAGGGCACGGGAACCATTGCTCTGGCCCATGGGACACAACAAATGACCCAAAGCAGCTATAGATCAAAAATTAAAGATATTAGAAACCTCCATCACAGCTTTGAACGAATCTTTAACCTCTCTCTCTGAAGTTGTTTTACAGAACAGTCGAGGGTTGGACCTCCTTTTCATGAGAGAATGGGGCCTTTGTGCTTCATTGAGGGAAGAATGTTGTTTTTATGTCTACAATACTGGAGTTGTAAAAAAAATCTATGAGTAAATTAAAAAGATGCCTTGAAGAGCGACAACGAGAGAGAGAGAGGCCCAAGAATGGTAGTTTGAGTCTTTTTTTACACAGTCCCCCCGGTTAACTACGTTTTTATCAACCCTAGCCAGTCCAATAATAATCCTCATATTATTGCTAACTATAAAACCCTGTTTTCTCAACCGTGTAATTTCTTTTCTCCAAGCTCAAATTGGAAAAATTAAACTTATGGTAATACCCCACTAGCAGACATAGAATGTGACACCCAACAATGATCACTTTTATGATTAAAAGTAGCCAGAAGAAGAAGTGGGGAATGAAAGGTTAATAAAATATGTACTTGTCACTTCCTGTTTTTCTGTATGCGTAACAAAACACTGTTGAAATCTTGAGAACTGTTTGCTAATCTTGTTCCCAGAATATGCTGTCCCCAATTACCAAACTGCAGAATGTACTCCCTCACCCAGTTGAATACAAACCATCCACTCTCCCTGACCCATCAATGAACTTCCATCCCTGCCCTCTGCAAGGAAAGTATATAAGCTCTGCTTAAGCTGTTGTCAGGTCTCTCTGCTCTATTCAAGTGAGCTCTGAGCCCCAGCATGCTGGACCCCCAATAAAACATTTGCTGTTGCATGAGATAGTCTCTTGGTTGTCTCTTTCTCCGGCACTCGCCCAAACTTTACTTGGATGATTGAATGTAGAAGAGAACATCTATTCAAAAAGTTATAGTCAGTAGGATTAGGAGGATAGTTGGTAGGTTTAGGAAGAAAAGTGAGTATAGGATTTGGAACAAAAGTTCTTTGCCAATAGGGTTTTGGTTAGAGAGTCAATGTAAATATCAACACAAGTGAAGAGTCAGTCACAATGATGAACAGGGGAAAATATGTAGAAAAGCAGATATCAATAGAGACATTAGGAAATCAGGAAAAGAATAAAGTGAGTTATGGGATTAGATATTTTCTACAGGGTTGAGGTTGAATGTATGAGCTTAGGAAGAAACAAAGATGAAGTCAACAATAGGATTGACATTTGAGAGCATTAGCATAGCCCAAGACAGTGTCCAAAATAAGCTCCGTTGCCCTCATTTGCCTAAATTCCCGGTGGCCTGTACATCCTTCCTGTGTACCAGGAGTGATCAAATAGGCCTGACCTTAATATTGCTCTGCTTCACCAATTTGAGGCCTACCGAGTGTCAGGTACACATTGTTTATGTAAATTGGAGAGATGAGAAAACCCAAGCACCTATTGGAAAGCTTCTGAATTAATTTGAAGAAATCATTTGACCCAAATGATCCCTATTCTCACTTGATGTAATTCAGAAACCTTACAGAGGAAGGCAAAAGACTTCATCCACAATGACTGCTCTTTTTTGCCATTTTGGATTTGGATGCACACATGGGATCTTTCTTTAGATCCATCAGGTGCTGAGTATCTAAGTCAAAGAATCACACTGGTCCAAGAGGCTGATTCAGACACACCTCTTTCCAAATCAATTAAGAAAAGAGCCAAAGGTGAATCCTATTAATTTCCATTTGAAAAATCTTTTCTTCAGGATTCAAAAAGCTGTGGCCTGAGACAAAAACCTTCCTGACTCTCAGGGCAACAGAGCAATAGGTAAGCAAATGGACCAAAGCAGGGATTCTCCACTGAGTCTTTACTGGTCACACTGATATCTGAGTTTTCTGAGATGCTCGCCATTCCCTTCAGCTATCCAGTACATGGCCATGTCACCGAGCTTGGAGGTAGTACATATCTTGGACACAAAACCATGAGCCTATTCTGGAAAGTGGCCATAATTCAGGAAGAAAACAGCAACTTAGGAAGGTAGCAGGTATTGCCCATCAATAAGGCAAGCCATAGTCAATTCATAAATTGGGCTGGATGAATGCTGGGAAGCTTTCTACGAGACAGGACACATCCATTAATGCATTCTCTTTTCTAATGTGTACAAGTACAAACACAGTGGGATACACAGACATAGAAACACTTGCGCTGTCAAACGACTTACTAGAAACTGTTCACTCCAAATCAAACAAACCGCCTTTCCTACCTATTCTCAGAACATGAGACAAAACCACAAACCCACACCCACACCCACAATGGCACCTCCTTCCCTCAAATAGGTCTGTGACTGTCCGGTGTGTGCTCTGACTGATGGGTCATACTATGATCCCCCAAAATGGCCTGTCCTGTCTCAGATCTGGTCTTCTTGGCCAACTCTGTGAAGTTGTCAGGAGCCAGGATTGAGCCACTACCTGCTTTCTCAGGAAGAGCCCCTCTTCCGAGCTTTCCTGGCATTTGGCCATCCTCACATCAGTAGGTACCAAGAAAGACTGACTCTGTCCTTGGTTAATCCAAAAAAGTGAGACCACTGGGACTAGGACTGGGACTGGCTCTGGGTGCCTGGCTTTCTGTATCCCAAGTTCAGAGAGTTCCATCACCAAGGAAGTGAGATGAGATCACTTTCTTCAGGAACTGAATGAGATCACTGCCTTAGCAACCACTTTATCATAACAATTGCTTCCAACGGTACCATGAGATGGAGGCTGCCCCTACTTCCTGTCACACTTTCACATGGTAGAATGGTATATCACCTGTAGGCAAATGGTAACAGCTCTCCACACAGGCATGGTTTTGTCCATCTTCTCTACATTAAGGAGAGATTGGCTGATTCTGATGCAACCCTTCATCCTGACCAGGTTGTTTGCCATGGAAGATGATTTTTGCTCTCTCAGGTCTTTCATAGCTGCCTACATCTTCTCCAGGGATCATTTCTGCATGGAGCTTTGAGGTTCTCAGCAGATGGAAGATCCACTACATTTCTGTATTGTAAGACCAACACTGTCCCTGCTCTTCTGTAAAATGAGATTGAGGGAACAGTGTATGGTTAGGGTGAATAACATTTTTCATTTGGCTTAGGAATCATTCTGCTGGATGATTAATGGTATTGGGAACATGCGATATTTATAAGAATATAGAGGTGAAATACATGTATGAAAAAATAAATCTAAGTAAGATTTGAAGCTCAGAAAATCATTGGGCCCTTGATTGGGATACTTACCATTGAATTACGTTCTCACAGATGTCTCAGATAAATCGATATACAATGGCATAAGACCTTGTACGTTGGATGATTGAATGTAGAAGAGAATATCCAGTCAAAAACGGATAGTCAGTAGGATTAGGAAGATAGTCAGTAGGTTTAGGAAGAAGAGTGAGTATAGGATTTGGAAAAAAAGTTCTTCAGCAATAAGTTATCAATTAGAGTGTGAAAGCAAATGTCAGCACATGTGAAGGTTCAGTCACAGTGGTGAACTGTGGAAAATATGTAAGAAAGCAGATGGCAATAGAGACATTATGAAATCAGGCAATGTATAAAGTGAGGGATAGGATTAAACATTTTCAATCGGGTTGAGTTTGAATATATAATCTTAAGAGGAAACAAATATGTAGTCACCAATAGGATTGACATTTGAGAGCATTAGGCAACTTGGACATGGATGATTTTAGTAATCCATATTTACTGTCCATTTAGGCTTTGGTACAATCATAAGTGTGATCTTTGCATTTTGTGTCCAGAATATTTCTGTGATAAAATGTATATGTAGATCAGGTGACATGCGTATTTCTTCCACCATTTCTGGGAGCAATATTTTGAAGACATATAAATTAGTATTGGGGGTACAAAGAGGTGTACACTGTGTCTATGAATATAAAGAAAAAGCATGCATAGACCATACTGTGAATAAATAATATAACTGGTTTTACTCTAAATAATGGATTGAATTGATATCTGAAAATATATAAGAAATCTGATATTGGTATACAATCATTCATTCCAACCAGTTATACATCCATTGGAAATATCAGAGTTATAATTTATCATGAAGGGGATGTGAGTTTTGCTTCAAAAGTGATTATAGAAATCGAAAATAATGTGTTTTGAAAGAGGTCTCAGGAAGAGACCAGTCAAGAAAGATGGAAGAATACATGTGTCCTGAAGCAGGAAGTGATTGAAAGTGAAACAAATTCGTATAAATTTGCGAACTTGTGGATAAAATATATATCCTATGATGTGCATAAACTTAAGAAATAGTAATGTACCAGTTTTGAATAAAAATGAACGTAAAAATACAAATCATGTACCATAGGAATCTACTTGCGTTGATGTTAAACTGGGACAGTAACTCTAGAAATATTAGGATATATATGTACCATTCACTGAAGTTAGTTTTCAGTACTAGAAAACAAATATGTATTTCAGGTGGATGAATATTTCTGAGAATAATATTGTGAAAAGTTGATTATAAATCCACATACGTGAACATGAATGAATTTAGGGAGTGTATATAAGACACATATATTTCATATTTTAAAAATCTGGAGATTGTATATATATATATATATATATATATATATATATATATATATATATATATATAACAAAACACACACACAGACATTCAAAAGTAGCAATAGATATGCCAATCGTAATTGATCGAGATATATATATCATCCACAGATCCAAAAATATTCAATTTACTGAACATGGATTTATGTATAATGTTGTTCAACTAGGAAGCTCACCCATTGGTTGAATTTTTAGTTCCAGCAGTGTTTAGGATAGTTATCTCTTCTCACAATTTGTGTCTGCCAAGTCAGCCACCTCACAAGAATGTACATGTGATACAAGTTAGGATTCTATATGTGCATATCAAAACACATCTGCTGAATAGGCTACAGAGAAAGGGAGATAGGAATTCACATATTTGTTAACTTTAAAACACATGGAGAGATATCCAAAATGGCGGCCGGTATGGAGAGATCAAGTCTCTGACCTCTTCAGCTGCGCTGGAATAGGGAGTCATAAACTGTCTAAATACTGTTTGCTCAGGATCACTATGCAATGATGCACTGACATGAATCTGGGGTGAACAGTCTGGGCCACGCAGAACACACACCGAGCCCGGATCGGTTGCATTCAACCTCTGGTTTGCCTGCGTTTCGTGACTCAGCACTAACGATCCAGCTGAAATAACTGGTCTGCCCTTCTGAACTTACAGAGGTAGAAGCCAACCTAGCCTTCATAGGCAGTGGCCAAAGGATTGAAACGGGGCATGGGAGAGACAGTCAGGACCCACCAGTTGCATCGGTCACCCAGCAAAGGGAACGAATGATCACCATTTGCATGGGATACCACCATGGCATAGAACTGACGTCAAGGATGGAGGAGATAACTTCATTGAAACCAGCGCGACAGGTTGTAATTCCCTAGTCATCTCTCTCCACACAGCAGGGAATCCTTAAGGGCCCCTCCCAGCTCTCCCGTAAGGGTCCCTCTCAGCTCTACCATGAACGCGATAGCCAGACCGAGAAAATCAGGAGTGGCGCGCGACTTATCGCACAGAACTCCAGGCTACCGCTCCCACAAGTGCTGACAACTGAGGTCTCTTGCACCAGCTTCTGGGGCGTGGCTCCCGGAGGGCAAACAAATTCACTTGGGGATCTCAGCCACAAGCTCTACAAACTTAAGGTCTGAGGGAAGCAAACCGGGAGAGTGTGCCCAGGTATTCATAAAAACAGGTCTCCCAGGAGCAGCAGACCTGGCGTGTTGCCAGTATTGTGGTGAGCGTCGCAGGTGAGCAGGGCATGGCTTGAGGAAACACAAGAGAAGGCCCTAGGGTGTCAGGATTGGACACCCGCCCAGTCTGGAAGGAAGAGCAGCTGCATAGTGATTTGTTCCCACCTACTGAGAGGAGAACCTCGGCCCAGTGGGCACAGCACCACCTATTGGAAGAGAAGTTAATCAAACTCTATGACTGCATTTATTATTATCATTATTTATTTATTTTTTAAATTTGGGTTTTTTTTGTTTTTTTTTTCTTTTTCTTTCATTTTCATTCTTGTTGTTGTTGTTTTTCTTTAACTTTTTTAATGTTTTTAAGTTTTTAAATTTCTTTATTTTATTATTAATTATTATTATTATTATTATTAAATTGTAATTTTCATTTTTTTATTATCATTATTATTTTTTTTAATTTTTCTTTCATTCTTTATTTTCTGTTTTTTTCTATTGTCTTTTCATTTCTTTTCAATTTTCTTTTTCCCCCTTCCTTGAATTCTACCTGCCTACTCTCATTCTCTTATTGACTTCTTCCCTTCCCTTCTAATATCTTTCCTCCCAAGCATGAAATAAATTTATAAGACTAATCAGTAACTCAGCACTCAAACAGAACAAGAAGTAACATGAGCAGCATAAGAAAGCAAGAAAGAAAAAGAGTACAATGAAGGACAGCCTAAATACTCAGGAGGACCTAGAGTCATCAGAAAAATGATCACATAAAGAACTCAAGGAATACCTTAGACAGATGGAATGGAACCTTAAGAAGATATGAGACAGCAAATCCAAACAGTGAAAGAACACATTGAAAATGAATTACATGAACAGATTAAAAAAAAGAAGTTAAGCATCTTTATACGGAGATAGAGATAATAAAAAAAATTATACAATAATTCTAGAAATGAAGGAAACGATAAAAAAAATTAAAAACTCAATTGAGAGAATTACTAAAAGAGTGGAGCAAGTAGAAGACAGAATGTCACATAATGAAGACAAAATATATCATCTTGAAAAGAGTCTAGCCAACTCAGAAAGGCTGGTAAAAAATCACGAGAAAATCATCCAAGAGATATGGGATAACATATAAAAACCAAATTTATGAGTCATCTGGATAGAGGAAGGTCCAGAGATTCAAACCACGGGAATGAGTAACCTACTGAATGAAATAATTACAGAAAACTTTCCAGAAATAAAAAAAGAAACGGATATACAAATTGTAGATTCATAGAGGACACTGAGCACAAAAAATCACAGTAGACCAACACCAAGACATTTGTTATAAACATATCTAATATACAGAACAAAGAGAAAATATTAAAAGCTACAAGAAAAAGGAGGCAGACTACATTCAGGGGTAAATCAATAAGGTTAACAAAGGATGTTTCATCACAGTTGATGAAAGCGAGAAGATCTTGGAACAACGTATTTTAAACACTGAAACACAATGGATGCCAACCAAGAATTCTGGATCCAGCAAAATTAACCTTCAGGTACGAAAATGAAATAAAAATCTTTCATGATTAACAAAAGCTAAAAGAATTTGCAGCCAGAAAACCAGCATTGCAAAACATCTTGAGAAAAACACTACATGAGGAAGAAATGAAAAACAACAACCAAAACCATCAGTGGGAAGTGACTGGGTAATGACAGAGTGCAGGGGGAAAGCTAATCATGGAGAAACAAAGTAAATTAAAAACAAAGATAAATAATTAAACATGGCTGGAAGTACAAACCATACATCAATAGTAGCTCTAAACGATATGGCTTAAAATCTCCAATAAAGCAACATAGGCTGGTAACTTGGATTAATAAAACAAATCCAACAATATGTTGCCTCCAGGAGACACATCTGAATGGAAAAGACATACACAGGCTGAAGGTGAAAAGTTGGGAAAATTTATACCATGCACACGGTCCTCGTAAGCAAGCAGGGGTGGCCATCCTCATATAGAATAAAATCGAAGTCAAGACTAAGTTAATCAAAAGGGATAAGAAGGACATTATATACTGTTAAAAGAAACCATTCACCAACAAGACATAACAATTATCAATATTTATGCACCAAATAATGGTGTTGCAATGTTCATAAAACAAATTCTTCTCAAGTTCAAGAATCAAATAGACCACAACCTAATAATTATGGGTGACTTCAACACACCTCTCTCACCATTAGACAGATCCTCCAAACAAAAGTTGAATAAAGAAAATATAGAACTCAATATCACAATCAATATCCTAGACTTAACTGACATATATAGAATATATCAACCATCATCAAGTGGATATACTTTTTTTTCAGCAGCACATGGATCCCTCTCAAAAATAGAGCATATATTATGCAATAGGGCAACACTCAGTAAATATAAAGAGGTGCAGATAATACCATGCATTTTATCTGATCAAAATAGAATGAAACTGTAAATCAATGATAAAAGAAGGAAGGAAAAATCCTACATCACTAGGAAAATAAACAATATGTTACTGAATAATCCATGGGTTACAGAAGACATAAAGGAGGAAATCAAAAAATTCTTAGAGATAAATGAAAATACAGACACAACATATCGGAATCGATGGGACACAATGAAAGCAATTTTAAGAGGGAAATTCATCACCTGGAGTTCATTCATCAAAAAAAGCAAAAACCAACAAATTAATGAGCTCACACTTCATCTAAAAGCCCTAGAAAAGGAAGAGCAAAACAACAGCAAATGTAGCAGAAGGCAAGAAATAATTAAAATCAGAGTGGAAACCAATGAAATTGAAACAAAAGAAACTATTGCAAAAACTAACAAAAATAAAAGTTGGTTCTTCGAAAAAATAAATAAGATCAACAGACTCTTAGCCATGCTAATGAAGAGAAGAAGAGAGAGAACTCAAATTACAAACATACAGGATGAAAAAGGCAATATCACAACAGATGCTACAGAAATACAGAAGACAATTAGAAATTATTTTGAAAACCTATATTCCAATAAAATAGAAAATATGAAGACATCGGTAAATGATTTGCCCAGACTGAGTCAGGAGGATACACACAATTTAAACATACCAATATCAATGGATGATTTAGAGGAAGCAATCAAAAGACTACCAACCAAGAAAAGCCCAGGACCAGATGGGTATACAGCGGAATTTTACAAAACCTTTAAAGAAGAATTAATACCAATACTTTTCAAGTTATGTCGAGAAACAGATAAAGAGGGAGCTCTGCCAAATTCATTCTATGAGGCCAACATCACCCTTATTCTGAAACAAGACAAAGACACCTCAAAGAAAGAAATGTACAGACCAATATCTCTGATGAAGCTAGATGGAAGAATCCTCAGTAAAATTCTGGAGAATCGTATTGAAAGGCACATAAAAAATAATTGTGCACCACGATCAAGTAGGATTCATCCCTGGGATGCAAGGATGTTTTAATATATGGAAATCAATAAATATTATTCACCACATTAATTGACTTAAAGATAAGAACCATATGATCATCTTGATAGATGCAGAAAGAGCAGTTGACAAAGTACAGCATCCCTTTATTTTCAAAACATTAGAAAAACTAGGGATAACAGGAACTTACCTCGACATTGTAAAAGCTATCTATGCTAAGCCTCAGGCTAGGATCATTCTGAATGGAGAAAAATTGAAGGCATTCACTCTAAAATCTGGAACAGGACAAGGATGCCCTCTATCCACACTTCAATTCAATATAGTTCTCAAAACACTGGCCAGAGAAATTAGACGAAAGAAAATCAAAGCCATAAAAATAGGAAGAGAAGAACATAAATTATCACTATGTGCTGGTGACATGATTCTATAGAATCATAGAAGACCCAAAAGGGTCTACAAAAAAAACTACTGGAACTAATAAATGAATTCAGCAAAGTAGCAGTATCTAAAATCAACACGCATAAATCGAAGGCCTTTCTGTATATCAGCAACAAATCTTCTGAAACGGAAATGAGGAAAAGCAGTTCATTCAAAACATCCTCAAAAAAATTAAATACATGGGAATCAACCCAACAAAAGAGGTGAAAGATTTATACAATAAATCAATAGAACCCTAAAAAAAGAAGTAGAAGAAGATATTAGAAGATGGAAAAATATACCCTGTTCATGGATAGGCAGAACTAACATCATCAAAATGGCGATATTACCAAAAGTTATCTATAGGTTTAATGCAATGCCAATCAAAATCCCAATGGCATTTCTTGTAGAAATAGAGAAAGCAATCATGAAATTCATATAGAAAAATATAAGACCCAGAAATACAAAAGCAATTCTAAGCAGGAAGTGTGAATCAGGCGGTATAGTGATACCAGTTTTCAAACTATATGACAGAGCAATAGTAACAAAAACAGCATGGTACTGGTACCAAAACAGGCGGGTAGACCAGTGGTACGGTATACAGGACACAAGAGACTAATCCACAAAGCTACAACTATGTTATATTTGATAAAGGAGCTAAAAGCATGCAATGGAGGAAGGATAGCATCTTCAACAAATGGTGTTGGGTAAACTGAAAATCCATATGCAACAAAATGGAACTTAATCCCCTCCTCTCGCCATGCACAAGAGAGTTAACTCAAAGTGGATCATGGAGCTAGATATCAAATCAGAGACTCTGCATGTGTTAGAAGAAAAAGTTGGCTCTGGTCTATATATTGTGGGGTCGGGCTCCAAATTCCTTAATAGGACACCCATAGCACAAGAGTTAATAACAAGAATCAACAAATGGGACTTACTTAAATTAAAAAGTTTTTTCTCAGCAAAAGAAACAATAAGAGAGGTAAATAGGAAGCCTACATCATGGGAACAAATTTTTACTCATCACACTTCAGATAGAGCCCTAATATCCAGAGTATACAAAAAACTCAAACAATTAGACAATAAGATAACAAATAACCCAATCAACAAATGGGCCAAGGACCTGAAAAGACACTTCTCAAAGGAGGACATACAATCAATCAATAAGTACATGAAAAAATGCTCACCATCTCTAGCAGTCAGAGAAATGCAAATCAAAACCACCCTAAGATACCATCTCACTCCAGTAAGATTGACAGCCTTTAGGAAGTCAAACAACAACAAGTGCTGCTGAGGATGTGGGGAAAAGGGTACTCTTGTACATTGCGGGTGGGACTGCAAACTGGTGCGGCCAATTTGGAAAGCAGTATGGAGAATCCTGGGAAAGCTGGGAATGGAACCACCATTTGACCAAGCTATTGCCCTTCTCGGACTATTCCCTGAATCTTAAAAGAGCGTACTACAGTGATACTGCCACATCGATGTTCATAGCAGCACAATTCACAATTGCTAGACTGTAGAACCAACCCAGATGCCCTACAATAGATGAATGGATTAAAAAAATGTGGCATTTATACACCATGGAGTAATATGCAGCACTAAAAAATGACAAAATCATGGAATTTGCAGGGAAATGGATGGCACTAGAGCAGATAATGCTTAGTGAAGCTAGCCAATCGTAGAAAACAAATACCAAATGTCTTATTTGATATAATGAGAGCAACTAAGAACAGAGCAGGGAGGAAGAGCAGGAAGAAAAGATTAACATTAAACAGAGACGTGAGTTGGGGGGGAGGTAGAGAAAAGGTAAATTTCATGGTAATGGAGGGAGACCCTCATTGTTACACAAAATTACATATAAGAGGTTGTGAGGGGAATGGGAAAATAAACAAAGAGAGAAATGAATTACAGTAGATTCGGTAGAGAGAAAAGATGGGAGTGGAGGGGAGCAGGGATAGTAGAGGATAGGATAGGTACCAGAATACAAGTTACTAATAGGGCATTATGTAAAATGTGAATGTGTAACCGATGTGATTCTGCAATCCATATTTGGGGTAAAAATGGGAGTTCATAACCCACTTGAATCTAATGTATAAAATACGATATGTCAAGATCTTTGTTATGTTTTGAACAACCAACTAATAAAATAAAATAAAATAATCGAAAGAAAAACACATGGGGAACTATTTCAACACAAAATTGACTAGATGTATAACTCCTACCTTATATAATGCAAAATGCACGTCCAACTATACACCATGCCTCCTCTGAAATACTTGTAATTCTATTCTGTTTGGGTTGTTTTTCTGCATCTTATTAGGATTAGTAGTCAGAGTCTAGTAGATTAGGTGTCAGTGTCCGGTATTCAGTATTTCGAATGGAAAATTGGAAAATGGACCAAATGTGTATGCAAATATATGCTACACAAAAATTTTCCCACTCTCATCCAGAACAATGCCTTGACATTACCCTCGTCCCAAGTAATACATCATTAAAAGTCAAGAGTTAGAAAATCTGGGAATAAATATCTGGAATGGAATATGCTCAAAAGTTTACAACCTGGGAGGTGGTAGAGTAGTTTCCAAAAGTAAGGGACAGGGTAAACACTCCACAAACATGGAGCTGTGCTGGCATAAAGACTTCTTGAGAAACTGCCTCTGAGTTTGAGCACTTGAAATATATGTTGTTGTCAGGAGCTTTACCTTCCTTGTAGTGAGACCATTATAGCTGGGTCTGCATCTATGTTACCTGGAGGACATGGTTTAATATTTTCCAATGAACATGCGGTAGCAGTGCTGAATTCAATCCTAGTCGGTAAACTGGGGCCACTGGGGGCTAAGTGTCTCCCCTTGTGGACTGTGAAGTCATTGGGTCATCCTCCACATTTTGTGGTGTTTATTGCTGCTGCACTGGGTGTTTAGTATTTGCTTCACGAAATACAAGGAGTTCAACTGAAAAACAGTGCTGAAGGGAGTTCTGTCATATGTGGTGGGTCAGGGTCTGTAGGAGAATGCACCAACCAAGGTTCTATCCCTCATAGCTTGCCCCTTGACCATAGCAACCTGATTCTGAACATTCCCCTGAAACCTCTCCATATAACAAGGTCCCTTTACTTGTAAGGGTCTGTTGGCTGCACCATGTCAGCCACAAGCCATTTGGAAGCCAATGGCAGATCCACATGGCCCCACCACAGATATTCCATCACACACCTGCCCACCACGGCTATAAGCCCACTAGTCAGCAGACTCCAACTTACTGGCATCTCTGTTCTACACCATTTTCTTGAAACCCAGTCAATCAAGGCACTGTCTGGTATACTCATAATCATCAACAGGATATCCAAAGGTCCTCCAGTGCTACCTGTTCATGAAAATTTAAAAAAAAATTTCATGGTATTTATCGAGCCATTTTTCAAGCATGAAGTTGGAGGCAATGTGGGTTTCAATTCATTCAGGAACAATTAAATGTTGAGGATGCTCATTTCCATAAAAGCTTTGGAGAACTCTCAGAGGCAAGTCTTCCCAAAGAGTAGCCAAAAGGTCACATGAAGCAAGGTGCATTGAGGTCTACAACGTGAGGTCCATGTGTGTTTTGACTCTCAACTATGGCTGCCAAGTCGTTCAGAATAAAATCATGTGATATCTTGCCTGAGATTCCCAGTGCTCTGCGGAAAGCAACCCTGGGCCTAGATCTCAGTTTCCAAGGGCAAATCTCATGCATGGCCTCCTAAAATTCCAACACAATTCATGGAAATACTTCGATGACGTCAGTTCCAGAATGCAGTCTCTTAGGGTAATCACACCAGAGTTCAAGCCAAGGTGGACCCAGTCGTCTCTTCCAACCGCCACACAAATGACCACGATTCAAACCAAAACAATCCCACATGACCTCATCTTCTTCCATTTAGGCACTCATCATAACTTCTGGCTGGAAGTTTCCATGAGGTGTTCACCCCAAGACAGTGTCCAAAAAATCTCCCTTGCATCTCATTTGCCTAAAGTCAGGGTGGCCTGTACACCCTTCCTGTGAACCAGGAATGATCAAAAAGGCCTGCCATTAATACTGCTCTGCTTCTCAAATTTGAGGCGTACTGACTGTGGGTTTTAGATTCTTTATGTGAATTGGAGTCATGAGAAAATCTAAGCACCTATGGGCTAGCCTCTGCAGGGTTTGAGGAACTTATTTGACCCAAAGAATCCCTATTCTCACTTGATGGAGGTCAGGAAAGTTAAAGAGCAAGGTGAGAGACTTCATCCACAAGGACTGCTCTTTGGCCATTTTGGTTTTGGATGTACACATGGAATCTTTCTTTAGATCCATCAGGTGCTGAGACTCTAAGCCACCACCTCACACAGGCTCAAGAGTCTGAATAAGACACATTCTTTTCAAAGAAATTAAGCAAAGAGCCACAGGTAATGCCCATTTTTTTCCATTGCAAAACTCTTCTTTTCAGGCTTCAAAAAGGTGTGGCCTGAGGCAAAGGCCTTCCTGAAATTCAGGGCAACAGAACAATAGGTAAGCATAAGGCCCAAAGCAGGGTTTCTCCACTGAGACTTTCCTGGTCCCAGTGATTTCTGAGTTTTCTGAGATGCTCACCATTCCCTTCAGCTATCCAGTACATGGCCATGTCAAAGAACTTGGAGGTGGTACATAACTTGGACAAAAAACCATGAGCCTATTCTGGAGAGTCTCCAGAATTCAGGAAGAAAACAGGAACTTAGGAAGATATCAGGTGTAGCCCATCGATCAGGCAAGCCGCAGTCCATTCATAAATTGGGCAAAATGAATGCTGTGAAGCTTTCTACTAGACAGGACACATCCATTTATGCATTCTCTTTTCTAATGTCTACAACTATGCACACAGTGGGATACACAGACACAGAAACACTCGCCTTGTCAAGGGACTTTCTAGAAAATGTTCACTAAATCCAAACAAACCACTTTTCCTACCTATTTTCAGAACAAGGGAAAATCACAAAGCTACAACCACACCCACAGAGGCACCTCCTTACCCCAAGTAATTCTGAGACTATCAGGAGTGTCCTCTGACTGGTGGGGCATATTATGTTCCCTCAAAATGGCATGTCCTGTCTCAGATCTCCTCTTCTTATCCAACTCTCTGAAGTTGTCAAGAGCAAGCTGTGAGCAACTACCTTTTTTCCCAGGAAAGGCCCGTCTTCAGAACTCTCTTGGCATTTGGCCTTCCTCACATCAGTAGGTACCAAGAAAGACTGATTCTGTCCTTGGTACATCCAAACAAGTGAGAACACTGGGACTGGGACTGGGACTGGCTCTGTGTGCCTGGCTTCCTGGATCCCAAGTTCAGAGAGTTCCATCAACAAGGAAGTGAGGTGAGGTCACTTCCTTCAGGAACTGAATGAGGTCACTGCCTTGGCAACCACTTTGTCCTAACAGTTGCTTCCAAGGGTCCCTTCAGATGCAGGCTGCTCCTACTACCTGTGACAGTTTCACAAGTTAGAATAGTATATCAACCATAGGCACCAGGAAACAACTCTCCACACAGGCCTGGTTTGGTCCATCTTCTCTACATTAAGAAGAGAGAGGCTGATTCAGACACAACCCTTCATCCTGACCAGGTTGTTTGCCATGTAAGATGACTTCTGCTCTCTCAGGTCCTTCATAGGTGCCTACATCTTCTCCAGGGATCATTTCTGCATAGACCTTTGAATTTCTCAGGAGGTGAAAGATCCCCTATATTCCTGTATTGTAAGACCAACTCTGTGCCTGCTCTTCTGTAAAGTTAGATTGAGGGTAGATGGTATGGTTAGGATTAATAACATGTTTGATTTGTTTTAGGAATCATTCTGCTGGATGAATAATGGTGTTGTGAACCTGAGATATTTTTAAGAATATAGAGGTGAAATATTGTAATGGTCAGGCGAGTTTAGGAGGAAGAGATGACCAAGAGACTGTCTCATGCAACTACAAAGGGTTCATTGTGGGTCCAGCATGCTGGGGCTCAGAGCTCAGTTGAATAGAGCAGAGAGCCCTGAGAACAGCTTAAGCAGAGCTTATGTACTTTTCTTGGAGAAGGCAGGGATGGAAGTTTATTGATGGGTCAGGGCGAGTAGGCCGTTTGCTTTCAACTGCGTGACTGAGCACATTCTGCAGTTTGGCAGTTGGGGACAGCACATTCTGGGAACAAGATTAGCAAAAAGTTCTCAAGATTTCAACAGTGTTTTGTTAAGCGTACAGAAAAACAGGAAGTGACAAGTACCTATTTCATTAACCTTTCATTCCCCACTTCTTCTTCTGGTTACTTTTAATCATAAAAGTCATCACTGATGGGTGTTACATTTTATGTCTTCTAGTGTGGTATATTGTTGTCTGATTACCATAAGTTTAACTTGTCCAATTTGAGCTTGGAGAAAGGAAACTCCATGGTTTAGCCAACAGGGTCCTACAGTTCGCAATAATATGAGGATTATTAATGGACCAGCCAGGGCTGATGAAAGCATAGTTAACCAGACGGACTGTGTGAACCAAGACTCAAACCACCCTTTTGGGGCCTCTCTTTCTCGTTGACGCTCTTCAATGCGTTTTCTTTATTTACTCATAGATTCTTTTCAACTCCAGTGTGGCCGGCACAAAAACAACATTCTTCCCTCAATGCACTACAAAGTCCCCCTTCTCTCATGAAGAGGAGGTTTTATTGCTCGTCTGTTCTGTAAAACAGATTCATAGACAGAGGTTAAACATTCCTGTAAAGCTGTGATGGAGGTTTTATTATCTTTAAGTTTTGGTCTATTGCTGCTTCTAATTAGGGCATTGGTTGTGTCCTTTGGACTAGGGCATTGATTCCTGTGCCCACTCATGCAGCAACTCCTATTCCTAATAGGATGGCTAAAGTGAGAGATACAGGTTCCCAGCGGAACTGAGTTGCATGCCCTCCTATTTGATTTTAAATGGACCTGCGTCATCATAGAGCACTCTGGGAAACATCTGCACCATTACATAATTAATCACATCTGTTGACTATTTCATGAAAACGTAAACAATGTTTAAGTATATAGAATCTTTCTGTTATAGGGACGGACGAGGCAAAGCACCTAAGATAGCACTGAAGACAGGGAAACAGTCCTATTTGGTTGCAAACGGATTTAGAGGGCATTGCTTCTGTTGTAATCAATTAATCCCCTGAACCCCAAGTTTAGGTAGTTTCATAATTTGTACCCAACATGTAAGGGAAGGGGCTCAGAAGTTCAAAGTCGGCAGAAGTTCACAAAAAGCTGTTTTTCTATCTTTTATTTTATCCTCTGTTCTAGGCAAGTTAACTTTTCAAGGACACCTGAAAGGGGGAGAGATTTTTTTCTCTTTTTTTTTCACCCTGCCAGCTGTTACCATGGAGCCTAGTTGGTAACTTCTTTATCTTAGAAATGTAGCCATCTCTGTGAAGCCCCCACTCAAGGCCAGAGGCCTTGTTCACATATTTTGTGAAAAACTAGTATGGGTGTGTCTAGCTCAGGAGTGCTGATTTTTTTTCGCCAGTTGCCAAGTAGACCAGGGCAACACGAAAAGAAGAAGTTTATCTACAGTGAACTCTTTTAAAGGAACTCTTTTGCTGAAAGTCCTAAAGTCAGCCATGGTGAAGACTTCTGGAGAAGGTCATTTAAGACTTTTCTGTGGGCCTGGTAGAGAGGGGGAAGACGTGGAAGGCAAGGCTGAGAGCAGTTTCATGGATCTGAGAATGAGGAAGTAGAAATGTAAAAGAATATTGGAAAAGGGGTTTGGGATTTTCCTAGCAACAAAAACTTGAGCAGTAGAACAGGTAGAGCAGAGGGGACGACGGGAGTGAGTATCCCAAAAAGCATGTGAGGTATTTTAAATTCTTAGTCACCTGTTTACAGTGATGACAAAGCAACTTTAAAGGCCATTTTAATTACATCCTGGATAGGGGTCTGAGGGATCTCCTCAGCTGGTTTGAGCTTTGGGTTAGCTGGTAAGAGGACCTTATGGAACCCAGTGTGGGCACTGACAGGAGAAGAGAGGAGTGAGTGTGTGGAGGGGTACCTCAGTACCGGATACATCAGCAAGGGGGCAATTGTATGAGAACCGGCAGAGGTTTTGATTTTTGATCTAGTAATTGGAGGGGAGAAATCAGGTTGCTGAGGTGGGAGTGCCAGCAGAGAGTCTGGAGCAGAAGGCTGAGTTTGAGGAACTATTGGAGAAGTATAGTTCAGGATGTGAGCAAAGGAGGGAAAAAACCTCCACATAGGGGAATCTCCTTTAACCCTTTTGAGCACTTGCAGAAGTTAAAAAGGTCATGCAGAATGTGAGGATCTGGAGACCCCTCTGGGGGTCACAGGTTTTGGTTGTCTAATTGGTAATATGGCCAATTCTGTGTATTGAATTTGATGAGCAGTTTGAGTTCCACCAGGCAGTCCCTGTATGCTAACATCCCCATGACTTACAGAAGAAGTCGGCTTTCCCCCCACACAGCCGTGGCTGTTTGTGGCTTTGATAGTCTTCCAGGCAAACATAGTAATCTAGGCTAGCCAACCTGCATCTGGCTCACGTGTCCCTACATCCATAATATTTGTTTTCATTATCTATGATACGAAAGGGATTTAATGAAATTTTAGTGGGATCTGCTTTATCAGGGATATCCCAATAGGAAAAACCTATAGGCAGCTGACAAATGTTGAGATGACCAACAGGTCCCTATGTGGGCTGTAAGCGAGATAGACCATTCTTCTGGTCTATGAGGATTTGTGATCAGCCATTGCTGCTGAATTCGCTGATGAGGGTTAGGACTAGTGGTGGCCAAGGGGAGAGTCTATAGCCTTATACACATGCCAAATACACAATTTGAAAGGGTTACCAGTCATTTCCAGTTTCCAGCCAGAGTCTGGACAGGGAACAGGCTTGAGATGGAAGGCATGGATACAGGAAAGGATTCCATCTACATTTACCGCTGTAGGTGTTATAAGTAGCACGTGGTATTTCCTTTCCAGCGGGGTTCCAGGGATGACACCTGATGTCATCTTATGTAGATGAAGTCTCTTACTTGATATCGATGTGGAGTCTCCTTGTCCCCAGGTTGGTAGGCCGTGGCCAGCTGTTTTAACAGGTATCGCTGAGTTCTTTCAAGAGCTTTAAGTGTGTCAAGCAAGGGGGTGTGGAAGGGATCCTTAGGTCTTAGAGTTGGGGTTAGGTCCCTTACTGGAGGAGGGGCAACAAAGAGAATTTCACAGGGGGAGAGGTTACACAAAGAAACAGAGGGAGTATTTTTTAGATGATACAGTGCATAAGGCAGGAGTATAGTCCAATCTTTTAGCTGGTTTCTAAGCTTAATTTCATTAAGGTCTCTTTAATGGTTCTATTTATTTTTTCTACCTGTCCTGAGCTCTGGGATCTATAAGCATAATGTAACTACCAATTAATCACCAGGGTACAGGTTAACCCATGACTTACCTGGGCCATGAACACCAGTGCATTGTCAGACCCTATTACCTTAGGCAGGCCGTATCTTGGAAAAATATCCTTCAGTATCATCTTGACCACGATTTGAGCCATTGTTTTTTTTTTTTTTGGGGGGGAAGGTTTCAATCCATCCTGAAAATGTATCTACAAAGACTAGGAGATATTTAAGTCCATACCTTGCTGGCTTAATTTCAGTAAAGTTCACTTCTGAAATTTTTTCTGGTCTGGTTCTTCGAAGGTGTTTTCCTGCAGGAAGCTTAAAAGGGTAAGCATTAACCAATTGATGGACCTGAGACGCTTTTGATACCCATTCAGTTATTTCCTTTCGCTGTGAGTCGGTTAGTAGAAAACTCTGTTCTTGATCTTTCAGGAATGCCTGCAATTTCTTTGAACCAAGGTGAGTGAGTTGATGTACATTTTCTACTGACATTGTTAAAGCCATGACTATAGGAGTTTTTACTGAAGGATTTAGAAATTCCACTTGGGGGCCTTCAGGGTTAAAAGTCATTATGGCCCAGAGTTTGGTGAGCAGATCTCCACCCATCAATGGGGCCGGGAACTCTGGGATTACTAGGAAGGAGTGATGGATTTTTCCTTTCCACAGGTCCATGTACCTCTTAGTTGTCCAAGCCCGATATTTACTGCCATTAGCCCCTTGAACTAGAGACCTTTTATTTGATTGAGGGCCCAATGGGGCCTTAAAGGCTGAGTATAATGCCCCTGTATCTACTTCAGTGTTTACTGGGGTCCCTTCAACTTCAAAGGTTATTTACTATAACTGTGAGTTGGTTAGTGGAGTTGGTTAGACTTCATCCACAATGAGTGCTCTTTTGGAGATGTTGGTTTTGGATGCACACAAGGGATCTTTCTTTAGATCCATCAGGTGCTGAGAATCTAAGCCACAGCCTTACACAGGGCCAAAATGCTGATTCAGACACATCCCTTTCCAAAGCAATTAAGGAAAGAATCACAGGTGATGTCCACTCATTTCCATTTGAAAACTGTTTTCTTCATGCTTCACAAAGGGGTGGCCTGAGGCAAAGACCTTCCTGACATTCAGGCCAACATAACAATAGGCAAGCAAAAGGCCCATTGCAGGGTTTCTCCACTGAGACTTTCCTGGTAACACTGATATCTGAGTTTTCTGAGATGCTCCCATTCCATTCAGCTGTCCAGTACATGGCTTTGTCAAAGATCTTGGAGGTTGTACATATCTGGGGCAAGATGAATCCTGGGAAGCTTTCTCCTAGACAGGAAACATCCATTGATGCATTCTCTTTTCTAATTTCTACAACCACAGACACAGTGGGATACACAGAAATAGAAACAATCGCCTTGTCAAATGACTTACCAGAAACAGTTCACGCCAAACCAAACAAACTGCCTTTCCTACCTATTCTCAGAACATGAGACAAAACCACAAACACACACCCACACCCAAAAAGGCACCTCCTTCCCCCAAGGAGGTCTGTGACTATACAGAGTGTTCTCTGACTGGTGGGCCATTCTATGTTTCATGGAATTGGACTATCTTGTCTCAGATCTAGTATCCTTGGCCAACTGTGTGAAGCTGACAGGAGCCAGCAGTGAGCCATTACCGGCTTTCTCAGGAAAGGCCCCTCTTCTGAGCTCTTCTGGCATTTGGCCATCTTCACATTAGTAGGCACCAAGAAAGACCGATTCTCACCTTGGTAAATCCAAACAAGTGAGACCACTGGGAGTGGGACTGGGACTGGCTCTGGGTGCCTGCCTTCCTGGATTCCAAGTTCAGAGACTTCCAAAAACAAGGAAGTGAGGTGAGGTCACTTCCTCCTGAAATGAATGAGGTCACTGACTTGGCAACCACTTTGTGCTAACAGTTTCTTCTTATGGTCCCTTGAGATGGAGGCTGCCCCTACTTCATGTGACACTTTCACAAGTTAGAATGGTATATAAACCATAGGCACCTGGGAAGAGCTCTCCACAAAGGCCTGGTTTGGTCCATCTTCTCTACATTAAAAAGAGAGAGGCTGATTCAGACACAAACCTGTATCCTGACCAGGTTGTTTGCTATGGAAGATGACTTTCACTTTCAAAAGTCCTTCATAGCTGCATACATCTTCTCCAGGGATTATTTCTGCATGTATCTTTGAGGTTCTCAGCATGTGGAAGATCCCCTACATTCCTGTATTGTAAGACTAACACTTTCCCTGCTCTTCTGCAATGTTAGATTGAGGGAACAGTGTATGGTTAGGGTTAAAAACATGTTCGATTTGTGTTAGGAATAATTCTGCGGGATGATTAATGGTATTGGAAACCTGAGATATTTACAAGAATATATAGGTGAAATATAAGTATGAAAACAGGAATCCTGGTAAGATTTGAAGCTCAGAAGGGCGTTGGGCCCTTGATTGGGAGACTTAGTTTTGCATTATGTTCTGCACACATGCCTCAGCTGAATCGATATAAAATGGCATAGGACCTTTTTTCTTGGATGATTGAATGTCGAAGAGAACATCCAGTCAAAAAGGGACAGTAGGTAGGATTAAGAGGATAGTCAGTAGGTTTAGAAAAAAGCGTGAGTATAGGATTCGGACCAAAATATTTTTAGCAATAGGGTTTTGGTTAGAAAGTGAATGTCAATGTAAGCACATGTAAAGAATGAGTTACAATAATGAGCTGGGGAAAATATGTAGGAAAACAGATATCAATAGAGACATTACGAAATGAGACAAAGTATAAAGTGAGTAATAGGATTAGACATTTTCAACAGGCTTGAGTTTGAATATATAATCTTAGGAAAAAACAAATATGTAATCACCAATAGGATTTTCATTTGAGCACATTAGGCAACCTGGACATGGATGTTTTTAGTAATCCATGTTCAATTACCGTTTAGGTTTGGTACAATCATAAGTGTGACGTTTGTGTTTTTTGTTTCCTGAATATTACTGTGATAAAATGTGTATGTAGATCAGGTGACATGGGTATTTCTTCCACCATTTCTGGGAGCAATATGTTGAAGATGTATTAATTAGTACTGGAGTTCAATGAGGTGTATCCTGTGTCTATGAATATAGAGATAATGCATGAATAGACGATATTCTGAATAAATAATATAACTGATTCCACTTTAAATAAAGGATTGAATTAATATCTGAAAATATATAGGAAATCTTATATTGATAAACAATCATTCATTCCAACCGGTTATACATCTAATTTTAATATTAGGTTTACGGTTTATCATGAAGAGTGTGTGGGCTTTGTTTCAAAATTGATTATGGAAATCAAATATAATGTGTTTGGAAAGAAGTCTCATGAAAAGACCAGTTAAGAAACCTGGAGGAATACATGTGTTTTGAAGCAGTAAGTGATTGAAAGTGAAACAAATGCCTATAAATTTGTTAACTTGTGGATGAAATATATATCCTATGATGTGCATAAACTGAAGAAATAATAATGTACCAGTGTTGTAAAAAAATGAACGTCAAAATACACATTATGTCCCATACAAATCTACAGGCAATGATGTTTAAGTGGGTCAGTTACTGTATAAATATTAGGATTTGTATGCAACATTAACTGAAGTTAGTTTTCAGTACTAGAAAACAAATATGTATTTCAGGTGGATGAATATTTCTGAGAATAATCTTGTAAAAAGTTGATTATAAATCCACATACATGAACATGAATGAATTCAGGGAGTTAATGTAAGATACATATATTTCATATTTTGAAAAATCTGGAGAGTGTGTATATATATATACACAGACATTAAAATGTAGCAATATTTATGCCTATCGAAATTCATCATTAAATATATATCATCAACAGATGCAAAAGTATTTATTTTAGTAAACATGGATTTATGTATAATGTTTTTCAACTAGGAAGCTCACCCATAGTTTGAATTTTCAGTTCCAAAATCATTTTGGAGGAGTGATCTCTTCTCAAAATTTGTATCTTCCTAGTAACTGTAACCTCAAAAGTATGTATGTGTGATACCAGGTAGGATTCTATATGTGCATATAAAATTACATGTGCTGAATAGGCTACAGAGAAAGGGAGACAGGAATTCACATATTTGTTTACTTTAAAACACATTGAGAACTATTCAAACAAAAAATTTACTGGATTTATAACACCAACCCTTTATCATCCAAAAGACCAGTCCAACTGTACACCATTCCTCCTCTGAACTGCTTGTATTTCTATTCTGTTTGGGTTATTTTTCTCCATCATAATGGTTTAGTAGTCAGAGTCTAGTCAGCTATTGGTTAGTGTCAGGGATTCAGTATTTCGAATGGAAAATTAGATAATGAATCCAATGTGTATGCAAATATGTGCTACACAAAATATTTCAACTCTCATCCAGAATAATGCCTTCATATTACTTCGGCCCCAAGTAAGACACAATTAGAGGAGAACAGTTAGAAAATCTGTGAATACCTATCAGGAATGCAAAATCCTCAGGAGTTCACAACCTTGGAGGTGGTAGGGGAGTTTCCAAAAGTAAGGGACAGGGTTGATAGATCCAACCTGATCTTTCATTAAAATTGGGGGCCATCTTGCCACAAAGCCATGAAAAGATAATTTTGGCTTTACTATAAATTAGCGCAAATTCTGAACCTGCTTGGAATGCCTACCAGTGCCTTGAACTCACCCATGTCTGGATCTCTGACCAGATAGCAGCACTCTCTAAAACTTTAATGATACCTCATAAATATTTTTCTTTCCCTGGCCAGACAACGTGTCTCTGAGGCTCTAATGGTCCTCATAAATTCTGATGTTAGGGCCAGCAAAAAAAAAAAATGTAATATACCATTAGTGTGATGCTTGTCAAAGTTCTCTTATCTGTAACCTTTCTTTTGTGTATCTTTCTGGGCTACATATCTGGGCTGTAGGAAAGTTGGGTTGCTGTCTTGTTCCCGCCATTTTGGGAGGGAGAGGCAGCCTGGCCGGTTGAAATAATAAGCTTGCCTTAATTTGATTTTAATTGGAGTCAGTGGTCTTTTCTTGCATTCTGGTCTTACATTTTGGAGTTCCAAAGCGAGATAACCCTGCCCGACCAGATCACAAGACCAGACTGTGGAAATTCTGAAGCTGGCCTGCCCTCTAGGGCTCCACACTGGAGAGCCACTCTAGGGGGTGTGCAACTTAAGACGTTCCAAGGCCTTGGATTGAGCCTTCAGTCCGTGGAGCACTGCAGAGAACCAAAGCACTAAAACTATTAGCAAGCTCCTGGTAGAGGAGGCCTCCATAGGTAAGTGACACCTTTATAACATCTGCTATCCAGTTAAGGGAGAGTACTTCTGATGACAGGGAGGTGGCCTGGGTAGGCTAACATATACCCCTCTCTGGGACAGTAATGAGAATGGTTCTGTCCTCTGTTCTGTTCTGTAGGGAATTGCTCTTTAAATTTAAGCTCACAAGGTTTTCTAGGTGTTCAAAAATCTAATAAAATATTAATGTCTACAAAAGGTCTAATATGCCTTTGTTCAAGGACTTTTCCTTCAACAACAAAAAAATGGTTTACAATTTTCAATACAATTGTCTAATATTTTAATAAATAAGTAAAGTAAATTTCATATGGGATTACTCATTCATGAGTAGTTTTGTTTGATATCTGATTGATTTACTAAGGTCTGTATAAGTTTGTACTAAAGTGTGTATAAGATTGTAAAATTCAGTCATGTGTTAAAGAGACAAAAATTTCTGAAAACATAAGTTTACCCATAAAACTGTGTTATTAAGTTTTATTTTTTTCTAGAGCAAACAACCATAAAAATTAAACAACTGAATAAATAAGAACTGTTATTTTAGAGAACTGTACTGCCATTTCTTTAAAAGCTAAACTTGGTTAATGTAGAAACATCAATGTAATTGTGTTGCTGTAAATGTGCTCATATCTTCCAGGTATACAAGTCTGTAAGGTAGAAACTTGAAAAGAGCATTATATCAATCTGTTGTTCTAAAGTTATATGGTAAAAAAATATATTGGGGATTTATTTACCTGTTATCAATAAGATATGTAAAGTTTTATGTTACTTTTTACATTGGGGAACCATTTAAATGTATTTTTAAGTTATTGAGAGCCTAATCTATGTAAAGGTTAAAAACTTTCAGCCTTTCTTTAATTCATGTTTTAAATCTGATATCATACGGTGTTAGCAAATGTTCATGTGACCTGACACAATTTATGTAAACTTTGTAAAATGATATTTAAAAAACAAAGATCACCTTTAGATCTAAAACACTAAAGATTCATATAGAGCCCTGCCTTAACTGAAATAAGGCTGTGTGTCCCATCTTACAACATGTGAGAATGACTACGAAAGCAGTAGGTCAGATTTTATTTCATTTAAAGTTATGTTCAAAAGTTTCTTTGGTTTTTGATTTGTGTCAAGATTACTAGGATTTAAACAGGGGATATAGTGTATAACTCAGCCAAAAAATTTAGGGTAGCTGTTACACGAACTAAGTATTTTTACTCTTGCTAAAAATTTTTATTTTGTAATTTCCTTATAAGTGATCTAAAGTTTCCCTGTTAGTGTTTTACAGAAGTGTTGCTTTAAGAACACAACATGGGTTAATTTAAGATAATAAGTCATCACCTATAAGACAGAATAATACAGATCCCAATTAATTAAAAGATAAATAATTATAAAGTTATCGACATTAAATCCCAGTACTTGTAATATAAGGCTGTTAAAATTTATTTGCTGGATGTTTCAGATTAGGATTTAATTAAAGTTAAATGAAAAGGGCCAAGAAAACCAATATTTGGCTCTTGCCCTCTGAGTCAGTCTGAATCCAGGGAACAGGGGACTTCTCTAAAGAGCTTTGCAACTCTGGGCCAAATAACCTCCAGATCAGGAAAAATAATGAGGCCACTGGAGAACATAGAGCCAATGAGTGCATTTGCCATGAAGAGGAGAGTTATCAGAGAAGGGAGACATTCTTATGCTTCTGAGGGAAACCACATGGTCAAGCAAGACCTGGACCCACCTAACGAAAATGGCACTATCAGAACTGAGAAGCTGCTCTCAAGTTTCCCCAGAATTGACTCCCATAAAAGCTCAGCTGACTGTGAAAAATAGATAGAAACAGAAGTCAGTTTGACTGTTTCATCTTAAACAGTTAGCAAAGACAGTTAAAACGAAAATACAGCCATTCCTGGGCATTTTAATTAATAATAATAATAATAATAATAATCATCATCATCATCATCATCATCATCATAATAATAATAATAATAATAAAATTTTAAGGTATACAATTTATGTTAGCCTCCCAAAATAAGTAAGACTGGAAACTAAAAGAAGGATTCTCAGACAGGAATGCCTGATAACTATAAAAAGAGACTATCAAGAGGAGCTGCCAGAGGCAGATTTTTTAGGTTAAGACCTACTTATATTCCTAACCTAAACAGGTAGTCTTCGTGTCTGCTAGTACGATTATCCAGCCCTGAGTAACAGAAGTGAAGATTTCTCTATTAGACACAAAGGTCATACTAGTAAAAGGATTTTGCAAGATCAGATGACATGAAATTATTACACTGTATCTAATGGGGAAGGACAACTGTAACACTAAAATTAAAAGGTTATGTCGACAGTCCAGATAACTGGGGAAACTAAAGTCTGGTGAGGGAACCTCAATACAGCGACATGTTCCAACTGCTGCAACATTTATTCAGTACTCATGGTTTTTGTTTCTCTCAACTTTCAGGGCAGCTGAACAATAGGTAATCTAAAGGCCCAAAGCAGGGTTTCTCCACTGAGACTTTCATGGTCACACTGATATCTGAGTTTTCTGACATGGTCGCCATTCCTTTCAGCTATTCAGTACATGGCCATGTCACAGAGATTGGAGGTGGTACATACCTTGGACACAAAACCATGAGCCTATTCTACAGAGTGGCCAGAATTCAGAAAGAAAACAGGAACTTAGGAAGATAGCAGGTGTTGCCCATCGATAAGGCAAGCTGCAGTACATTCATAAATTGGGCAGGATGAATGCTGGGAAGCTTTCTACTAGACAGGACACATCCAATGATGCATCCTCTTTTCTAATATCTACAACCACGGACACAGTGGGTTACACAGACATAGAAACACTCGCCTTGTCAAATGACTTAGTAAAAGCTGTTCACTCCAAACCAAGTAAACTGCCTTTCCTACCTATTCTCAGAATATGAGACAAAACCACAAACCCACACCCACACCCACAAAGACACCTCCTTCCCCCAAGTAGGTCTGTGACTATCCGGAGTTTCCTCTGAGTGGTGGACCATGCTATGTTCACCAGAAATGGCCTGTCCTATCTCAGATCTGGTCTTTTTGGCCACCTCTCTGAAATTGTCAGAAGCGAGTGTTGAGCCACTACCTGCTTTCTCAGAAAAGGACCCTCTTCAGAGCTTTCCTGGCATTTGCCCATCCTCAAATCAGTAGGTACCAAAAAAGACTGACCCTGTCCTCGGTAAATCCAAACAAGTGAGACCAATGGGACTTGGATTGGGACTGCTTTTGGGTGCCTGGCTTCCCGAATCCCTAGTTCAGAGAATTCCATCACCAAGGAAGTGAGGTGAGGTCACTTCCTTCCTGAACTGAATGAGGTCACTGCCTTGGCAACCAGTTTGTCCTAACAGTTGCTTCCAAGGGTCCCATGAGATGGAGGCTTCCCCTACTCTCTGTGACACTTTCACAAGTTAGAATGATAAATCAAACATAGGCACCCAGGAACAGCTCTCCATAATTGCCTGCTTTGGTCCATCTTCTCTACACTAAGATCAGAGAGGATGATTCAGACACAACCCTTCATCCTGACCAGGTTGCTTTCCATGGTAGATGACTTTTGCTCTCTCAGGTCCTTCATAGCTGCCTATATCTTCTCCAGGGATCATTTCTGCAAGGACCTTTGTGGTTATTAGCAGGTTAAAGATCCCCTACATTCCTGTATTTTAAGACCAACTCTGTCCCTGCTCTTCTGTAATGTAAGATTGAGGGAACAGTGTATGCTTAGGGTTAATAACAGATTCAATTTCAGTTAGGAATCATTCTACAGGATGAATAAAGGTATTGGGATCCTGCAATATTTACAACAATATATAGGTGAAATATAATTATGAAAACAGAAATCTAAGTAAGATTTGAAGCCCAGAAGGTCATTGGGCCCTTGATTGGTATACTTAGCTTTGAATTACTTTCTGCACAGATGTCTCAGATAAATCGATATACAATGGCATAGTATCTTGTACCTGGGATGATGGAATGTAGAAGAGAACATCCAGTCAAAAAGTGATAGAAGTTAGGATTAGGAAGATATTCGGTAGGTTTAGGAAGGAGGGAATAATAGATTTGGAACAAATGTTCTTTAGCAATAGGGTTTCGGTTAGAGGGTGAATGTAAGTGTCACCACATGTGAAGATTCAGTCACAATGATGAACTGGGGAAAATATCTAGGAAAGAAGATATCAATTGAGACATTACAAAATCAGGCAAAGTATAAAGTGAGTGACAGGATTAGACTTTTTCAAAAGGGTTGAGTTTGATTATATAATCTTTGGAAGAAACAAATATGTAGTCACCAATAGGATTTTCATTTGAGCACATTAGGCAACCTGGACATGGATGTTTTTAGTAATTCATGTTCAATTTCCGTTTAGGTTTGGTACAATCATAAGTGTGACGTTTGTGTTTTTTGTGTCCTGAATATTACTGTGATAAAATGTATATGTAGATCAGGTGACATGGGTATTTCTTCCACCATTTCTGGGAGCAATATGTTGAAGATGTATTAATTAGTACTGGAGTTCAATGAGGTGTATCCTGTGTCTATGAATATAGAGATAATGCATGAATAGACGATACTGTGAATAAATAATATAACTGATTCCACTTTAAATAATGGATTGAATTAATATCTGAAAATATATATGAAATCTTATATTGATATACATTCATTCATTTCAACCAGTTGTACATCTAATGTTAACATTAGGGTTATGGATTATCATGAAGGGTGTGTGAGTTTTGCTTCAAAAGTGATTATGGAAATCGAAAATAAAGTGTTTGGAAAGAAGTCTCACTGAAAGACCCGTCAAGAAACCTGGAGGAATACATGTGTTCTAAAACAGGAAGTGATTGAAAGTGAAACAAATGCCTATAATTTGCGAACTTGTGGATGAAATATATATCCTATGATGTGCATAAACTGAAGAAATTGTAAAGTACCAGTGTTAAATAAAAATGAATGTCAAAAGTCACATCATATCCCATAGGAATCTACTTGCATTGATGTTAAACAGGATGAGTTACTGTAGAAATATTAGGATTTGTATGCACCATTCACTGAAGTTAGTTGTCAGTACTAGGAAACAATATGTATTTCGGGTTGATGAATATTTTTGAGAATAATCTTGTGAAATATTGATTATAAATCCACATACATGAGCATCAATAAATTTATAGAGTGTACAGTAAGACACATATATTTCATATTTTGAAAAATCTGGAGTGTGTGTGTGTGTGTGTGTGTGTGTGTATGTATATATATATACATATAACACAGAGACATTAAAAAGTAGCAATACATATGACAATCAAAATTTGTTGTGAAATATATATCATCCACATATATTTGGATATACATATAACACACAGACATTAAAAAGTAGCAATATATATGACAATCGAAATTTGTTGTGAAATATATATCATCCACAGGTCCAAATATATTTATTTTACTCAACATGATTTATTTATAATGTTGTTCAACTAGGAAATTCACTAATAGTTTGAATTTTCAGTTCCAACAGCATTTAGTAGGAGTGATCTCTGCTAACAATTTGTATCTGCCAAATCAGCCATCTCAAAAGAATGTACATGTGATACCAGGTAGGAATCAATATGTGCATATGAAATTACATGTGCTGAATAGGCTACAGAGAAAGGGAGACAGGATTTTTTTTATTTGTTAAATTAAAAACACATGGAGAACTATTTCAACAAAAAATTGACAAGTTTTACAACAGCTACACTTTATCATGCAAAAGGCAATTCCAACTGTACACCATGCCTCTTCTGAACTGCTTGCATTTCCAATCTGTTTGGGTTATTTTTCTCCATCATATTAGGATTAGTAGTCAGAGTCTAGTAGGGTTTGGGGTAGTGTCAGGGATAAAGTACTTCCAAAGGAAAATTAGAAAAAGAATTCAATGAGTAGGCAAATATGTGCTACAAAAAATCCTCCCACACTCATCCAGAACAAAGCCTTGACATAACCATTACCCCAAGTATGACACAATTAGAAGAGAAGAGTTTGAAAATCCGTGATTATATATCTGGAATAGAACATGCTCAGGAGTTTACAAACTTGGAGGTGGTAGAGGAGATTCCAAAAGTAAGGGACAGGGTAAACACGCCACAAACATGGAGCTCTGGTGGAATAAAGACTTATTGAGAAACAGCCTCTGAGTTTGGACACATGAAATATATGTTGTTGTCAGGAGCTTTAGCTTCCTTTGTAGTGAGACCATCAAAGCTGGGTCTGCATCTATGTGACCTGGAGGAAGTGGTTTCTTATTTTCCAATGACCATGAGGCAGCAGTGCTGAATTCTATCTTTTTAGGTCAACTGTGGCCATTGGGGACTAAGTGTCTCCCCCCCTGTGGACCGTGAAGTCATTTGGTCATCCTCCATTTTTCCTGGTGTTTCTTGCAGCTGCACTGGGAGTTTGGTATTTGCTGCACGAAATACAAGGAATTCAACTGGGACACAGTGCTGGAGGGAGTTCTGTCACGTGTGGTGAAACAGGGTCAGCAAGAGAATGCACCAACTAGGCTTCTATCCTATATAGCTTGCCCCCTTGACTATAGCAACCTGATTCTGAACATTGCCCTGAAACCTCTCCATATAACAAAATGCCTTTACTTATAAGGGTCTGTTGGCTGCACCATGTCAGTCACAAGCCATTTTGAAGACAATGGCAGATCCACATGGCCCCACCGCAGATGTTTTATCACACTCCTGCCCACCACTCCTCTAGGCCCACTACTCAGAAGGCACCAAGTTACTGGCATCTCTGTTCTACACCATTTTCATGGAACCCAGTCAATCAAGGCACTGTGTGGTACACTCATGATCAGAAACAGGACATCCAAAGATTCTCCAGTGCCACCTGTTCATGGGAATTTCAAAAATTTCATGGTATTTATCAGGAAACATTAAATGGTGAGGAAGCTCATTTCATAGAAAGCTGTGGAGAATTATCACAGGCAAGACTTCCCAAAGAGTGGCCAAAATGTCACATGAAGCCATGCCCATTGAGGTTTACAATGTGAGGTCCATGTGTGTTTTGCCTCTCAACTCTGGCTGTCAAGTTTTTCAGAATAAAATCATGTGATATCCTAGCTGAAATTCCTAGTGCTCTGTGGAAAGCAAACCTGGCCCTAGATCAGTTTCCAAGGGCAACTCTTATCCGTGGCCTCCTAAAATCCCAAAACAGTTCATGGCAATATTTCTCTGATGTCATTTCCTGAACTCAGTATCTAAGGGGAATCACACCAGAGTTCAAGCCAAGGTGGACCCAGTCATCTCTTCCAACTGTCACACAAATAACCAAAATTAAAACCAAAACACTCCCACATGGCCCTCATCTTCTTCCATATAGGCACTCATCATAAACTCCGGTTGGTGGTTTCCATGAGGGACACAGCTCAAGACAGTGTCAAAAATATGCTCCCTTGCCACTCATTTGCCTAAAGTCAGAGTGGCCTGGACACACTTCCGGTGAACCAGGAGTGATCAAATAGGCCTGCCATTAATACTGCTCTGCTTGTCCAATTTGAGGCCTACTGACTGTCAGGTATAAATTCTTTATGCGATTTGGAGTAATGAGAAAACCCAAGAACTTCTGCATGGCTTTGAAGAACTCATTTGACCCAATGGATCCCTATTCTCACTTGATAGAGGTCAGGAACCTAACAGAGGAAGGCAAGAGACTTCATCCACAATGATTGATCTTTTTGCCATTGTGGATTTGGATGCACATATGGGATCTTTCTTTAGATAAATTAGGTGCTGAGAATCTAAGCCACAGCCTCACACAGGGTGAAGAGGCTGATTGAGACACATCCTTTTCCAAAGCATTTATTCAAAGAAACACAGGTGATGCCTATTCATTTCCATTTGAAAACTGTTTTCTTCAGGATTCAAAAAAGGGTGGCCTGAGGCAAAGACCTTCCTGACATTCAGGGCAACAGAACATTAGGTAAGCAAAAGGCCTAAAGCAGAGTGGCCAGAATTCAGGAAGAAAACAGGAACTTAGGAAGGTAGCAGGTGATGCACATCAATAAGGCTAGCCACACTCTATTCATAAATTGGGCAGGATGAACACTGGAAAGCTGTCTACTAGACAGGAAACAATCATTGATGCATTCTCTTTTTTAATGTCTGCATCCACAGACACAGTGTGATACACAGATATAGAAACACTCCCCTTGTCAAATGACATTCTAGAAGCAGTCTAGTCCAAACCAAACAAACCGCCTTTCCTACCTATTCTCAGACCATGAGACATAACCACAAACACACACCCACACCCACAAAGGCACCTCCTTCCAGCAAGTAGGTATGTGACTAACTGGAGTGTCCTCTGACTGACAGACTTTCCCTGAAATGTCCTGTCCTGTCTCAGATCTGGTTTTTTGGGCAAGTCCCCAAAGTTGTCAGTAGCCAGTGCTGAGCCACTACCATCTTTTTCAGGACAGGCCCCTCTTCAGAGCTTTCATGGCATTTGCCGATCCTCACATTAGAAGGTACCAAGAATGACTGACCCTATCCTTGTTAATTCCAATCAAGTGAGCACACTGAAACTGGGACTGGGACTGGCTCTGGATGCCTGGCTTCCTGTATCCCATGTTCAGAGAGTTAAATCAACAAGAAAATAAGGTGAGGTCACTTCTTTCAGGAACTGAATGAGATCACTGCTTTGGTAACCATATGTCCTAACAGTTGCTTCCAAGAGTCCCATGTGATGGAGGCTGCCCCTATTTCCTGTGACACTTTTACAAGTTAGAATGGTATATCAACCATAGGCACCCTGTAAGAGCTCTCAACACAGGCCTGGATTGGTCCACCTTCTCTACATTGAGAAGAGAGTGCCTCATTCAGACAATCCACATCAAGTTGTTTGCCATGGATGATGACTTTTGTCCTCTCAGGTCCTTCATAGCTGAATGCATCTTCTCCAGGGATCATTTCTGCATGGACCTATGAGGTTCTCAGCAGGTGGAAGATCCCCTACATTCCTGTATTTTAAGACCAACTCTGTCCCTGCTCTTTTGTAAAGTTAGATTGAGGAAACAGTGTATGGTTAGTATTAATAACATGTTCAATTTGGATTAGGAATCATTCTGCTGGATTAATAATGGTATAGGGAACCTGCGATATTTTTAAGAATATAGAGGAGAAATATACGTATGAAAACAGAAATCTAGGTACGATTTGAAGCCCAGAAGGGCATTGGGCCCTTGATGGGGATACTTAGCTTTGAATTACTTTCTGCACAATTGTCTCAGATAAATCGACATACAATGGTATAGGACCATTTACCTTGGATGATTGAATGTAGTGAAAGAGGAAGAGTCGGCAGGATTAGGAAGGTAATCGGTATATTTTGAAAGAAGAGTGAGTATAGGATTTGGACCAAAAGTTCTTTAGAAATAGGGTTTCTTGTAGAGAATGACTGTAAATGTCAGCACATGTGAAGAGTCAGTCACAATGATGAACTGGTGAAAATATGTAGGAAAGCAGATATCAATAGAGACATTAGGAAATCAGGCAAAGTATAAAGTGAGTGATTGGATTAGACAATTTCAACATGCTTGAGAGAATATATGATCTTAGGAAGAAACAAATATGTAATTACCAATAGGATTGACATTAGAGAGCATTAGGCAAACTGAACGTGGATGTTTTTAGTAATCCCTGCTCACTTTCCATTTAGATTTTGGTAGAAGCATAAGTGTGACCTTTGGTTTTTGTGTCCAGAATATTACTGTGATAAAATATATTTGTAGATAAGGTGACATGAGTATTTCTTCCACCAGTTCTCAGAGCAATATTTTGAAGACTTATAAATTAGTATTCGGGATACAAATAAGTTTACCCTGTATCTATGAATACAGAGATAATGCATTAATAAATCATAATGTGAATAAATAATATAACTAGTTCCAATTTTAAATAATGTATTTAATTGATATCTGAAAATATACAGGAAATCTTATATTGATATACATACATTCATTCCAACGAGTTAAACATCTAATGGTAATATTAGGGTTATGGTTTATCAGGAAGAGTGTGTGAGTTTTGCTATTGTGGGTGAAGGAAAACGCGAGCCAGATGCAGGTTGGCTAGCCTAGATTACTATGTTTACCCGGCAGTTATCAAAGCCACAAAAGCCAAGGCTGTGTGAGGAAAAAGCCGACTTCTTCTGTGAGTCATAGGGATGTGAGCATATAGGGGCTGCCTAGAGGAACCCAAACTTTTCATCAAATTCAGTACACAGCATTGGCCATATTACCAATTAACAACCAAAACCGATGGCCCCCAGGGGGGTCTCTATAACCTCAAATTCTGTGTGACCTTTTTAACTGCGGCAAGTGCTCAATAGCGTGGAAGGAAATTCCCCTATGTGGAGGCCTTTTTCCTCCTTCACTCAAATCCTGAACTATACATCTCCAATAGATCCTCACCCTCTGCCATCTACTCCAGATGCTCTGCTGTCAATCCCACCTCAGCAACCTGATTTCTCCTCTCCAATTACTAGATCAAATACCCAAACCACCGCTGGTTCTCAGACAATTGCCCCCTTGCTGAGGTAGCAGGTACTGAGATACCCCTCTTCCCACTCACTCCTCTCTTCTCCTGTCAGTGTCCACACCGGGTCCCAACAGGTCCTTTTACCAGCTAACCCAAAGCTCAAACAGGCAGAGGAGAGCCCTCAGACCCCTATCCAAGATGTAATGAAAATGGCCTTTAAAGTTGCTTTGTCAACACTGAAAACAGGTTACTAAGAATTTGAAGTCCCTCACAGGCTTTTTGAGATACTCACTCCCATCTTCCCCTCTGGTCTATCTGTTCTACTGCTCAACTTTTTGATCCTAGGAAAATCCCAAAGCCCTTTCCCATTATTCTTTTACATCTCTTCTTCCTCATTCTCAGATCCACGGAGCTGCTCTCACCACCCGCCTTTCACGTCTTCCCCCTCTGTACCAGGACCACAGAAAATTCTTAACTGACCTTCTCCAGAAGTCTTCACCATGGCTGAATTTAGGACTTTTAGCAAAAGAGTCCCAATGAAGGAGTTCAATGTAGATAAACTTCCTCTTTTCTTGTTGCCCTGTTCTACGTACCATGGGCTGGAAAAATCAGCTCTGCTATGCTAGACACCCCTTTACTAGTTTTTCACAAAATATGTGAACAAGGCCTCTGGCCTTGAGCTGGGGCTTCACAGAGATGGCTGCATTTCTAAGATAAAGAAGTTACCAACTGGGCTCCATGGTAATAGCTGGCAGGGAGAAAAAAAAAGAGAAGACAAAATCTCTCCCCCTCCCAAGTGTCCTTAAAAACTAAACTTGCATAGAACAGAGGAAATAAAATAGAAACAAAAACAGCTTTTTGTGAACTTCTGCAGACTGTGAACTTCTGAGCCACTTTACCTACATGTTGGGTACAAAATTCTGAAACTACCTAAACTTGGGGTTCAGCAGATTAATTGATTACAACAGAAGCAATGCCCTCTAAATCCGTTTGCAACCAAATAGGATTGTTTCCCTAGCTTCGGTGCTATCTTAGGTGCCTTGCCTTGTCTGTCCCTACAAAAGTGTAATTCTATATACTTAAACATTGTTAATGGGTTCATAAAATGGTCAACAGATGTGATTAATTATGTAATGGTACAGATGATTCCCAGAGTGCTCTATCATTAAACAGGTTCATTTAAAAATCAAATAGGGGGGCAAAAAACTCGGTTCCACTGGGAGCTGTATTCCTCACTTTAGCCATCCTATTCGGAATAGGAGTTGCTGCAGGGGTGGGCACAGGAACCACTGCCCTAGTCCATGGGACACAACAAATAACCCAATGACAAGTACCAATAGACCAAAACTTAAAGATATTAAAAACCTCCATCACAGCTTTACAGGAATCTTTAACCTCGCTCTCTGAAGTAGTTTTACAGAACAGGCGACATTTGGACCTTCTCTTCATGAGAGAAGGGGCCTTTGTGCTGCATTGAGGGAAGAATATTGTTTTTATGCTGACGATACTGGAGTTGTAAAAGAATCTATGAGTAAATTAAAAAAAAACGCCTTGAAGAGTGTCAACGAGAGACAGAGGCCCAAAAAGGGTGGTTTGAGTCTTGGTACACACAGTCCCCGTGGGTAACTACACTTTTATCAGCCTTGGCCGGTCCTTTAATAATCTTCATATTATTGCTAACTGTAGGGCCCTGTATGCTCAACCGTGTAGTTTCTTTTCTCCAAGCTCAAATTGGACAAGTTAAACTTATGGTAATCAGACAACAATGTTTCCGACTAGCAGACATGAATTGTGACACCCCCCAATGATCACTTTTATGATTAAAAGTAACCAGAACAAGAAGTGGGGAATGAAAGGATAATAAAATAGGTACTTGTCAATTTCTGTTTTTCTGTATGCTTAACAAAACACTGTTGAAATCTTGAGAACTGTTTGCTTATCTTGTTCCCCAAATGTACTGTCCCCAATTGCCAAACTGCAGAATGTACTCCCTCACACATTTGCAAACAAACCGCCCACTTGCCATGACCCATCAATAAATTTCACTCCCTGCCCTCTCTAAGGAAAGTATATAAGCTCTGCTTAAGCTGTTCTCAGGGCTCTCTGCTAAATTCAAGTGAGCTCTGAGCCACAGCATGCTGGACCCCCAATAAACACTTTGCTGTTGCATGTGACAGTCTCTTGGTGGTCTCTTACTCCAACGCTCGACCAACCTTTACATTGGTACAATCATAAGTGTGACCTTTGCTTTTTATGTCCAGAATATTACTGTGATAAAATGTATACATAGGTCAGGTGACATGAGTATTTCTTCCACCATTTCAAGGAGGAATATTTTGAAGACATGTAAATTAGTATTGGGGGTATAAAGAGGTGTACCCTGTGTCTATGAATATAGAGATAATGCATGAATAGACAATATTGTGTATAAATAATATAACTGGTTCCACTTTAAATAATGGATTGAATTGATATCTGAAAATATATAAGAAATCATATATTGATATACAATCATTCATTCTAACCAGTTATACATCTAATGGTAATATTAGGGTTATGGTTCATCATGTAGGGTGTGTGAGATTTGCTTCAAAAGTACTTATGGATATCAAAAATAATGTGTTTGGAAAGAAGTCTCATGAAAAGACCAGTCAAGAAACATGAAGAAATATATGTGTTCTGAAGTAGAAAGTGATTGAAAGTGAAACAAATGCCTATAAATTTGCAAACTTGTGGATGAAATCTATATCCAATGATGTGCATAAACTAAAGAAATTGTAATGCACCAGTGTTGAAAAAAATTAACATCAAAATACACATCATGTTCCATAGGAGTCTACTTGCATTGATGTTAAACTTGGTCAGTTACTGAAGAAATATTAGGATTTGTATATACCATTCACTGAAGTTAGTTTTCAGTAGTAGGAAACAAATATGTATTTCAGGTGGATGAATATTTCTGAGAATAATCTTGTGAAAAGATAATTATAAATCCACATACATGAATATGAATGAATTTAGGAAATGTATAATAAGACAGATATATTTCATATTTTGAAAAATCTGGATAGTATATATATATATATATATATATATATATATATATATATATATATATATATATACAGATATTAAAAATTAGCACTATATGCCAATTGAAATTCACCATGAAATATATATCATTCACAGGTCAAAAATATTCATTTTACTGAACATGGATTTATATATAATGTTGTTCAGCTAGGAAACTCACCCATAGGTTGAATTTTCAGTTCCATCAGCATTTAGGAGGAGTGATCTCTTCTCACAATTTGTATCTGCCAAGTCAGCAACCACAAAATAGTGTACGTGTGGTACCAGGTAGGATTGTATATGTGCTTATAAAAATACATATGCTGAATAGGCTACAGCGAAAGGGAGACAGGAATTCACATATTGGTTAACTTTAAAAACAACTGGAGAACTATTTCAACAAAAAATTGACTAGATTTATAACTCCTACCCTATACAGTGCATAAGGCAAGTCCAAATATACACCAGGCCTCTTTTGAAATGCTTGTATTTCAATTTTTGGGGGGTTATTTTTCTCCATCATATTAGGATTAGTACACAGAGTCTAGTAGGGTATGGGGTAGTGTCAGGGATTCAGTATTTCAATTGGAAAATTGGAAAATGAATCCAATGTGTATGCAAACATGTGCTACACAAAAATCCTTCCACTCTCATCCAGAACAATTCCTTGACATTTCCTTCGCTCCAAGTAAGACACAATTTGGGGAGAAGAGTTATAAAATCTGTGAATATATATCTGGAATGAAAATTGCTCAGGAGTTTAGAACTTTGAAGGTGGTAGACCAGTTTCCAAAAGTAAGGGACAGTGTAAACTCCACAATCATGGAGCTCTGCTGGCCTAAAGACTTCTTCAGAAACTGCCTCTGATGTTGGGCACTTAAAATATATGTTGTTGTCAGGAGCTTTAGCTTCCTTTGTAGTGAGACCAACAAAGCTGGGTCTGCATCTATGTGACCTGGAGGACATGGTCTCTTATATTCCAATGAACATTAGGCAGCAGTGCTGAATTCTCTGTTTGTAGATAATTGTGGCCACTGGGGGCTAAGTGTCTCCCCATGTGGAGTGTGAAGCTATTTGGTCACGTTCCACTTTTTGTGGTGTTTCTTGCCGCTGCACTGGGAGTTTGGTATTTGCTTCACGAAATTCAAAAAGTTCAACTAGGACAAACTGCTGGAGGGAGTTCTGTCACGTGTCGTGGGTCAGGGTCTACAGGAGAATACACCAATCTGGCTTCTATCCCACATAGCTTGCCCCCTTGACCATAGCAACCTGATTCTGAACATTGCCCTGAAACTTCTCCATATAACAAGATGCCTCTACATACAAGGTTCTGCTGGCTGCTCCATGTCAGTCACAACCCATTTGAAAGCCAATGGCAGATCCACATGACCGCACCACAGATTTTTTAACACACACGTGCACAACACTTCTCTACGACCACTAATCAGCAGGCTCCAACTTACTGACATCTCTGTTCTACATCATTATCATGAAACCCTGTCAATCAAGGCAGTGTCTGGTACACTCAAATCAGCAACAGGACATTCATGGTTGTCCAGTGCCACCTGGTCATGGGAATTTCAAAAATGTCATGGTATTTATGTAGCCATTTTTCAAGGATGAATTTGGAGGCACTCTGGGTTTCAATTCATTCAGGTACCGTTAAATGGTGAGGAAGCTCATTTCAATTAATGCTCTAGAGAACTCTCACAGGCAAGGTTTCCCAAAGAGTGGCCAAAAAGTTACATGAAGCCAGGCCCATAGAAGTCTACAATGTGAGGTCCATGTTTGTTTTGACTCTCAACTATGGCTGCCAAGCCTTTCAGAATAAAATCACATGATATCATTGCTGAGATTCCCTGTGCTGTGTGGAAAGCCACCCTTGGTCTAGATCTCAGTTTCCAAGGGTGACTCCCATGTGTGGCCTCCAAAAATCTCAACACATTTCAAGGCAATAATTCTCTGAGGTCAGTTCCACAACACAGTCTCTAAGGGGAATCACACCAGAGTTTAAACCCCGGTGGACCCAGTCATCTCCCAACCGCCACACAAATGACCAGAATTAAAACCAAAACACTCCCACATAGCCCTCATATTCTTCCATATATACACTCATCATAAACTGTGGCTGGATATTTCCATGAGGGGCACATCCAAAGACAGTGTTCAAAAAAAGCTCCCTTGCCCCTCATTTGCCTAAAGTCATTGTGGCCTAGACACCCTTCCTGTGAACCAGGGGTGATCAAGTAGGCCAGCTCTTAATACTGCTCTGCTTCTCCAATTTGAGGCCTACTGCTTGTCAGGTATAGACTCTTCATGTGATTTGGAGTCATGAGGAAACCCAAGCACCTCTGCATGGCTTTGAAGAACTCATTTGACCCAAAGGATCCCTATTCTCACTTGATAAAGGTCATGAAACTAAGAGAGAAAGGCAAGAAACTTCATCCACAAAAACTGAACTTTTTGCCATTTTTTTTGGATGCACACATGGGATCTTTCTTTAGATCCATCTGGTGCTGAGAATTTAAGCCACAGCCTCATACAGGGCCAAGATGCTGATTCAGACGCATCCCTTTCCAAAGCAATTAAGCAAAGAGCCACAGGTGATGCCCATTCTTTTCCATATGAAAATTAATTTCTTCACGCTTCACAAAGTGTGGCCTGAGGCAAAAACCATCCTGACATTAAGGGCAACAGTACAATAGGCAAGCAAAAGGCCCAAAGCAGGGTTTCTCCTCTGAGACTTTCCTGGTCACACTGATATCTGAGTTTTCTGAGATGCCCCCATTCCCTTCAGCTATTCAGTACATGGCCATTTCACAGAGTGTGGAAGTGGTTTATATCTTGGACACAAAACCATGAGCCTATTCTGGAGAGTTTCCAGAATTCAGGAAGACAACTGGAACTTGGGAAGATAATAGGTTTTGCCCATCTATAAGGCAAGCTGCAGTCCATTCATAAATTGGGCCGGATGAATGATGGGAGCTTTCTATTAGACAGGACACATCCATTGATGCATTGTCTTTTCTAATGTCTACAACCACGGACACAGTAGGATACACAGATATAGAAACACTTGCCTTGTCAAATGACATACAAGAAACAGTCCACTCCAAACCAAACAAACCGACTTTCCTATCTATTCTCAGAACATGAGACAAAACCGCATACTCACACCCATACTCAAACTGCACCTCCTTCTCCCAAGTAGGTGTGTGAATATATGGAGTGTCCTCTGACTGGTGGGCCATACTCTGTTCCACCGAAATGCCCTGTAGGGTCTCAGATCTTGTCTCCTTTTCCAACTCTGTGAAGTTGCCAGGAGCCATTGGTGAGCAACTATCTGCTTTCCCTGGAAAGGCCCCTCTTCAGAGCTCTCCTGGCTTTTGGCCATCCTCACATCAGTAGGTACCAAGAAAGACTGACCCTATCTTTGGTAAATCCAAACAAGTGAGCCCAATGTGACTGAGACTGGGACTGGCTCTGGATGCCTTGCTTCCTGGATCCCAAGTTCAGAGATTTCAAACACCAAGGAAGTTAGGTAGGTCAATTCCTTCAGAAACTGAAAGAGGTCACTGCCTTGACAACCACTTTGTGCTAACAGTTGTTTCATAGGGTCCCATGAAATGGAGGCTGCCCCTACTTCCTGTGACACTTTCAAAAGTAAGAATGGTATTTCAACCATAGGCACCTGGGAACAGCTCTCCACACAGGCCTGGTTTGGTCCATCTTCTCTATATTAAGAAGAAAGCGGCTGTTTCAGACACATCTCTTCCTCCTGACCAGGGTTTTTGCCATGGAAGATGATTTTTGCTCTCTTAGGTCCTCCATAGCTGCCTACATCTTATCCAGGGATCATTTCTGCATGGACCTTTGAGGTTCTCAGCAGGTGGAAGATCCCCTACATTCTTGTATTGTAAGACCAACTCTGTACCTGCTCTTCTGTAAAGTGAGATTGAGCGAACAGTGTATGGTTAGGGTTAATAACAGGTTCGATTTGGGTTAGGAATCCTTCTGCGAGATGAATAATGATATTGGAACCAACAGAAATCTAGGTAAGATTTGAAGCCCAGTAAGGCATTAAGCGCTCGAGTGGGATACTTAGTTTTGAATTATATTCTGCACAGACGTCTCAGATGAATCGATATACAATGGCATAGGACCTTGTATCTTCGATGATTGAATGTTGAAGAGAACATCCAGTCAAAAAGGGATAGTAAGTAGGATTAGGATGATAGTTGGTAGGTTTAGAAACAAGAGTGAGTATAGGAGTGGGACCAAAATTTCTTTAGCAATAGGCTTTTGCATAGAGATTGAATATAAATGTCAGCACATGTGAAGAGTCAATCACAATAATGAACTGGGATAACATCCTCACTCCATGGGTGCATCCTCCGCCAAGTGGAGGGGCCCATGGGGGACGAACCCTTATGGCAAGGGCAGAAGATAGTTGGTCAGAGCTGTTACTCATACTTTTATATAAGAACGAGAGATCTGTGGGGATGTAAACTTAAGAAATAAGCCTGTGAGAAGGGTAGAACATCCTTTTAAATGTTGGCAGCACTGTCTTCCATCTCCAGACGATGATGGACCTGTATGGGTTTAGAGGCCAAAATATTAATCTGTTCTTTAATAAATTGTACCAGCCTGTTTACAATGCAGGGTCCTATGGACCCAATTATAAGTAAACCCAACAAAGGGCCTAATAGGGGAAGAAGGTAGGGTAGAAATCCATAAAGCCCAGTCCAGAGGGGATTTTCAAATAGTTCGCGTCATCTCTTTCTAGATCTTATTGAAGGTGCTTAATTTTAGTGCATACTATGCCTGATTTATTGGCAGAAAAGCATCATCGTTCCCCTAAGCCCAAGCAAATACCTCCCTGGTTATCTGTCAGCAAATCTAAGCCTCGTCTTTTTGAAGGAACACTTCTGCCTGGGAGTCTATTTGGTCCTGCAGATCTTTAATGGTTCCTGACAGAGTTTGTACATCATTTATAAGTTGTCGAGACAGGCGATGGTAAGAGTGTATAGCTGTGCCTAAGCCAGTGTACCTGTGCCCACAGCAGCTGTTATTCCAAAGCTGGCAATGAGTGGTAAGGCCTGTATTGCCCGCCTGTGTCTTTTGACTAAGGTGTCTAGGCTAGGAATGGGTAGAGGTTCGTCTCCTGGGACTATAGTTATATCAGGGAGTAATAAGGCAAGAACAGAGCCACCAGTCCAATTCGCTGGAAGCCTGGGGAAGGCCAAGTTTCCTCCACCCATTAAAACTCTGCCATTGGGAGGACAAAGAGTTGGGGTGGGTGAGGAATAATTTTGCATGTTGAGCAATTTTCAAAGAAAGTAACTCCAACATCAATATCATAGGTGTTATTCTGCATCGCACCTAAAAGACATAATGTAATAGTGCCTATAAGTTGTACTTAAAAAGGAAATCCGGGTTGGCATGTATTATCATTGTCTATGATAGAATTAATAGGAACTGCCATAGTCATAATTGCCCCTGTTGTCATGCAGAGCCAGCAATCACCAGCAAGGGTGTGGTTGGAATTATTAAGCAAGTAGAAGGTAGTTTCCAAAATATCTAATGTATTGGTATCTAAACCTGGGAGCTGAGATTTAGGCAACATTAAGGGATGATATGTGAGCTCAGGGATTTGGGGTTTCAAAAGTTTGATTATGTGAGGATGTTTGACAGCATCAGTGGTTCTTCCACCATCAGTGACCCCTGTAGGGGCCTTAATGGGCCAGCAGGAGGGTTTACCGACAGGGCCTTGGCAACCAGCTGACTGTAGCTTGGTGTATTTGCCTTCTACTCCCTGGTCAAATAGAACGGAGGTATAATGAATAGTGGTCCCCCCTGCTGCATGAGTTTTAGTTTGGGAGGCTTCAAAAAATTGTTCTCCCTGCTTGTTAACACAAATTGAGGGCGACACATAACAAGAGTCATGCCTCGCCTGGGTATGTGAACAGGTTGCAGAAGAATTTTGGAGAGCTTTACTTGTACTAGGGGGAATAAACTTTGGCTTGTTAACACATACCCATTTAGGCTGATGAACTCCTCCAAGTTTATGGTCAACCTCGGCATGGAGGTAAGCCACCTTAGTCACGCAGTCAGCAGTCTCGGTCCAACTAGTGGAAGCCTGAGTCCAAGATCATCACTTGCATTCACAGAGGGGCCCAAAAACTTACACCATGATGTTGGAACGTGGAGGGCCAAGGCCTCCATGTACAAACCTGTTAAGCAGAAGTGCCTAAATCAGGATCCTCACACAGATTGTTGGCTGCATCTGAAAAAGAACAAAATTTGTCCTCAGGGGGAGGCCCTCCATCCCTGTGTTGAGGTAAGTCATTAACCTGTTTAACCAGGCATTCTGGTAACCATCTTGGGGCTGATTGCTCTTTGTCCAAAAGACAAGCTGAGCCTCGTCCCCAGATGAGAACAGGATCTGGACCTTTCCATTTATTTGTAAGGGAATTGCACCACATAAGAGGTGGGCGAACAGAATTGGACAAGGGATGCCAGTTTCTTTCTGCGGCCGAATGGCCTTCACTGTCTAGGGTAAGAAAAATAAGGGCAAGTAAGGCATGGTTAAGGCGATGCCTGGGAGTGGTAAATACAAGGGCGGAAGCCTTATGGAGGGTTATCCAAGTCTATAAGGTAAGGTGGGCACGTTCCACAACGCCTTGGCCCTGAGGGTTGTATGGAATTCCAGTAGTATGACGAATTTGCAAGGTAGCACAAAACTATTTAAACTTGGCACAGGTATATGCAGGATAATTATCTGTTTTAATATGTATTGGTTTACCCATTATGGAAAAGGCTGAAATAAGAGGAGAAAGAACATATTTGGTAGCCTCTCCTGAATGTGGTGATGCAAAAATAAAGTCGCTGAAGGTATCTATAGAAACGTGTATATATTTGGTAATTTCAAATTCAGGAAAATGAGTAACATCCATTTTCCAAAACTGATTGGGCAGTAATTCTCGGGGGTTAACTCTCATGTGTTGAATGGGGAGGGAGACAGTGCAACCTGGGCATGCTTTTACTATTTCTCGTGCCTGTTGCATGGTAATTTTACAAAGTAATTGAAGGCTCTTGGAATTTAGATGGTGAAGATTGTGTAACTCTGTGGCCTTTTGAATGGAGCCCACAAAAATTGGAAAGATGGAACGAGTTGCTGCATCAGCTTGGGCATTACCTTGTGTTAGAGGCCTGGGATGATCAGAGTGTGCCCTGATGTGTTCTAAGAAAAATGGGTGTTGTCTGGCCTGAATTAGCTGCTGAAGCTGATGAAAAAGAAAGGCCACATTGGAAGAAGCCTTAATGGTGGGCGAAATGTCCAGCAGGGGCACAGAATGAGCAATGTAGGCACTGTCTGTATAAATATTAACAGGATTATCAAAAAATATTATAAAAACTTGTGTTATGGCAAACAATTCCATAACCTGTGCTGACTGATAGATAGTATCAAAGATGGTAGGCTGGTTATTGACAACAAAGAGCGCTCAGCCATTACTGGAACCGTCTGTAAAGACATTAAGGGCTTGAGGAATGGGAGCCTTTTGAGTAATTTTGGGAAAAATAAATGGATGTAACTGGACAAAATGTAAAAGGGGGTCATTGGGGAGGTGGTTATCAATTGTTCCCCAAAAGCCTGATAGGGCAATACCCCATTCATCCCGTGTCTGTATTAAAAATTTGGTTTGGTCCTTCATATATGGAATTAAATTATTATGAGGTTCTTTGCCAAAATGTTGTCGAGAATCAAATGACCTTTAATAATAATAGAAGCTACCTGAGCAAGATTAACAGTAATAACCTTGGAGTATGTGGTGGGTAAATGGACCCAAAGCAAGGGGCAGCCTTTATTTTTAAAATGTGGATCTCGCTGCCAAATTATTCCTGTGGGTGTATGAGGAGTTTGTTAAATAACCAGAACCATAGGAAGGTTATAAGAAATTTGTGTAACAAACTGTTGGGCAATGGCTTCTCTGACTTGGTTTAATGCCTGTAATGCCTCGTGTGTAAGCTTTTGAGAGGAGGAGGGGTGGGAATCACCTCTCAAAATATAATTAAGGGACAAAAGTACACAAGTGGGTAATTTTAAATATGTTCTTAGCCATTTAATATCCCCCAGTAATTTTTGAAAATCATTAAGAGTGTGAAGATGGTCCACACGTAGTTGTATTTTAGGAATTTGAATCTGATTATCTTGAAGTTTAAGGCCCAAATAGGTATAAAAGTCCTGTGTTTGAACCTTATCAGAAGCTATCTGTAGTCCCAAGGTAGTGAGGGTTTTGTAAAGGTCCAGGTAACAATTATTAACGTCATGGATATTAGGTGCAGCAATTGACAAATCATCCAATTAATGTAAAATATGAATTTGTGAACATTGCTCTCTCACAGGGTCTACTGCTTGAGCAATGTATTTTGGGCTAAGACTAGGGCTGTTGGCCATACCTTGGGGAAGAACCTTCCATTGAAATCTCTGCATAAGGCCCTGAAAATTAATGTGAGGGAGACTAAAGGCAAAATAGGGTCTATCCTCAGGATGTAAAGCAATGGTAAAAAAGCAATCTTTTAAGTCAACAACCATTTTACAATAGTTTTTGGGAATAGCCACTGGTGTGGGAATGCCTGGCTGTAGTGCTCCCATCAGGCATATAACTTTATTAATGACACACAAATCTTGTAAAAGGCGCCACTTGCCTGATTTTTTCTTGATAACAAAAATAGAATTATTCTATGGTGAGCTTGATGGCTCTACATAGCCAGCTGCCAGCTGTTCCTGCACTAACATGGAGGCAGCCTCCAATTTTTCTTGGGTAAGGGGCCACTGATCCACCGACACAGGAGTCTGAGTCTCCCAAATAATTTTATCTTTATGGGGTACAGGAGGGTCAGGGACCAACACTAAAATTCCAAATACCCAAGTCTATATGTATTTGTTTTTTGTAAGGGTTGTATAGGCTCAACCAGTCCTTGTCTCAGTCTCCCCATGCCTGTACCAGGGACAAAATTCATATGAAGCATTTGATGAGTCACCTTGGAATTGAGACTGGAAAGAATAACTTACATTTGACTCAAAATATCTCGGACGTATAGGTTAAGATGAAGGTCAGGAACAAAGAAAGGAGTTACAGTTCCCATATTACCCTCTGTATCAGTCCAGCTAAGAGCCCTAGAGCTGACCAGAGGATTTTTTGACTGTCCTATCCCTTTAAGTTCTGTCAAGGATGGGGTGAGGGGCCAACCTGTTGGCCAGTATTTTTGAGAAATAATTGTGGCATCAGCTCCAGTATCAAGAATTCCTTGGAATTCCTTTCCTTCAATAAGTAAGATAAGGGTGGGTCTATTGTGAGAAATGGGCTGAACCCAATATACATCAGAGGAGCCCAAGGAGGTAGTCCCCCTCGGTAGGTTTGAGTGGTGGAAGTGCCTCCTGAATCCAAGGGAAGGAGTATTAATTGTGCAAGTCTTGTTCCTGCTGGGATGGCCGCAACTCCATTAATAGCTGTGGCCAGTATTTTTATTTCTCCAGTGAAATCATTATCTTTAATGCCAGGGAAGACCTGAACACCTTGTAAGGTAGTAGAGGCTCTTTCAAGAATAAGGGCACACATATGAGATGGAGTGAGACCCATAATTCCAGTGGGTATTATCTGGGGCCCTTGCATTGAGTCTAATATTGTATTGGTGGCGGCAAAAAGGTCCAATCCTGCGCTGCCTGGGGTGGCTAATTGGAATGAGGCAATTGTGGAGAAGGATTTTGAGATAGGCTGCTGAGGGCATTTGTCTTAGATCTACACTCACTGGCCCAGTGATGACCTTTACCTCATCTAGGGCAAAGGGTAGCTGGGGGCAGTTTAGCCTCAGTTTGAAAAGACACTATTCTTAGGCTTTGTTTGCCTGTCAGACACTCACGTGCAAAATGGCCAGGTTGTTTACAAGTAAAGCAACTACGTGAGCCAGGATTGTGAAAGGCCTTGGTAAAGGCGGCACCGAGGGTGAGACCCATGGCAAGGGCTACACCCAACGCTGCACAGAGTCCAATAAAGTCAGAAAGTTTCACTTTTTTCTTATGTGGTCGAAGAACATCCTGACATGCCAGGTTGGCATTTTCAAAGGCAAGATGTTTTACAAAGGTGCTTTCGCTTTCGCTTGGTCCAAGCAAGAATCCCGCAGCTAGGTTAAGCCGGGGAACAAAGTCGCTATAAGGCTTGTCGGGCCCTTGTCGAATTTTTGCCAGGGAAGTCGTAGCAGAGGCCTTTTGAGGGAGGCGTCTCCAAGCATGTAAGCCAGCCATCTGAATCTGTGTCAAAAGTCCAGCAGGGAAACGTGCCAGTTAAGTTTTAGTGTCAAAAGGCGCATTGCCCACTAGCTTAACATAAGTCCAGGAATTAGAGGAGGGCTTAGTTAAATTTTTCTGAGCAGTTTCCTGACAGTGCTCTTTGAAATCTGCATTCCATAACAGGAAGTCTGCGGCATTGAGGGTAGCTTGGTCTAAAAATTTCCAATCATTGGGAGTAAGACATTGTATCATGTAGCTTTCTAATAAAGCCTACGTGTAGGGTGCAATGGGTCCATAGTGAGCACAAGACTTTTTAAGTTTTTTCAAGAAAACGCAGGCTTAATGTTTTGTAGACACTCTGGGTTCCTTCCTGCCTAGGGATGAAGTCCTCATCCTCTGAGTCCTGATCTCCTTGATCCATTTCCCCCGCTTCCTCCTCTTGATCCTCGTCTAAGTCTTTGACATCAACCTGGGCAGGTTTAACTATCTAACTGAGGGTGACTGAAAAGTGAGAACAGTCCAATGGAGCGGCTTAGCCTTTGTATTAGACCACTTTGGGCCAGCTTGTGTTGACTCCATGCCTAAGGCTAATGAATAAAGCTCAGAGTCAAGGGATCTTAATTCTTTTTAAACTTGGATCTCTTCCAGTCTATGTTGGAGAGACTCTCCCAAGGGAGCCAGGTTAGGCAAGGGAATTGGGGAAAAAATATCTGGTGGGGGGATTTGGCCCCTGAAGGGCCAGAGCACAAAAAGCAGGAGAGATATAGGAGGGAGGTGGATGTGTAAGTCCTATAGGCTGTGGCTGGGTCCTAAGCAGTGGCAGGTCTTCTGTATCATAGGGAGTTGCTTCCTTCTCCAAGTTAGCCTTCTCCCCAGGGGTCAATGTGTCTCCAGGATTTAAAACTGGATAAAGGCGGTTGGTAACCATTGGAGCCCTATTCATTAGGGTGGTATTTTGAGGGGGACCAGGAAGGTTTCCAGGGTCCTGGGGAGACTGAGAATGGTCTATGTCTATACTAACTGATGGGCATGCGAGGGGGGACGAGAGGTCTTTTGCATAGTCTCTTTCCTAATCCTGAAAAGTTTTAAGGTACCATTGTCAAAGGGTGAACTTTTAAGAAATTCATTAATTAATTTCCAGTAAGAAAAGGTGGGAACAGGCAATTTTTCTGTCCAAAGGATTCATAATAATCTTTTAAACAGTCTCCTACTCTAAGCCATCTTTTACCATTAATGGTCCCTTCAAGGTGAAATCATAGACACAATTCCCCTATGTATGAAAAGAAAAATTTTAAGTCCTTTTTCTTAACACGTGCCCCCCATGTCTTGAAGGAATCCTTGAGGCCCGACAAATACAAATCATGTGACAAAACTGCTTGACCCAAGGTGGGTCACTCCCCGTGCGTCATCCCCACTCTCCTCCTGGATCTGTCTCTCGGTGGTGTCTGCTGAGGCAATTGTGAGCTCCGCTTGACCAAGTTTTCCAGGAGGACGGGGTTCCCTATGACTCAAAGGCTCGAGCCCCAGTCAGTGGGCGCCAGATGTCCCGGCTGGCAGGACACATCAACGTGGGCAGCGAACCAAGATAGGGAGGAATGAAGGGACAAGAGACACGAGAGATGACAGGAAGACAGGAGTTCTGATCAACCTTCAAAACACATTGTTCACACAGGGGATTTTATATGCTGGAGATGGGAAAGCTCTCTTATCGGCAGTTCCTGGATGTCTACACAAGGTGAGATAACCTCAGGATATTTCAGGAAGACAGATGGCCACAGGATGTCTCAGGGACACAGATGGCTAAATGATGTCTCCAAGAGATGATGTCTCCCTGGGTGTTGTTTCTTATAAGTGTCAGGCTATTCTTTGAAGGAGAATTCCTTCTACCCCTGACAGTCAGGGATTCAGTATTTCCAATGGAAAACTGAAAAAAGAATGCAATGTGTATGCAAATATGTGCTACCCCAAAATCTTCCCACTTTCATTCAGAACAATGCCTTGACATTACCTTCACCCCAAGTAAGACACAATTAGAGAAGATTTGAAAATCTGTGAATACACATCTGGAATGGAAAATGCTCAGGAGTTCACAAACTTGAAGGTGGTAGAGGAGTTTCCAAAAGCAAAGAACAGGGTAATAACTCCACAAACATGGAGCTCTGCCGGCATAAAGATTTCTTGAGAAACTGCTTCTGAGGTTGGGCACTTGAAATATATGTTGTTTTCAGGAGCTTTAGCTTCCTTTGTATTGAGACCATCAAATCTGGGTCTGCATCTATGTGACCTGGAGGACATGGTTTCTTATTTTTCAATGGATATGAGGCAGTAGTGCTGAATTCTCTCTTTGTAGGTAAACTGTTGCCAATGGGGGCTAAGTGTCTCCCAGTGTGGACTGTGAAGACATTTAATCATCCTCCACTTTTGAGGTGTTTCTTGTAGCTGCACTGGGATTTTGGTATTCGCTTCTCGAAATGCAAGGAGTTCAACTGGGACACAGTGCTCGAGGGAGTTCTGTCATGTGTGGTGGGTAAGGGTCTGCAAGAGAATGCACCAACCAGGCTTCTATCCCACATAGCTTGCCCCCTTGACCATAGCAATCTGATTCTAAACATTGCACTGAAACCTCTCCATATAACAAGATGCCTTTACATACAAGGATCTAGAGGCTACACTATGTCAGTCACAAACTATTTGGAAGCCAATGCAAATCCAAATGACCCCACCACAGATGTTTTAACACACACCTGCACTCCACTGCTCTAGGCCGACTACTCATCAGGTTCCAAATTACTGGCATCTCTCTTCTACACCATTTTCATGAACACCAGTCAATCAAGGCACTGTCTGATACACTCATGATCATCAATAGGACATACAAAGTTTCTCCAGTGCGACCTGGTCATGGGAATTCAAAAATTTAATGATATTTATCTAGCCATTTTTCAACGATGACATTGGAGGCACTGTGGGATTCAATTCACTCAGGAACCATTAAATGGAGAAAAAGCTCATTTCAATGAAAGCTCTAGAAAACGTTAACAGGCAAGGCTTCCCAAAGAAAGGCCAAAAGGTCACATGAAGCCAGGTCCATTGAGGTCTACAATGTGAGGTCCATGTGTGTTTTGACTTGCAACAATGGCTGCCACGTCTTTAAGAATAAAATCATGTAATATCATTCCTGAGATTCCCAGTGCTCTGTGGAAAGCCACCCTGGGCCTAGATCTCAGTTTCCAAGGGCGAATCTCATGCGTGGCCTCCTAAAATCCCAACACAATACACAGCAATACTTCTTGGAGGTCAGTTCCAGAACTCAGTCTCTAGGGGAATCACACCAGTGTTCAAGCCCAGGTGGATCCAGTCAACTCCTCCAACCACGACTTAAATAAAAACAATTAAAACCAAAACACTCCCACATGGCCCTCATCTTCTCCCATATAGACACTCATCATAACCTCTGGCTGGAGTTTTCCATGAGGGTCGCAGGCCAAGACAATGTCCAAAATAATCTCCCTTGCACCTCATTTGCCTAAATTCAGGGTGGCCTGGAGACCCTTCCTGTTAACCAGAAGTGATCAAATAGGCCTGCCCTTAATACTGTTCCATTTCTCCAATTTGAGGCCTTCTGACTGTGGGGTTTAGATTCTTTATGTGAATTGGAGTCATGAGAAAACCAAGGTCCTCTGCAGAGATTTGAAGAACTCACTTGACCCAAAGGATCCCTATTCTCAATTGATGGATTTTAGGAACCTAAAAGGGGTAGGCAATAGAATTCATTAACAATGACTAAACTTTTTGCCATTTTGGTTTTGGATGCTCACATGGGATCTTTCTTTAGATCCATCAGGTGCTGAAAATCTAAGCCACAGCCTCACACAGGGCCAAGAGCCTGATCCAGACACATCCCTTTCCAAAGCAATTAAGCAAAGAGCCACAGGTGATGCCCATTCATTTCCATTTCAAAACTGTTTTCTTCAGGCTTCACAAAGGGGTGGCCTGAGGCAAAGACTTTCCTGACATTCAGGGCAAAAGAACAATACGTAAGCAAAAGGCCCAAAGCAGGTTTATACACTGAGATTTTCCTGGTCACACGGATATCTGAGTTTTTTGATATGCTGGCCATTCCCTTCAGCTATGCAGTACATGGTCATGTAACAGACCTTGGAGTTGGTACATACCTTGGACAGAAAACCATGAGTGTATTCTGGAGAGTGGCCAGAATTCAGGAAGAAAACAGGGACTTATGAAGGTAGTAGGTGTTGCCATCCATAAGGCAAGGCACACTCCATTCATAAATTGGGCAGGATGAATGCTGGGAAGCTTTCTACTAGACAGGACACATCCATTGTTGCATTCTCTTTTCTAATGTCTACAACCAGGGACACAGTGGGATACACAGACATAGAAACACTCACCTTGTAAAAGAATCTACTAGAAACAGTTCACTCCAAACCAAACAAACCACCTCTCTGATCTGGTTTCTTTGGCTAACTCTGTGAAGTTGTCAGGAACAAAGTGTTGAGCCACTACCTGCTTTCTCAGGAAATGTCCCTCTTCAGAACTCTCCTGGCATTTGGCTATCCTCACAGCAATAGTTACCGAGAAAGACTGACTCTGTCCTTGGAAAATCCAAACAAGTGAGCCCACTGGAACTGGGATTTGGACTGCCTCTTGGTGCCTGGCTTCTTGGATACCAAGTTCAGAGAGTTCAATCACCAAGGAAATGAGGCATGTCACTTTCTTTGGAACTGAATGAGGCCACTGACTTGGAAACCACATTGTCCTAAGAGTTGCTTCCAAGGGTCCCATGAGATGGAGGCTTCCCCTACTTTCTGTGACACTTTCACAAGTTAGAATGATATATCATCCATAGGCACCCAGGAACAGCTCTCCACACAGGCTGGTTTGATCCATCTTCTCTACAATAAGAAGAGAAAAGCTGATTCAGACATATTGCTTCATCCTGACCAGGTTGCTTGCCATGGAATATGACTTTTGCTCTCTCAGGTCCTTCGTACCTGCCTACAACTTCTCTGGGTATCATTTCTGTATGGACCTTTGAGGTTCTCAGCAGGTGGAAGGTCCCGTACTTTCCTGTATTCTAAGAACAACTCTGTCCCTGCTTTTCAGTAAAATGAGATTGAGGGAAGAGTGTATATTTAGGGTTAATAACAGGTTCAATTTGGGTTAGGAAATATTCTCTGTGATGAATTATGTTATTGGGAACCTGCGATATTTACAAAAATATAGAGGTGAAATATAAGAATGAAAACAGAAATCTAGGTATGATTTGAAGGCCAGAAGGGCATTGGGCCCTTGATTGGGATACTTAGCTTTGAATTATGTTCTGCACAGATGTCTCAGAAAATTTGATATACAATGGCATAGGACCTGTACCTTGGAAGATTGAATGTAGAAGAGAACATCCACTCAAAAAAGGATAGTCATTAGGATTTGAAAGATAGTCGGTACGTTTAGGAAGAAGAGTGAGTATATGATTTGGACCAAAAGTTCTTTAGCAATAGGGTTTCTTATTTTCCAATAAACATGAGGAAGCAGTGCAGAATCCTCTCTTTGTAGGTCAACTGTGACCACTGGAGACTAAGTGTCTCCCCGTGTGGACTGTAAAGCCATTTGTTCCTCCTCAACTTTTTGTGGTATTTTTGCTGCAGCACTGGGAGTTTGGTATTTGCGTCACAAAATACAAGGAGCTCAACTGGGACACAGTGCTGGAGGGAGCTCTGTCATGAGTGGTGGGTCAGAGTCTGCGAGAGAATGCACCAACCAGGCTCTATCCCTCATATCTTGTCCCATTGCCGCCTTGTCCATATCAACCTCATTCTGAACATTGCCCTGAAACCTCTCCATATAACAAGATGCCTTTACATATAAGGGTCTGCTGGCTGCACCATGTCAGTCAAAAGCCATTTGGAATCCAATGGTAGATCCTCATGGCCCTACCACTGATGTTCTTTCACACACCTGCCCACCACTCCTCTAGGCCCACTACTCAGCAGGCTCCAACATACTGAAATCTCTGTTCTACACCATTTTCATGAAACCCAGTAATTCAAGGCACTGTCTGGTACCCTAATGATCAGCAACAGGACATACAAAGCTTCTCCAATGAATTTCCAAAATTTTATGGTATTTTTCTAGCCATTTTTCAAGGATGAAGTTGGAGGCACTGTTGGTTTCAATTCATTCAGAAAACATTAAATGTTGAGGAAGCTCATTTCAGTGAATGCTCTGGAGAACTCTCACAGGCAAGTCTTCCCAAAGAGTGGCCAAATGGACACATGAAGCCAGGCCCATTGAGGTCTACAATGTGAGGTACGTGTGTGTTTTGACTCTCAACTATGGTACCGAAGTCTTTCAGAATAAAATCATGTGATATCCTGGCTGAGATTCCCAGTGATCAGAGGAAAGCCACCCTGGGCCTAGATCTCAGTTTCCAAGGGCGACTCTCATGCGTGGCCTCCTAAAATCCCAACAAAATTCATGGCAATACTTCTCTGAGGTCAGTTCCAAAACCCAGTCTCTAAGGGGAATCACACCAGAGTTCAAGCCCTGGTGGACCCAGTCATTTCTTCCAACCGCCTCACAAATGACCAAAATTAAAACCAAAACTCTCCCACATGGCCCTCATCTTCTTCCATATAGTCACTCATCGTAACCTTTGCCAGGAGTTTTCCATGAGGGGCACAGCCAAAGACAGTGTCCAAAATAAACTCCCTTGCCCCTCGTTTGCCAATATTCAAGGTGGCCTGGACACCCTTCCTGTGAACCACGAGTGATCAAATAAGCCTGCCGTTAATACTGCTCTATTTCTCCAATTTGAGGCCTACTGACTTTTAGGTATAGATTATTTATGTGATTTGGAGTCATGAGAAAACACAAGAACCTCTGCGGGACTTTGAAGAACTCATTTGACCCAAAGAATCCCTAATATGTTAATCCCTAATACTCGTTAATACGGCACTGCTTCTCCAATTTGAGGCCTATTGACTGTGGGGTTTAGATTCTTTATGTGAATTGGAGTCATGAGAAAAACCAAGCACCTATGGGCTAGCCTCTGCAGGGTTTTGAGGAACTCATTTGACCCAAATGATCACTAGTCTCACTTGATGAAGGTCAGGAACCTTACAGAGGTAGGCAAGAGACTTCATTCACAATGACTGCTCTTTTGGCAATTTTTGTTTTAGATGCACACATTGGATCTTTTTTTTAGATCCTTCAGGTGCTGAGAATCTAAGACATAACCTCACACAGGGCCAAAAATCTGATTCAGACACATCCCTTTCCAAAGAAATTAAGTAAAGAGCCACAGGTGATGCCCTTTCATTTCCATTTGAAAACTGTTTTCTTCATGCTTCACAAAGGTTTGGCATGAAGAAAAGACCTTCCTCACATTCAGGGCAACAGAACAATTGGTAAGCACAGAGCTTGGATGTGGTACAAATCATGGAAACAAAATCGTGAGCCTATTCTGAGAGTGATCAGTTTTCAGGAAGAAAACAGGAACTTAGGAAGATAGTAGATGTTGCCCATCCATAAGTCAAGCCGCAGTCCATTCATACACTGGACAAGATAAATCCTGGAATGCTTTCTACTAGACAGGACACATCCATTGATGCATTCTCTTTTCTAATGTCTACAACCACGGACACAGTGGATGCACAGAAAAAGAAACACTCGCCTTGCGAAACGTCTTACCAGAAACAGTTCACTCCAAACCAAACAAACCACCTTTCCTAACTATTCTTAGAACATGAGACAAAACCTCAAACCCACACCCAAACCCACAAAGGCACCTCCTTCCCCCAAGTAGGTCTGTAACTATCGGGAGTGTCCTCTGAATGGTGGGCCATACTATGTTCCGCTGAAATGGCCTGTCCTGTGTCAGATCTGGTCTCCTTGGCCAACTCTGTGAAGTTTTCATGAGCCAGCGGTGATCCACTACCTGGTTTCTCAGGAAAGGCCCATCTTCAGAGCTTTCCTGACATTTGGCCATCCTCACATCAGTAGGTACCAAGAAAGACTGACTCTGTCCTTGGTAAATCCAAACAAGTGAGAACACTGAGACTGGGACTGGGACTGGCTCTTGGTGCCTGGCTTCCCGGATCTGAGACTTCCATCACCAAAGAAGTAAGGTGAGGTTACTTCCTTCAATATCTTAATGAGGTCACTGCTTTGGCAACCACTTTGTCCTAACAGTTCCTTCCAATGGTCCTATGATGGAGGTTGCCCCTACTTCCTGTGATACTTTCACAAGTTAGAATGGTATATCAACCATAGGCATCCGGGAACAGCTTACCACACAGGACTGGTTTGGTCCATCTTTTCTACATTAAGAAGAGAGAGGCTTATTCAGAAGCTACCCTTCATCCTTACCAGGTTGTTTCCCATGGAAGGTGACTTTTGCTCTCTCAGGTACTTCATAGCTGCCTGCATCTTTCCCTGGGATCAAATCTGCATGGACCTTTGAGGTTCTCAGCAGGTGGAAGATCCCCTACATTCCTGTATTTTAAGATGAACTCTGTCCCTGCCTTTTGTAAAGTTAGATTGACGGATCAGTGTATGGTTAGGGTTAATACCTTGTTCGATTTGGGTTATAAATCATTCTGCAGGATGATTACTGCTATTGGTAACCTGCAATATTTATAAGATTATAGAGGTGAAATATAAGTACAAAAACAGAAATCTATGTAAGATTTGTAGCACAGAAGGGCATTAGGCCCTTGATTTGGATACTTAGCTTTGAATTACATTCTGCAGAGATGTCTCAGAAAATGCGATATACAATTGCAAAGGACCTTGTACTTTGGATGATTGATTGTAGAAGAGAACATTTACTCAAATTGGGAGAGTCAGTAGGAATAGGAAGATAGTCTGTAGGTTTAGGAAGAAGAGTGAGTATAAAATTTGGAACAAATGTTCTTTAGCAATAGGGTTTCGGTTATAGAGTGAATGTAAATGTAAGCACATGTAAAGACTCAGTCACAATGATGAACTGGAGAAAATATAGGAAAAGAGATATCAATAGAGACATTACAAAATCAGGCAATTATAATGTGAGTGATAGGATTAGACATTTTCAACATGGTTAAGATTGAATGCATAATCTTAGGAAGAAAAAATATGTAGTTACCAATAGGAATAACATTTGAAAGCATTAGGCCACCTGGACATGGATGTTTTTAGTAATCCATGTTCACTTTCCATTTAGGCTTTGGTACAATCATAAGTGTGACCTTTGCATTTTCTGCCCAGAAAATTATTGTGATAAAATGTATCTGTGGATCATGTGATATGAGTATTTCTTTCACCATTTCTGGGAGCAATATTTGAAGACATATAAATTAGTATTGGGGGTACAAAGTGGTGTACCATGTGTCAATGAATATAGAGATAATGGATGAATAGAATATACTGTGAATAAATAATCTAACTGGTTCCACTTTAAATAATGGATTGAATTGATATCTGAAAATATATAAGATATCATATATTGACATACAATCATTCATTCCAACCAGTTATATATCTAATGGTAATCTTAGGGTTATTGTTTATCATGAAGTGTGTGTGAGTTTTGCTTCAAAAGTGATTATGGAAATCGAAAATAATGTGTTTGGAAAGAAGTCTCATGAAAAGACCAGTCAAGAAATATGGAGGAATACATGAGTTGTGAAGCAGGAAGTGATTGAATGTGAAACAAATGCCTATAAATTTGCTAAATTGTGGATGAAATATATATCCAATGATGTGCATAAACTGATGAAATAGTAGTGTACCAGTGTTGAATACAAATGAACGGCAAAATACATATCATGTCCCATAGGAATCGACTTGCATTGATGTTAAACTGAGTCAGTTACTGTAGAAATATTAGGATTCGCGTGCATCATTCACTGAATTTAGTTTTCTTTTTTTAAAACTTTTTATTAATGGTTGTTCAAAACATTACATAGTATTGTGGTGAGCGTCACAGGTTGGGGGGCCTGGCTTGAGGAAAAAAAAGAGAAGGCCCTAGACACTCAGGATTGGAGATCCGCCCATTCTGGGATAAAGAGTTGCTGCACAGTGATTGCTTCCCACCTATTGAGAGGAGAAGCTTGGCCCAATGCACACAGCTCCACCTACTGGAAGAGAAGTTAATTGAACTCTATTACTGCATGTATTATTATTATTTTTTTCTTTTTATTTTCTTCTTTTTCTTTCATTTTCATTTTTTTGTTGTTGTTCTTTAACTTTTTTTAATGTTTTTATTTTTTAAAATTTTTAAAATTTATTATTTTATGATTCTTTTAAATTTTAATTTTCATTTTTATAATTATCATTATTATTTCTAAAAAATTTTATTTCTTATTTTTTTTTCTTTTGTCTTTTCATTTCTTTTCAATTTTCTTATTCTCCCTTCCTTGAATTCTACCTGCCTACTCTCATTCTCTTTAGTGACTTCTTCCCATCCCTACTACTATCTTTCCTCCCAAGCTTCAAATAAATTTATAAGAGTAAGCAGTAACTCAGCAGTCAAACAGAACAAGAAGTAACATTAGCAGCATAAAAAAGCAAGGATGAAAATGTGTACAAACAATGAAGGACAACCTAGATAATCAGGAGGACCTAGAATCATCAGGAAAATGGTCATATAAAGAACTCAAGGAATACCTTAGACAGATGGAATGGAACCTTAAAGAGGATACGAGACAGCAATTCCAAACAGTGAAAGAACACATTGAAAATGAATTACATAAACAGATAAAAGAAGAAGTTAAGCGTCTTTATCAGGAGATAGAGATTATAAAAGAAATCAAACAATAATTCTAGAAATGAAGGAAACGATAAACCAAATTAAAAACTCAATTGAGAGTATCACTAACAGAGTGGAGCAAGTAGAAGCCAGAACGTCAAATAATGAAGAAAAAATATATCATCTTGAAAGGAGTCTAGCCAACTCCGAAAAACTGGTAAAAAATCATGAGAAAAATATCCAAGAGATATGAGATAACATAAAAAATACAAACTTATGAGTCATCTGGATAGAGGAAGGTACAGAGATTCAAACCAAGGGAATGAGTAACCTGCTGAATTAAATAATTTTAGAAAACTTTCCAGAAATAAAAAAGGAAACGGATATACAAATTGTAGATGCATACAGGACACCAAGCACACAAAATCACAGTAGACCAATGCCAAGACACATTGTTACGAAAATATCCAATAAACAGACCAAAGAGAAATTATTAAAAGGTACATGAGAAAGGAGGCAGATGACATTCAGGGGTAAACCAATAAGGTTAACAACAGATTTTTCATCACAGACGCTGAAAGCGAGAAGATCCTGGAACAATGTATTTCAAATACTGAAAGACAATGGATGCCAACCAATAATTCTTTATCCAGCAAAATTAAGCTTCAGGTATGACAACAAAATAAAAATATTTCATAATTAACAAAAGCTAAAAGAATTTGCAGCCAGAAAACCAGCATTGCAAAGTGTCTTGAGCAAAACACTACACGAGGAAGAAATGAAAAACAACAACCAAAACTATCACTGGGAAGTGCCTCAGTAATAATAGAGGGCGGGGGAAAAGCTAATCATGGAGAAACAAACTAAATTAAAAATAAATAAATAATCAAAATGGCTGGCAGTACAAACCATATATAAATAGTAACTCTAAACCTTAATGGTTGAACTCTCCAATAAAGCGACATAGGCTGGTAACTTGGATTATAAAAACAAATCCAACAATATGTTGCCTCCAGGAGACACATCTGAATGGAAAAGGCATACACAGGCTTAAGGTGAAAGGTTGGGAAAAAATATACCATGCACACGGTCCTCGTAAGCAACCAGGGGTGGCCATCCTCACATAGAATAAAATCGACTTCAAGACTAAGTTATTCAAAAGGGATAAGTATGGATATTATATAACTTTAAAAGGAATCATTCACCAACAAGACATAAAAATTATCAATATTTATGAACCAAATAATGGTGCTGCGACCTTCATAAAACAAATTCTCCTCAAGTTCTGGAATCAAATAGACAACAACACAATAATTATCGGTGACTTCAACACAGCTCTCTCACCATTGGACAGATATTTCAAACAAAGGTTGAATTAAAAAAATATAGAATTCAATATCACAATCAATAACCTAGACTTAACTGAAATATATAGAATATACCAACCATCATCAAATGGATATACTTTTTTTCAGCAGCACATGGATCCTTCTCAAAAATAGACCATATATTATGCCATAGGGCAACCCTCAGTAAATATAAAGGGGTGGAGATAATACCATGCATTTTTTCTGACTATAATGGAATGAAACTGTAAATCAATGATAAAAGAAGGAAGAAAAAGTCCTACATCACATGGAAAATGAACTAAATGTTACGGAATGATCAATGGGTTACAGAAGACATAAAGGTGGAAATCAAAAAATTCTTAGAGATAAACGAAAACACAGACACAACATATCGGAATCTACGGGACACAATAAAAGCAGTTTTAAGAGGGAAATTCATCGCCTGGTGGTCATTCCTCAAAAAAAAAAAAAAAAAAAAGGAAAAACCAACAAATAAATGAGTCACAACACACGTTACAGAACTCTCTCCAGCACTCTGTCCCAGTTGAACTCCTTGTATTTTGTGAAGCAAAAACCATATTCCCAGTGCAGCAGCAAGAAGCACCACAAAATGTGAAGGATGACCAAATGTCTTCACAGTCCCCACCAGGAGACACTTGGCTTCCTGTGGCCACAGTTTACCTACAAAGAGAGAATTCAGCACTGCTGCCTCAGGTTCATTGGAATATAAGAAACCATGTCTTCCAGGTCACATAGATGCAGACCCAGATTTGATGGTCTCACTACAAAGGAAGCTAAAGCTCATGACAACAACATATATTTCAAGTGCCCAACCTCAGAGGCAGTTTCCCAAGAAGTCATAGGCCAGCAGAGCTCCATGTTGGTGGAGTGTTTACCCTGTCCCTTACTTTTGGAAGCTCCTCTACCACCTCCAAGGTTGTGAACTCCCGAGCATATTCCATTCAGATACATAATCACAGATTTTCACACTTTTCTCCTCTTATTGTGTCTTACTTGGGGCGAAGGTAATATCATGGCACTTCTCTGGATGTGAGTGGGAAGATTTTTGTGTAGCACATGTTTACATACACATTGGAGTCATTTTCCAATTTTCCATTTGAAATACTGAATCCCTGACATTAACCCCTACCCTACTGGATTCTGACTAATAATCTTAATATGATGGTGAGAAATAACCCAAAAAGAATAGAAATACAAGCAGTTCAGAGGAGGCATGGTGTGTAGTTGGAATTGCCTTTTGCATTATATAGTGTAGGAGTTATAAATCTAGTCAATTTTTTGTTGAAATAACTCTACATGTGTTTTTAAAGTTAACAAATATGTGAATTCCTGTCTCCCTTTCTCTGTAGCCTATACGGTGCATGTATTTTTATATGCACATAGAAAATCCTATCTGGTATCGCACGTATATACTTGTGAGGTGGCTGAATTGGCAGATACAAATTTTGAGAAGAGATCACTCCTCCTAAACGCTGTTGGAACTGAAAATTCAACCTATGGGTGAGCTTCCAAGTTGAATAACATTATACATAAATCCATGTTCAGTAAATGAATATTTTTGCATCTGTGGATTATATATATTTCATGATGAATTTCGATTGGCATATATATTGCTACTTTTTTTCTTTTATTGGTTGTTCAAAACATTACAAATCTCTTCACATATCATATTTCATACATTAGATTCAAGTGGGTTATGAACTCCCATTTTTACCCCAAATACAGATTGCAGAATCACATCGGTTACACATCCACATTTTTACATAATGCCCTATTAGTTACTTTTGTATCCTGCTACCTTTCCAATACTCTACTCTCCCCCCTCCTCTCCCCTCCCATCTTCTCTCACTACCCCATCTACTCTAATTCATTTCTCTCCTTGTTTATTTTCCCATTCCCCTCACAACCTCTTACATGTAATTTTGTGTAACAATGAGGGTCTCCTTCCATTACCATGCAATTTCCCTTTTCTCTCCCTTTCCCTCCCACCTCATATCTTTGTTTAATGTTAATCTTTTCTTCTTGCTCTTCCTCCCTGCTCTGTTCTTAGTTGCAATCCTTATATCAAAGAAGACATTTGGTATTTGTTTTTTAGGATTGACTAGCGTCACTAAGCATAATCTGCTCTAGTACCATCCATTTTCCTGCAAATTCCATGATTTTGTCATTTTTTAGTGCTGCGTAATACTCCAGGGTGTATAGAAGCCACATTTTTTTTTATCCATTCATCTACTGAAGGACAACTGTGTTGGTTCCACAGTGTAGCAATTGTGAATTGTGCTGCTATGAACATCGATGTGGCAGTATCCCTGTAGTACACTCTTTTAAGGTCTTAAGGGAATAGTCCAAAAAGGGCAATAGCTGGGTCAAATTGTTGTTCCATTCCCAGCCTTCCCCAGAATCTCCATACTGCTTTCCAAATTGGCCGCACCAGTTTGCGGGAACATCTCTCCACACAGGCCTGGTTTGGTCCTTCTTCTCTACATTAAGAAGAGAAAGGCTTATTCAGACACAACCCTTCATCCTTAAAAGGTTGTTTCCCATGGAAGATGACTTTTGCTCTCTCAGGTCCTTCATTGCTGCCTACATCTTCTTCAGGGATCAAATCTACATGGAACCTCAAAGATTCTCAGCAGGTGGAAGATACCCTAAATTCCTGTATTGTAAGATGAACTCTGTACCTGCTCTTCTGTAAAGTTAAATTGAGGGAACAGTGTATAGTTAGGGTTAATAATATGTTCGATTTGGGTTAGTAATCATTCTGCTGGATGAATAATGGTATTGGAAAACTGCCATATTTACAAGAATATACAGCTGAAATATAAGTATGAAAACAGAAATCTAGGTAAGATTTGAAGTCCACAAGGGCATTAGGCCCTTGTTTGGGATACTTAGCTTTGAATTACATTCTGCAAAATTGTCTCAGATAAATCGATAATCCATGCCATAGGACATTGGACCTTGGATGATTGATTGTAGAAGAGAACATCCACTCAAAATAGGATAGTCGGTAGGTTTAGGAAGAAGAGTGAGTATAAAATTTGGACCAAATGTTCTTTAGCAATAGGGTTTTGGTTATAGAGTGAATGTAAATGTCAGCACATGTGAAGAGTCAGTCACAATGATGAACTGGAAAAAATATAAGAAAGAAGATATCAATAGAGACAATACAAAATCAGGCAATTATAATGTGAGTGATAGGATTAGACATTTTCAACAGGATTGAGATTGAATACATAATCTTAGGAAGAAAAAAATAGGTAGTCACCAATAGGAATGATATTTGAAAGCATTAGGCAACCTGGACATGGATGTTTTTAGTAATCCATGTTCACTTTCCATTTAGGATTTGGTACAATCATAAGTGTGACCTTTGCATTTGTGCAAAGAAAATTATTGTGATAAAATATATATGTAGATCATGTGACATGATTATTTCTTCCACTATTACTGGGAGCAATATTTGAAGACATATAAATTAGTATTGGGGGTACAAAGTGGTGTACCCTGAGTCTATGAATATAGAGATAATGCATGAATAGAACTTACTGTGAATAAATAATATAACTGGTTCCTCTTTAAATAATAGATTGAATTGATATCTGAAAATATATTAGAAATCATAAATTGACATAAAATCAGTCATTCCAACCAGTTATGTATCTAATGGTAATCTTAGGGTTATTGTTTATCATGAAGTGTGTGTGAGTTTTGCTTCAAAAGTGATAATGGAAATGGAAAATATTGTGTTTGGTAAGAAGTCTCATGAAAAGACCAGTCAAAAAATATGGAGGAATACATGTGTTCTGAAGCAGGAAGTGATTGAAAGTGAAACAAATGCCTATAAATTTGCTAAATTGTGGATGAAATATACATCCTATAATGTGCATAAACTGATGAAATAGTAGTGTACGAGTGTTGAATAAAAATGAATGTCAACATGTACATCATGTCCCATAGGAATCTACTTGCATTGATGTTAAACTGGGTCAGTTACTGTAGAAATATTAGGATTCGCGTGCATCATTCACCGAATTGAGTTTTCTTTTTTTCTTAATTTTTATTTATGATTCTTCAAAACATTAGATAGTTCTTGATGTATCATATTTCACACTTTGATTCAAGTGGGTTATGAACTCCTATTTTTACCCTGTATACAGATTGCAGAATCAAATCAGTTACACATCCATTGATTCACATATTGCCTTACTACTGTATGTTGTATTCTTCTGCCTTTCCTATTCTCTACTATCCACCCTCCCATGCCCTCTCCTCCCCTCTTCTCTCTCTAATCCCACTACTCTAATAAATTTTCCCGCTTGTATTATTTTTCCCTTTCCCCTCACTTCCTCTTGTATGTAATTTTTTATAACCCTGAGGATCTCCTTCCATTTCCATGCAATTTCCCTTCTCTCTCACTTTCCCTCCCACCTCACATCCCTGTTAAATGTTAATTTTCTTCTCATGCTTTTCGTCCCTTCTCTGTTCTTAGTTACTCTCCTTATATTAAAGAAGACATTTGGCATTTGTTTGCTAGGGTTTGGCTAGCTTCACTTAGCATAATCTCCTCTAATGCCATCCATTTCCCTGCAAATTCTATGATTTTGTCATTTTTTAATGCAGAGTAATACTCCGTTGTGAATAAATGCCACTTTTTTTTTATCCATTCATCTATTGAAGGGCATCTAGGTTGGTTCCACCGTCTTGCTATTGTGAATTGTGGTGCTATGAACATCGATGTAGCAGTTTCTCTGTAGCATGCTCTTTTTAGTTCTTTAGGGAATAGAATGAGAAAGGGAATAGCTGGGTCAAATGGTGGTTCCATTCCCAGCTTTCCAACAAATCTCCATACTGCTTTCCAAATTGGCTACACCAATTTGCAGTCCCACCAGTAATGTACAAGTGTACCTCTTTCCCCACATCCTCCCCAGCACTTGTGTTTGTTTGGCTTCATAAATGCTGCCAATCTTACTGGAGTGAGATGGTATCTTAGGGTGGTTTTAATTTGCATTTCTCTGATTGCTGGAGATGGTGAGTATTTTTTCATGTACTTGTTGATTGATTGTATGTCCTCCTCTGAGAAGTGTCTGTTCAGATCCTTAGCCCATTTGTTGATTGGGTTATTTGTTATCTTATTGTCTAGTTTTTTGAGTTCTTTGTATATTCTTGATATTAGGGCTCTATCTGAAGTGTGAGGAATAAAGATTTGTTTCCAGGATGTAGGCTCCCTATTTACCTCTCTTATTGTTTCTCTTGCTGCGAAAAACCTTTTTAGTTTGAGTAAGTCCCATTTGTTGATTCTAGTTATTAACTCTTGTGCTATGGGTGTCCTTTTGAGGAATTTGGAGCCCAACACCACAGTATGTAGATCGTAGCCAATTTTTCTTCTATCAGACGCCATGTCTCTGATTTGATATAAAGCTCCTTGATCCATTTTGATATAACTTTTGTCCATGGCGAGAGAAAGGGATTCAGTTTCATTTTGTTACATATGGATTTCCAGTTTTCCCAGCACCATTTGTTGAAGATGCTATCCTTCCTCCATTGCATGCTTTTAGCTCCTTTATCAAATATAAGACAGTTGTAGCTTTTTGGATTAGTCTCTGTGTCCTCCATTCTGTACCATTGGTCCACCTGCCTGTTTTGGTACCAGTACCATGCTGTTTTTTTTTTTTTACTATTGCTCTGTAATATAGTTTGAAATCTCTTATCGCTATACCGCCTGATTCACACTTCCTGCTTAGAAATGCTTTTGCTATTCTGGGTCTTTTATTTTTCCATATGAATTTCATGATTGCTTTCTCTATTTCTACAAGAAATGCCCTTGGGATTTTGATTGGCATTGCGTTAAACCTATAGAGAACTTTTGGTAATATCACCATTTTGATGATGTTAGCTCTGCCTATGCATAAACAGGGTATATTTTCCATCTTCTAAGATCTTATTCTACTTCTCTTTTTAGGGTTCTGTAGTTTGCATTGTATAAATCTTTCACCTCTTTTGTTAGGTTGATTACCAAGATTTTTTTTTTTGAGGATATGTGAATGGAGTGTTTTTCCTCATTTCTGTTTCAGAAGTTTTGTCGCTGATATACAGAAATGCTTTTGATTTATGCATGTTGATTTTATATGCTGCCACATTGCTGAATTCATTTATTAGTTCTAGTAGTTTTTTTTGTAGACCCTTTTGGGTTTTCTATATAAAGAATAATGTCATCTGCAAATAGTGATATTTTAAGTTCTTCTTTTTCTATTTTTATGCCTTTAATTTCTTTCGTCTGTCTAATTACTCTGGCCAGTTTCGAAAACTATATTGAATAGAAGTGGTGATAGAGGACATCCCTGTCTTGTTCCAGATTTTAGAGGGAATGCCTTCAATTTTTCTCCATTCAGAATGATACTAGCCTGAGGGTTAGCATAGATAGCTTTTACAGTGTCGAGGTAAGTTCCTGTTATCCCTGGTTTTTCTAATGTTTTGAACATAAAGGGATGCTCTACTTTGTCGAATGATTTTTCTGCATCTATCTAGATGATCATATGGTTCTTATATTTAAGTATATTTATGTTGTGAATAACATTTATTGATTTCTGTATATTGAACCGTCCTTGCATCTCAGGGATGAATCCTACCTGATCATGATGCACAATTTTTTTGATGTGCCTTTGTATCCAATTCGCCAGAATTTAATTCAGGTTTTTTGCATCTAGGTTCATAAGAGATATTGGTCTGTAGTTTTCTTTCTTTGAGGTGTCTTTGTCTGGTTTCGAAATCAGAGTGTTCTTGGCCTCATAGAATGAATTTGGCAGAGCTCCCTCTTTTTCTATTTCCTGAAATATCTTGAAAATTATTGGTATTAATTCTTTTTTAAAGGTCTTGTAAAACTCCGCTGTATACCCATCTGAACCTGGACTTTTCTTGGTTGGTAGTCTTTTGATTGCTTCTTCTATTTTATCCATTGATATTGGTCTGTTTAAATTGTGTGTATCCTCCTGACTCAGTTTGTGCAAATCATATGAGTTAAGAAATTTATCAATGTCTTCACTATTTTCTATTTTATTGGAATATAGGTTTTCAAAATAATTTCTAATTGTCTTCTTTATTTCTGTAGCATCTGTTGTTATATTGCCTTTTCGATCCCATATGTCAGTAATTTCAGTTCTCTCTTTCTTCGCTTAAATCCAAAACACTCCCACATGACACTCATCTTCTTCCATATAGACACTCATCATACCCTGTGGCTACAGGTTTCTATGAGAGGCAAGGCCAAGAAAGTGTCCAAAATAAGCTCACTTGCCCCTCATTTGCCTAAAATCATGGTGGCCTGGGTACTCTTCCTTTGAACCAGGAGTGATCAAATATTCCTGCTGGTAAAGTGTTCCGCTTTTCCAATTTGAGGCCTACTAGCTGTCAGGTATAGATTCTTTATGTGATTTGGAGTCATGAGAAATCCCAAGCACCTATGGGATAGCCTCTGCAGGGATTTGAAGAACGCATTTGACCCAAAGGATCCCTATTCTCACTTGATGAAGGCAAAAAAATTTATCCACAATGACTGCTCTTTTGGCCATTTTGGTTTGGAAGCACATGGGATTTTTATTTAGATCTATCAGGTGCTGAGAATTTAAGCCACAACCTCACACAAGGACAAGAGGCTGATTCAAGCACATCCCATTCCAAAGCAATTAAGCAAAGAGCCACAGGTGATGCCCATTCATTTCCATATGAAAACAGTTTTCTTAAGGCTTCACAAAGGGGTGGCCTGAGGTAAAGACCTTCTTGACATTCAGGGTAATAGAAACGTAAGTAAGCAAAAGGCCCAAAGCAGGGTTTCTCCACTAAGACTTTCCTGGTCACACTGATATCTGAGTTTTCTGAGATTCTCCCATTCCCTTCAGCTATCAGTACATGGCCATGTCACAGAGCCTTGTGGTGGTACATATGTTGGACACAAAACCATGAGCCTATTCAGGAGAGTGGCCAGAATTCACGAAGAAACAGGAACTTAGAAAGATAGTAGGTATTGCCCATCCATAGGCAAGCCACTCTCCATTCTTAAATTGGGCAGGATGAACGCTGGGACACTTTATATTAGACAGGACACAACCATTGATGCATTCGCTTTTCAAAGGTCTACAACCACGGATACAGTGGGATACACAAACAAAGAAACACTCGCCATGTCAAATGACTTATTAAAAACAGTCCACTCCAAACCAAACAAACTGCCTTTCCTACCTATTCTCATAACATGAGACAAAACCAAACTCACATGCACACCCACAAAGGCACCTCCTTTACCCAAGTAGGTCTGTGACTATCCAGAGTGTCCTCAGACTGATTGGCCATACTGTGTCCCACGAAATGGCCTGTCCTGTCTCAGATCTGGTCTTCATTACCAACTCTGTAAAGTTGTCAGGAGCCATCAGGGAGTCACTACCTGCTTTCTCAGGAAGGCCCCTCTTCAGAGCTTTCCTGGCATTTAACCATCCACAGATCAGTATTTACCAAGAAAGACTGACTCTGTCTTTGGTAAATCCAAACAAGTGAACCCAATGGGACTGGAACTGGGACTGGCTCTGGGTGCTTGGCTTCCTGGATCCCGAGTTCAGCAAATTGCATCAACAAAGAAGTGAGGTAGGTCAATTCTTTCAGGAACTGAATGAGGTCACTGCCTTGGTAACCACTTTGTTCTAACAGATGCTTCGAAGGTTCCCATGAGATGGAGGTTACCCCTACATCTTGTGACACATTCAGAAGTTAGAATTGTATATCGTCCATAGGCACCCGGGAACTGCTCTCCACACAGGCTGTGGTGAGCCGTTTCTGCAGATTATGGTCGCCATTGCAAGATGGCGCTGGCTCCACTGTGGTCTGTAATAAACAACTCCTTGTTTGGGAGAGTTGGTGCATGGTTTCTCAGCACCCTGTGAGAAAGTTCCACGTGGCAGCTTCGCATTGGGGCTTGGGATGCTTTATTAAGGCTGGGAGGGGTATCCGACGGGGAATTAGAAGAAATATCAAGGGCCTGAATAAACTGCTGAAAGAAGATTCCTGAGTTGCGTCTTTCTTGCAGGCAAGGGGTCGCGACAAGTGGTGCTGAAAACCCGGGAACCAGAACTTTCAGCAGTCGGGGTGTTGCACCAATTAGTCCCAGGTAAGTAGGACCCACGGTCAAAGCGGAGATCAGTCCTAGATAAGTAGGACCCGCTATCAAAGCGGAGATCAGTCCTAGGTAAGTGGGACCCGCGGTCAAAGTGGAGATTAGTCACAGATTAATTGGGACCCGCGGTCAAAGCGGAGATTAGTCCCAGATTAATTGGGACCCGCGGTCAAAGCGGAGATTAGTCCTAGGTAATTAGGACCCGCTATCAAAGCGGCAGCTCCTCTGTAAAGCCAGAGAGAGCATTAAATCTTATTGCAGCTGCACTGTGTACTTTCGCTCTTACTTTCACTTTTGTTTGTTGTGTGTCTTTTGTTGTGTCATGGGTGCCGTATCTTCAAGTCCGCTTCTCCTGGCCCTAGATAACCTGTTACGTTCCAAGGGCCTAAAAGTGAAACGTAGTACTTTACAGAGATTTTTACAGAAGACAGATATTGTTGCCCCGTGGTTCGCATTTTCTGGCAGCCTCACTATACCTAGCTGGGATAAGTTAGGCACAGATCTTGACTTTGCTTCTGAGCAGGGCATATTAGAGGGTGGGGTGATACCCCTTTGGAAGATGATCCGTAGTTGCCTCGCAGATGGCAGATGTCAGGAAGCACTTACTAAAGGACAAGAAGTTTTAGAGCAATTACATGAAGAAAGATCAGAAATGGCAGGCAGTGAGGTATTTCAGGAGGGTGGGATTGTGCGAAGCGAGAAACAGGGAAGGAAACAATTATCTCCGGCAGGCAGTGACGTATTTCAGGAGGATGGCAGTGTGCGGAGCGAGAAACAGGGGAGGAGGCGATTGTCTCTGGCACGGAGTGAAATATTTCAGGAGGAAGGGAATGTGCAGAGCGAGAAACAGGGGAGGAGGCAATTGTCTCTGGCACGGAGTGAAATATTTCAGGAGGAAGGGAATGTGCAGAGCGAGAAACGGGGGAGGAAATGCTTGTATCCATATCTCAGTACACTGCGCACACTCCCATGCAAAAGTGGGTCAGAAGAGGAGGAGGATGAGAAGGAGGAGCTCGGGAGACTGTCTCGGCAGCTAGGGAGTTTAACTATGGGAGAAGGGAACAAAAATAAACAGGAGCTCAAGAAAAATGATCCTCCGGACCCGCCGCCGTACGGTGAGGGTGTTTCGAGGAGAGCTTTCCATGCCCAAGCATGGAGGGCTGTTAACGCTGAGATGGGTCTTGCTTATCCAGTTTTCCAGGATGACAATAGGGGAAGATTCCATGAGCCTTTAGATTTCAAAATTGTGAAGACCCTGGCAGAGTCTGTGCGCACTTATGGGGTGGATGCCGCCTTCACATTAACTCAGGTGGAGAGTCTGTCTAGATACTGTATGACTCCCTCTGATTGGGCTATCCTTGTTCGGGCTTGTGTTTCTCCAGGCAAATATTTGGACTGGAGAGCCTTTGTACTAGAGGGCGCTGTAGAGCAGGCTGCCCAAAACTATGCAGCGGGACACCCCCATTGGTACAAGGAAATGCTTTTGGGACAAGGCAGATTTGCTAATCAACAAACAGGATACCCCCCTGAGGTATATGAACAGATCAATAACATTTGTATCCGTGCATGGAAATCACTCGCAAATAGAGGAGAAGTGTCTGGCAATTTAACAAAAATCATGCAAGGCCCCACAGAACCTTTCTCGGACTTTGTTGCTAGGATGGTGGATGCCGCAGGAAAAATCTTTGGTGACCCTGATAGAGCAATGCCCTTGATTAAACAACTTGTTTTTGAGCAATGCACCAAAGAATGTAAAGCAGCAATCGCTCCTTATAAAAACAAGGGCATTGAAGCTTGGATGAAAGTGTGTAGAGAGCTTGGAGGACTTTTAACTAATGCAGGTCTTGCAGCTGCTGTCCTTTGGATCGCAAAAGGGGGCGGTCCTGGTGCCGGAACATGCTTCCATTGTGGTCAATCCGGCCATTTCAAACGTGACTGTCCCAAAAAAGGCAATTTTACTGGACCTCCTCGCGGTGGCCCTTCTAATAGCCCTCGTCAACCGGGGCTGTGTCCAAAATGCAAAAAGGGGAAGCATTGGGCAAGAGAGTGTACATCAGTGAGGGACATCCATGGACAGCCTATTTCAGCTGGGCCAAAAAACGGCCGAAGGGGCCCACGACCCCAGGGCCCACGAATATATGGGGCAATGGAGAATGTCACACCCGAACCCGAGACATGGCCTTCTCTGCGCCATCCCACGAGATGCGGAGAGCCACTACAGGTGCCGCGGGATTGGACCTCTGTTCCACCTCCAGACTCGTATTAACACCTAAGATGGGAGTCCAATTGGTGGAAACTGAGTTCAAAGGGCCTTTACCCCCTGGCACTGTAGGTTTGTTAATTGGACGTGCATCCTCTATCCTACAAGGTCTTCATGTTTTCCCCGGAGTTATAAACCCTGATACTGTAGGGGCAGTAAAAGTTATGGTGGAAGCTCCAAGGGGCATTGTGTCTATCTCCCCAGGGGATCGGATTGCTCAATTGCTAATTTTGCCTAGTTTGCATAATCACTTCCCTGCTGACTCAAGGTCACGGACAGGAAATCAGATTGGTACCACCGGAGGAAATTGTGCCTATTTGTCACTGGATATGAGCAATCGCCCCACTTTGGAATTAAGCATAGAAGGTAAATCTATTGTGGGATTGCTGGACACAGGAGCAGATCGTAGTATCATAGCCCTTAAGGACTGGTCTAAGGGATGGCCAGGGCAGGCTTCTGATCAATCCTTAAGAGGACTTGGATATGCCCAAGCCCCTCAAATCAGCTGTAGACATCTATCTTGGAAGGACTTGGAAGGACATGATGGTACCTTTCAGCCTTATGTACTTGATTTACCCATTTCTTTATGGGGCCGTGATCTGATGAAAGACATGGGGTTCACTCTTAGTAATGACTATTCCCCAGTGTCTCAACATATCATGCAAAATATGGGGTATAGGCCAGGTCTAGGACTAGGAAGGCACCTACAGGGATGTAAGCATCCTGTGCAAGGTCTTCAAAAGCTTAACAGGTTTGGTCTGGGTTTTTTCTAGGGGCCACTGGGGCTCAAATACCTATAACATGGCTCACCGAGGAGCCTGTTTGGGTGCCTCAGTGGCCTCTTCCCTCGGTTAAACTGGCAGCAGCCCATGATCTAGTCAAAGAACAACTTGATTTGGGTCACATCCAACCTTCTACTTCTCCATGGAAAACTCCCATATTTGTCATTAAGAAAAAATCAGGGAAGTGGCGCCTACTGCATGATCTACGAGCAGTTAATGCTCAGATGCAGCTTATGGGGCCCATTCAAAGAGGGCTGCCTCTGCTCTCCTCTGTTCCTCAAGGCTGGCATATAATTGTTATTGACATTAAAGACTGTTTCTTTTCCATTCCTTTGCATCCTAAAGATTCACAACGTTTTGCTTTCACCCTTCCCTCGTGTAATCACGAAGAACCAGATCAAAGGTTTGAGTGGGTGGTGTTGCCACAGGGGATGGCTAACAGTCCCACGATGTGCCAGATGTATGTGGGGAAGGCACTCGCACCTCTCAGACGTAAGTATTCCTCCACAAAGATCATTCACTATATGGATGATGTGTTATTGGCCGCAAAATTAGAACAGACAGTTTATGAGGCTTATAAAGAACTCGTGATGCTGTTGGCTCAACATGGACTGCACCTCGCACCTGAAAAGGTTCAAACGGGGGATTCTATCAGGTTTTTGGGAGCGACCATTGGGTATGACAAATTAAAACCACAAAAAATTACCATCAGGACTCAAGATCTCCAAACTCTAAATGATTTTCAAAAATTGCTGGGAGATATTAATTGGATAAGAGGATATTTACATATTCCTAATATTGTGCTCCAGCCTTTGTATGCTACTCTTAACGGTGATCCAGATCTTGCTTCCCCTCGTAGCCTCACTACTGAGGCTAGAGCGGCCCTTATAAAAGTAGAACAAGCTATACAGCATGCCACTCTATGCAGGCTCCAGAGTGATAAACCTTTCCAGTTATGTGTGCTTGCCACTATGCGGCAGCCTACTGGAGTACTGTGGCAAAATGGGCCTTTACTATGGATCCACCCACATGTATCCCCAGGAAAATCCTTAGAATATTATCCTGATGCTGTTGCAGCATTGGCACTTAAAGGGATTCAACAAAGCATTCAATTTTTCGGCCAATCACCTTCTTCTCTTATCATACCCTACACTAAAGCTCAACTTAATGTTTTATGTGCTACTCTAGACAACTGGGCTATTCTGTGTTGCTCGTTTCAAGGGGGTATTGATAATCACTACCCTTCTCATCCATTACTCCATTTTGTTAAAGAACATCCCATCATTTTCCCTAAGGTAACTTCATCCAGTCCAATTCCGGGGGCTGTTAACATTTTTACTGATGGTTCCAAGTCTGGAATGTGAGCTTATGTAATTAATGACTCTCCCCCTATCCAGCATCAATTTGCTCCTGGAGATCTACAATGGGTAGAACTACAAATTGTTATTGAAGTTTTTAAACAGTGTTCTTTTCCTTTTAATCTTATTTCGGACTCCAGCTATGTGGTACAAGCACTAAAAGTCCTGGAGACCGTGGGAACTATTAGTGATGCCCACAATGTGTCTGTTTACTTTACTCAGCTTCAACAGCTTATCTCTAACCGCACTGCTTCTTTTTATCCAATGCACATCAGGGCTCACACATCTCTTCCTGGTCCGTTATCCCAAGGTAATGCCTGTGCGGACTTAGCCACTAGAGGCCAATTGATATGCTTGGCTTCCTCCTTAGAGAGGGCTAAGTTGTTTCACCAAAACTTCCATGTTAATGCATTAACGCTGCGCAGGCGTTTTTCCATTTCAAGAGCGGATGCTCGGCAGATAGTATTGCAATGTCCCCATTGTGTCACATTTCTTCATCCCCCTAATTATGGAGTAAACCCACGGGGATTAAAGCCATTGATTGTTTGGCAAATGGATGTGACACATATACCTGACTTTGGTAACCTTAAGTATGTGCATGTTTCCGTTGATACGTGCTCTGGAATTATCCATGCTTCTGCTTTATCGGGAGAAAAGGCACGTAATGTCATTACTCACTGTTTAGAGGCATGGGCAGCATGGGGTGCACCTGCATCCCTTAAGACTGATAATGGACCTGCTTATACTGGCAGACAATTTACAGTTTTTTGTTCTACTATGGGAGTGCAACTTACTCATGGTTTGCCTTATAATCCTCAAGGACAAGGCATTGTTGAGCGTGCTCATCGCACCTTAAAGGAAACTTTACAAAAACAAAAAGGGGGAATAGGAACTGAACACACTCCTAAAGAACGCCTGTCCTTAGCTCTCTTTACCATTAATTTTTTGAATTTGGATATTCATGGTCGCTCTGCGGCCGATAGACATGTGTCCCCTCAGCCCTCTGTGATTGGCTATGTTAAGTGGAAGGATGTTCTTACGGGCCAATGGAACGGCCCTGACCCCGTGCTGACATGGGCACGAGGATCTGTATGTGTTTTTCCCCAGGATCGTACGGAACCATTGTGGGTCCCTGAACGCTTGACAAGAAGAGTCTCGACATCAACTGACCAGCAACAAGAGATACCACAACAATCCTGTGATGAGGATCTTCATTCTACTAAGTGCTCTGGCTCTGGTGCTGGTGCCGATGGCACAGGCGACACCAATGCGGTGGTGGGCAGTGGCACGGGCATGGCCAATGCCGATGCCGGTTCATGGTAATTCTAGTGTCCTCCCCACTCTTTTTTCTACCTCATGTGAGATGTCTGCTCCCTGTGCCTCTCCTAGAGGGGACATGGAGAGAATTTTTAATCAATCTCAAGTTAATCTCACAGGAGTTTTTTGTTTCAGCCTTAGAAACGCTAATTGCATTAGCCTTAAGACCAAAAATTTGACTAACTGGGAGGACCCATTGTGGTCCAATCAGGTCTCAGGAAGCATTATCAGTGCTGTATTGAGCAAGGTAGCTTCGGGGAATCAATCAGGCTCAGAGACCCCTGCAAACAGCAGCTCTGCTCTTAACATAACTACCTTGGCTATTATCTCCGAGGTACTAATCCCAGTGCCTCCTTTTTCTAGTAGTATTTATAATGCCACTCATTTCAAGGCCTCTCCTTACTGTTCCCCTAATCTTGGTTTCCCCCCAATATTTACGCCTTGTCAGGATCATTCTTGGGAGAAACATCAAGTTGCTAAAGGTTTCTCCCTTTCCCCCTCTCTTGATAGGTATGTTTATAACTTTAACAATAGTGCCAGCTCCTCTACAGGAGTAGGTTGGTCCTGGTTTTAATGGCTGATTTCCAATGAAAAGGGGGCTTCAGCCGATATTTCTGCACTGGCTCAGTTGGTAGGAGCCAAAAGTTGGCTGGCTAATATTTCTGGTACTGTTAGGGAAAGTGAACAAGGTAATAGACTTACATCTGTTTCATTCAACTCTCTGTTGTATAATGCCACATTGCCTCCTGCAATGGTCTGTGTCCAATCCCCCTTCTTATACCTTTTGGCTAAGGCCACCTCATTGGGGATGCTGGATTGTTCTCATACTACCTGTCTCTTATCTGAGTGTTGGAATGGTTCCTGGACTGTAGCAGTGTTTATGAAGATTCCAACTTTTGTCCCAATCCCGGTCACTGCGGATCCTGATAAATTCCCTATTGTTGAGCTACTTAGAGTCCACAGAGATTTTGGAATCACAGCGGCTATAGTGACAGCCGTGGCGGTATCTGCTGCTGCAGCGGTTACGGCCGGAGTGGCTATGGCCAATCAAGTACAAACTGCTGCCACTATTAATCAAGTTGTCCAACAAACTTCCACCATACTTGAATCCCAAAATACAATTAATCAACATATTTTGTCAGGGATTTTAGCTGCCAACCAAAGAATAGATTGACTCCAAGCTCAGGTAGAAGAATTGGCTGACTTAGTGCTTTTGGGTTGTGTTGACCAACGTGCACATTTATGCATAACCTCTGTCAGATTTAATGATTCCAGGAATGCTTCCCGCACCATTGGCGAATATTTGGCTGGAAATTGGTCCATGGAAGCGGAAGACATGATCCAGTCTCAACTAACCCAGATAGCTGTCTTGAATAGCACCCGTGTTGATCCCGTGACTTTGGGTCAATTCACCGATTGGATATCTTCTGCCTTTTTCTTTTTTAAAGAGTGGGTGGGGGTAGGCATTTTTGGTGCAATGTGTTGCTTCGGTATGTTTCTCTGTTTGTGGTTTCTCTGTCACCTCAAGGCCCGCAATGCTCACGATAAGGCTATGATCATCCAAGCTCTTGCAGCTTTAGAAAATGGCAATTCACCTCAAGTTTGGCTTGCGCATCTTAAACAGTAAATCTTTGACATGGCCATTGCACCCCAAGTTATTATAACATTGCACTGGGATCGGCATGTCTTTCCTCGTTATTCTCTTAGTGTTGGAAAGCCCTTGCACTCTGCCGGTCTTGCTGCCATTGCACGCAGGTGGGTTTCCACACTAATGCTTCTCTATCGCCTTAAAGTCCGTGCCTTTCTTTCGGGGTGCTGTCAACTCGTTTGTCGTTGTGTACAGCCACAGTTCAGCCTTAGCTGTCCCCCTTCGTCCACCTTCGTCACGATACAGGATGCGAGGCAAGGCACTGCACTTGAGTGATCCTTGAAGTGAACCTCAAGGAGAGCATGTCCTATTGCTTGCAGGTTTGATGTCCACGCCCCGCCCCACGAAAAAAAGGCGTCGGCTGATATGGCTTCAGATCTGGGGAAGGGCCCTCCTTAGGACTGAGCCATACTATGCAGCCACTTCTGCACAGTGGGATAGGACCTCTACTCTCGCCTGTATTGTTTTCAGAAAACCGAAGGGGGGAACTGTGGTGAGCCGTTTCTGCAGATTATGGTCGGCATTGCAAGATGGCGCTGGCTCCACTGTGGTCTGTAATAAACAACTCCTTGTTTGGGAGAGTTGGTGCATGGTTTCTCAGCACCCTGTGAGAAAGTTCCACGTGGCAGCTTCGCATTGGGGCTTGGGATGCTTTATTAAGGCTGGGAGGGGCATCCGACGGGGAATTAGAAGAAATATCAAGGGCCTGAATAAACTGCTGAAAGAAGATTCCTGAGTTGCGTCTTCCTTGCGGGCAAGGCGTCGCGACAACAGGCCTTGTTTGGTCCATCTTCTCTACAATAAGAAGAGAGAGACTGATTCAGACACATCAATTCATCCTGACCTGGTTGTTTGCTGTGGAAGATGACTATTGCTCTCTCAGGTCCTACATAGCTGCCTACATCTTCTCTAAGGATCATTTCTTCATGGATCGTTGAGTTTCTCAGCCGGTGAAAGATCAGCTACATTACTATATTGTAAGACGAACTCTGTCCCTGCTCTTCTGTAAGTTATATTAAGGGAAGAGTGTATGGTTAGGTTCAATAATAGCATCGATTTTGGTTAGGAATCATTCTGCGGGATGAATAATGGTATTGGCCACCTGCGATATTTACAAGAGTATATAGGTGAAATATAAGTATGAAAGCAGAAATTTGGTAAGATTTGAAGCCCAGAAGGGCATTGGGCCCTTGAGTGGGATACTTAGCTTTGAATTATGTCCTGCACAGTTGTCTCAGATAAATCAATATACAATGGCATAGGACCTTGTAACTTGGATGATTGAATGTTGAACAGAACATCCAGTCAAAAAGCAATAGTCGATAGGATTTGGAAGGTATTCGGTAGGCTAAGAAGAAGAGTGAGTATAGGATTTGGACCAAAAGTTCTTAACAATAGGGTTTCGGGTAGAGAGTGAAGGTGAATGTCAGCACATGTGAAGAGTCAGTCGCAATGATGAACTGGGGAAAACATGTATGAAAGCACATATCCATAAAGACATTAGGAAATCAAGTAAAGTATAAAGTGAGTGATAGGATTACACATTTTCAACAGGCTGGAGCTTGAATTTATAATCTTAAGAGGAAACAAATATGTAGTCACAAATAGAATTGACATTTGAGAACATTAGGTAACATGGACATGGATGATTTTAGTAATCCATGTTCACTTCCCATTTAGGCTTTGATACAATTGTACATGTGACCTTTGCTTTTTGTGTCCAGAATATTTCTGTGATAAAATGTATATGCAGATCTGGTGACGTGAGTATTTCCTCCAGCATTTCAGGGAGCAATATTTTGAAGACGTATAAATTAGTATGGGGGTACAAATAGGCATACCCTGTGTCTATGAATATAGAGATAATGCAAGAATACACCATTCTGTGAATAAACAATATAACTGGATCCACTTTAAATAATGGATTGAATAGATATCTGAAAATATATCAGAAATGTTATATTGATATACAATCATTCATTCCAACCAGTTATATATCTAATGGTCATCTTAGGGTTATGGTTTATCATGAAGGGTGTGTGAGATTTGTTTCAAAATGATTATGGAAATCGATTATAATGTATTTGGAAAGAAGTCTCATTAAAAGACCAGTCAAGAAACATAGAGAAATACATGTGTTCTGGAGAAGAAAGTGATTGAAAGTGAAACAAATGCCTATAATTTTGCTAACTAGTGGATGAAATATGTATCCTATGATGTGCAAAAACTGAAAAATAGTAAGGTACCACTGTTGAATAAAAATGAACATCAAAAGATGCATCATGTCCCATAGGAATCTACTTGCATTGATGTTAAACTGGGTCAGTAACTGTAGAAATATTAGGATTTGTATGTACCTTTCACTGAAGTTAGTTTTCAGTACTAGGAAACAAATATATATTTCAGGTGAATGAATATTTCTGAGAATAATGTTGTGAAAAGTTGATTATTAATCCACATACATGAACATGAATGAATTTAGGGAGTGTATATAAGACACATACATTTCATATTATGAAAATTCTGGAGAGTGTGTGTGTGTATATATATATATATATATATATATATATATATATATATATATATATATACACACACACACACACACACACACACACACACAAACAACCACAGACAATAAACATACCAATTCATAAGCCAAACAAAATTCACCATGAAATATATATCATCCACAGATCCAAAAACATTCATTTCACTGAACATGGATTTATGTATAATGTTGTTCTACTAGGAAGCTCACCTATAGCTTGAAATTTCAGTTCCAACAGCTTTTAGGAGGAGTAATCTCTTCTCACAATTTGTAACTGCCAAGTCAGGCACCTCACAAAAATTTACTTGTGATATCACGTAGGATTCTATATGTGCATATAAAAATACATGTGCTGAATAGGCTACAGAGAAAGGGAGACAGGAATACACATATTTTTTAACTTTAAAAACACATGGAGAACTATTTCAATTAAAAATTGACTAGATTAATAACACCTACCATTTATCTTGCAAAAGGCAAGTCCAATATACACCATGTCTCCTCTGAACTGCTTGTATTTCAATTTTGTTTCGGTTATTTTTCTCCATCATATTAGTATTAGTTGTTAGAGTCTCGTAGAGTATGGGTTATTGTGAGGGATATAGTATTTTGAATGGAAAATTGAAAAATGAATCCAATGAGTATGCATATATATGGTATACAATAATCTTCCCACTCTCATCCAGAACAATGCCTTGACATTACCTTCGCCCCAAGTAAGACACAATTAGAGGAGTAGAGTTAAAATATCTGTGAATACATATCTGGGATAGAAAATGCTCAGGAGTTCACAAACATGCATGTGGTAGAGGAGTTTCCAAAAGTAAAGGACAGGGTTGATCTCCCAACCTGATCTTTCAATAAAATTGGGAGTCATCTTGCTACACAGCCATGAGAAGATAATTTTTTCTTTACTATAAATTAGTGCAAATTCCAAACCTACTTGGAATTCCTGCCCATGCCTTGAACTCACCCATATCTGGCTTTCTGACCAGATTGCAGCCCTCTCTGAAACTTTAGTGACACCTCATAAATATTGGCCTTCCCTGGCCAAAGACCCTCTCTAGGCTCTAATGGTCCTCATAATTTTTGATGCTGGGGCCAGCAAATAAAAAATGTAACCTATAATTAGTGTGATGCTTGTCAAAGTTCTGTTTTCTGTAACTCCCCTTTTGTGTAACTTTCTGGGGTATAAAGCTGGGCTGTAGGAAATGTGGGGATGCTGTCTTGTTTCCGCTGTTTGAGAGGGAGAGGCAGCCCACCCGGATGAAATAATAAGCTTGCTTTAATTTGATTTTAATTGGAGTCAGTGGTCTTTTCTTGCATCCTGGTCTAATATTTTAGAGTTCCCCAGTGAGATGACCCGACCAGATCACAAGACCAGACTCCTGGAAATTCTGAAGCTGGCCTTTCCTCCAAGGCTCCGGGCTGGAGAGCCAAGTTCAAAGGCCTTGGAGTGAGCCTTCAGTCCGGGGATCACTGCAGTGAACCATCGCACTATAACTATTAGCAAGCACCTGGTGGAGGAGGCCTCCATAGGTAAGTGGTATCTTTATAACATCTGATATCCGGTAAAGAGACATCTCTTCTGATGACAGAGAGGTGGCATGGGGAGGCTCACATATACTCCTGTCCGGGACAGTAACAAGAATCATTCTGTCCTCTGTTCTGTTCTGTAGGGAATTCCTCTGAAAGGGTAGAGAGGTGCCAACTGGCACGCAGGAGCTCCTTCCCCGGAGCTTTAGCAAGACGTTGTATTGCTCCTCTGTTTTTCTGTTTCTTCACTGGTTTTCTGTTTCTTTCTGTTTTTTTCTGTGTTCTGTATGTTTTTGGTTTGTTAGTTTTTGTGCGTTTTGTTGTGTGATTTCTGTGGTAAAAACATAATGATATTGGACGTGAAAATGGGTAATAAAGCAAGTAAGCCTGACACCCCTTTGGACTGTGTTTTAAGGAACTGTGATGAACTTTCCCCCCCTTTGTCAAGCAGGATGAGAGAAGCCCCTAGCTGGTTGCCTGGAGCACACCCACTGCAGAGGGCAATGCCTGCTGGTGACCTAAGAACTGAGTATCTCTTAGGTGAAAAAGTGAAACTCCTTTAAAACCTCTTGTCCCTCCAGATCAAGAGAGTCACAACCTTTCGGCAGAATCCCCTGTGTTTCTCCTTTGTTAGCAAAGCAGTAAACCTCCCTTTTTCTTTTTCTCAAACGCTGTCCTCATTATTAAATTGGTATTAATTGGCTTCAACATCAGGAACCAAAATTTAAGTTACAAATTTTGATACCCTCACCCGGACCCCGGGACTTTTTGAGAGCTGACTACTGAAATATTAGGAGACGGAGCGTGCTCGGGGTGGAACTGAACCAGAGGAGCTAATCCTGTAAGTAAAAGGAGGGACTGAAGGACTCCCAGCAGCTGCCAAAGCCCTGTTGCTTCAGAGAATTCCCTCCTTCCGTCTCTGCACTGTAAGAATTATGCCACCTCTGTCTTATTAAAAAAGAGAATAAGAAAAAGGGGACACTAAATGCAGTAAAGTCACCATGGAGACCCTTGATTTCACATTTCAGGTTGCTCCTCTTTGAAAACATCTGTTCCCCTTGTGGGGACATCTATCGTGCTACAGGTGTAGGAGATTTTTCTCTTATCTGTTATGTTTTAAAGGCTTCTGTCTGTCAGCCATAGTCTGGAGCTCCTTTCTGTCTGTCTTGTGTCTTTGTTTCTGGCCCTTAAAGACATGTGCAATAATGTGTTCATATTATAAATTGTTTCTTGGGAATGATCTTAGCTCAATGTGTGTCTAAATGATGACGTTTTATTGTAACAATCTGGTATCTGAATGGGTTTTTGAAGCATTGTACAATCTTGCAGTTAAAAGTCTGGTTCATATAATTGTTTAGTTTATGATTTTAGATAATTCATGCAAGAGAACTTAAATACTTAGCATGGAAAACTAAAGAACTCTATTTCCAAGTTGGCAAGTAACTTCCCAAACATTCAGTCTTATTTTTCACCAGTTTTGAATTGGGTAGACTGGGAAAATATCACAGTGTGTACCAGTGCATTGATTTGGAAAAGGATAGTAAATCATAGTATGGTATCTGTTGACAGAACAAGATGTAAAGATATAAAATTTTGTGAATTGTAACTTAAAATTGTACCATAATTTTCAACATCCAAACCTGAAAATTATGGTTAAAATGCCTTAGGCCTGAGGTGTCTGCTCAGAATAGCAGTTTTTCCCTGCTCCTTCCAGACCTCAGCCAGGCCTTATGTTGAAATGCAAATGAAAGAAGCCTACTAGCTCAGTAGGAGACTGATCTGAGGCCTAAGGGGGGGGGGAGAAAAAATTACATTGTATGGTATTTACTAATAACTGCCCAGTCACTTTTTCTAGGACTCTTATTTTTTTCCTTAGATTCTGTATTGTTTTTAACTCATGATTTTGATCCTACAGACCTAGGTTACTGTTTTTCTGATCAGTTCTATCTTTGACCAACAGTGGAGTTTTTGAAACATTGCAATGGAGATTTCACCTTCGAAAAGCTACAAGGCCTTTACTATAATTATGTGTGCACACTCTTGTTATGTGTTGTATGTGTATATATACATATGTCCGTATATCATGTATATTATATACAAATTAACATACATAAGGAGCGCTCATAAAAAAAGGAGCACTCACAAAAACAAATTTTAAAAAGCGGATCCAAAGATCTTTAATTTATGTGATTTAAATGGTTCACTTTAAATTGGATAAACAGATAAAAATAAATGTCTTTAAATTTAAGCTTACATGTTTTTCTAGGTGTTCAAAAATCTAATAAAATATTAATGTCGACAAAAGGTCTAATATGCCTTGGTTCTAGGACATTTCCTTCAACAAAAAAATGGTCTACACTGTTCAATACTTTTGTCTAATATTTTGATAAATAAATAAATTAAATTTGATATTTGATTACTCATTCATGAGTATTCTTGTTAGATATGTTATTGATTTACTAAGGTCTGTATAAGTTTGTTCTAAAGTCTGTATAAGATTGTAAAAATCAGTCATGTGTAAAAGACACAAAAATTTCTTAAAATATACGTTTACCAATAACATTGTGTTTATTAAGTTTTATTTTTCTAGAGCAAGCAACCATAAATATTAAACAACTTATTAAATACGATATGTTATTTTAGAGCACTGTACTGCCATTTCTTTAAAAGCTAAACTTGGTTAACGTAGAAACATCAATGCAATTATGATGCTATTAATGTGCTCATATCTTCCAGGAATACAAGTCTCTAAGGTAGAAACTTTAAAAGAGCATTATGTGAAGCTGGTGTTCTGAAGTTGTATGGTAAAAAAAAATATATTGGGCATTTATTTACCTTTTATCAATAAGATATGTAAACTTTTATGTTACTTTTTACATTGGGGAACAATTTGAATGTATTTTTATGTTAATGAGAGCCTTAGCTATGAAAAGGATAAAACTTTCAGCGTTTATTTTATTCATGTTTTAAATGTTATATTATATGGTGTTAACTAATGTTCATGTGACCTCAAACAATTAATGTTAACTTTTTAAACTGATATTTAAAAACAAAGATCATCTTTAGAACTAAAACACTTAAGATTTATAAAGAGCCCTGCCTTACTTGAGATAAGGCTCTGTGTCCCAACTTACTACATGTGAGAATGACTACGAAAGCAGTGGGTCAGATGTTATTTCATTTAAAGTTACATTCAAAAGTTCTTTTTTTTTCATATCAAGATTATTAGGATCTCAAACAAGAAATATAATAAATAACTCAGCCTAAAAATTCAGGGTAGCTATTACACGAACTAAGTATATTTACTCTTGTTAATTCTATTTTGTAATTTCCTTATAAGTGATCTAAAGATTCCCTGTTAGTGTTTTACAGAAGTGTTGCTTTAAGAACACAACATGGGTTAATTAAAGATAACAAGTCATCACCAAAAGACAGACAGAAAAATACAGATCCCAATTAATAAAAAGAAAAATAATTTTAAATTACAGACATTAAAGCCCAGTACTCTTAATATAAGGCTGCTAAAATTTATTTGCTGGATGTTTAAAATTAGGATTTAAAATTAAAGTTAAATGAAAAGGGCCAAGAAAACCAATATTTGATTCTTGCCCTCTGAGTCAGTCTGTATCCAGGGAACAGGGGACTTCCCTAAAGAGCTTTGCAACTCTGAGCCACTGGAGAACAGAAAGCCAATCAGTGCATTTTCTATGAAGAAGACAGTCATCAGAGAAGGGAGACATCCCTGATGCTTCCGAGGGAAGCCACAGGGTCAAGCAAGACCTGGACACACCTAGCGAAAATGGCACTAGCAGAACTGAGAAGCTGCTCTCAAGTTTCCCCAGGAATGACTCCCGTAAAAGCTCAGCTGACTGTTCATAATAGATAGAAACAAAAGTCAGTTTGACTGCTTCATCTTAAACATTTAGGAAAGACAGTTAAACGCAAAATACAGCCATTCCTGGGCATTTTAAATAATAACAGTAATAATAATATTTTAAGGTATACACTTTATGTTAGCCTCCCAAAATAAATAAGACTGGAGGCTACAAAGAAGGGTTCTCAGAGAGGAATGCCTGATAACTATAAAAAGAGACTATCAAGAGGAGCTGCCAGAGGCAGAAGTTTTTAGTTTAAGGCCTACAGATATTCCTAACCTACACAGGTAATATTGGAGTTTGCTAGTACAATTATCCAGCCTTGAGTAACAGAATTAAGGGTTTCTCTATTAGACACAGAGGTCATACTAGTAAAAGAATTTTGCAGGATCAGATGGTATTAAATTATAACACTGTATTTTATGGGGAGGGACAACTGTAACCCTAAATGTTAAATATTAAGTTGACAGTCCTGATAACTGGGGATATTTAAGACTGGTGAGGGAACTTCTATACAGTGACATGTTCCAGCTGCTGCAACATTTATTCAGTACTCATGTATTTTGTTTCTCTCATAGAAAAACCCATCCCCAGATGACTTTACAACCTGTACTTCCCCAACCAGACTTCAAACCGAACTGACTTCGAAAAGGCAACTCATGTCTCTCAGACCGTACCCCCTCACGTCACCCTCTCTCAGCTCAGAAGAAGTCAAAATGAGTGATGCCTCGCTTCTTACTACAATGGAGCCAAAAATAAATAGACTATCAATATAAGTAATTAATTAAGTCAGTAAAATCAGGGAGACCGGTTTTGGGTGAGTTCAAAAAATGGGGAGACTGTTACCTGAGGAATTAAATTTCCCTCAGTGCTCGTCCCCTACCCTATCAAAGATTTGAAAGGGACACATTAGAAAATGGGGGAATGATAGACCCAACCTGATATTTTATTTAAATTGGAGCCATCTTGACACAAAGCCATGAAAAGATAATTTTGGCTTAACTATAAATTACAGCAAATTCTGAACCTGCTTTGAATGCCTGCCCATGCCTTGAACTCACCCATGCATGGCTCTCTGTCCAGATAACAGCCCTCTCTGAAACTTTATTTACACCTCATAAATATTGGCCTTCCCTGGCCAGACGACACTCTCTGAGGCTCTAATGGTTCTCATAAATTCTGATGTTGGGGCCAGCAAAAAAAAAAATGTATACTATCGTTAGTGTGATGCTTGTCAGAGTTCTGTTATCTGTAACCACCCTTTTCTGTAACATTCTGCGCTATAAAGCCATTCTGTAGGAAAGGTGGGGTTGCTCTCTTGTTCCCGCGGTTTTGGGAGGGAGACACAGCCCGGGTGGTGGAAATAATAAGTTTGCTTTAATTTGATTTTAATTGGAGTCAGTGGTCTTTTCTTGCGTCCTGGTCTAAAAGGTAAACACTCCACCAACATCGAGCTCTGCCTGCCTAAAGACTACTTGAGAAACTGCCTCTGAGGATGGGCACTTGACATATATGTTGTTGTCAGGAGCTTTAGCTTCCATTCTAAGGAGACCATTAAAGCTGAGTCTGCATCTATGTGACCCGGAGGACATTGTTTCTTATTTTCCAAATAACATGAGGCAGCAGTGCTGACTTCTCTCCTTGTAGGTAAACTGTGGCCACTGAAAGCTAAGTGTCTCCGCATGTGGACTGTGAAGCCATTTGGTCATCCTCCACTTTTCATGGTGTTTCTTGCTGCTGCACTGGGAGTTTGGTATTTGCTTCACGAAATACAAGGAGTTCAACTGGGACACAGTGCTGGAGGGAGTCCTGTCACGTGTGGTGGGTCAGGGTCTGCAGGAGAATGCACCAACCAGGCTTCTATTCCACATACCTTGTCCCCTTAACCATAGCAACCTGATTCTGAACATTGCCCTGAAACATCTCCATATAACAAGATGCCTTTTATGGAGAGGATTCAGACATATACGTGATTCCTGTCTGCACCATGTCAGCCACAAGCCATTTGGAAGTCAATGACAGATCCACATGGCTTGACAAGAGATGCTTTATCACACACCTGCACATCAGAGCTCTGGGCCCACTACTCAGCAGCCTCCAACATACTGGTATCTGTGTTATACACCGTTTTCATGAAACCCAGTCAATCAAGGCACTGTCTGGTACCCTCATGATCAGCAACAGGACATCCAAAGATTCTCCAGGGCCACCTGGTCATGGGAATTTCAAAAATTTCATGGTATTTATCTAGCCATTTTTCAAGGATGAATTTGGGGAAACTGTGGGTTTAAATTCATTCAGGAACCATTAAATTTTGAAGAAGCACATTTCAAGGAAAGCTCTGGTGAACTCTCAGAGGCAAGGCTTCCCAAAGAGTGGCCCAAAGGACACATGAAGCCAGGCCCATTGAGGTCTCCAATGTAAGGTCCATGTATGTTTTGACTCTCAACTATGGCGGCCAATCTTTCAGAATAAAGTCATGTGATATCCAGGCTGAGTTTGACAGTACTCTTTGGAAAGCCACCCTTTTCTATATCTCAGTTTTCAAGGGTGAATCTCATGCATGGCCACCTAAAATCCCAACACAATTCATGGCAATACTTCTCTGAGGTCAGTTCCATTACTCAGTCTCTATGGGAAATCACACCATAGTTCAAGCTCAGGTGGACCCAGGCATCTTTACCAACCACCACACAGCTGACCACAATTAAAACCAAAACACTCCCACATGGCCCTCATCTTCTTCCACATATACACTCATCATAACCTCTGGCTGGAGGTTTCCATGAGGGGCGCAGCCCAAGACACTGTCCAAAATAAGCACACTTGCGCCTCATTTGCCTAAAGTCAGCTTGGCCTGGACACCCTTCCTGTGAACAAAGAGTGATCAATTAGTCCTGCTCTATAACTGCTCCGCTTCTCCAATTTGAGGCCTACTGACTGTCTGGTATAGATTCTTCATGAGAATTTGTGTCATGAGAAAACTCAAGCACCTATCGGCTAGCCTCTAGAGGGCTTTGAAGAACTCATTTGACCCAAAGAATTCCTATTTTCACTTGATGGAGGTCAGGAAGGTTACAAAAGATGGCGAGACACTTCATCCACAAAGACTGCTCTTTTGGCCATTTTGGTTATGAATGCACACTTGGAAACTTTCTTTAGATGCATCAGATGCTGACAATCTAAGCCACTGCCTCACAAAGGGCCAAGAGGCTGATTCAGCCACATCCCTTTCCAAAGCAATTAAGCAAAGAGTCACAGGTGATGCCCATTCATTTCCGTTTGTAAACTGTTTTCTTCAGGCTTCACAAAGGGGTGGCCTGAGGCAAAGACCTTCCTGACATTCAGGACAACAGAACAATAGGTAAGCAAAAAGCCCAAAGCAGTATTTCTCCACTGAGACTTTACTGGTCACACAGAATTCTGAGTTTTTGAGATGCTCCCATTCCCTTCAGCTATTAAGTACATGCCCATGTCAGAGAGCTTGGAGGTGGTGCATATCTTGGAAACAAAACCATGAGGCTATTCTGGAGAGTGGCCCGTATTCAAGAAGAAGAGAGAAACTTAGGAAGGTAGTAGGTGTTGCCCATCCATAAGGCAAGCCACTCTCCATTCTTAAATTGGGCAGGATGAATGCTGGGAAGCTTTCTACCAGACAGGACACAACCATTGATGCATTCTCTTTTCAAATGTCTATAACCATTTATACAGTGGGATACACAGACATAGAAACACTCATGTTGTCAAACAAATTTCTAGAAACATTCCACTCCAAACAAACAAACCGACTTATCCTCAGAACATGAGACTAAACAACAAACTCATAGGGACACCCACAACAGCACCTCCTTCCCCCAAGTATGTCTGTGACTATCCTCAGTGTCCTCTGACTGGTGGGCCATACTATGTTCCCCGAAGTGGCCTGTTCTGTCTCAGATCTGGTCTTCTTTGCCAACTCTTTGAAGTTGTCAGGAGCCATGGTTGAGCCACTACCTGCTTTCTCAGAAAAGGCTTCTATTCAGACCTCTCCTGGCATTTGGCCATCATCACTTAAGTAGGTACCAAGAAAGACTGACTCTGTCCTTGATAAATCCAAACAATTGAGACCACTGGGACTGGGACTGGGACTTCTCTGGGTGCCTGGCAGTCAATCACCAAGGAAGTGTGGTAGGTGACTTCCTTCAGGAAATGAATGAGGTCACTGCCTTGGCAACCACTTTGTACTAACAGTTGCTTCCAAGGGTCCCATGAGATGGAGTCTGCCCCTACTTCCTGTGACACTTACACAAGTTAGAATGGTATATCAACCACAGGCACCCAGGAACAGCTCTCCACACAGGCCTGGGCCTGGTTTGGTCCATTTAATCTACATTAAGAAGAGAGAGGCTGATTCAGTCACATTCCTTCATCCTGACCAGGTTGTTTGACATGGAAGTTGACTTTTGCTCTCTCACATGCTTCATAGGTGCCTACAACTTCTTCAGGGATGATTTCTGCATGGAACTTTGAGGTTCTCAGCAGGTGGAAGATCGCCTACATTCCTGTATTGTAAGATCAACAATTTCCCTGTTCTTTTGTAAAGTTAGATTGAGGGAAGAGTGTATGGTTAAGGTTAATAACAGGTTCGATTTCGATTAGGAATCATTTTGCAGAATAAATAATGGTATTGGAAACCTGTGATATTTACATGAATATGCGGTGAAATATAAGTATGAAAACAGAAATCTAGGTAAGATTTGAAGTCCATAAGGGCGTTGGGTGGCCTGGACCCCATCCTTTGAAGCAGGAATGATCAAATAGCCCTGCTGCTAATACTGCTCTTCTTCTCCAATTTGAGGCCTACTGACTGTCAGGAATATATTCTTTCTGTGATTTGGAGTCATGAGAAAACCCAAGCACCTATGGGCTAGCCTCTTCAGGTCTTTGAAGAACTCATTTGACTCAAAGGATTGCTATTCTCACTTGAATGTAGTCAGGAACTGAAAAGGTCATCGAACGTTGGAGGAAAAGACCCACAAGAAACTGTCTCATGCCAAAAGAAATGGTTTATTGGGGGTCCAGGATCTGGGGCTCAGAGCTCACTCCAGAGGAGGAAAGAAAAAAGATCCCCGAGAACAACTTGAGCAGAGTTTATATACATTCTTTAGAGAGGGCAGGGACTTTACATACATCATAGCCTCCTTTAGGAAATCATCATACACCGCAGGAAAATCAAATAGCAACTCTAAAACAAGATTAGCACATCCATTGGCGGGAACAGGTAGGGCAGGGGGTGATTTTTAGCCCTGAGAAGGGGTATACATTTAAACTGGTTGGTTGAAGCCCTGAGATGTATTCGTGCTGAGCTGCAGGGTTTCTGGGAAGGGGTTGTTTAGCTACTAGGTGGTGAGGGAAGATTTCAACACACATCTAATGGGCAGTTCTGGGAATTATCTTAACTGCCACAGGAATTTCAGGTTCTGAGTGCAGCTTGGAAACTTTACAAAACCTGGTTCTTTACGTTTCAATTTAAATTTCTTTTATTCTTTCATTTTCCACTCCTTTTTCTGACTACTTTTAATCTTAAAAGTAATGAATCATAATTATTGCGGGTTCTCAGATTCTATTTCTGCCAGTGGATAGTATTTTTATCTGATTACCATGAATTTTTTCCTGCCCAATCTGAACCTGGAGAAAGGAAACTATGCAGTTTAGCAAACAAGATCCCACATTTAGTAACACCATAAGGATGATCAGGGGTCCAGCTAAGTCTGATAAAAGTTTAGTTAACCAAGAGGACTGGGTAAACCATGACTCAAAACACCCTTGTTGAATCTCCCTTTCTCTCTGGTGCTCTTCAAGGCATTTTCTCAATTTACTCATGGATTCTTTAAAACTCCACTATGGTCAGCATAAAAACAGCATTCTTCTCTCAGTAAAGCACAGATGCCCTCCTCCCTCATGAAGAGGAGGTCTAATCCTTGCCTTTTCTGTAAAAGAACCTCAGAGAGAGAGGTTAAGGATTCCTGCAAAACTGTGATGGAGGTCTCTAACGTTTTCAAGTCTTGATCTATTGCTGTTTCTAATCTGGCCATTTGTTGTGACCCACGGATCATAGCAGCTGTTCCCGTACCCACTCCTGCAGTAACTCCTATCCCCAGTAGGATGGCTAGAGTAAGAGACACTGGCTCCCGGTGAAATCAGGTTGTTAGTCCCCCTAGTAGACCTTCAAATTATTCTGCATCATCATAGAGCACCCTGGGGAGTATCTGCACCATTACACAATAATTTACAGAGCTATCTAATACCTGGGCTGAAATGCAAGGAGTTCTGATTGTGTGGAGTTCAGTACCATAATGGTTCCTTTAATTAGTTCCCAGGGGGAGGAGTCAGCTGTATTCTGGACTGGGAAAGTAGGCAAAGACCGAAACCAGGAAGTATGAGATGGTAGAGGGGTTCTGGTACATCTAGGCATGGGAGGTTTAGGAGGTTTAATTCCTGGCTTGAGGGGATTGGGCCCTATTGCTGTGGGCTTTTCTTCCTTTTTAAGCTGGATGGTGAACGAGAGAGCAAAGTCATAACCAGGGCCATAAATATAAAATCGCATTCCCCTAGTATTTCCCATAGGCCATGTTGTTCTGAGGTATCCCCTTCCTTTGGAAGTGAAAGTTATTTGAGGGGGTAACATAGACTATTCTTTCCACAGCGAGTTTTTGACACCGCTTGGCTAGCGGCACATTTCTTGGGATCAATCCAGGTGTCATTTGGTCCTACCTGAATCATACTGTCTGGAGAGTTTGGGTTCCACCATGCACTCCCGTTTGTTCACATCCCCAAGATCTACAATAAAAGTCAATGGGTCCTCCACAGGTTTGGGCCTGTTTGCAACTTCGGAAATCAGCTGGGCACACATAAAAATCAAGACTGGCTAGTTTGCACCTCAGTTGGGGAGATGACATCCATAATTCATGGGGTAAGGTGGTCTATGTTGCCCTGGTTTGGGTTTGAGTGGGATATGTGTAGGGTCCTCTATGTCAGGGAGATCCCAGTCAGAGAGGCCTATAACAAGCTGACAAATGTCTCGGTGGAGAGATGGCCACCTAGTCCATAAGGCGGCTGTATGTGAAATAGACCACACTACTTGCCCAGTAGGATTTATAACTTGCCATTGTTGCTGAACAGGCTGATGGGGATTAGGAATGCTGGTGGCCAGGGGAAGAATCCATAGCCCTATCCACACGACAGACACGCAACTTGAGAGGGTTACCAGTCAGTTTCAGTTTCCAGCCGGAATCTGTACAGGGCACAGGCTTGAGATGTGAGGCATGTATCCAGGAAGTGATCCCATCCAATTTCACCACTGTAGGTGTTATAAGCAGCACCTGGTATGGTCCTTTCCAGCGGGGTTCCAGGGATGACACCTGATGCCGTCTCACGTAGACTAAGTCTCCCACTTGATAACAATGTGGGGTTTCTTTGTCTCCAGGCTGATAAGCAGTGGCCAACTATATCCACAGGTATCGCTGGGTGCTGGGTTTGTTCAAGGGCTTTAATTCTGTCAAGCAAGGGTGTGTGAAAGGAATCATTAAGTCTCGAGTTGGTGTTAGGTCCCTTACTGGAGGAGGGGCACCATAGAGAATTTTATAATTGGTGAGGTTACACAAAGAGGCATAGAGGTTATTTCTTGCAGGAAACAGTGCATAAGATTGGAGCATAGTCCAATATTTTATGCCGGTCTCCAGGCTTAATTTCGTTAAGGTCTCTTTGATGGTTCTATTCATCCTTTCTACCTGTCCTGAGCTCTGGGGTCTATAAGCACAATGTAACTCCCAATTAATCCCCAGGGTCCTGGCGAATCCCTGACTTACTTGGGCTACAAATGCCGGTCCATTGTCGGACCCTATTACCTTAGGCAAGCCGGACCTTGGAAAAATGTCTTCTAGGATCTTTTTGACCACCATCTGAGCCGTTTTTTTCTTCATGGGGAAGGCTTCGACCTATCCTGAAAAAGTACCTACAAAGACTAGGAGATATTTAAGTCCATAACTTGCTGGCTTAATTTGAGTAAAGTCCACTTCCCAGAATTGTCCTGGTCTGGTTCCTCGTAAGTGCTTCCTGCAGGAAGCTTGGATGGGTAACTATTAACTAATTGACAGACTTGACAAGCTCTAGTCACCTGCTCAGCTATTTCTTTCCTCTTTGAGTCAGTCAATAATAAGTCCTTTCTTCGGTCCTTTAAGAGTGCCTACAACTTCTTTGAGTCTAAGTGGGTGAGCTAGTGTAAGTCTTTGACATAAAGGTGGGCTTTTTGAAATTGTAAACTTGGCTCTGTAGGGTCCCAGAGTTCTGTATCTGTCTCCTCAGATGATAAGTTGCCTGAAGGTTCCGGAGCTGCCAAGTCTCCTGATTTTTGTTCCCCCCCATGTGGAAAAAGTTAACAGAGTCACTTCGTTTAGGGCTGCCAATTAAGCTTCCTCATCTGCCCTTCTGTTTCCAACCACCACGGGGTCGTTTCCCTTCTGGGGCCCTGGACAGTGCCCTATAGCTAGTTCTTTAGGGCCCTGCACTGCTGAGAGAAGGTGGATGATCTCATCTTCATTCTTTATTTCTTTCCTGGAAGAGGTTACTATTCTCTTTGCTGGTAAATAGCCCTGTGCACATGAGCAGTGGCAAATGCATAGCGGCTGTCAGTGTATATGGTTGCCCTTTTGCTTGTTGCTAGTTCCAATGTTTTCGTAAGAGCAATCAGTTCTGCTTTTTGGACTGATGTCCCTTCTGGGAGACCAGAGGACCAGATGACATTAGTTTTGCTAAGTACTGCTCATGCAGCCCGCCGCTTACCGTCTTGGAGAAAGCTGCTGCCATCTGTAAACCATACGACTTCAGGGCGAGGCAGTGGCTGATCCTTCAAGTCTTGTCGTATACTGGTTTTCTCTGCCAGTATGTTTTGACACTCATGAGCGACGGGTCCTGATGATACTTCTGGCAGCAGTGTAGCCGGGTTGAGTGGAGCAGGGGGTCCCAGCATTATACTGTCTTTGTCAAGCAAGAGGCTCTGGTAGTGCTTAATTCTGGAGTTTGATAGCCACCTCTCTGGAGGCTGGCAGATGATGCTCTCCAGGGCATGGGGGACTATAATGGTGAGCTTCTGTCCCAATGTTCATTCATGAGCATCTTTTATTAGAAGGGCTGCCACTGCTATAGCTCTTAAGCAAAGGGGCCACACGCTAGCCACTGGGTCCAGTTTTTTTTTATAAGAATGCTACTAGCCATTTCTAAGGTCCAAATGTCTGAGTGAGCATTCCCCGTGCTATTCCTTTCTTTTCTTCTATGTAGAGATTGAAGGGTTTATCTACATCTGGTAGTGCTAAGGCTGAAGCAGAGAGCAGCACCTTTTTTTTGACATTATCAATAGCTTGTTTGTACTCAGGGGTACATTGGAAGTGGGCATCCCCTTTTATCAGAGTGTATAAACTTGCAGCCAGAGATGCGAACACAGGAATCCATAACCTGCAAAAGCTGGCAGTCCCAAAAAACTCTCTGAGTTGTCTCTTATTAGAAGGGGGAGGTATCTGCACAATGGTTTGTTTTCTGGGCTCAGTGAGCCATCGTTTGCCACCCCTAAGAGAATAACCCAGGAAGATTACTTCTTGCTGACAAAAGTGGGCCTTTTGGCAGAAGCCCTATATCCAAGCCGAGCAAGCTCGAATAATAGTGCTTGGGTCCCAGACTCAGAGTTCTCCTTGGTGTCGGCTGCCAGTAGCAGATCATCCACATATTCGAGTGGGGTGACTTCAGGGTGGGCAGTTCTGAAGTCGTTGAAGTCCCTGTGGAGGGCTTCATCAAAGAGAGTGAGGGAGATTTTGAACTCCTGTGGGAATCTAGTCCCGGTTAATTGGCCAGATGTTCCAGTTTTTGGGTTTATCCACTTGAAAGCAAACAGCAACTGACTGTCCTTATGTAGGGGCAAGCAGAAGTAAGCATCTTTTAAGTCCAGCACAGTGTACCATTCCCGCTCTGGATTCAGAGTGCTAAGCAAATTATATGGGTTGGGTACTGTGGGGTGAATGTCCTGCACTCTGTTGTTGATCTCTCTTAGGTCTTGAACAGGATGGTAGTCCCCAGTTCCTAGCTTTCTAACTGGTAGCAGCGGGCTATTCCAGGCTGATTGACAGAGCCTTAAGACCCCAAGAGTCAGGTATTTCTGAATATGGGGCCTTATCCCATCCTTAGCTTCTTTGCTTAGGGGATATTGTTTAACACTGATTGGAGAGGCAGAGGCTTTTAATTATACTGCTATTGGAGGTTGTTTAAGGGCTAGACCTAACCCAGCAGTTTCTTCCCAGACATGAGGATAATCTTTTATCCATTTCTGTGCGAGTTTGCTTTGTTGATCAGTCCTAGGGGACACGAAGAGTGATGTTCACCTTCTACGGACATAGTCAAAGCCGTGACTATGGGAGCTTTTACTGAAGGCTTTAGAAACTCCACTTGGGGACCATCAGGGATAAAGGTTATTCTAGACCAGAGTTTGGTAAGCAGATCCCTGCTCATCAATGGGGCTGGACATTCTGGGATTACTAGAAAAGAGTGTGGACTTTTCCATTTACTAGGTTCATAATCCTCTTTTTTGTCCAAGCCTGATATCTACTGCCATTAGCCCCTTGAACTAGGGACCATTTATTTATTTATAGGGGGCCCAGTGGGGTCTTAAGGGCTGAGTATACTGCTCCTGTATCCATTTCAAAGTTCACTGGAATCCCCTCCACTTCAAATGTTACCCTGAGATCGGGGAGGGGATCCAAGCCCCGACTTTCTTAGTCCTCTTCTAGAGTCAGCATGGCGGGCTCGTGTGGCTGCTCCTTTTTGGGCCACTCTTTGGCTCAGTGTCCTTTTTCTTTTCAGTAGGCACATTGATCTGATGCCAGGGGCAGCCTTTGGCGTGGGCCCAGGTATCCCTTTCTGTCTCCCTGCATTTAACCTTCTGGAGTATTTTTTGCTGTGAACAAAACCTTAGCCAATGCTTTAGTCTGCCTTTTGCTCCTTTCATCCTTCTTTTGTTCCCTTTCCTTCTCTCTCCTCTGTTCCTTCTCCTCCTCAATTTCTCTCATATAATATAATGTCTCAGGTTCTCTGACTAAATCTCTTAACATCATATCTTGTAATCCATCTAGACATTGTAACTTCCTCTTAATATCTAGGGCAGCCTGCTCGATAAAGGCCATTGCAACAGATGCCTTTTGGTCCTCTGCCTGAGGATCAAAAGAAGTATATTTCCTTTATGCTTCCATAATTCTCTCCTGAGACATACAGGGAGACTCATTAGGCCCTTGGATAATCTCTCTTACATTGGCCAAATTAGTCGGCCCTCTGGCGGTCGCTTGGCGACCCGCTATACCCGCTATTAGAGCCCGGCGATAAGTGGACAGATGCTACCTACCTTCAAAGTTGTTGCGTTCCCAGTTGGGACGGTTCATTGGCCCGTAGGGACGGAGAGGGAGCATCACAGGGGATTCTGAGTTTTCTATTATCCATCACCACCGGGTTCCTTTAGGTGGCCCTGCTTCCTCCAGGGGAGGAGGGGCTGCTGCTGCTGCAGGGAAGTCCCCTGGAGGGCTTGAGTCTGGCCCAATTGCCTCTAGCAGCTGAGAGGCTGAGTCAGTGGCGGGAGGATCATCTGGAACATGTTGGGGGTTGGGGAGCGAGGGTAGAGAATGAGGAGGGGGAAGAGTATCCAGTCTTGTGACTCAGGGAGAATGGTGGGGAGAGCGGGAGTTGTGGAAGGTTTGAATGATATAATCATGAGGGAAGGGGTATATGTCTGTTGATCTGGGTGGCCACGTGGCCCCAGCTAAAAGACAATATCTCTGACTTTTCGGATTAGAGGGAAGTGGAAGGATCCTTCTGGTGGCCATCCGACTCCCAGGATGGGCCATACTGAAGCTCAGAGAGTCTGCCAGCTCTGGCGTTTTACTGAAAAAGAAAGATTCTGGGCCCTTGAGCGGACATCAGTCCAATGATCAAGGGTCAGGGACAGAGGCATAGAAGTGCTTTGTCCCATAATGGAAGTTACTCAAACAGGGACAGTGAAGACACAAACTCGACACACACAATGACAAACAGTAAACGTTTACCATGAGTCCAAGACAACGATTAGAACTGAGTAACTGGCAAAACCTGATGGGTTAGACAATAAATACAGACAGTAAACTCAACCTGAGTTCAGGACAATGAACAAAACTGAGTAGCTGGCAAAACCTTTTGGGCTGGAAAACCGAATCCTGAAGCAAAATATAACCCAGTTGAGGAAACTACTATTCCTTGATTTCCCTAGTCCTCTGGAGTGCCCCCAGGGACGTGACCTTTGGCTCTGTGACACTTCTGTCAGCCAACATAGGAGAGACCTAATGCCCTCACCCACAGCAACTTTGCCACGCCTTAAACGGAAACCCAAAACAAGAAACAGGCGCCTTACTTACACTAAGAGAAGTCAGTTGGCGTCTTTTGCCCGCTGCTGCCGAATATCTCACCTGGAGCCTCCAGATGAAAAGGTGGGGCGAAGGTCGGAGAAAAACACCACCAAGAGACTTTCTCATGAAACAGAAAAGGGTTTATTGGGGGTCCAGCATGCTGGGGCTCAGAGCTCACATCAGAAAAGCAAACAACAAAGAGCCCAGAGAACAATTTGAGCAGAGTTTATATACATTCTTTAGAGAGGGCAGGGACTTTACATACATCATAGCCTCCTTTAGCAAATTACCATGTACCCTGGGAAAATCAAATAACAACTCCAAAACATGATTAGCACATTCATTGGCGGGAACAGGTCGGGCAGGGGGTGATTGGTCAGCCCTGTGAAGGGGTAGACATTTAAACTGATTGGTTGAAGCCCTGAGATGTATATGTGCTGAGCTGCACGGTTTCTGGGAAGGGGTTGTTAAGTAACAAGGTCGTCTGGGAAGATTTCAACTCACATCTAATGGACACATCAAAGAATTGTCTTTACTGACTCAGGAATTTCAGGTTCTCAGTGCAGCTTGTAAACTTTACAAAACCTGGTTCTTTACGTTTCAATTTCAATTTCTTTTATTCTTTCTGAACTTTACAAAGAAAGGCCAGAGACTTCATCCACAATGGCTGCTCTTTTTGCCATTTTGGTTTTGGATGCATGCATGGGATCTTTTTTAGATCCATTTTGTGCTGATATTCGAAGCCACAGCCTCACACAGGGTCAAGAGGCTGATTAAGACACATCCCTTTCCAAAGCAATTACTTCTCTGAGGTCAGTTACAGAACTTAGTCTCTGAGCAGAATCACACCAGAGTTCAAGCCCAGATGGACCCAGTCATCTCTTCCAACCGCCACACAAATGACCACAATTAAAACCAAAACACTCCCCCAAGGCCCTCATCTTTTTTCATATATACACTCATCATAACGTCTGGCTGGAGGTTTCCATGAATGGCGCAGTCCAAGAGAGTTTCCAAAATAAGCTCACTTGCCCCTCATTTGCCTAACCTCAGGGTAGCCTGGACACCCTTCCAGTGAACCAGAATTGATCACATAGGTCTGCCGTTAATACTGCTCTGGTTCTCCAATTTGATGCCTACTGACTGTCAGGTATAGATTCCTTATGTGATTTGGAGTCATGAGAAAACTGAAGCACCTCTGCAGGGATTGGAAGAACTCATTTGACACAAAAGATCACTATTCTCACTTGATGGACATCAGGAAAATAACAGAGGAAGGTGAGAGACTTCATCCACAATGACTGATATTTTTGCCATTTTGGTTTTGGATGCACACATTGGATCTTTCTTTAGATCCATCAGTCACTGAGAATCTAAGCCATAGCTTCACAAAGGGCCAAGAGGCTGATTCAGACACATCCCTTTCCAAAGTAATTAAGCAAAGAGCCACAGGTGATGCACATTTATTTCCATTTTAAAACTGTTTTCTTCAGGCTTCACAAAGGGTGGCCTGAGGCAAAGACCTTCCTGACACTCAGGACAACAGAACAATAGGTTAGCAAAAGGCCCAAAGCATGGTTTCTCCACTGAGACTTTCCTGGTCACACTGATATCTGAGTTTTCTGAGATGCTCGCCATTCCCTTCAGCTAACCAGTACATGGCCATGTCACAGAGCTTGGAGGTGGTACATATCTTTGACACAAAAATATGAGCCTATTCTGGAGAGTGGCCAAAATTCAGGAAGAAAACAGGAAATTAAGAAGGTTGTAGGTGTTGCCTTTCTATAAGGCGAGCCACAGTCCATTCATAAATTGGGAAGAATGAATGCTGGGAAGCTTTCTACTAGACAGGACACATCTATGGATGCATGCTCTTTTCTAATGTCTACAACCACAGACACACTGGGATACACAGACCTAGAAACACTCACCTTGTCAAAGGACTTTCTAGAAACAGTTCACTCCAAACCAAACAAACAGCCTTTCCTACCTATTCTCAGAACATGAGACAAAACCACAAACTCACAACCACACTCAAAAAGTCACCTCCTTCCCCCAAGTAAGTCTGTGACTATCCGAAGTGTCCTCTGACTGGTGGGCCATACTATGTTTCCCCAAAATGGCCTGTCCTGTCTCAGATCTGTTCTCCTTGTCCAACTCTGTGAAGTTGTCAGGAGCCTGTGCTGACCACTACCTGCTGTCTCAGGAAAGGCCCATTTTCAGAGGTCTACTTGAATTTGGCCATCCTCAAATCTTTAGGTACCAAGAAAGACAGACTCTGTCCTTGTTAAATCCAAACAAGTGAGCCTACTGGGAATGGAACGGGTACTGGCTCTTTGTGCCTGGCTTCCTGGATCCCAAGTTCAGAGACTTCCATCCCCCAAGAAGTGAGGTAGGTCAATTCCTTCAAGAACGGAATGAGATCACTGCCTTGGCAACCACTTTGTCCTAACAGTTGCATTCAAGGGTCCCTTGAGATGGAGGCTGCCACTACTTCCTGTGACACTTTCAGAAGTTAGAATTGTATATCAACCATAGGCACCCAGGAGAAGCTCTCCACACAGGGTTGGTTTGGTCCATCTTCTTTATATCAAGGGGAGAGAGGCTGATTCAGATACATCCCTTCATCCTGACTAGGTTGTTTGCCTTGGAAGATGACTTTTGCTCTCTCAGGCCCTTCATAGCTGCCTAAATCTTCTCCAGGGATCATTTCTGCATCAACCTTTGAGGTTCTCAGCAGGTGGAAGATCCCGTACATTCCTGTATTGTAAGACCAACTCTGTCCCTGCTCTTCTGCAAAGTTAGATTGAGGAACAGTGTATGGTTAGGGTTAATAACATATTCTATTTGGGTTAGGAATTATTCTGCTGGACAAATAATGGTATTGGGTACCTGCGATATTCACAAGAATATATAGGTGAAATATAAGTATGAAACCAAAATTCTAGGTACGATTTGAAGCCAGAAGGACATTGGGCCCTTTAGTGGTATACTTAGCTTTGAATTATGTTCTGCACAGATGTCTCAGATAAATCAATATGCAATGGCATAGGACCTTGTACCTTGGATGATTGAATGTTCAAGAGAACATCCAGTCAAAAAGGAATAGTCGGTAGGAATAGGAAGATGGTCAGTAGGTTTAGAAAAAAGAGTGAGTATAGGATTTGGACAAAAGGTTCATTAGCAATAGGGTTTCGGGTAGAGAGTGAAAGTAAATATGAGCACATATAAAGAGTCAGTCACAATGATGAACTGGGGAAAATTATGTAGGAAAGCAGATATTAATAGAGACATTAGGAAATCAGACAAAGTATAATATGAGTGATAGGATTAGGCATTTTCAATATGGTTGAGGTGGAATATATAATCTTAGGAAGAAAGAAATATGTAGTCACCAATAGGATTGACATTTGAGAGCATTAGGCAACCAGGACATGGTTGTTTTTAGTAATCCATGCTCACTTTTCATTTTGCTTTGGTGAAAGGTTAATAAAATAGGTATTTGTCACTTTCTGTTTTTCTTTATGCTTAACAAAACACTGTTGAAATCTTGAGAACTGTTTGCTAATTTTGTTCCCAAAATATGCTGTCCCCAACTGCCAAACTGCAGAGTGTACTCCCTCACCCGGTTGCACAAAAACTGCCCACTTGCCCTGACCCATCAATTAATTTCCCTCCCTGCCCTCTCCAAAAAATTATATAAGCTCTGTTTAAGTTGTTCTCAGGGCTCTCTGCTCTAGTCAAGTGAGCTCTGAGCCACAGCATGCTGGAACCCCAATAAACACTTTGCTGTTGCTGAGTGAAAATGGTATACTGTTCTGTACTTAAAGATGCTTTCTTTTGCTTGCCTCTGCATAAAGATAGTCAGTTGCTGTTTGCTTTCGAGTGGGTAGACCCAGATAACGGAACTTCTGGTCAACTAACTTGGACTAGACTCCCACAGGTGTTCAAAACCTCCCCCAGTCTCTTTGATGAAGCCCTCCACAGAGATCTCAACAACTTCAGAATTACGCACCCCAAAGTCACCCTGCTTCAATATGTGGATGTCCTGCTACTGGCAGCTAACAACAAGGAAAACTGTGAGTCTGGGACCCAAGCACTATTATCCGAGCTTGCTCAACTCGGGTATAGAGCTTCTTCCAAAAAGGCCCAAATTTGCCAGCAAGAAGTAATCTTCCTGGGTTATTCCCTTAGGGGCAAAAATGATGGCTCACTGAGCCCAGAAAACAAACCGTTGTGCAGATACCACTTCCATCTAACAGGAGACAACACAGAGAGTTTCTTGGGACTGCTGCCTTTTCAGGTTATGGATACCTGGGTTTGTGTTCTTAGCTGCTTCTTTATACCCGTTGTTAAATAAGGATGCCCAATTCCAATGGACCCTTGAGCACCAGCAAGCTTTTGATAACATTTAAGAACACTGACACTGAACTCCTCAACTTCACTGAGCCCAGCCTGCAATTTCAGAAAGCCCTACACTACGTTAAAAATGTACATCAACTTACTCACCTTGGTTCAAAGAAACTGCAGGCATTCCTGAAAGATCAGGAACAGAGATTTCGACTAACTTACTCACAGTGAAAAAAAATAACTGAACGGGTAACAAAAGCCTGTCGGTTCTGTCAATTGGTTAATGCTTACCCTTCCAAGCTTCCTGCAGGAAAGCACCTACGATGAACCAGACCAGGACAATTCTGGGAAGTAGACTTTACTGAAATTAAGCCAGCAAGGTATAGACTTAAATATCTCCTAGTCTTTGTAGATAAATTTTCAGGATGGATTGAATCCTTTCTCACAAAAAAAAAAAAAAAAAACCCGGCTCAAACGGTGGTCAAGAAGATCCTGAAAGATATTAAGATATTTTTTCAAGACAAGGCCTACCTAAGGTAATAGGGTCTGATAATTGAACGGTGTTCATGGCCCGGTAAGTGAGGGCTTAGCCAGGACCCAGGGGATTAATTGGAAGTTACATTGTGCTTCTAGACCCCAGAGCTCAGGACAGGAAAAAAAAATAAATTGAACCATTAAAGAGACCTTAACGAAATTAAGCTTAGAGACCGGCATAAAATATTAGACTATGCCCCTGCCTTATCCACTGTTTCATGCAAGAAATACTCCCTCTGTTTCTTTGTGTAAACTCACCCCCTATGAATTTCTCTATGGTGCACCTCCTCCAGTAAGGCATGTAACCCCAACTCTAAGACCTAATGATGCCTTCCACATCCCCTTGCTTGACAGAATTAAATCTCTTGAAAGAACTCAATGATACCGGTGAAAACAGCTGACAACTGCCTTGCAACCTGGGGACAAGGGGACTCCACATTGATATCAAGTAAGGGACTTCATCTACATAAGACAACATCAGGTGTCATCCCTGGAACCCTGCTTGAAAGGACCATACCAGGTGCTAATTATAACACCTACAGCGGTAAAAGTAGACGGAAACACTTCCTGGATCCATGCCTCTCATCTCAAGCCTGTGCCTCTTACCAGTTTCTTTCTGGAAACTGGGAAAGACTGGTAACCATTTCAAATTGCATATTCGCTATGTGGATAAGGCTGTAGACTCTCCCCTTGGCCACCAGTACACCTAACGCTCATCAGCCCGTTCAGCAGCGATGGCTTATCACAAATCCTACTAGACAAGAAGTATGCTCTAACTCGTATACAGCTCCCTTAGGGACCTGGTGGCTAGCTCTCCACCCAGACATTTGTCAGCTGGCTATAAGTCTTTCCTATTAGGATATCGCTGATGAAAATCCCACTAAAATTCAATTAAATCCCTTCCATACCATAGATAATGGAAACAAACATTAGGGATTTAGGGACACGTGAGCCAGATGCAGGTTGGCTAGACTAGATTAGTATGTTTGCCCAGCAGACTATCAAAGCCACAAACAGCCATGGCTGTGTGGAGGGAAAGCCAACTTCTTCTGTAAGTGATGGGGATTTGAGCATACAGGGGCAGCCTGGTGGAACACAAAATCCTCATCAAATTCAGTACACAGCATTGGCCATATTACCAATTAGACAACCAAAAATGATGGCCCCCAGAGGAGTCTCTAGATCCTCAAATTCTGTGTTACATTTTTAACTTCTGCAAGTGCTCAAGAGGATGAAAGGAAATTCCCCTATGTGGAGGCCTTTTACCTCCTTCGCTCACTTCCTGAACTATGCATCTCCAATAGATCCTCACCCTCAGGCTTCTGCTCCAGACTCTCTACTGTCAGTCCCACCCCAGCAACCTGATTTCTCTCCTCCAGTTACTAGATCAAAAACCCAAACCTCCGCCAGTTCTCAGATCATTGCTCCCTTGCTGAGGTAGCAGGTACTGAGGTACCCCTCTAAACACTCACTCCTCTCTTCTCCTGTCAGTGCCTACACCCGGTCTCCCCAGGTCCTCTTACCAGGTAACCCAAAGCTCAAACCAGCTGAGAAGAGCCCTCAGACCCCTATCCAAGATGTAATAAAAATGGCCTTTAAAGTTGCTTTGTCATCACTGAAAACAGGTTACTAAGAATTTAAAATCCCTCCCAGGCTTTCTGGGATACTCACTCCCGTCTTCCCCTCTGTTCTACCTGTTCTACTGCTCAAGATTTTGTTCCTAGGAAAATCCCAAACCCCTTTTCCATTATGCTTTTACATCTCTCTTTTCTCATTCTCAGATCCCCAGAGCTGCTCTCATTCCTCGCCTTCCCCGTCTTTCCCCTCTATACCAGGCCCACAGAAAAATGTTAACTGAACTTCTCCAGAAGTCTTCACCATGGATGACTTTAGAACTTTCAGCAAAAGAGTCCCTATAAAAGAGTTCAGTGTAGATAAACTTGCACTTTTTCTGTTGCCCTTTTATACTTGGCCACTGCTTGGAAAAATCAGCACTTCTAAGCTAGACAACCCCTTAATAGTTTTTCACACAATATGTGAACAAGGCCTCTGGCCTTGAGCTGGGGCTTCACAGAGATGGCTACATTTCTAAAATAAAAAATACCAACTGGGCTTCATGGTAACAGCTGAAGGAGGATAAAAGAAAAGGAAGAAAAAGCTCTCCCCCTCCCCGGTGTCCTTGAAAAGTTAACTTGCCCAGAACAGAGGAAATAACAGAAAAAAAAAATCTTTTTGTGAAGTTCTGCCGACTGTGAACTTCTGAGCCCCTTTTCTTTCATGTTGGGTACAAAATTCTGAAACTACCTAAACTTGGGGTTCAGGGCGTTAATTGATTACAACAGAAGCAATGCACTCTGAATCCTGTTGCAACCAAATAGCACTGTTTCCCTGTTTTCGGTGCTATCTTAGGTGCCTTCCCTTGTCTGTCCCTACAACAGTATAATTCTATATACTTAAACATTGTTTATGTTTTCATGAAATGGTCAACAGATGTGATTAATTGTGTAATGGTGCAGATGTTTCCCAGAATGCTCTATAATGATGCAGGTTCATTTGAAATTCAAACAGGCGGGCATACAACACGGTTCCGCTGGGAACATATATCCCTAACTTTAGCCATCCTATTAGGAATAGGAGTTGCTGCAGGGGTGGGCACAGAAACCCCTGCCCTAGTCCATGGGACACAACAAATGACCCAATTAGTAGCAGCAATAGAACAAAACTTAAAGATAGTAGAAACCTCCATCACAGCTTTGCAGGAATATTTATCCTCTCTGTCTGAAGTTGTTTTACAGAACAGTCGAGGGTTGGACCGCCCATTCATGAGAGAAGGGGGCCTTTGTGCTGCATTGAGGGAAAAATATTGTTTTTATGCCGACCATACTGGAGTTGTAAAAAAAATCTATGAGTAAATTAAAAAGACACCTTGAAGAGCGTCACTGAGAGAGGCCCAAAAAGTGTGGTTTGATTCTGATCCATACATTCCCTCTGGTTAACTACGTTTTTATCAACCATGGCCGGTCCAATAATAATCCTCATATTACTGCAAAGTATAAAACCCTGTTTGCTCAAACGTGTAATTTTTTTCTCTCCAAGCTCAAATTGGACAAGTTAAACTTATGGTAATAACCCACTTGCAGACATAGAATGTGACACCAGCCTTGATCACTTTTATAATTATAAGTAGCCAGAAGAAGAAGTGGGGAATGAAAGGTTAACAAAATAGGTACTTGTAACTTCCTATTTTTCTGTATGCTTAACAAAACACTGTTGAAATATTGAGAACTGTTTGCTAATTTTGTTCCCAGAATGTGCTGTCCCCAACTGCCAAATTGCAGAATGTATTCCCTCACCCGTTTACATGCAAACCGCCCACTCACCATGACCCATCAATAAACTTCCGTCCCTGCCCTTTCCAAGGAAAGAATATAAGCTCTGCTTAAGCTGTTCTCAGGGCTCTCTGCTCTATTTCTGTGAGCTCTGAGCCCCAGCATGCTTGACCTCCAATAAACCTTTTGCTGTTGCATGAGACAGTCTCTTCGTGGTCTCTACCTCTGATGCTCGCACGAACATTACTTGAATGATTGAATGTATAAGAGAAAATCCAGTCAAAAAGGGATAGCCAGTAAGATTAAGAAGATAGTCGGTAGGTTTGGGAAGAAGACTGAGTATAGGATTTGGAACAAAAGTTCCTTAGCAATAGGGGTTCTGTTAGAGAGTGAATATAAATGTCAGCACATGAGAACAGTCACAATAATGAACTGAGGAAAATATGTAGGAAAGCAGATATCAATAAAGACATTACTAAATCAGGCAAAGTATAAAGTGAGTGATACAATTAGACATTTTCAACAGGGTGAGTTTGAATATATAATCTTAGGAAGAAACAAATATGCAGTCACCAATAGGATTGACATTTGAGAGCATAAGGCAACCTTGACATGGATGATTTTTGTAAACCATGCTCACTTTCTACTTAGGCTTTGGTACAATCTAAGTGTGACCTTTGCATTTGTGTCCAGAATTTTACTGTGATAAAATATATATGTAGATCTGGTGACACAAGTATTTCTTCCACCATTTCTGGGAGCAATATTTTGAAGGCATATAAATGGGTATTGGGTGTACAAAGAGGTGTACACTGTGTCCATGAATATAGAGATAATGCATGAATAGACCATACAGTGAATAAATAATATAACTGTTTCCACTTTAAATTATGGATTGAATTGATATTTGAAAATATATAAGAAATCTTATATTGATTTACAATCATTCATTCTAACCAGTTATACATCTAATATTAATATTATGGTTATGGTTTATCATGAAGATATGTTAGTTTTGCTTCAAAAGCGATTATGGAAATCCAAAATAATGTGTTTGGATAGAGTCAGTCACAATGCTGGCAATATGTGAAAAAGGCCTCTGGCCTCAAATTGAGGCTTCACAGAGATGGCTACATTTCTAAGATAAAGAAGTTACCAACTGGACTCCATGGTAACAGCTGGCAGGGAGAAAAAAGAAAGAGAAGAAAAAAGCTCTCCCCCTCCCAGGTGTCCTTAAAATGTTAACTTGCCCAGAACAGAGAAAAAAAAAAAACAGAAACAAAAACTGCTTTCTCTGAACTTCTGCAGACTGTGAACTTCTGAGCCACTCCCTTACATGTTGGGTACAAAATTCTGAAACAACCTAAACTTGGGGTTCAGGGAAGTAACTGATTACAACAGAAGCAGTGCCCTTTAAATCTGGTTGCAACCAAATAGGACTGTTTCCCTGTATTCGGTGCTATCTTAGGTGCCATTCCTTGCCTTGTCCATCCCTTTTCTCATTTAAAGACCAGTCAAGAAACATGGAGAAATACATGTGTTCTGAAGCAGAAAGTGATTGATAGTGAAACAAATGCCTATAAATTTCCTAACTTGTGGATGAAATTTATATCCTATGATGTGCATTAATTGAAGAAATACTAATCTACCAGTGTTGAATAAAAATGAACGTCAAAATACACATCATGTCCGATTGGAATCTACTTGCATTAATATTAAACTGGGTCAGTTACTGTAGAAATATTAGGATTCTTATGCACCATTCACTGAAGTTAGTTTTCAGTACTAGGAAACAAATATGTATTTCAGGTGAATGAATATTTCTAAGAATAATCTTGTGAAAAGTTGATTATAAATCCACATACATGAATATGAATGAATTTGATGAGTGTAAAATAAGACACATATTTCATTTGTTGAAAAATCTGGAGAGTGTATATATATATATATATATATATATATATATATATATATACACACACACACACACACACACACACACATTAAAAACAGCAATATATATGCCAATTGAAATTTATAATGAAATATATATCATCGACAGATAGAAAAATATTTATTTTACTGAACATGGATTTATGAATAATATTGTTCAAGTAGGAAGATCACCCATAATTTAAATTTTCGGTTCCAACATCGTTTAAGAGGAGTGATCCCTTACAATTTGTATCTGCCAAGTCAGCCACCTCACAAGAATGTACGTGTGGTACCAGGTAGGATTCTATCTGTGCATATAAAAATACAGGTGGTGAATAGGCTACAGAGAAAGGGAGAAAGGAATTCATAGGTGGTTAACTTTAAAAAAAACATGGAGAACTATTTCAACAAAAAATTGACTAGATTTATAAATCCTACCCTATGTAATGCAAAAGGTAAGTCCAACTATACACCATGCCTCCTCTGAAATGGTTGTATTTTCATTCTGTTTGGGTTATTTTTCTCCATCATATTAGTATTAGTAGTCAGAATATAGTAGGGTAGGGGTTAGTGTCAGGGATTCAGTATTTCGAATGGAAAATTGGAAAATGAATACAATGTGTATGTAAACATGTGCTACACAAAAATGTTTCCACTCTTATCCAGAACAATGCCTTGTCAGTACCTTAGCTCCAAATAAAACATCATTAGAGGAGAAGAGTTATAAAATAAGTGAAAACACATCTTTAATGGAATAGGCTCAGGATTTTGAAACCTTGGAGGTGGTAGAGGAGTTTGCAAAAGTAAGGGACGGGGTGAACACTCCACAAACATGGAGTTCTGTTGGACTAAAGACTTCTTGAGAAACTGCCTCTGAATTTGGGCACTTGAAATATATCTTGTTGTCACAAGCTTTAGCTTCCTTTGTAGTGAGACCATCAAACCTGGGTCTGCATCTATGTGACCTGGAGGACACGGTTTCTTATTTTCTAATGAAAATGAGGCAGCAGTGCTGAATTCTCACTTTGTAGGTAACCTGTGGACACTGGGGGCTAAGTGTCTCCCAGTGTGGGCTGTGAAGCCATTTGGTCATCCTCCAATTTTCGTGGTGTTTGTTGCTGCTGCATTGGGGATTTGGTATTTGCTTCACGAAATACAAGGAGTTCAACTGTGTCACAGTGCTGGAGGGAGTTCTGTGACGAGTGGTGGGTCAAGGTCTGCAGGAGAATGCACCAACCAGGCTTCTATCCCACATAGCTTGCCCCCTTGACCATAGCAACCTGATTCTGAACATTGCCCTGAAAGCTCTCCATATAACAAGATACCTTTACACAGAAGTATCTACTGGCTGCACCATGTCAGTAACAAGCCATTTGGAAGCCAAATGCAGATCCACATTGCCCCACCACATGTTTTATCACACACCTGCCAAGCACTGTTCTAGGCCCACTATTCAGCAGGCTCCAACGTACTGGCATCTCTATTCAACACAATTTTCATGAAACCTAGTGAATCCAGGCACTGTCTGGTGTACTCAAGATCAGCATCAGGACATCCAATGGTTCTCCAGTGCCACCTGGTCTTGGGAATTTCAAAAATTTCATGGTATCTGTTTAGCCATTTTTCAAGGATGATGTTGGAGGCACTGTGGGTTTCAATATATTCAGGACCTGTTAAATGGTGAGGAAGCTCATTTCAATAAAAGCTCTGGGGAACTCTCAAGGGCAAGGCTTCCCAAAGAGTGGCCAAAAGGTCGCATGAAGCCAGGCCTATTGAGTTCTACAATGTGAGGTCCATGTGTTTTTTGACTCTCAACTATGGCTGCCAAGTCTTTCAGAATAAAATAATGTGATTTCCTCACTGAGATTCCCAGTGATCTGTGGAAAGTCAATCTGGGCCTAGATCTCAGTTTCCAATGGTCACTCTCATGTGTGGTCTCCTAAAATCCCAAAACAATTGATGGCAATACTTCTCTGAGGTCTGTTCCAGAACTCAGTCTCTAAGGGGAATCACACCAGAGTTCAAGCCCAGGTGGACCCAATCATCTCTTCCAACTGCCACACAAATGACCACAATTAAAACCAAAACACTCCCACACGGCCCTCATCTTCTTCATAACCTTTGGCTGGAGTTTTCCATTAGGGACGCAGTCAAAGACAGTGTCCAAAATAAGCTCCCTTGTCCCTCATTTGCCTAAAATCTCAGTGGCCTGGACACCCTTCATGTGAACCAGGAGCAATCAAATAGGTCTGCCATTAATACTTTTCCACTTCTACAATTTGAGGCTTTCTGACTGTGGGGTTTAGATTCTTTATGTGATTTGGAGTCATGAGAAAATCCAAGCACACATGGGCAAGCTTTTGCAGGGATTTGGAGAATTCTTTTGACCCAAAGGATCCCTATTCTCACTTGATTGAAGTGAGAAACCTTACAGAGGAAAGCTAGAGACTTCATCCACAATGACTGCAATTTTTGCCCTTTGATTTTGGATGCACACATGGGATCTTTCTTTAGATTCATCAGGTGCTGATAATCTAAGCCACAGCCTCACACAGGGCCAGGAGGCTGATTCCGACACATCCCTTTCCAAAGCAATTAAGCAAAGAGCCACAGGTGATGCCCATTCATTTCCATTTGAAAACTGTTTCTTAGGGCTTCACAAAGGGGTGGCTGGAGGCAAAGACCTTCCTGACATTCAGGGCAAAAGAAAAATAGGTAAGCAAAAGGCCCAAAGCAGGGTTTCTCCACTGTGACTTTTCTGGTCTAACTGATATCTGAGTTTTCTGAGGTGCTCGCCAGTCCCTTCAGCTATCCAGTAAATGGCCATATCACAGAGCTTGGAGGTGGTACATATCTTTTACTCAAAACCATGAGCCTATTCTGGAGTGTGGCCAGAATTCAGGAAGAAAATAGGAAATTAGGAAGATAGCAGGTGTTGCCCATCCATAAGGCAATCTTCTGCCTAATCATAAATTGGGCAGGATGAATACTGGGAAGCTTTCTACTAGACAGGACACATCCATTGATGCATTCTATTTTCTAATGTCTACAACCACGGACACAGTGGGACACACAGACATAGAAACACTCGCCTTGTCACATGACTTACTAGAAACAGTCCATACCAAACCAAACAAACCGCCTTTCCTATCTATTCTCAGAACATGAGACAAAACCAAAAACTCACACCCACAACCACAAAGGCACCTCCTTCCCCCAAGTAGGTCTGTGACTATCCAGAGGGTGGTCTGACTCGTGGGCCATAATATATTCCCCCAACATGGCCTGTCCTGTCTCAGGTCTGGTCTCCTTAGCCAACTCTGTGAAGTTGTCAGGAGTCCGCGATGAGCCACTACCTACTTTCTCTGGAAAGGCCAGTTTTCAGAGCTTTCCTGGCATTTGGTCATCCTCACAACAGTAGGACCAAAAAATAATGTCTCTGTCTTTGTTCAATCAAAACAAGCGAGCCCAATGGGACTGGGACTGGGACTGACTCTGGGTTCCTGGCTTCCTGGATCAAAAGTTCACAGTGTTCCATCACCAAAAGTGTGAGGTGTGGTCATTTCTTTAAGGAACTGAATGAGGTCACTGCCTTGGCAAACACTTTGTCCTCACAGTTGCTTTCAATTGACCAATGAAACGGAGGCTGCCCCTACTTCCTTTGAAATTTTCACAAGTGAGAATGGTAGATCAACCATAGGCTCCTGGAACAGCTCTCCACACAGGCCTGGTTTGGTCCATCTTCTCTATATTAAGAAGAGAGAGGCTGATTCCGACATATCCTTTCATCCTGACCAGGATGTTTGCCATGGAAGATGACTTTTGCTCTCTCAGGTCTTTCATAGCTGCCTACATCTTCTCCAGGGATCATTTCTACATGGACCTTTGAGGTTCTCAGCAGGTGGAAGATCACCTACATTTCTGTATTGTAAGTCAAACTCTGTCCCTGTTCTTCTGTAAAATTAGATTGAGGGAACGGTGCATTCTTAGGGTTAATAACATGTTCCATTTGGGTTAGGAATCATTCTGTGAGATGAATAATGGTATTGGAACATGCAATATTTATAAGAATATATTGGTGAAATATAAGTATGAAAACAGAAATCTAGGTAAGACTTGAAGCCCAGAAGGGCATTTTGCCCTTGATTGGGATACTTAGCTTTGAATTACATTCTGAACAGTTGTCTCACATAATTCGATATCGAATGGCAAAAGACCTTGTACCTTGGATGATTGAATGTAGAAGAGAACATCCACTCAAACTGGGATAGTCAGTAGGTTTAGGAAGAAGAGTGAGCATAGGTTTTGGAACAAATTTCATTAGTAATAGGTTTTTGGTTAGAGAGTGAACGTAAATGTCAGCACATGAGAAGAGTCAGTCACATGATGAACAGGGGAAAATATGTAGGAAAACAGATATCAATAGACACATTAGGAAATAAGGCAAAGTATAATGTGAGTGATAGGATTAGACATTTCCAACAGGGTTGAGTTTGAATATATAATCTTAGGAAGAAACAAATATGTAGTCACCAATAGGATTGATATTGAGCATTAGACAACCTGGACATGGATGTTTATAGTAATACATGTTCAATTTCCATTTAGGCTATGGTACAAACATAAGTGTGAGCCTTGCGTTTTGTGTCCAGAATATCACTGTGATAAAATATATATGTAGATCAGGTTACATGAGTAATTCTTCCACCATTTTTTGAAGCAATATTTTGAAGATGTATAAATTAGTATTGGGGGTACAAAGAGATGTACCCTGTGTATATGAATCTAGAGAAAATGCATGAGTAGACCACACTGTGAATTAATAATATAACTAGTTCTACATAAAATAATGGATTGAATTGATATCTTAAAATATATAAGAAATCTTATATTGAAATACTATCATTCATTCCAACTAGTTATACATCTAATGGTAATATTATGGTTATGGTTTATCATGAAGGGTGTGATTTTTGCTTCAAAAGTGATTATGTAATTCAAAAATCATGTGTTTAGAAAGTAGTCTCATGAAACGACCAGTCAAGAAACATGGAGGAATACATTTGTTCTGAAGCAGGAAGTGATTGAAAGTGAAACAAATGCCTATAAATATGCTAACTTGTGGATGAAATATATATCATATGATGTGCATAAACTGAAGAAATAGCAACGTACAAATCTTGAATAAAAATGAACGTCAAAATACATGTCATGCCCCATAGGAATCTACTTTCATTGATGTAAAACTGAGTCAGTTACTGTAGAAATATTAGGATTTGTATGCATCGTTCACTGAAGTTAGTTGTCTGTATTAGGAAACAAATATGTATTTCAGGTGGATGAATATTTCTGAGTATAATCTTGTGAAAAGTTGATTATACATCCACATATATGAACATAATAGAATTTAGAGAGTGTATAATAAAACACATATATTTTGAAAAATCTGGATAGGAGATATATATATATATATATATATATATATATATATATATATATATATATATATATACAAAAAAACAAAGACATTAAAAAGTAGCAATATGTATGCCAATTGAAATTCATAGTGAAATATATATCATCCACGGATGCAAAAATATTTATTATACTGAACATGGATTTATGTATAATGTTGTTCAACTAGGAAAATTAATCCAAAGTGTATGCAAAATTGTGATACAAAAAATCTTTCCACTCTCATCCTGAACAATGCCTTGACTTACCCTCACCTTAAGTAATTCACAATTATATGAAAAGAGGTAAAAAATCTGTGAGTACATATCTGGAATTGAATATGCTCATGATTTCACAACTTTGCAAGTGGTTGATGAGTTTCCAAAAGTAAGGAACAGGGTAAACACTTCACAAACATGGAGCTCTGCTGGACTAAAGACTTCTTGAGAAACTGCCCCTGAGGTTGTGCACTTGAAATATATGTTTTTGTCAGGAGCTTTACCTACCTTTGTTGTGAGACCATCAAAGCTGGGTCTGCATCTATGTGACCTAGAGGACATGGTTTCTTATTTTCCAATGAACATGAGGCACCAGTGCTGAAGTCTCTCTTTGTAGGTAAACTGTGGCCACTTCGGGCAATGTGACTCCCCGTGTGGACTTTGTAGCCATTTGGTCATCCTCCACTTTTCGTGGTGTTTCTTGCTGCTACACTGGGAGTTTGGTATTTGCTTCATGACATACAAGGAGTTCAACTGGCACACAGTGCTTGAGGGAGTCTTGTAACGTGTGGTGGGTCAGGCTCTGCAGGAAAATGCACCAACTAGGCTTCTATCCCACATTGCTTACCGCCTTGACCATAGAAACCTGATTATGAACATTGCCCTGAAACCCCTGCATATAACAAGATGCCTTTTCATATAATGGTCTCCTGGCTGCACCAAGTCAGTCACAAGCCATTTGGAAGCCAATGGCAGATCCACATGGCCACAACACAGATGTATTACCACACATCTGCCCACCACTGCTCTAGGCCCACTACTCAGCAGCCTCCAACTTACTGGCATCTCTGTACTACACAATTTTCATGAAACCCAGTCAATCAAGGCACTGTCTGTTATACTTATGATCAGCAACAGGACATCCAATGGTTCTCCAGTGCCACCTGGTCATTGGGAATTTCAAAAATTTCATGGTGTTTATCTATGCATTTTTCAAGAATGAAGTTGGAGGCACTTTGGGGTTTCCATTCATCTAGGAACCATTACATGGGGAGGAAGCTAATTTCAATGAAAGCTCTGAGGAACTCTCATAGGCAAGGCTTCCCAAACAGTGGCCAAAAGGTCACATGAAGCCAGGCCCATTGAGGTCTACAACGTGAGGTCCGTGTGTCTTTTGACTCTAACTATGGCTGCCAAGTTTTTCAGAATAAAATCATGTGATATCTTTGCTGAGATTTTCAGTTCTCTGTGGAAAGCCATCCTGGGCCTAGATCTCAGGTTTCAAGGGCAACTCTCATGTGTGGCCTCCTACAATCCCAACACAATTCATGGCAATACTTCTCTGTCATCATTTCCCAAACTCAGTCTCTAAGGGAAATCACACCAGAGTTCAAGCCCATGTAGACCCACTCATCTCTTCCAACTGCCACACAAATGACCACAATTAAAACTAAAACATTTCCACATGGCCCTCATCTTCATCCATATAGACACTCATCATAAACTCTGGATGGAGGTTTCCATGAGGGGCGCAGCCCAAGACAGTGTCCAAAATATGCACCCTTGCCCCTCATTTGTCTAAATTTAGGGTGGCCTGGAAACCCATCCTGTGAACAAGGAGTGATCATATAGGCCTGCTGTTAATACTGCTCTGCTTCTCCAATTTGAGGCCTACTGAATGTCAGGTATAGATTGCTTATGTGATTTGGCATCATGAGAGAACCCAAGCACTTCTGCAGGACTTTGAAGAACTCATTTGACCCAAAGGAATCCTATTCTCACTTGATGGAGTTCAGGACCTAACACAGGAAGACAAGAGACTTCATCCACAATGACTGATCATTTTGCCATTTTGGTTTTGGATGCACACATGGGATCTTCTTTAGATTTATCAGGAGCTGAGAATCTTAGCCACCCCCTCAATCAGGGCCTAGTGTCTGATTAAGACACATCCCTTTCCAAAGCAATTAAGCAAAGAGCCACACGTGATACCCATTCATTTAAATTTGAAAACTGTTTCTTCAGGCTTCTAAAAGGGGTGGCCTGAGGCAAAGACCTTCCTGACATTCAAGGCAACAGAACCATAGGTAAGCAAATGGACCAAAGCAGGGTTTCTCCACTGAGACTCTACTGCTCACACTAATATCTGAGTTTTCAGAGATGTTCCCATTCCCTTCAGCTATCAAGAACATGGACATGTCACAGAGCTTGGAGGTGGTACATATCTTTTACAATAAATCATGAGCTTATTCTGGAGAGTGGCCAGAATTCAGGAAGAAAACAGGAACTTAGGAAGTTAGTAGTTGTTTCCTATCCATAAGGCAAACCACAGTCCATTTATCAATTGTGAACGATGAATGCTGGGAAGCTTTCTACTAGACAGGACACCTCCATTGATGCATTCTCTTTTCTAATGTCTAAAACCACGGACACAGTGGATACACAGACATAGAAACACTTGCCTTGTCAAAAGAGTAACTAGAAACAGTCGACTCCAAACCAAACCAACCACCTTTTCTACCTATTCTCAGAACATGAGACAAAACCATAAACTCACACCCACACACATAAAGGCACCTCCTTCCCAAAAGTGGGTCTGTGACTATCCAGAGTGTACTCTGACTGGTGGGCTATACTATGTTCCTCTCGAAATGGCCTTTCCACTTTCAGATCATGTCTCCTTGGCCAACTCTGTGATGCTGTGAGGAGCCTGCAGTTAGCCACTACCTGCTATCTCAGAAAAGGCCCCTCTTCAGAGCTCAACTGGCATTTGACCATCCTCACATCAGTAGGTACCAAGAAAGTCTTACTTGTACTTGGTAAATCCAAACAAGTGAGCCCACTGGGACTGGGACTGGGACTGGCTCTCGGTGCCTGGCTTCTTGCATCACAATTTCAGAGAGTTCCATCACAAAGGAAGTTAGCTAGGTCACTTCCTTCAGGAACTGAATGAGGTCCCTCTCTTGGCAACAACTTTGTCCTAACAGTTTCTTCCAAGGGTCCCTTTAGATGGAGGCTGCCCCTACTTTGTGTGACAATTTGACTAGTTAAAATGGTATATCAAAATAGGCACCTGGGAACAGCTCTCCACGCAGGCCTGGTTAGGTCCATCTTCTCTACATTAAGAAGAGAAAGGCTGATGCATACACATCCCTTCATCCTGTTCAGGTTGTTTGCCATGGAAGATGGCTTTTGCTCTCTCAGATCCTTCATAGCTGCCTACATCTTCTCCAGGGATCATTTCTGCATCGAACTTTGAGGTTCTCAGCAGTTGGAAGATACCCTACATTACTGTATTGTAAGATGAACTCTGTCCCTGCTCTTTTGTAATTTTAGATTGAGGCAACAGTGTATGGTTAGGGTTAATTACAGGTTCGATTTGGGTTAGGAATCATTCTGCGGGATGAATAATGGTCTTGGGAACCTGCAATATTTATAGGAGTATAGAGATGAAATATAAGTATGAAAACAGAAATCTAGGTAAGATTTGAAGCTCAGAAGTGCATTGGGCAACTGATTGTGATACGTAGCTTTGAATTACGTTCTGCATACATGTTTCAGAAAAATCGATATACAATAGCATAGGACCTTGTACCTTGGATGATTGAATGTAGTAGAGAACATCCACTCAAAAAGGGATAGTTGATAGGATCAGGAAGATAGTCAGTATGTTTCGGAAGAAGAGTGAGTATAGGATTTGGACCAAAGTTCATAAGCAATAGGGTTTCGGTTAGAGAGTGAATGTCAATGTCAGCACATGTGAAGGGTCAGTCACAATGTTGAACTGGAGAAAATATGTAGGAAAGTAGATATCAATAGAGACATTAGGAAATCAGGAAAAGTACAAAGTGATTGAAAAAATTAGACATTTTCAGTGGTATTGAGGTTGAATATATAATCTTAGGAAGAAACAAATATGTAGTCACCAATAGGATTGACATTTGAGAGCATTAGGCAACCTGGTCATGGATGTTTTTAGTAATCCATGTTCAGTTTCCATTTAGGCTTTGGTACAGTCATACGTGTGAATTTTGCATTTTGTGTCCAGAATATTACTGTGATACCATGCATATATAGATCAGGTGATATGAGTATTTCTTCCACCATTTCTGGGAGCAATATTTTGAAGATGTATAAATTAGTATTGGGGATACAAAGAGGTGTAACCTGTGTCTATTAATATAGAGATAATGCATGAATAGACCATACTGTGAATAAATAATATAACTGGTTCCACTTTACAAAATGTATTGAATTGATATCAGAAAATATATAAGAAATCTTTTATTGATATAAAATCATTCATTCCAACCAGTTATACATCTAATAGTGATATTATAGTTATGGTTTATCATAAAGTGTATGTCCGTTTTGCTTTAAAAGTGATAAAGGAAATCGAAAATAATGTGTTTGGAAAGAAATCTCATGAAAAGATCAGTCAAGAAACATGGAGGAAAACATGTGTTCTGAAGCAGGAAGTGATTGAAATTGAAACAAATCCCTATAAATTTGCTAAATTGTGGAGGAAATATATATCCTATGATGTGCATAAACTGAAGAAATTGTAATGTCCCAGTGTTGAATAAAAATGAACGTCGATATACACATCATGTCCCATAGGAATCTACTTGCATTGATGATAAACTGTGTCAGTTACTGTAGAAATGTTAGGATTTGTGTGCACCATTCACTGAAGTTAGTTTTCAGCACTAGGAATCAAATATGTATTTCAGGTGGATGAAATTTTCTGAGAATAATCTTGTGAAACGTTGATTATAAATCCACGTTCATGAACATGAATGAAATTAGGAAGTGTATATAAGACACATATATTTCATATTTTGAAAAATATGGAGAGAGTATATATATATATATATATATATATATATATATATATATATACACACACACACACACACACAGAGAGACATTAAATATAGCAATATATGCCAATCAAAATTCACCATGAAATATATATCATCCACAGATCCAAAAATATTCATTTTACTGAACAAAGATTTGTGTATAATTTTGTTCTCTAGGAAGCTCACCCATAGGTTGAATTTTCAGTTCCAACGGCGTTTATGAGGAGTGATCTCTTCTCTCAATTTGTATCTGCCAAGTCAGCCACCTCACAAGAATGTACGTGTAGTACCAGGTAGGATTCTCTATGTGCATATAAAAATATATGTGCTGAGTAGGCTACAGAGAAAGAGAGACAAGAATTCACATATTTGTTATCTTTAAAATCACATGGACAACTATTGCAACAAAAATTGTCTAGATTAATAACTCCTAACCTTTATAATGCAAAAGGCAAGTCCAACTATACACCATGCCTCCTCTGAACTGTTTGTATTTCTATTATGTTTGGGTTATTTTTCTGCCTCATATTAGGATTAGTAGTCAGACACTAGTAGGGTATGGTTTAGTGTCAGGGATTCAGTATTTCAAATGGAAAATTGGAAAATGAATCCAATATGTATGCAAATATGTCCTACACAAAAGTCTTCCCACTCTCATCCAGAAAAATCCATTGACATTATCTTCACCCTATGTAAGATGCAATTCGAAGAGAAGAGTTAGAAAATCTGTGAATACATATCTGGAATGGAAAATGCTCAGGAGTTCACAACCTTGGAGGTGGTAGAGGAGTTTCCAAAAGTAAGTGACTGCGTAAACACTCCACAAACATGGAACTCTGCTGGCCAAAAGCCTTCTTGAGAAACTGGCTCTGAGTTTGGACACATGAAATATATCTTGTTGTCCGGAGCTTTAGCTTCATTTCTGGTGAGACCATCAAAGCTGGATCTGCATCTATGTGACCTGGAGGACATCGTTTCTTATTTTCCATTGAACATTAGGTACCGATGTTGATTTCTCTCTTTGTTGGTAAACTGTGGCCACTGGAAGCTTAGTGTCTCTCTGAGTGGACTGTGAAGCCATTTGGTCATCCTGAACTTTTTGTGGTGTTTCTTGCTGCTGCACTGGGAGTTTGGTATTTGCTTCACGAAATACAAGGAGTTCAACTAGGATATAGTGCTAGAGGGAGTTCTGTGACGTGTGTTGGGTCAGGGTCTGCAGGAGAATTCACCAACCAGGGTTCTATCCCACATAGCTTGCCCCCTTGACCATCGCAACCTGATTCTGAACATTGCCCAGAAACCTCTCCATATAACAAGATGCCTTTTCATATAATAGTCTGCTGGCTGTACCAAGTTAGTCACAAGCTATTTGGAAGCCAATGGCTGATCCACATGGCCACACCACAGTTGTATTATCACACACCTGCCCACCACTGCTCTAGGCCCACTACTCAGCAGGCTCCAACTTACTGGCATCTCTGTTCCACACCATTTTCATGAAACCCAGCTAATCAAGGCACTGTTTGTAACACTAATGATCAGCAAGAGGACAACCAATGGTTCTCCAGTGCCACTTGGTCATTGGGAATTTCAAAAACATCATGGTATTTATCTATCCATTTTTCAAGAATGAAGTAGGAGGCACTTTGGGGTTTCCATTCTTCCAGGAACCATTACATGGGGAGGACTCTCATTTCAATGAAAGCCCTGAAAAACTCTCACAGGCAAGGCTTCCCAAAGAGTGGCCAAAAGGTCACATGAAGCCAGGCCCATTGAGGTCTACAACGGGAGGTCCATGTGTCTTTTGACTCTTAACTATGGCTGCCAAGTTTTTCAGAATAAAATCATGCGATATCCTTGCTGAGAATTTCAGTTCTCTGTGGAAAGCCACCCTGGGCCTAGATCTCAGGTTTCAAGGGCAACTCTTATGCGTGGCCTCCTAAAATCCCAACACAATTCATGGCAACACTTCTCTGAGGTCAGTTCCAGAACTCAGTCTCTAAGAGGAATCACACCAGAGTTCAAGCCCATGTGGACCCTGTTATCTCTTCCAACCGCCACACAAATGACCACAATTAAAACCAAAACATTCCCACATGTCCCTCATCTTCATCCATATAGACAGTCATTATAAACTCTGGCTGGAGGTTTCCATTAGGGGCGCAGCCAAGACAGTGTCCAAAATATGCACCCTTGCCACTCATTTGTCTAAATTCATGGTGGCCTGGACACCCTTCCTGTGAACCAGGAGTGATCAAAAAAGCCTGCCGTTAACGCTGCTCTGCTTCTCCAATTTGAGGTCTACTGACTGTCAGGTATAGATTCATTATGTGATTTGGCATCATGAGAGAACCCAAGTACTTCTGCAGGACTTTGAAGAACTCATTTGACCCAAAAAAAATCCCTATTCTCACTTGATGGAGGTCAGGAACCTATCGGAGGAAGGCAGGAGACTTCATCTACAATGACTGATCTTTTTGCCATTTTGGTTTTGGATGCACACATGGGATCTTCTTTACATCTATCAGGAGCTGAGAATCTTATCCACAGCCTCAAACAGAGCCTAGTGTCTGATTAAGACACATCCTTTTCCAAAGCAATTAAGCAAAGAGCCACAGGTGATGCACATTCATTTCCATTTGAAATCTGTTTCTTCAGGCTTCACAAAGGGGTGGCATGATGCAAAGACCTTCCTGACATTCAAGGCAACAGAACCATAGGTAAGCAAATGGACCAAAGCAGGGTTTCTCCACTGAGACTTTACTGCTCACACTGATATCTGAGTTTTCTGAGATGTTCCCATTCCTTTCAGCTATCAAGAACATGGACATGTCACAGAGCTTGGAGGTGGTACATATCTTGGACAATACATCATGAGCTTATTCTGGAGAGTGGCCAGAATTCAGGAAGAAAACAGGAACTTAGGATGTTAGTAGGTGTTTCCTATCCATAAGGCATACCACGGTCCATTCATCAATTGTGCAGGATAAATGCTGGGAAGCTTTCTACTAGACAGGACACCTCCATTGATGCATTCTCTTTTCTAATGTCGACAACCACGGACACAGTGGATACACAGACATAGAAAGTCGCCTTGTCAAAAGACTTACTAGAAACAGTCGACTCCAAACAAAACCAACCACATTTCCTACCTATTCTCAGAACATGAGACAAAAGGGCAAACTCACATCCACAAACAAAGGCAACTCCTTCCCAAAAGTAGGTCTGTGACTATCCGGAGTGTCCTCTGACTGGTGGGCCATACTATGTTCTCCACAAAATGACCTCTCCTGTCTCAGATCTTGTCTCCTTGGCAAACTCTGTGATGCTGTGAGGAGCCAACTGCTAGCCACTACCTGCTATCTCAGGAAAGGCTTCTCTTCAGAGCTCTCCTGGCATTTGGCCATCCTCACATCAGTAGGTACCAAGAAGGTCTGACTCTGTACTTGGTAAATCCAAACAAGTGAGCGCACTGGGACTGGGACTGGGACTGGCTCTCGGTGCCTGGCTTCTTGCATCAAAATTTCAGAGTGTTCCATCACCAAGGAAGTTAGGTAGGTCACTTCCTTCAGAAACTGAATGAGGTCACTGCCTTGGCAACAACTTTGCCCTAACCATTGCTTCCAAGGGTCACATTGGATGGAGGCTGCCCTTACTTCCTTTGACAATTTGACTAGTTTCAATGGTATATCAAAATAGGCACCTGAGAACAGCTCTCCACGCAGGCCTGGTTACGTCCATCTTCTCTACCTTACAAAGAGAGAGTCTGATGCATACACATTCCTTTTTCCTGTCTAGATTGTTTGCCATTGAAGATGGCTTTTGCTCTCACAGGTCCTTCATAGCTGCTGACATCTTATCCAGGGATTATTTCTGCATCGAACTTTCAGGTTCTCAGCAGTTTGAAGATACCCTACATTCCTGTATTGTAAGACGAACTCTGTCCCTGCTCTTTTGTAATGTTAGATTGAGGCAGCCGTGTATGGTTATCGTAAATAGCAGGTTTGATTTGGATTAGGAATCATTCTGCAGAATGAATAATGATCTTGGGAACCTGCAATATTTATAGGAATATAGAGATGAAATATACGTATGAAAACAGAAATCTAGGTAAGATTTGAAGCTCAGAAGTGCATTGGGCAACTGATTGCGATATGTAGCTTTGAATTACGTTCTGCATACATGTTTCAGAAAAATCGATATACAATGGCATAGGACCTTGCACCTTGGATGATTGAATGCAGTAGAGAACATGCACTCAAAAAGTGATAGTCGATAGGATCAGGAAGATAGTCAGTATGTTTCGGAAGAAGAGCTAGTATAGGATTTGGACCAAAGTTCATTAGCAATAGTGTTTCCGTTAGAGAGTGAATGTCAATGTCAGCACATGTGAAGGGTCAGTCACAATGTTAAACTGGGGAAAATATGTAGGAAAGTAGATATCAATAGAGACATTAGGAAATCAGTCAAAGAGTATCAAGTGAGTGAAAAAAATTAAACATTTTCAACAGTTTTGAGGTTGAATATATAATCTTATGAAGAAACAAATATGTAGTCACCAATAGGATTGACATTTGAGAGCATTAGGCAACCTGGTCATGGATGTTTTTAGTAATCCATGTTGAGTTTCCCTTTAGGCTTTGGTACAATCATACGTGTGACTTTTGCATTTTGTGTCCAGAATATTACTGTGATAACATGCATATGTAGATCAGGTGACATGAGTATTTCTTCCACCATTTCAGGGAGCAATATTTTAAAAATGTATAAATTAGTATTGGGGGTACAACGAGGTGTACCCTGTGTCTATGAATATAGAGATAATGCATGAATAGACCATAATGTGAATAAATAATATAACTGGTTACACTTTAAATAATGTATTGAATTGATATCAGAAAATGTATAAAAAATCTTTTATTGATATATAATCATTCATTCCAACCAGTTATACATCTTATGATGATATTACAGTGATGGTTTATCATGAAGTCTGTTTCAGTTTTGCTTCAAAACTGATAAAGGAAATCGAAAATAATGTGTTTGGAAAGAAGTCTCATGAAAAGACCAGTCAAGAAACATGGAGGAATGCATGTGTTCTGAAGCAGGAAGTGATTGAAAGTGAAACAAATGCCTGTATATTTGCTAACCTGTGGAGGAAATATATATCCTATGATGTGCATAAACAGAAGAAATTGTAATGTGCCAGTGTTGAATTAAAATGAACATCAATATACATATCATGTCCATTGGAATCTACTTGCTTTGATGATAAACTGTGTCAGTTACTGTAGAAACATTAGAATTTGTAAGCACCATTCACTGAAGTTAGTTCTCAGGACGAGGAAACAAATATGTATTTCAGGTGGTTGAATGTTTCTGAGAATAATCTTGTGAAAAGTTGATTATATATCCACATACATGAATATGAATAAATTTAGAGAGTGTTTAATAAGACACATTTTTTTCATATTTTGAAAAATCTAGAGAGTGTATATATATAAATAAATAAATATATATATATATAAATAAATATATATATATATATATATATATATATATATATATATATATATATACATGTAAAATCATGGAGAAATATTACAATTAAAATTTGACAAGATTTATAATACATACCCTTGATAAAGCCGAAGGCAAATCCAAGTATATACCATGCCTCCTATGAAAGGCCTGTATTTCTATTCTGTTACGTTTCTTTTTATCCATCATATTAGCATTAGTAGTCAGAGTCTATTAGGGTATGTGTTAGTGTCAGGGATCATTATTTCAAATGAAAATAGAAAAATGAATCTAATGTGTATGCAAATATGTGCTACACAAAAATCTTGCCACTCTCATCCAGAACAATTCCTTGACATTTACTTCGCTCCAAGTAAGACACAATTAGTGGAGAGGAGTTCGAAAACCTGTGATTACATATGTGGAACTGAAAATGTTCAGGAGTTCACAACATTGGAGGTGGTAGAGCAGTTTCCAAAAGTAAGGGAGAGGTTAAACACTCCACAAACTTGGAGCTCTGCTGGCCTAAAGACTCTTTGAGAAAATGCCTCTCAGGTTGGGCACATGAAATATATGAAGTTGTCAGGAGATTTAGCTTCCTTTGTTGTGACACCATCAAATGTGGGTCTGCATCTATGTGACCTGGAGGAAATGGTTCCTTATTTTCTAATGAACATGAGACAGCAGTTCTGAATTCTCTTTTTCTTGGTAAACTGTGGCCACTGGGAGTTAAGTTTCTCCCCGTGTGGTCTGTGAAGCCGTTTGGTCATCCTCCATTTTCATGGTGTTTCTTACTGCTGCACTGGGAGTTTGTAATTGGCTTAATGAAATACAAGGAGTTCAACTGGCACACAATTCTGGAGGGAGCTCTGTCACGTGTGATTGGTCAGGGTCTTCAGGAGAATTTTCGAAACATGGATCTATCCCACATAGCTTTCCCCCTTGACTATAGCAACCGAATTCTGAACATTGCCCTGAATCCTCTCAATATAACAAGATGCCTTTACATATAAGTGTCTGCTGCCTGCACCATGTCAGTCACAAGTATTTTGGAAGCCAATGGCCGATCCACGTGGTCCCACAACAGATATTTATTCACAACCATATAGTCCACTGCTCTAGCCCCAATAGTCAGCAGGCTCCAACTTATGACATCTCGGTTCTATACCATTTTCATGACAACCAGTCAATCAAGGAACTGTCTGGTACACTCATGATCAGCAACAGGACATCCAAAGTTTCTCCAGTGCCACCTGGTCATGGGAATATTAAAAATTTCATGGTATTTATGTAGCCATTTTTCAAGGATGATGTTGGAGGCACTGTGGGTTTCAATTCATTCAGGAACCATTAAATGGTGAGTAAGCTCATTTCAATGAAAGCTCTGGAGAACTCTCACAGACAAGGCTTCCCAAAGAGTGGCCAGAAGGTCACATGAAGCCAGGCTCATTGAGGTCTACAATGTGAGGTACATGTGTGTTTTGAGTGTCAACTATGACTTCCAAGTCTTTCAGTAAAAAAATCATGTGTTATCCTGGCTGAGATTCCCAGTGCTCAGTGGAAAGCCACCCTGGGCCTAGATCTCAGTTTCCAAGGGCTAATCTCATGTGTGGCCTCCTATAATCCCAACACAATTCATGGCAATACTTCTCTCAGGTGAGTTCCAGAACTCAGGCTCTAAGGAGTATCAGAGAAGAGTTCAAGCCCTGGTGGACTAAGTCATCTCTTCCAACCGCCACACAAATGACCACAATTAAAACCAAAACACTCCTACATGGCCCTCATCTTCTTCCATAAAGACACTCATCATAACATATGGCTGGAGGTTTCCATGAGGGGCACAGCCAAGACAGTGTCCAAAATAAGCTCCCTTGCCCCTCATTTGCCTAAAGTCAGGGTGGCTTGGACACCCTTCTTCTGAACCAGGAGTGATCTGTAAGGGTAAAAGAAATTGAAATTAAAGTGTTAAAGTTAAAGTGTAAAAGACCGGGTGTTGTAAAGTTTCTAATCTTCAAGGCCTGCTTTAAAATGTAAAGGACCAGGTATTTTTAAGTTTCCATGCTACACGCAAAACCTGAAATTCCTGTAAATTGTAGGACAATTTCTGGACTGCCCAGTAAATATTCCCCCTGACCGCCTGGTTGTTTAATAACCTAGGACCCTGTGTGGCTTACCACATATGCATCGCAGGGCCTAAATCAATCAATTTCAATGTGTACCCCGCTTTAGAATTGACCTATCACTCCCGCCTGACGTGTTCAAGCCAATGAATGAACTAATCATGTTTAGGATTTGTTGTTTCATTTTCCCACAGTGTATGATGATTTGCTAAAGGAGACTGTGATATATGAAAAGTCTCACATTCCCAAATCGTGTACTTAAGCACTGCTCAACCCCTGCTCGGAGATCTGGGCTGCTCTCCCTTCTTGAGTGAGCACAGAGCACCAGCATGCTGGATTGGATCCTCAATAATTGTGTTTTGCTGTTGCATGAGCCTTGGTCTCATACATGAACATGAATGAAATTAAGGAGTGTATAATAAGACACATATATTTCATATTTTGAATAATCTATAGAGTGTAGATTTTTCACAAAACACATACAGAGATATTAAAAAGTAGCAATATATATGCCAATCAAAATTCATCATGAAATACATATCATACACAGATCCAAAAATCTTTATTTTACTGAACATGGATTTATGTGTAATGTTGTTCAACTAGGAAGCTCACGCAAATGTTGAATTTTCAGTTCCTACAGCGTTTAGGAGGAGTGATCTCTTCTCAAAATTTGTAACTGCCTAGTCAGCCACCTCACAATAATGTACGTGTAGTACCAGGTAGGATTCTATTTGTGCATATAAAAATACATGTGCTGAATAGGCAACAGAGAAAGGGAGACAGGAATTCACATACCTGATACCTTTCAAAACACATGGAGAACTATTTCAATTAAAAATTAACCAGATTTTTAACAACTACCCTTTATCATGCAAAAGGCAAGTCCAACTATACACTATGCCTCCTCTGAATTGCTTGTATTTCTATTCTGTTTGGGTTATTTTTCTCCATCATACTAGCATTAGTAGTCAGAGTCTAGTAGGGTATGCTTTAGTGTCATGGATTCAGTAATTCAAATGAAAATAAAGGAAAATGAATCCATTGTTTACGCAAATATGCACTACAAAAAATCTTTCCACTCTCATTCAGAGCAATGCCTTGACATTACCTTCACCCCAAGTAAGACACAATTAGAGGACAAGAGTTAGAAAATCTGTGAATACATATCTGGAATGGAAAATGCTCAGGAGTTCACAAGCTTGGACATTTTAGAGGAGTTTTCAAAATTAAGGGACAGGATAAACAGTCCACAATCATGGAACTCTGCTGGCCTAAAGACTTCTTGAGAAACTGCCTCTGAGGTTGGGCACTTGAAATATATTTTCTTTTCAGGAGCTTTAGCTTCCTTTGTAGTGATACCATCAAAGATGGGTCTTCATTTATCTGACCTGGAGGACATGGTTTCTTATTTTCCAAAGAACATGAGGCAGCAGTGCTCAATCCTACCTTTGAAGGTAAACTGTGGCCACGGAGGGTTAAGTGTCTCCCCGTCTTGACTGTGAAGCCAATTGGTCATCCTGCAATTTTCGTGGTGTTTCTTGCTGCTGCACTGGGCTTTTGGTATTTCCTTCATGAAATACAAGGAGTTCAACTGGGACACAGTGCTGGAGCGAGTTCTGTCACGTGTGGAGGGTCAGGGTCTACAGGAGAATTCACAAACCAGGCTTCTATCGCACATAACTTGCAACATTTTCCATAGCAAACTGATTCTGAACATTGTCCTGAAACCTTTCCTTATAACAAGATGCCTTTACATATAAGGGTCTGCTAGCTGCACCATGTAAGCCACAAGCCATTTAGAAGTTAATGGCAGACTCACATGGCCCCACCACAGATATTTTATTATACACCTGCACACCACAGCTCTGGGCCCACTTCTCAGCACTCTCCAACTTACTTACATCTCTGTTCTACACAATTTTCGTGTAACCCAGTCAGTCAAGGCACTGTCTGGTACACTCATGATCAGCAACAATACATCCAAATGTTCTCCAGTGCCACCTGGTCAGGGGAATTTCAAGGTATTTATGGAGCAATTTTTCAAGGATGAAGTTGGAGGCACTGTGGGTTTCAATTCATTCAAGAACCATTAAATGTTGAGGAACCTCATTTCAATGAAAGCTCTAGAGAACTCTCACAGGTAAGGCTTCCCAAAGAGTGGCCAAAATATACATATATTTCATATTTTGAAAAATCTTGACAGTGTATATCTATATCTATATCTATATCTATATCTACACACACACACACACACACAAACACACACAGACATTAAAAACTAGCAATATATATGCCAATCGAAATTCATCATGAAATATATATCATCCACGTATTCAAAAATATTCATTTTATTGAACATGGATTTATGTATAATGTTGTTCAACTAGAAAGCTCACCCATAGGTTGAATTTTCAGTTCCAACAGCGTTTAGGAGGACTGAACTTTTCTCACAATTTGTATCTGCCAAGTCAGCCACCTCAGAAGAATATATGTGTGATACAAGGTACAATTCTATATGTGCATATAAAAATATATGTGCTGAATAGGATACAGAGAAATGGGGGAGACAGGAATTCACATATTTGATAAGTTTAAAAATACATGGACAACTCTTTCAACAAAAAAATTGACTAGATTTATAACTCCTACCCTATATAATGGAAAAGGCAATTCCAACGGTACACCATGGCTCCTCTGATGTGTTTGTATTTCTATTCTGTTTGGGTTACTTTTCTCCATCAAGTTAGGATTAGTTGTCAGAGTCTTGTAGGGTATGGGTTAGTGTCAGGGATTCAGTATTTCGAAAGGAAAATTGGAAAATGAATCCAATGTGTATGCAAATATGTGCTACACAAAAATCTTCCGACTCTCATCCAGAACAATGCCTTGACCTTAACTTCGTCCCAAGTAACACATGTAGAGAAGATGAGTAAGAAAATCTGTGAGTACATATCTGGAATTGAATATGCTCAGGAGTTCACAACCTTGCAGGTAGAAGGGGAGTTTCCAAAAGTAAGGGACAATGTAAACACTCCACAAACATGGAGCTCTGCTATCCTAAAGACTTCTGGAAAAACTGCCTCAGATGTTGGGCTCTTGAAATATATGTTGTTGTCAGGAGCTTTAGCTTCGTTTGTAGTGAGACCATAAAAGCTGGGTCTGCATCTATGTGACCTGGAGTAGATGCTTTCTTATTTACCAATGAAAATGAGGCAGCATTGATGAATTCTCTCTTTCTGGGTCAACTGTGGCCACTTGGGGCTCAGTGTCTCCTCATGTGGACTCTGAAGCCATTTGATCATGCTCCAATTTTTGTGATTTTTTTTTGCTGCTGCACTGGGAGTTCAGTATTTGCTTCACGAAATACAAGGAATTTAACTGGGACACAGTGCTGGAGGGAATTCTGTCACGTGTGGTGGAACAGGGCCTGCAGGAGAATGCACAAACCAGGCTTCTTTCCAACATAGCTTGCCACCTTGACCATAGCAACCTGATTCTGAACATTGCCCTGAAACTTATCCATATAACAAGAATCATTTACATATAATGGTCTGCTGGATACACCATGTCAGTCACAAGGCATTTGGAAGCCATTGGCAAATCCAGATAGAAGCACCACAGATGTTTTATCTCACACATGCCCACCTTTGCTCTAGGTCCACTATTCAGCAGGCTCCAACTTACTGGCATCTCTGTTCTACATCATTTTCGTGAAACCCAGCCAATCAAGGCACTGTCTGGTACACTCATGATCACCAACAGGATATCCAATGGTTTTCCACTGCCTCCTAGATATGGGAATTTCAAAAATTTAATGGTATTTATCGAGCCCATCTTTCAAGGTTGAAGTTGGAGTCACTGAGTGTTTCATTTAATTCAGTAATCATTAAATGGTGAAGAAGCTCATTTCAATGAAAGCTCTGGAGAACTCTAACTGCTAAGGCTTCTAAAAAAGTGGCCAAAATGCCACATGAAGCCAGGCCCATTGAAGTCTACAATGTTAAGTGCATTTGTGTTTTGACTCTCAACTATGGCTGCCAAGTGTTTCAGAATAAAATTATGTGATACCCTGGCTGAGATTCCCAGTGCTCTGTGGAAAGCCACCCTGGGAATAGATCTCTGTTTCCAATGGCGACTCCCATGTGTGGCCTCCTAATATCCCAACACAATTCATGGCAATACTTCTCTGAGGTAATTTCCAGGACTCAGTCTCTATGGGGTATCACACCAGAGTTCAAGCCCAGGTGGACCCAGTCATCGCTTCCAACTGCCACACAAATAACCACAGTTAAAACCAAAACACTCCCACATGGCCCTCATCTTCTTCCATATAGACACTCCTCATAATCTCTGGCTGGATGTTTCCATGAGGGGCGCAGCCCAACACAGTGTCCAAATAAGCTCGCTTGCCCATCATTTTCCTAAAGTCAGGGTGGATTGTACACCCTTCCTGTGAACCAGGAGGGATCAAATATGCCTTCCAGTAATACTGCTCTGCTTCTCCAATTTGAGGCCTACTGACTGTCGGTATAGATTTTTTATGTGATGTGGAGTCATGAGAAAACACAAGCATGTATGCAATTGCCTTTGCAGGGCTTTGAAGAACTCATTTGATTCAAAGGATCCCTATTCTCAATTGATGGTGGTAAGGAACCTAACAGAGGAAGGCGAGAGACTTCATCAACAATGACTGATCTTTTTCCCATTTTGGTTTTGGATGTACACATGGGATCATTCTTTAGATCCATCAGGTGCTGAGAACCTAAGCCACAGCCTAACACAGGGCCAAGAGACTGATTCAGACACATCCATTTCCAAAGCAATTAACAAAGAGCCACAGGTGATGCCCATTTAATTCCATTTTAAAACTGTTTTCTTCAAGCTTCACAAACTGTGTCCTGAGGCCAAGACCTTCCTCACATTCAGGGGAAGAGAAGAATTGGTTAGCAAATGGCCCAAAGCAGAGTTTCTCCACTGAGGCTTTCCTGGTCACACAGATATCTGAGTTTTTTGAGATGCTAGCAATTCCCTTTAGCTATCCACTACATGGCCTTGTCACAGAGCTTGGAGGTGGTACATATCTTGGACACAAAACCATGAGCCTATTCTGGAGAGTGGCCAGATTTAGGAAGAAAACAGGTACTTAGGAAATTAGTAGGTGTTTTCCATCCATAAGGGAAGCCACAGTCCATTCATCAATTGGGCAGGATGAATGCTGGGAAGGATTCTACTAAACAGGACACATCCATTGATGAATTCTCTTTTCAAATGTCGACAACCACGGACACAGTGGGATACACAGACATAGAAACACTCACTTTGTGAAACGACTTACTAGGAACAGTCCACTCCAAACCAAACAAACCACCTTTTTTACCTATTCTTAGAACATGAGACAAAACCACAAACTCACACTCACACCCACAAAGGCACCTCCTTCCCCCAAAGAGGTCTGTGACAATCCGGAGTGTCCTCTGACTTGTGGGCCTTATTATGTTCCCTGAAATGTCCTGTCCTGTCTCAGATCTGGTCTCCTTGGCCAAATCTGCGAAGTGGTCAGGAGCCAGCTGTGAGCAACTACCTGCTTTCTCAGGAAAGGCCCCTCTTCTGAGCTCTCCTTAAATTTGGCCATTCTCACATCAGTAGGTACCAAGAAAGACTGACTCTGTTCTTTGTAAATCCAAATAAGTGAGCCCACTGGGAATGGTACTGGGACTGCCTCTGGTTGCCTGGCTTCCTGGATCCCAAGTTCAGAGAGTTCTATCACCAAGGAAGTGAGGAAGGTCACCTCCTTTGTGAACTGAATGAGGTCACTGCTTTGGAAACCACTTTGTCCTAAAATTTGCTTCCAAGGTTCCCATGAGATGGAGGCTGCCCCTATTTCCTGTGATACTTTCACAACTGAGAATTGTATATCAACCATAGGCAGCCGGGAACAGCTGTCCACACTGGCCTGGTTTGGTCCATCTTCTCTACATTAAGAAGAGTGAGGCTGATTCTGACACATCCCTTCATCCTGACCGGGTTGTTTGCCATGGAAGATGACTTTTGCTCTCTCAGGTCCTTCATAGCTGCCTAAATCTTCTCCAGGGATCATTTCTGCATGGAACTTTGAGGTTCTCAGAGGTGGAAGATCCCCTACATTCCTGTATTGGAAGACCAATTCTGTCCCTCCTCTTCTGTAAAGTTAGATTGAGGGAACATTGTATGGTTAAGGTTAATAACAGGTTCCATTTTGGTTAGGAATCATTCTCTGGGATGAATAATGGTATTGGGATTTTGCGATATTTTCAAGAATATATAGGTGAAATATAAGTATGAATAAAGAAATCTAGGTAATTTTTGAAGGACAGAAGGGAATTGGCCCCATGATTGGGATTCTTAGCTCTCAATTATGTTCTGCACAGGTGTCTCAGATAAATTGATATACAGTGGCATAGGATCTTGTCTTTTGGATGATTGAATGTCGAAGAGAACATCTGGTCCAAAAGGGATAGTTGGTGGATTAGGAAGATATTCGGTAGGTTTAGAATGAAGAGTGTGTATAGAATTTGGACCAAAAGATCTTTAGCAATAGGGTTTTGGGTAGAGACTGAAAGTAAATGTCAGCACATGTGAAGAGTCAGTCACAGTGATAAACTGGGGAAAAAATACAGGATATCAGATATCAATAGAGACATTAGAAAATCAGGACAAATATAAAGTGAGTGATAGGATTAGAAATTTTCAACAGGGTTGAAGTTGAATATGTAATTTCAGGAAGAAACAAATATGTAGTCACCAATAGGATTCACTTTGAGAGCATTAGGCAACCTGGATATGGATTTTTTTTTTTAATCCATGCTCATTTTCCATTTAGGATTTAGTACAATCATAAGTGTGACCTTGCTTTTTGTTTCCACAATATTACTGTGATTAATGTATATATAGATCAGATGACATGAGTATTTCTTCCACCATTTCTGGGAGCAATATTTTGAAGACATATAATTTAGTATTGTGGGTACAAATAGGTATAGGCTGTGTTATACGAATATAGAGATAATGCATGAATAGAACATACTGTGAATAAATAATATAACTGGTTCAAAATTTAAATAATGGATTGAATTGATATCTGGATATATACTGGAAAACTTATATTGATATTCATACAATCATTCGTACCAGTTATACATCTAATGGTAATATTAGTGTTATGGTTTATCATGAAGTGTCTGTGAGTTTTGCTTCTAAAATGATTATGGAAATCAAAAATAATGTGCTTGGAAAGAAGTCTCATTAAAACAACAGTCACGAAACCTGGGGGAATACATATGTTCTGAAGCAGGAAGTAATTGAAAGTGAAAAAAAATCCTATAAATTTGTGAATTTGTGAATGAAAAATGTATTCTATTATGTGCAAAAACTGAAGAAATATTAATGTACCAGTTTTGAATAAAAATGAACGTCAAAGTACATATCATGTCCCATAGGAATCTACTTGCATTGATGTTAAACTGAGTCATTTACTGTAGCAATATTAGGATTTGTATGCACCATTCACTGAAGTTAGCTTTCAGTACTAGGAAACAAATATATATTTCAGGTGGATTAATATTCCAGAGAATATTCTTATGAAAAGTTTAATAAAAATCCACATTCATTAACATCAATGAATTTAGGGAGTATATAATAAGACACATACATTTCATATTTTGAAAAATCTGGAGAGTTTATACATATATATATGCACACACACACACACACACACACACATATACATTAAAATGTAGCAATATAAATGCCAATCGAAATACATCATGAAATATATATCATGCACAAATCCAAAAATCTTCACTTTTCTGAACATCAATTTAAGTATAATGTTGTTCAACTAGGAAGCTCACCCATAGTTTGTTTTGTAAGTTCCAACAGCATTTAGGAGGAGTGATCTCTTCTCACAATTTGTATTTGCCAAGTCAGCAACCTCACAAGTATCTACGTGTGATACCAGGTAGGATTCTATATGTGCATATAAAAATACATGTGCTGAATAGGGTACAGAGAAATGGAGACAGGAATTCTCATATTTGTTAACTTTAAAAACACATGGAGAAGGGAGGGGCAGAGCCGCCAACCGCGCCTGTAAGGTAGGCGGACCTGCGAGCCACCGGTAGAACAGGCCTAGCGGCCCGCAATCGTACAAAGCACATCGCCCTGGTTGGGGGTTGGGCAGAGCCGCTGCGCGCCTGCAAGGAACGCGGACATGCGACCCACAGGGAGAACAGGCCCAGAAACCCGCGGAGGGGCAGAGACACCCCTTGCAACTTCTAGATAGGTGAACCTGTGACCCACCGGCATAAGAGGCCCACTGCCTTCAGAGGGGCAGAGCCGACCCCCGCGCCTGCGAAGTAGGCAGACCTGCGAACACCGACAGACCAGGCGCTAGGCCCCGCCACGGTGCTAGACACATAACCAGGTTTGGGGAGGGGCCGAGCCACTGCCCGTGCCTGGAAAGCAGGTGGACCTCTCACCCTCTGGCAGAACAGACCCAGCAACCTACCAGCCTGGTAGATATATCGCCCCAGTTTAGGGAGGGGCAGAGCTGCCACTCGCGCCTGCAATGTAGACAGCCCTGCAATCCACAGACAGAAGAGGCCCAGCGGCACGCGGAGGGGCAGAGCCGACACCTGCGCCTGCAAGGTAGGTGGACCTGTGACCCACTGGCTGAACAGGACCAGCGCCCGAAGAGGGGAGAGTAACTGCCCGCTCCTGCAAGGTAGGCGGACAGGCTACCGACCGGCAGAACAGGTCCAGAGGGCTGCTGTTGTGGTAGGCACATTGCCCCAATTGGAGGAGGGGCAGAGCCACCGCCCACACCTGTGAGGGAGACTTTTCATGAATACAATAGCAATATAAACATTTAGGGGTAAAATTCAATAACACAAAAGTTCCACCAAACAGAAAAAAACGCGAACAGTAGGAAAAGACAAGGAAAGAAAGGACCACAAGCAATGCAGGTCAACTCAACATTAGAAGAGGTAATATCTGCAGCAGATGGAATGTCAGATAAAGAATTTAGGATATACTTGCTTCCGATGATCTGAGTCAACAGGGAGACATTAGACAGCAAAATCAGACAATGAAAGATCACTTCAACAATAAATTACATAAACAAATCCAAGAAGCAAAAGATCAACTATACAGGGAGATAGAGGTTATAAAAAAAAACAAACAGAAATCGTAGAAATGCAGGAAGCAATAAACCAACTTAAAAACTCAATTGAGAATACTACCAGCAGAGTAGATCACATAGAAGATAGAACATCAGACAATGAAGACAAAGTATTTCAACTTGAAAAGAACATAGACAGCTCAGCAAGACTGTTAAGAAACCATGAGCAGAAAATCCAAGAAATATGGGATAACATGAAGAGACCAAACTTAAGAGTAATTGGGATACAGGAAGGTATACAGGTGCAAAACAAAGGAATGAGCAATCTATTCAATGAAATAATATGAGAAACCTTCCCAGACATGAAGAATGAGACAGAATCCCAAATCATAGAAGCCTACAGGATGCCGAATGTGCAAAATCATAAGAGATAAAGACCTAGACATATTATAATGAAGAGGCCAAACATACAGAATAAAGAGAGAAATTTAAAAGCTACAAGAGAAAGGAAGCAGGTTACATTTAGGGGTAAACCAATCAGGATAACAGCTGATCTTTCAACACAGACTCTGAAAGCTAGAAGATCCTGGAATAACATTTTTCAAACACTGAAAGAAATTGGGTTCCAACCAAGAATTGTGTATCCAGCGAATTTAAGCTTCAGGATGGAAGATAAAATTAAAACCTTCCATGATAAACAAAAGTTAAAAGAATTTGCAGCTAGAAAACCCTTTCTTCAAAAGATCCATGGCAAAACATTATAGGAAGACGAAATGGAAAATAACAATGAAAACCAACAGTGGGAGGTAGTACAGTAAAGGGGGGAAAAATAATCAAAGAGGAAAAAAAAACATGGTTAGTAACATAAATAAACAAATATGGCTGGAATAACAACCCATATCTCAATAGTAACCCTAAATGTTAATGGCTTAAACTCACCAATTAAGAGACACAGGCTAGTAGAATGGATCACGAAAGAAGACCCAACAATTTTCTGCCTGCAGGAGACGCATTTGATAGGAAAAGAGAAACATAGACTGAAGTTGAAAGGTTGGGAGAAATCATATCACTCATATGGACTTCGGAAACAAGCAGGAGTGTCCATACCCAGATCAAATAAAATAGATGTCAAGCCAAAGTTAAGCAAAAGGGATAAAGAGGGACACTACATACTGCTCAAGGGAACCATACACCAACAAGACATAACAATCATAAATATATATGCCCCAAACAATGGTTCAGCTATGTTCATCAAAAAAACTCTTCTCAAGTTCAAGAGTCTGATAGACCACAATACAATAATCATGGGAGACTTCAACACACCTCTCTCACTACTGGACAGATCTTCCAAACAAAAGTTGAATAAGGAAACTATTGAACTGAATAACACAATTAATAACATAGACTTAATAGACATATATAGAATATACCACCCAACATCAAGTAGTTACACTTTTTTCTCAGCAGCACATGGATACCTCTCAAAAATAGATCATATATTATGTCACATGGCAACTCTTAGACAATATAAAGGAGTATAGATAATACCAGGCATCTTATCTGATCATAATGGAATGAAACTGAAAAATCAACAATAAAAGAAGGAAGGAAACTTCATGCATCACTTGGAGAATGAACAATACGTACTGAATGATCAATGGGTTATAGAAGACATCAAGGAGGAAAATAAAAAATTCTTAGAGATAAATGAAAAAGACAGACGGAACATGTCAGAATCTATGGGACACATTGAAAGCAGTTCTAAGAGGAAAATTCATTGCTTGGAGTTCTTTCCTTAAAAAAAGAAAAAAACAACAACAAATAAATGATCTCATAGTTCATTTCAAAATCCTAGAAAAAAAAGAGCAAAACAACAGCAAAAGAAGTAGAAGGCAAGAAATAATTAAAATCAGAGCTGAAATTAATAAAATCAAAACAAAAGAATCAATTGAAAAATTTGACAATACTAAAAGTTGAAAAATAAATAAAATTGACAGACTCTTAGCCATGTTAACAAAGAGAAGAAGAGAGAGAACTCAAATTACTATCATACTGGATGAAAATGGCAATATCACAACAGACACTTCTGAAATACAGAAGATAATCAGAAATTATTTTGAATCCTTATACACCAATAAATTAGAAGATAGTGAAGGCATTGATAAATTTCTTAAGTCATATGATCTGCCCAGATTGAGTCAGGAGGATATAGACAACCTAAGCAGACCAATATTAATTGAGGAAATAGAAGAAACCATCCAATGACTACCAACTAAGAAAAGAACAGGACCGAATGGGTATACAGCAGAGTTTTTCAAAACCTTTAAAGAGGAACTAATACCAGTACTTTTCAAGATATTTCAGGAAATAGAAAAAGAGAGAGAACTTCCAAATTTATTTTAGGAGGCCAATATCACCCTGATTCATAAAACAGACAAAGACACTTCAAAGAAACAAATCTACAGACCAATATCTCTAATGAACCTAGATGCAAAAATCCTCAATAAAATTCTGGCGAATCAGATACAAAAACATATTTAAAAAATTGTGCAACATGATCAAGTAGGATTCATCCCTGGGATACAAGGCTGGTTCAATATACGGAAATCAATAAATGTTATTCACCACATTAATAGACTTAAAAATAAGAACCATATGATCACCCCAATAGATGCAGAAAAAGTATTCAACAAAGTACAGCATCCCTTTATGTTCAAAACTCTAGAAAAACTAGGGATAACAGGAACATACCTCAATATTGTAAAAGCAATCTATGCTAAGCCTCAGGCTAGTATCATTCTGAATTGTGAAAAAATTGAAAGCATTCCCTCTAAAATCTGGAACAAGACAGGGATGCCTTCTCTCACGACTTCTGTTCAACATAGTTCTCGAAACACTGGCCAGAGAAATTAGACAAATGAAAGAAATTAAAGGCATAAAATTAGGAAAAGAAGAACTTAAATTATCACTATTTGCAGATGACATGACTCTATACCAAGCAGACCCAAAAGGGTCTACAAAGAAACTATTAGAGTTAGTAAATGAATTCAGCAAAGTGGCATGATATAAAATCAACAATCATAAATCAAAGGCATTCCTGTATATCAGCAACAAATCCTCTGAAATGGAAATGAGGAATACCACTCCATTCAGAATATCCTCAAAATAAAAATAAAATACTTGGGAATCAACGTAACAAAAGATGTGAAAGACTTACACAATGAAAACTACAGAACCCTAAAGAGAGAAATAGAAGAAGATCTTACAAGATGGAAAAATATACCCTGTTCATGGATAGGCAGAATTAACATCATCAAAATGGCGATATTACCAAAAGTTCTCTATAGGTTTAATGCAATGCCAATCAAAATCCCAAGGGCATTTCTTGTAGAGATAGATAAAACAATTATGAAATTCATATGGAAAAATACAAAACCCAGTATATCAAAGACAACTCTAAGCAGAAAGTTTGAATCAGGCGGTATAGCGATACAAGTCCTCAAATTATACTACAGAGCAATAGTAACAAAAAGAGCATGGTACTGGTACCAAAACAGGTGGGTGGACCAATGGTACAGAATAGAGGACACAGAAATCAATCCACAAAATTACAGCTATCTTATATTTGATAAAGGAGCTAATAGCATGAAATGAAGGAAGGATAGCATCTTTAAAAAATGGTGCTGGAAAAACTGGAATTCCATATGTAACAAATGAAACTGAATCCCTTTCTCTCTCCATGCACAAAAGTTAACTCAAAATGGATCAAGGAGCTTGATATCAAATCAGAGACACGGCATCTGATGGAAGAAAACTTTGGCTATGATTTACATACTGTGGGGTCGGGCTCCAAATTCCTCAATAGGACACCCATAGCATAAGAGTTAATAACTAGAATCTACAAACTGGACTTACTCAAACTAAATAGATTTTTCTCAGAAAAAGAAACAATAAGAGAGGTAAAAAGGGAGCCCACACCCTGGGAACAAATCTTGACTCCTCACACTTCAGATAGAGCCCTAATATCCAGAGTTATACAAAGAAATCAAAAAAATTAACAATAAGAAAATGAATTACCCAATCAACAAATGGGCCAAGGACCTGAACAGACACTTCTCAGAGGAGGACATACAATCAATCAATAAGTACATCAAAAAATTCTCACCATCTCGAGCATTCACAGAAATGCAAAACAAACCCACCCTAAGATACCATTTCACTGCAGTAAGCTTAGCAGCCATTATGAAGTCAAACGACAACAAGTTCTGGCGAGGATGTGGGGAAAAGGGTACACCTGTACATTGCTGGTGGGACTGTAAATTGCCGCAGCCAATTTGGAAAGCCGTATGGAGATTTCTTGGAAAGCTGGGAATGGAACCACAATTTGACCCAGCAATCCCCCTTCTCGGTCTAATCCCTATAGACCCAAAAAGAGCATGCTACAGGGACACTGATAAATCTATGTTCATAGCAGCACAATTCACAATAGGAAGACTGTGGAACCAAGCTAGATGCCCTTCAATAGATGAATGGATTAAAAAAATGTGGCATTTATACACAATGGAGTATTACTCTGCATTAAAAAATGACAAAATCATACAATTTGCAGAGAAATGGATGGCATTAGAACGTATTATGCTACGTGAAGATAGCCAATCACTAAAAAACAAATGCCAAATGTTTTCTTTGATATAAGGAGAGTAACTGAGAACAGAGTTGGAAGGAAGAGCATGAGAAGATGATTAACATTAAACAGGGGTGAGAGGTTGGAGGGAAAAGGAAAGAGAAGCAAAATTGCATGGAAATGGAAGGAAACCCTCATGGTTATACAAAATTAAATACAAGATGAAGTGAGCGGAAAGGGGACGAAAACAAGGGGAAGAAATGAATTACAGCAGATGGGGTACATTGAGAGGATTGGAGGGGAGGGGATGGGAGATAGTAGAGGACAGGAAAGGCAGCAGAATACAACAGACACTAGTATAGCAACATGCAAAACAGTGGATGTGTAACTGATGGGATGCTGCAATCTGTATACGGGGAAAAATGGAAGTTCATAACCTACTTGAATCAAAGTGTGAAATATGACATGTCAAGAACTATGTAATGTTTTGAAGAACAAACAATAAATATCAAAGGAAAAAAACACATGGAGAACTATTTCAATTAAAAATTGACTAGGTTTATAACACCTACACTTTATCATGCAAAAGGCAAGTCCGACTATACACCATGCCTCTTCAGAACTGCTTGTTTTTCTATTCGGTTTAGGTCATTTTTCTCCATCATATTAGGATTAGTAGTCAGAGTTTTGTAGGATACGTGTTAGTGTCAGGGATTCAGTTTTTGGAATGGAAAATTGGAAAATGAATCCAATGTGTATACAAATATGTGCTACACAAAACTCTTCCCACTTTCATCCAGAACAATGCCTTGACGTTACCATCTCCCCAAATAAGAAACAATTAGAGGAGAAGAGTTAGAAAATCTGTAAATACATATCTGGAATGGAAAATATTTAGGAGGTCACAAACTTGGAGGTGGTAGAGGAGTATCCCAAAGTAAGGTACAGGGTAAACACTCCACAAATATGGAGGTGTGCTGGCCTAAAGACTTCTAGAGAAACTTCCTCTGAGGATGGGCACTTGAAATATATGTTGTTGTCAGTAGCTTTAGCTTCCTTTGTAGTGAGATCATCAAAGCTGGGTCTGCATCTATGTGACCTGGAGGACATTCTTTCTTGCTTTCCAAAGCACATGAGGCAGCAGTGCTGAATTCTCTCTTTGTATGTAAACTGTGGCCACTGGGGTATAAGTGTCTCCCCATGTGGACTGTGAAGCCTTTTGTTCATCCTCCACTTTTCGTGGTGTTTCCTGCTGCAGCACTGGGAGTTTGGTATTTGCCTCACGAAATACAAGGGGTTCAACTGGAACACAGTGCTGGAGGGAGTTTTGTCACTTGTGGTTTTTCAGGGTCTACAAGAGAATGCACCAACCAGGCTTCATTCCCACATATCTTGCCCCCTTGTCTATAGCAACCTGATTCTGCACATTGCCCTGAAAACTATCAATTTAACAAGACACCTTTACATATAAGTGTCTGGTCACTGCACCATGTCAGTGACAAGCCATTTGGAAATCAATGGCAAATCCACATGGCGCAACCACAGATGATTCATCACACACCTGCACACCACAGCTCAGGGCTCACTACTCAGGAGGGTCCAACTTAATAGCATCTCTGTTCTACACCATTGTCATAAATCCCAGTCAATCAAGGCACTTTCTGGTACACTCATGATCAGTAAAAGTGCATCCAAATGTTCTCCAATACCATCTGGTCATGGGAATTTCAAAAATTTCTTGGTATTTATCTAGCCTCCTGGTAAATCCAAACAAGTGAGCCCACTTGGACTGGGACTGGGACTGGCTCTGGGTGCCTGGCTTCTTGGATCACAAAATTCAGAGATTTCCATCACCAAGGAAGTGAGGTGAGGTCACTTCCTTCAGAAAATGAATGAGGCCACTGTTTTGGCCACCACTTTGTCGTAACAGTTGCTTCCTAGTGTCTCAGGAAAAGGAGGCAGCCTCTATTTCCTGTGACACTTTCACAAGTTAGAATGGTATAGAAACATAGGCACCTGGGAACAGCTCTCCACACATGCCTGGTTTCATACATCATCCCTACATTAAGAAGAGATAGGCTGATTGAGACACATCCTTTCATCCTGATCGGGTGGTTTGCAAAGGAAGATGACTTTTGCTGTTTCAGGTCCTTCATAGCTGCCTACGTCTTCTCCAGGGATCATTTCTGCATGGATTTTGAGGTACTCAGCAGGTGAAAGATCTCCTAACTTCCTGTATTGTAATACTAACTTTGTCCCTGCTCTTCTGTAAAGTGAGATTGAGTGAACAATCTCAGTTTACAGAATGGTTAGGGTTAATAGCATGTTCGATTTGGGTTATGAATCATTTTGCTGGATGAATAATGATATTGGGAACCTGCGATATTTATAAGAATATGGAGGTGAAATATAAGTATGAAAACAGAAATCTAGGTAATATTTGAAGCCCAGAAGGACTTTGGGCCCTTGATTGGGATACATAGCTTAAATTATGTTCTGTGTGACCTTTGCATTTTGTGTCCAGAATATTACTGTGATAATATGTATATGTAGCTAAGGTGACATGAGTATTTCTTCCACCATTTCTGTGAGCAATATTTTGAAAACTTATAAATTAGTACTGGGGATACTAATAGGTTTACCCTGTTTTGATGTATATAGAGATGATGCATTAATAGACCCTACTGTGAATAAATTATATAACTGGTTCCAAATTTAAATAATGGATTGTATTGATATCTGAAAATATATAGGAAATCTTACATTGATATACATACATTCATTCCAACCAGTTATATATCTAATGGTAATGTTAGGGTTATCATTTCTCATGAATAGTGTGTGAGTTTTGCTTCAAAAATGATTATGGAATCGAAAATAATATGTTTAGAAAGAAGTTTAGTAAAAAGACCAGTCAAGAAACATGGAGGAATATATGTCTTCCAAAGGAGGAAGTGATTGAAAGTGAACCAAATGTTTATTAATTTGTGAACTTGTGAATGAATGGATATATCTAATGATGTCCATAAACTGAAGAAATAATTACGTACCAGGTTTGAATAAAAATGAACTTTAACAAACACAATAGAAACATTAGGAATTCTGGAAAAGTATAGTTCGCAGTGAAAGGTTAATAAAATAAGTACTTGTCACTTCCTGTTTTTCTGTATGCTTAACAAAACACTGTTGAAATCTTGAGAACTTTTTGATAGTCTTATTCCCAGAATGTGCTGTCCAAAACTGCCAAACTGCAGAATGTACTCCCTCAACCAGTTGCACACAAACCGCTCACTCGCCCGGACCCATCAATAAACTTCCCCCCCTGCCCTCTCCTAGGAAAATATATAAGCTCTGCTTAAGCTGTTCTCAAGGCTCTCTGCTCTATTCAAGTGAGCTCTGAGCCCCAGCATGCTGGACCCCCAATAAACCCTTTGCTTTGCATGAGACAGTCTCTTGGTGGTCTCTTCACCCGATTGTCACCGGACCTTTACATATGGAGGTTCCACCGAGATCTGGCAGCCGTGGACAAGCGACCCCAACGAACTCCTCTCGGGGTAAGTAAGGTGCCTCTTTCTGGTTTCAGGTTTCAGGTCAGGGCTTGGCAAAATGGATGTCGATGAAGAGCGTGAGCTCTCTCCGATGGTGGCTGACAGTCATGTCACAGAGCCACAGGCCAAGTCCCTGGGGGACGTCATAGAGGACTCAGAAAATCGAGGAACAATAGTCTCCATGACTCAGTGATATTTTGTTTCAGATTCGGTATTGCCAACCCATCGGGTTTTGCCAACTACTCAGTCCTGGTCTCAGTGTTGGACTTCCATATCCTGTCTTTATTGTCTTGTCTTGTCTGTGTCATGTGTTGTTTCTTTTACTGTTTGTGTATCTTTCATTATGGGACAGAGCACTTCAATGCCTCTGTCTCTGACCCTTGTTCACTGCAACAAAGTTTGCTTAAGGGATCAGAATCTTTCTTTTTCAGTAAAATGCTGGACCTGGCAGACTCTCTGTGCCTCAGAATGGCTCACCTTTGGATTTGGATGGACCCTAGAAGGATCTTTCTACTTCCCACTAATTTAAAAAGTTAGAGATATTGTCTTTCAGCCAGAGCCACATAGATACCTGTGAAGACAGATGGACACTGCCTACCAACCCGGTGACGAGGGGAATCAACATCAAAATCAAGAAAGAGACTTTGTCTACATTAGACGACATCAGATGTCATCCCTGGAACCCTGCTGGAAGGGACCATAGCAGGTGCTACTTATAACACCTACAGCAGTAAAGGTAGACAGAATCACTTCCTGGATCCATACCTCTCATCTCAATCCTGTGCCCTGTCCAGACTCTGGCTGGAAACTGTAAAAGACTGGTAACGCTTTCAAATTGTGTATTTGCCATGTGGATAAGGCAATAGACTCTCCCCTTGACCACCAGTAGTCCTAACCCTCATCAGCCCATTCAGCAGCGATGGCTGATCACAAATCTTACTGGACAAGAAGTATGGTCTATCTCGCATACAGCCCACTTAGGGACATGGTCGCCATCTCTCCACAGAAACATTTGTCAGCTGGCTATAGGTCTTTTCCATTGGGATATCCCTGATGAAGTGGATCCCACTAAAATTCCATTAAATCCCTTCTCTACCATAGATAATGGAAACAAATATTATGGATGTAGGGACACGCGAGCCAGATGCAGGTTGGCTAGCCTAGATTACTATGTTTGCCCTGCGGACTATCAAAGCCACAAACAGTCAAGGCTGTGTTGGGGGAAAGCCAGCTTCTTCTGTAAGTCATGAGGATGTGAGCATACAGGGACTGCTTGATGGAACCCAAACTCCTCATCAAATTCTGTACACAACATTGGCCATATTACCAATTAGATAACCAAAATTGATGGCCCCCAGAGGGGTCTCTGGATCCTCAAATTCTGCGTGACCTTTTTAACTTCTGCAAGTGCTGAAAAGGGTAAAAGGAGATTCCCCTATGTGGAGGCCTTTTCCCTCCTTTGCTCACATCCTGAACTATGCTTCTCCAATAGATCCTCACCCTCAGCCTTCTGCTCCAGACTCTCTGCTCTTACTCTCACCTATGCAACCTGATTTCTCCCCTCCAATTACTAGATCAAAAACCCAAACCTCCGCCTGTTCTAAGACCGTTGCCCCCTTCTTGAGGTAGCAGGTACTGAGGTACACCTCAACCAACTCACTCCTCTCTTCCCCTGTCATTGCCCGCACTGGGTCCCACCAGGTCCTCTTACTACCTAACACAAAGCCCAAACCAGCTGAGAAGAGCCCTCACACCCTTATCCAAGATGCAATGTAAATGGCCTTTAAAGTTGCTTTTTCATCACTGAAAACATGTTACTAAGTATTTAAAGTCCCTCAAATGCTTTTTGGGATACTAACTCCCATCTTACCCTCTGCTGTACCTGTTGTACTGCTCAAGATTTGTTCCTAGAAAAATCCAAAACCCCTTTTCCATTATTCTTTTACATTTCTCCTACCTCATTCTCAGATCCACGGAACTGCTCACAGCCATGCCTTCCCCGTCTTCCCCCTCTGTACCAGGCCCACAGAAAAGTCTTAACTGACCTTCTCCAGAAATCTCCAACATAGCTGAATTTAGGAATTTCAGCAAAAGAGTCCCAATAAAAGATTTCTAAGTAGATAAAATTCCACTTTTCAAGTTGCCCTATTCTACTTGGCCACTGGCTAAAAAAAATCTGCAATCCTAAGCTAGACACCCCCATACTAATTTTTCACAAAATATGTGAACAAGGCCTTGGCCTTGAGCTGAGGCTTCACATAGATGGCTACATTTGTAAGATAAAGAAGTTACCAACTGGGCTCCATGGTAACAGTTGGCAGGGGGAAAATAAAGGGAATATAAAGCTCTCCCTCACCCAGGTGTCCTTGGAAGGTTAACTTTCCCAGAACAGAGGGAAAAAAAAGAAGACAAACGGCTTCTTGTGAACTTCTTAAGACTGTGAACTTCTGAGCCCCTTCCCTTATATGTTGGGTACAAAATTCTGAAACTACCTAAACTTGTGATTCCAGGGATTTAGTTGATTACAACAGAAGTAATGCCCTCTGAATATGGTTGCAAACAAATATAACTGTTTTCCTGTCTTTGGTACTATCTTAGGTGCCTTGCCTTGTCCATCCCTACAACAGTATAATTCTATATACTTAAAACATTGTTTATGTTTTCATGAAGTGGTCAAAAGATGTGATTAATTGTGTAGTTGTGCAAATGTTTCCCAGAGTGCTCTATCATGACACAGGTTCATTTGAAGATCAAATAGGGGGGCATAAAACCTGGTTCCACTGGGAACATATATCCCTCACTTTCGCCATTCTATTAGGAATACATGTTGCTGCAGGGGTGGGCACAAGAACCACTGCCTTGGTCCATGGGACAAAACAAATGACCCAAATAGAAGCAGCAATAGGCCAAAACTTAAAGATATTAGAAACCTCCATCACAGTATTGCAGGAATCTTTAACCTATCTCTCTGAAGTTGTTTTACAGAACAGTCGAGGATTGGAATTTCTCTTCATGAGAGAAGAGGGCCTTTGTTTTGCATTGATGGAAGAATGTTGTTTTTATGCCAACCATACTGGAGTTGTAAAAAACTCTATGAGTAAATTAAAATGACGACTTGAAGAGCGTCAATGAGAGAGAGAGGCCCAAAAAGGGTGGTTTGAATCTTGGTTCACAAAGTCCCCCTGGTTAACTACGCATTTATCAACCCTGGCGGGTCCAATAATAATCCTCACATTATTGCTAACTATAAAACCCTGCTTGCTCAACCATGTAATTTATTTTGTCCAGGCTCAAATTGGACAAGTTAAACTAATGGTAATACCCCACTAGCAGACATGGAATGTGACACCAGCCAATGATCATATTTATGATTAAAAGTAGCCAGAAAAAGAAGTGTCGAATGAAAGGTTAATAAAATATGTAGTTGTCACTTCCTGTTTTTCTGTACACTTAACAAAACACTGTTGAAATCTTGAGAAATTTTTGCCAATCTTGTTCCCAGAATGTGCTGTCCACAACTGCCAAACTGCAGAATGTACTCCCCCACCAGGTTGCATGCAAACTGAACACTCGCCCTGACACATCAATTAACTTCCCTCCCTGCACTCGCAAGGAAAAGTTTATAACATCTGCTTAAGCTGTTCTCAGGGCTCTCTACTCTTTTCAAGTGAACTCTGAGCCCCAGCATGCTGGACCCCCAATAAACCCTTTGCTGTTACATGAGATAGACTCTTGGTGGTCTCTTCTTCCGACGCTCGCCCGACCGTTACTTGGATGATTGAATGTAGAATAGAACATCCAGTCAAAAAGGGATAGTCGGTAGGATTAGGAATATAGTCCGTAGGTTTAGGAAGAAGAGTGAGTATAGGATTTGGAGCAAAAGTTCTTTAGCAATAGGGTTTCGGTTAGAGAGTGAATGTAAATGTCAGCACATGTGAAGAATGAGTCACAATGATGAAATGTGGAAAATATGTAGGAAAGCAGATATCAATAGAGACATTAGGAAATCAGGCAAAGTACAAAGTGAGTGATAGGATTAGACATTATCAACAGGGTTGAGTTTCAATATATAATCTTAGGAAGAAACAAATATGTAGTCACCAATAAGATTGACATTTGAGAGCATTAGGCAACCTGGACATGGATGATTTTAGTAATCCATGTTCACTTTCCATTTAGGCTTTTGGGAGAATCCTAAGTTTGACCTTTGCATTTTGTGTCCAGAATACTACTGTGATAAAATGTATGTATAAATCAGTTGGCATGAGTATTTCTTCCACCATTTCTGGGAGCAATATTTTGAAGATATACAAATTATTATTGGGCGTACACAGAGGTGTACCCTGTGTCTATGAATATAGAAGTAATGCATGAATTGACAATACTGTGAATAAATAATATAACTGATTCCACTTTAAATAATGGATTGATAGAATTGATATTTAAAAATATATAAGAAATCTTATATTTATATAGAATCATTCATTTCAATGAGTTATACATCTAATGGTAATATTAGGGTTATATTTTATCATGAAAGGTGTGTGAGTTCTGCTTCAAAAGTGAGTATGGAAATGGAAAATAATGTGTTTGGAAAGAAGTCTCATGAAAAGACCAGTCAAGAAACATAGAGGAATGCATGTGTTCTGAAGTAGGAAGTAATTGAAAGTGACAAAAATGCAAATAATTTTGCTAACTTGTGGGTGAAATATAAGTATGGAAAAAGAAATCTAGGTATGATTTGAAGCCCAGAAGGGCATTTGCCCCTTGAGTGGTTTAATTAGCTTTGACTTATGTACTGCACATATGTCTCAGATAAAGCGATATACAATGGAACAGGAATTTGCACCTTGGATGATTGAATAACGAAGAGAACATCCAGTCAAAAGGGATTTGTCGCTAGGATTAGGAAGATAGTCGGTAGGTTTAGGAAGAAGATTGAGTATAGGATTTGGACCAAAAGTTCTTTAGCAATAGGGTGTCGGGTAGAGATTGAATATATATGTCAGCACATGTGAAAAGTCAGTCACAATGATGAACTGGGGAAAATAGTAGGAAAGCAGATATCAATAGAGATTAAGAAATCAGGCAAATTATAAAATGAGTCATAGGTTTAGACATTCTCAACAGGGTTGAGATTGAAAATGTAATCTTCAGAAGAAACACATATGTAGTCACCAATATGATTGACATTTGAGAGCATTAGGCAACCTGGACATGGATTAGTTTAGTAATCCATGTTCACTTTCCATTTAGGCTTTTGGGAGAATCCTAAGTGTGACCTTTGCATTTTGTGTCCAGAATACTACTGTGATAAAATGTATGTATAAATCAGTTGACATGAGTATTTCTTCCACCATTTCTGGGAGCAATATTTTGAAGATATACAAATTATTATTGGGCGTACACAGAGGTGTACCCTGTGTCTATCAATATAGAGATAATGCATGAATAGACCATACTGTGAATAAATAATATTACTGGTTCCACTTTACATAATGGATTAAATTGATATCTGAAAGTATACAAGAAATCTTATATTGAAATACAATCATTCATTCCAACCAGTTTTATATCTAATTATAATATTAGGGTTATGGTTTATCATGACGGTTGTGTGAGTTTTGCTTCAAAATTGATAATGGAAATCGAAAATAATGTGTTTATAAAGAAGTCTCTTAAAAAGAGCAGTCAAGAAACATGGAGTAATCCATGTGTTCTGAAGCAGGAAGTGATGGAAAGTAAAACAAATGCGTATAAATTTGCTAAATTGTGGATGAAATATACATCCTATCATGTGCATAAACTGGAGAAATAGTAATGTACCAGTTTTGAATGAAAATGAACGTCAAAATACACATTATATCCCATAGGAATCTTCATGCATTGATGTTAAACTGGGTCAGTTACTGTAGAAATATTTGATTTTTTTTGGTGTCATAATACACTTTATTTTAGCACTAGCATGCCACAGAATGTAGAGGAAAGAGCAATAGATTTTCAGTTATAGCACTAATAATCTAACATTTAATGACTATTTTGGGGAGTCTAGAAATTGCATAAGGCTATGTAACATAATTGTTTTTTATTTAACATTCATAAAAACTTGGAATTTTGGTAATATTTCTCCTTTTTCATTTTTTATTTTTTCAGTTGTTCATAGACCTTCATTTTTTTTATTTGTATGTGGTGATGAGAATATAACCCAGTGCCTCACACATGCTAGACAAGCATGTTAACACTGAGCCAGAAACCCAGATCCTCCACTTTATCTTATCATCAAACACTCCTCACCCTCTTCATTACTCACTTTCTTAATCGTTTTCCCCCTTCTCTCTATTCTTTTTCACTTTCCCTCCTTATGTACTTTTCTCTCATGTCATTACAAACACTAGTATGCTATGAAATTTACATTTAAAACTGATTTTATAGTCATTCTTTTTTCTTGAGAAAATTTAAAAATTATAATCACCTGATAGATATATTACAATACATTTATTATACATATGCATCTATATTCATTCACATGTATTACATATATATATACATATATATTTAAAATTACTTTGATTAGCCTGTTAGAAATAATATATACCAAGTCTTTCTTAATTTTCAAGTCTTCCAGAATTAACATCTTACAGTGAAAATCAAATAAACATGTTTAAGTTAACAGGTATCATTCTTATTTATGAATACTGATAATTTAAGGTTTTATATCACATTAAGTTGTAATATGGCATATTAACTCTTATGAATTAGAGAAATTTTTTTTTGAACAACCTATTATTTAAGGACCATATGCACTGACATTTCAAATGGCCTTCTTGTGATTTCAATTTCTATCAATTGTGTGTTAATTAAAAAATACTTATTTTAGTAATTTTCATATTCATAATTGATATAAAGTCAATTGTTTAATCCTTTTTGTAAGTAGTTACTTATTACAGTAGGGGCAGTATTAATAATTCTAAATCTTTATAAGAAAAATGGTACAAAGATATTTTCAGGCAAAATTAAGAATAATTGCGATCTCTAAATGTTTGATTACTGATACATATAATACAGAGCTTTTGATGAGTCTCTTTCCCAGTAAAACATAAAATGCAAAGATACAGTTGGGTATGTATGTTCCAAATAAAGATAAGAAAAAATACACATTATCAGTTAGAAACTATTAAATAAAAGATGAAAAGAACAATCCAACACATTGTACCAACTTGTCAGTTGAGTTAGTATTCTGGAAGAATAGCCTAAGACTAGAACTGGTCCATGACAAAATATTCACTAAAAAATGAAATATGAAAAATATAGGAAATACTATGAATTTTTCAGGAGGGTAGGTGGATTAACCTTTAATCTCAATTATGTGCATTTTTAAAACCAGTTTTCTGGTACAATAAATTTGTGATAGATACAACTAAACAAAACAAAGTTTCTGCTTAGCAAAATGAATGCATCTCAACACTTTTTTAGCTGATATCTTCCCACTCAATTTTAAACCTTTATTTATTTATTTTTTATTGGTTGTTCAAAACATTACAAAGCTCATGGTATATCATCTTTCATACATTTGACTCAATTGGGTTATGAACTCCCAATTTTCCCCAAATACGAGTTGCAGAATCACAATGGTTACACATTCATATTTTTACAAAATGTCATATAAGTGACTGTTGTATTGTGCTACATTTCCTATCCCCTACTATCTTCCCTCCCCTCCCCTCCCATCTTCCCTCTCTACCTCATCTGCTATTTTTCACTTCTCTCCCTATTCCACCCCCCTTTCCCCTCACTACCTCTTATATGTAATTTTGTGTAACATTGAGGGTCTCCTACCATTTCCATATGGTTTCCATTCTCTCTCCCTTTTGCTTTCCTCTCTCGTCTTTGATTAATGTTAATCTTTTCCTCAAGTTCTTTCTCCCTGTTCTATTCTTAGTTGCTCTCTTTATATCAAAGAAGACATTTGACTTTTGTTTTTTAAAGAGTGGCTACCTTCTCTTAGCATAATCTGCTCTAATGCCATCCATTTCCCTACAAATTCTATGATTTTGTCATTTTTTAGTGCTGCATAATACTCCATTGTGTATAGATGCCACATTATTTTTATCCATTCATATATTGAAGGGCATCTAGTTTGTTTCCACAGTCTACCTATTTTGAATTGTGCCACTATGATCATTGATGTGGCAGTATCCCTATAGTACGCTCTTTTAAGATCCTCAGGGAATAGTCTGAGAAGGGCAAAAGCTGGTTCAAAGGGTGGATCCATTCCCAGTTTTCCCAGGAATCTCCATTCTGCTTTCAAAGTTTGCTTCACCAATTTGCAGTCCCACCAGCAGTGTACAAGTGTACCCTTTTCCCCACATCCTCGTCAACACTTGTTGTTCTGTGACTTCATAATAGCTGCAAATCTTACTGGAGTGAGATGGTATCTTAGGGTGGTTTTGATTTGCATTTCTCTGACTGCTAGAGATGGTGAGCATTTTTTCATGTACTTGTTGATGGATTGTATGTCGTCCTCTGTGAAGTGTCTGTTCAGTTCCTTGTTCCATTTGTTGATTACATTATTTGTTATCTTATTGTTTAATTTTTTGAGTTCTTTGTATATTCTGGATATTAGGGCTCTATCTGAAGTGTGAGGGGTAAAAATTTGTTCCCAGGATGTAGGCTCTCTATTTACCTCTCTTATTGTTTCTCTTGCTGAGAAAAAACTTTATAGTTTAAGTAAGTCCAATTTGTTTATTCTTGTTATTAACTCTTGGGCTATGGGAGTCTTATTATGGAATTTGGAGCCCGACCCCACAGTATGAAGATCGTAACCAACTTTTTTCTATCAGACGCAGTGTCTCTGATTTTATATCTAGCTTCTTGATCCATTTTGAGTTAACCTTTGTGCATGGCAAGAGAAAGAAATTCAGTTTCATTTATTTGCATATGGATTTCCAATTTTCCCAGCACCATTTGTTGAAGATGCTATTCTTTCTCCATTGCATGCTTTTAGCCCCTTTATCAAATATAAGAAAGTTGTAATTTTGTGGATTGGTTTCTGTGTCCTCTATTCTGTACCATTGGTCCACCTGCCTGTTTTGGTACCAGTACCACACTGTGTTTGGTACTATTGCTTTGTAGTACAGTTTGAACTCTGATATCGCTATAACTCCAGATTCACACTTACTGCTTAGAGTTGCTTTCACTATTCTGGGTCTTTTGTTTTTCCATAAGAATTTCATGATTGCTTTATCTTTTTCTACAAGAAATGCTGTTGGGATTTTGATTGGCATCACTTTAAACCTGTAGAGAACTTTGGGTAATATTGCCATTTTGATAATGTTATTTCTGCCTATCCATGTACAGGGTTCATTTTTCCATCTTCTAAGATCTTCTTTTATCTCTCTCTTTAGAGTTCTGTAGTTTTCATTATATAAATCTTTCACCTCTTTTGTTAGGTTGATTCCCAAGTATTTTATTTTATTTGAGGATATTGTGAATGGAGTGGTTTTCCTCTTTTCCATTTCAGAAGTTTTGTTGCTGATATACAAAAATGCCTTTGATTTATGTGTGTTGATTTTATATCCTGCCACTTTGATGAATTCATTTATTTACTCAAGCCGTTTCTTTGTAGACCCTTTTGGGTCTGTTAAATATATTATCATGTCATCTACAAATAGCGATAATTTAAATTCTTCCTTTCCTATTTTTATGCCTTTATTTTCTTTTGTCTGTCTAATTGCTCTGGCTAGTATTTCTAGAACTTAATTGAATAGAAGTGGTGATAGAGGGCATCCCTGTCTTGTTCCAGATTTTAGAGGGAATTTCTTCAGCTTTTCTCTATTTAGGATGATGCTAGCCTGATTTTTAGCATATATAGCTTTTACCATGATGATGTAAGTTCCTTTTATCCCTAGTTTTTATAGTGTTTTGAACATAAAGGGATGCTGTAGTTTGTCGAATGCTTTTTCTGCATCAATGGAGATGATCATATGGTTCTTGTCTTTAAGTCTATTGATGTGGTGGATTACATTTATTGATTTCCATATATTGAACCAGCCTTGCATCGCAGGGATGAATCCTACTTGATCATGAAGCACAATTTTTTTGATATGCTTCTGTATTCGATTCACCAGGATTTTATTGAGAATTTTTGCATCCAAGTTCATTAGAGATATTGTTCTGTAGTTTTCTTTCTTTAAAGTGTCTTTGTCTGGTTTCGGGATCAGGGTGATGTTGGCCTCATAGAATGAATTTGGAAGAGCTCTTTCTTTTTGTTTTTCTTGAAATAGCTTGAATAATATTGGTATTAGTTCTTCTTTGAAGGTTTTGTAGAACTCCGCTGTATACCCATCGAGTCCAGGGTTTTTTTTGGTTGGCAGTCCTTTGATGGTTCTTCTATTTCTTTCTTTGTTATTGGTCTGTTTAAATTGTGTGTGTCTTCCTGACTCAATCTGGGCAGATCGTATGACTTAAGAAATTTATCAATACCTTCACTATCTTCAATTTTATTGGAATATAGTGTTTCACAATACTTTCTAACTATCTTCTTTATTTCTGTAGTGTCTGTTGTGATATTGCCTTTTTCATCCCGTATTTTAGTAATTTGAGTTCTCTCTCTTCTTCTGTTCATTAGTATGGCTAAGGGCCTGTCGATCTTATTTATTTTTTCAAAAAATCAACTTTTAGTTTTATCAATTTTTTCAATGTTTTTCTTTGTTTCAATTTTGTTGATTTCTTCTCTAAATTTGATTATTTCTTGTCTTCTACTATATTTGCTGTTGTTTTGCTCTTCCTTTTCTAGGTTTTTGAGGTGTAGCATGAGTTCATTTATTTGCTGGTTTTTCTTTTTTTGAGGAAAGAAATCCAATAAATGAATTTCCCTCTTAAAACTGCTTTCACTGTGTCCCATAGATTCCGGTACATTGTGTCTGTATTGTCATTTGTCTCTAAGAATTTTTTTATCTCCTCCTTTATGTCTTCTGTGACCCATTGATCATTCAGTAGCATGTTGTTCATTTTCCATGTGATGCAGGATTTTTCCTTCCTTCTTTTATCATTGATTTCCCGTTTCATTCCATTATGATCAGATATGGTGCATGGTATTATTTCCATGCCTTTATATTTACTAAGAATTGCCCTATGGCATAATATATGGTCTATCTTTGAGTAGGATCAATGTGCTGCTACTGAGAAGAACGTGTATCCACTTGATGATGGTTGATATATTCTATATATGTCTGTTAAGTCTAGGTTATCGATTGTGCTGTTGAGTTCTATAGTTTCTTTATTCAGTTTCTCTCTAGAGGATCTGTCCAATGCCAAGAGTGGTGTGTTGAATTCACCCATAATTATTGTGTTGTAGTCTATGTGACTCTTGAACTTGAGGGGAGTTTGTTTTATGAACGTTGCAATTCCATTGCTTGGTGCATACAAATTGATAATTGTTAGTCTTGTTGGTGGATGGTTCCTTCTAAAAGAATATAGTGTTCTTCTTTATCCCTTTGATTTACTTAGGTTTGAAGTTGATTTTATTCCATATGAGTATGGCCACTCCTTCTTGCTTCCGAGGGCCATGTGAGTGGTATGATTTTTCCCAAACTTTTACCTTCAGCCTGTGTATGTCTTTTCCTATCATATGGGTCTCCTGAAGACAACATATTGTTGGATTTTTTTTTTCCACGTTACTAGCCCATGTCTCTTGATTGGTGAGTTTTGGCCATTAACATTTAAGGTTACAATTGAAATATGATTTGTACTTCCAGTCATGTTTATTTATTTATTATATTTTAGTTTGGCTAGTTTTTACTTTTTTGGTTATTTTCCTCCCCCTTTACTGAAATACCTCCTGCTGTTAGTTTTGGGCACTATTTTTCAATTCTTCTTCTTGTAGTATTTTGCTCAAAATGCTTTGCAGTTCTGGTTTTCTGGCTGCATATTCTTTTAGCTTTTGTTTATCATGAAAGACTTTAATTTCATTTTCAAATCTGAAGCTTAATTTTGCTGGGTACAGTGTTCTTGGTTGGAATCCATTATTTTTCAGCATTTGAAATACATTGTTCTAGGATCTTCTCTCTTTCAAAGTCTGTGATGAAAAATCAGTCGTTAACCTAATTGGTTTACCCCTGAATGTAATCTGCCTCCTTTCTCTTATAAGCGTTTAATATTGTCTCCTTGTTCTGTATGTTGGCTATCTTCATAATTATATGTCTTGGATTTGGTCTATTATGTTTTTGAATGTTTGGGGTCCTGTAGGCTTTCAGGATTTGGCAATCCAATCCATCTTTCATCTCTGGGATGTTTTCTAGAATTATTTCATTTAATATGTTGTCCATTCCTTTGGTTTGAATCTCTATGCCTTCTTCTATCCTGATGACTCTCAAGTTTTTTTTTTTTGACATCCCTTATCTCTTGAATAGATTTAAGCATCTTTTCTGTGTTGACTATATTCTTTTCAAGTTGATAAACTTTGTCTTCATTTTCTGATTTTCTGACTTCTACTTGATCTACTCTATTTGTAATATTCTTGTTTGAGATTTTAATTTGGTTTATAGTTTCCTGCATTTCTACAATTACTGTTTGAATTTTTTTAAGATCTCTATTTTTTGGTAAAGCTCATTTTTTGCCATTTGAATTTGTTTGTTTAATTCATTTTCAAAATATACTTTTATTCCTTGGACTTGCTGCCTCATGTCTTCTCTAATATTTCTTTCCATCTGAGTTAAGTATGCCTTGATTTCTTTCCCTATCCCTGTTTCTGGTGCTTCTAGGTCCTCCTGTAGAATTAAGTTGTCCTGCATTGTTTGTACTCTTTTTATTCCATTGTTTTTTCATGATGTTCACGTTACTTTCCAGCTCTATTTGATTGCTGTGTTTCTGCTTTATTCTAGAGATTTGTTTTCGTGTTGTATGTCTCTGTTGTCTCTCCTTTGTGTTGGTAGACTATGCATGCTAAAGTGGATAACGCTTGGAAGAAATTCCGAAGGCCGAGCTCCAGTGACGTCACCTCTCTTTTTTGGCAGGCCCAAGGCTCCTTGCTGAGGTGTCCGTATAGGGGGGTGGGACTGTACTGTCACTTGTTGGTTTCAGCTCCGGGTCACTGGCGGGCAGGCGGTCTCCAGCTGCCCAGTCACTTGTGCAGCAGGTGGGCTGTCACTGGCGGGCGGGCGATCTCTAGCCACCCAATGGTGCGGTCGGTCGCCGGCGGCAGGGCGTTCCCAAGCCGCCTAGTCACGCGGGCAGCGGGTGGACTGTCGCCTGTGGGCCTGCAGTCTCCCGCTGCCCAGTCACAAGGGCCTGGCCTCTAGTCCTCTGGTTTCTCCTGCTAGTCCTGGTTTTTCCTGCAAGACCAGATTTCCCCTGAGTGATGGCTCTCGGCAGTTCAAACTGTACTCTGGGCCTGCCGTTTGTTGGTTGTGGAGGGTGTCTATTGGGAAGCCAGACACTCTATTGTTTTGATTTTTTCCACTTGCCCCTCCCCCAGCACTGGTTAGACAGGTTTTATTTTCACAGTTGATGAGAGGGGGAGTTGAAGGTCAGTTGCCTCTTGTTTTCCCCCATCTTTATGCAGGCTCGCTCTGATAATCTCTCCCCCGGAAATCCTAGGAGAGATTTTATGCGAATTCCCCGATATATGGGAGATGAGCTGAATAACACACTCCTGTTTTATTGTTGTAATCTGTAGGAGAGTGGCTGTGGTTACTTCAGCTCTCCAAGATGATGGCCATTGGTTTCCTTGGAAGAGTTTCCATTGTGGGAGATAGAACTGTACCGCTTCCTTCCCTGTCTGAAATCCTGAACTCAGCTCAGGGCTCAGTGGGGGCTCTACCGGCAGGATTCCACAGAATCCTCATCAACGTTTCTCCCTGCTTATTGGACCCATCTCGGTGGTGCCGCACCGTCTTTAGCCACTGGGTGGGCCGCGCGGATCAGTCAAATGGGATCTCGGGTCGCACATTTGGCTCGTGTTTGAGACTCAATTACCGGACCATGGTGCTAGAAATCCTTCTTCTAGGTTTTGGTGCACCCCCATTTTGCTGTAATTTCCTAACAAGATAGTTTCTTTGTCACTCTAACTCGTTATTCACCTGTGCAGTGGTGCAGTACACTTGGTGTGATGCACTGAATTCGTGGCCATCTTGCAATGACGAAATATTATGATTTGTATGCACCATTTACTGAAGTCAGTTTTCAGTTTTAGAAAACAAATATGAATTTCAGGTGTATGAATATTTCGGAGAATAATCTTGTGAAAAGTTGATTATAAATCCACATACATGAATATGAATGATTTTAGGGAGTGTATAATAAGACACATATATTTTATATTTTGAAAAATCTGGAGAGTATATATATATATATATATATATATATATATATATATATATATACACACACACAAACACACACACACACACACACACACAGACATTAAAAAGAAGCAGTATATATGCCAATCAAAATTCATCATGAAATATATATCTTCCACATATCCAAAAATATACATTTTACTAAAAATGGATTTATGTATAATGTTGTTCAACTTGGAAGCTCACACTTAGGTTGAATTTTCAGTTCCAACAGCGTTTAGGAGGAGTGATCTCTTCTCACAATTTGTATGTGCCAAGTCACCCACCTCAGAAGAAGGTACATGTGATACCAGGTAGGATTCTATATGTGCATATAATAATACATGAGCTGAAAAAGGCTAAAGAGAGACAGGAATTGACATATTTCTTAACTTTAAAAACACATGGTGAATTATTTCAATAAACATTGACTTATTTATAACTCCTATCCTATATAATGAAAAAGGGAAGTCCAAATATACACCATGCCTCCTCTGAACTGCTTGTATTTCTATTCTGTTTGAGTTACTATTCTCCATCATATTAGGATTAGTAGTCAGAGTCTAGTAGGGTATGGGTTAGTGTCAGAGATTCATTATTCCAAATGGAAAATAGGAAAATAAACCCAATGTGTTTTCAAATATGTGCTACACAAAAATCTTCCCACTCTCATCCCGAACAATTCGTTGATATTACCCTCGCCTGAAGTAATGCACAATTAGAGAAGAAGAGTTAGAAAATCTGGGAATACAAATCTGGAACGGAATATGCTCAGGAGTTCACAACCTTGGAGGTGGTAGAGGAGTTTCCAAAAGTAAGGGACAGGGTAAACACTCCACAAACATGGAGCTCTGCAGGCCTAAAGACATCTTGAGAAACTGCCTCTGAGTTTGGGCACTTGAAATATATGTTGTTGTCAGGAGCTTTAGCTTCCTATGTAGTGAGAGCACCAAAATTGGGTCTGCATCTATGTGACCTGGAGGACATGGTATCTTATTTTTCAATGAACATGAGGCAGCAGTGCTGAATTCTCACTTTGTAGGTAAACTGTGGCAACTGCGGTCTAAGTGTCTCTCCGTGTAGACTGTGAAGCCATTTGGTCATCCTCTAGTTTTCCTGGTGTGTCTTGCTGCTTCACTGGGAGTTGGGTATTTGCTTCACGAAATACAAGGAGTTCAAGTGGGACATAATGCTGGAGGGAGTTCTGTCACATGCGGTGGGTCAGGGTCTGCAGGAGAATGCACCAATCAGGCTTCTATCTCACATAGCTTGCCCCCAGGCCCATAGCAACCTGATTCTGAACATTGCCCTGACCCTCTCCATATAACAAGATGCCTTAACATATAAGGGTCTGCTAGCTGCACCATGTCAGTCACAAGCCATTTGGAAGCCAATGGCAGATCCACATGGCCCCAACACAGATGTTTTATCACACACCTGCCCACCACTGCTCTAGACCCGCTACTAAGGAGGCTCCAACTTACTGGCATCTCTGTTCTACACCATTTTTCATGAAACCCAGTCAATCAACGAATTGTCTGGTATACTCATGATCAGCAAATGGACATCAAAAGGTTCTCCAGTGACACCTGGACATGAAAATTTCAAAAATTCCATGGTATTTATCTAGCCATTGTTCGTGGATGAAATTGGAGGCACTATGATTTTCAATTTATTCAGGAACCATTAAATGTTGAGGAAGCTCATTTTAATGAAAGCACAGGAGAACACACACAGGCAAGTCTTCTCAAAGAGTGGCCAAATGGTCACATGAAGCCAGGCCCATTGAGGTCTACAATGTGAGGTCCATGTGTGTTTTGACTCTCAACTATGGCTGCCAAGTTTGTCAGAATAAAATCATGTGATATCCTTGCTGAGATTCCCCGTGCCTTGTGGAAAGCCTTCCTGGGCACACATCTCAATTCCAAGGGTGACTCTCATGCATGGCCTCCTAAAATCCCAACACAACTCATGGCAATACTTCTCTGAGGTCAGTTCCAGAACTCAGTCTGTAAGGAGAATTACAGCAGAGTTCAAGCCCAGGTGGAGCCAGTCATCATTTCCAACCGTCAAACTAATAACCACAATTAAAACCAAAACACTTCCGCATGGCCGTCATCTTCTTCCATATAGACACTCATTATAACCTCTGACTAGAGGTTTCCATGAGGGGCGCAGCCCAAGACAGTGTCCAAAATAAGCTCCCTTTCCCCTCATTTGCCTAAAGTCGGGGTGGCCTGAACACCTTCCTGTGAACCAGGAGTAATCGAGTAGGCCTTCTGTTAATACTGCTCTGTTTCTCCAATTTGAGGAATACTGACTGTGGGGTTTAGATTCTTTATGTGAATTAGAAACATGAGAAAACCCAAGCACCTATGGGCTTCCCTCTTCAGGGCTTTGAAGAACTCATTTGACCCAAAGGATCCCTATTCTCACTTGATGAAGTTCAGGAACCTTACAGAGGAAGGCGAGAGACTTCATCCACAATGACTGCTCTTTTGGCCATTTTGGGTTTGGATGAAAACATGGGATCCATCAGGTGCTGAGAATCTAACCACAGCCTCACACAGGGCCAAGAGTCTGATTCAGACACATCCATTTCCGAAGCAAATAAGCAAAGAGCCACAGGTGAATCCCATTCATTTCCATTTGAAACTGTTTTCTTCAGGCTTCACAAAGGAGTGGCCTGAGGGAAAGATCTTCCTGAAATTCAGGGCAACAAACAAGAGGTAAACAAAAGGCACAAAGCAGGGTTTCTCCACTGAGACTTTCCTGGTCACACTGATATCTGAGTTTTCTGAGATGCTCGCCATTGCCGTCAGTTATCCAGAACATGGCCATATCACAGAACTTGTAGGTGGTACATATCTTGGACACAAAACCATGAGGCTATTCTGGAGAGTGGCCAGAATTCAGGAAGAAAACAGAAACTTCGGAAGATAGCAGGTGTTACCCTTCGATAAGGCAAGCCACAGTCCATTCATAAATTTGGCAGGATGAATGCCTGGAAGCTTTCTACTAGACAGGACACATCCATTGATGCATTCTCTTTACTAATGTCTACAATCACGGACAGAGTGGGATGCACAGATACAGAAGCACTTGACTTGTCAAACGACTTACTAGAAACAGTCAACGCCAATCCAAACAAACAGCCTTTCCTACCTATTCTCAGGACATGAGACAAAACCAGAAACACACATCCACACCCACAAAGGCACCTCTTTTGCCCAAGTAGGTCTGTGACTATCCGGAGTGTCCTCAGACTGATGGGCCATATTATATTCCCCCAAAATGGCCTCTCCTGTCTCAAATCTGGTCTCCTTGGCCAACTCTGTGAAGTAGTCAGGAGCCATGGGTGAGCCACTACCTGCTTTCTCAGGAAAGTCCCCTCTTCAGAGCTTTCCTGGCATTTGGCCATCCTCACATCAGTAGGAACTAAGAAAGACTGACTCTGTCCTTGGTAAATTGAAACAAGTGAGACCACTGGAACTGGGACTGCGAGTGCCTCTGGGTGTGTCTCTTCCTGGATCACAAGTTCAGAGAGTTCCATCGACAAGGAGGTGAGGTGAGGTCACTTCCTTCCGAAACTGAATGAGGTCACTGCCTTGGCAACCTCTTTGTCCTAACAGTTACTTCTAAGGGTCCCATGAGATGCAGGCTGCCCCTACTTTCTGTGACACTTTCACAAGTTAGAATGGTATATCAACCATAGGCACCTGTGAACAGCTCTTCACACAGGCCTTGTTTGGTCCATCTTCTCTATATTTAGAGGTTGATTCAGACACATCCCTTCATCATGACCAGGTTGTTTGCCATAGAATTTAACTTTTGCTTTCTCATGTCCTTCATAGCTGCCTATATCTTATCCAGGGGTCATTTCTGCATGGACCTTTGATGTTCTCAGCAGGTGGAAGATCCCCTACATTCCAGTATTGTAAGATCAACTCTGTCCCTCCTCTTTTGTAAAGTTAGATTGAGGGAACAGTGTATGTTTAGGGTTAATAACATGTTTTATTTGGGTTAAGAATCTCTCTGCCGGATGAATAATGGTATTGGGAACCTGTGATATTTACAAGAATATATAGCTGAAATATAAGTATAAAAACAGAAACCTAGGTAAGATTTGAAACGAGAAGGGCATTGGGCCCTTGAGTGGGATACTTAGGTTTTAATAATTTTCTGTATATATGTCTCAGATAAATTGAAATACAATGGCTTAGGACCTTATACCTTGGACGATTGATTGTCGAATTGAACATCGAGTCAAAATGCAATAGTCAGTAGGATTAGGAAGATAGTCAGTAGGTTTAGAAATAAGAGTGAGTATAGGATTTGGACCAAAATTTCTTTAGCAATAGGGTCTAGGGTAGACAGTGAATGTATATGTCACCAAATGTGAAGTGTCAGACACAATGATGAACTGGGGAAAATATGTAGGAAAACAGATATCAATTGAGATATTAGGAAATCAGGCAAAGTATAAAGTGAGTGATAGGATTAGACATTTTCAACAGGCTCGAACTATAATATATAATCTTAGGAAGAAACAAATATGTAGTCACCAATAGGATTTACATCTGAGAGCATTTGGCAACCTGGACATTGTTGTTTTAGTAATCCATGCTCACTTTCCATTTAGGGTTTGATACAATCATGATTGTGACCTTTGCTTTTTGTGTCCAGAATATTACTGTGATAAAAAATATATATAAATATATATATAGATAAGGTGATATGAGTAATTCTTCCACCATTTCTGGGAGCAATATTTTGAAGAGGTATAAATTAGTATTGGGGGGACAAAGAGGTGTACACTGTGTCTTTGAATATAGAGATAATGCATTAATAGACCATACTGTGAATAAATAACATAACTGGTTCCAACATTAAATAATGCATTGAACGGAAATGTGAAAATATACAGAAAATCTTTTATTGATATACATACATTTATTCCAACCAGCTATACATCTAATGGTAATATTAATGTTATGGTTTATCTTGAAGAGTGTGTGAGTTTAGCTTCGAAATTGATTATGGAAATCGAAAATGATGTGTTTGGAAAGAAGTCTCATGAAAAGACCAGTAAAGTAACACGGAGGAATACATGTGTTATGAAGCAGGAAGTGACTGAAAGTGAAACAAATTCCTGTAAATTTGTGAACTTGTGGATGAAATATATATCTTATGATGTGCAAAAACTGAAGAAATAGTAATGTACCAGTGTTGAATTATAATGAACGTCAAAACAGAAATCATGTCCTATAGGAATCTACTTGCATTGATGTCAAACTGGGTCATTTACTCTAGAAATATTAGGATTTGTAAGCACCATTTATTGAAGTTACTTTTCAGAACTGGGAAACAAATATGTATTTCAGGTGGATGAGTATTTCTGAGAATAATCTTGTGAAAAGTTGATTATAAATCCACATACATGAACATAAATGAATTTACGGAGTTATATAAGACACATATATTTCATATTTTATAAAATGTGAAGAGTGTGAATATATATATATATATATATATATATATATATATATATATGTATTTATATATATATATTTATATATATTAAAAAACCACAAAAATACATTAAAAAGTATCAATATCTATATGCCAATCGTAATTCATCATGTAATATAAATCATCCACAGATGCAAAATTATTTATTTTACTAAACATGGATTTATGTATAACATTGTTCTACTAGGAAGCTCACCCATTGTTTGAATTTTCAGTTCCAACAGCGTTTAGGAGGAGAGATCTCTTCTCACAATTTGTTTCTGCCAAGTCAGCCAACTCATAAAAATGTACGTGTGATACCAGGTAGAATTCTATATGTGCATATAAAAATACATGTGCTGAGTATGCTACAGAGAATGGGAGACAGGAATTCACATATTTGTTAACTTTAAAAACACATGGAGGACTTTTTCAATTAAAAATTGACTAGATTTATAAAACCTACCCTTTATCGTGCAAGAGGGAAGTCCTACTATACACCATGCCTTCTCTGAAATGCTTGCATATTCATTCTGCTTGGGTATTTTTCTCCATCATATTAGGATTAGTAGTCATATTATAGTAGGGTATGAGTTAGTGTCAGGGATTCAGTATTTCGAATGGAAAATAAGAAGAAGAATCCAATGTTTATCAAATATGTGCTTCACAAAAAATTTTTCTACTCTCATCCAGAACAATGCCTTGACATTACCTTCGCCCCAAGTAAGACACAATTAGAGGAGAAGAGTTAGAAAATCTTTAAATACATATCTGAAATAGAAAATGCTCAGGAGTTCACAACCTTGGAGATGATAGAACAGTTTCCAAAAATAAGGGACATTGTAAAAACTCCACAAACATGGAGATTTGCCTGCCTAAAGACGTCTGGAGAAACTGCCTTTAGGTTGGGGACTTGAAATACATGTAGTTGTCAGGAGCTTTAGGTTCCTTTCTAGTGAGACCATCAAAGATGGGTCTTCATCTCTGTGATTTGGAGGACATGGTTATAATTTCCCAATGAACATTAAGCAGCAGTGCTGAATTCTTTTTGTAGTGAGAGCATCAAAGGTGGGTCTGCATCTATGTGACCTGGAGGACATGGATTCTTATTTTACAATGAAAATGAGGCAGCAGTGCTGAATTCCCCCTTTGTATGTAATCTGTGGCCACTGGGGGCTAAGTGTCTCCCCACATGGACTGTGAAGCCATTTCATCATACTCCACTTTTCACAGTGTTTCTTGCTGCTGCACTCGGAGTTTGGTACTTGCTTCAGGAAATACAATGCGTTCAACTGGGACACCATGCTGGAGGAAGTTCTGTCAAATGTGGTGGGTGAGGGTCTGCAGGATAATGCACCAACAGGGCTTGTATACCACATAGGTTGCCCCCTTGACCAAAGCAACCTGATTCTGAACATTGCCCTGAAACCTCTCCATATAACAAGATTTCTGTACATATAAGGGCCTGCTAGCTGCACCATGTCAGTCACAGCGATTTGGAAGCCAATAGCAGATCCACATGACCCCACAACAGACGTTTTATTACACACTTGCTCACCACTGCTCTAGTCCCACTACTAAGAAGGCACCAACTTAATGGCATCTCTGTTCTCCACAATTTTCATAAAATCCAGTCAATCAATGCACTGTCTGGTACAGTCATGATCAGCAACAGGACATCCAAAGGTTCTCCAGTGCCATCTGGTCATTGGAATTTCAAAAATTTTATGGTATTTATCTAGTCAATTTTCAAGGATGAAGTTGGAGGCACTGTGGGTTTCAATTCATTCAGGAATCATTCAATGGTGAGGAAGCTGATTTCAATGAAAGTTTTGGAGAACTCTCACAGGCAAGTCCTCCCAAAGAGTGGCCAAAAGGTCACAAGAATCCAGGCCCACTGAGCTCTACAATTGAGGTCCATGTGTGTTTTGACTAGTAAATATGGCTTCAAAGTCTTTCAGAATAAAATTATGTGATATCTTGGCTGAGATTCCCAGTGCTCTGTGGAAAGCCACCCTGGGCCTAGTTCCCAGATTCCAAGGGCGAATCTCATGTGTGGCCTCCGAAAATCCCAACACAATTCATGGCAATACTTCTTTGATGTCTGATCCAGAACTCAGTCTTTCAGGGGAATGACACCAGAGTTCAAGCCCAGGTGGATCCAGTCATCTCTTCCAACTGCCAAACGAATGACCACAATTTAAACCAAAATACTTCCACATGGCCCTCATCTTATTAAATATAGACACTCATCATAACCTGTGGCTGGAGGTTTCAAAGCGGGACACATCCCAAAAGAGTGTCCAAAAAAATCTCCCTTACCCCTCATTTGCCTAAAGTCAAGGTGGCATGGACACCCTTCCTGTGAACCTGGAGTGATCCAATAGACCTGCCGTTAATACTGCTCTGCTTCTCCAATTTGAGGCCTACTGATTCTCAGCGATAGATTTTTTATGTGATTTGGAATCATAAGAAAACACAAGCATCTCTTCAGGGCTTCAAAGAACTCATTTGACCCAAATGATCCCTATTCTCACTTGATAGAGGTCAGGGACCTAACAGAGGAAGGCAAGAGACTAATCAACAATGACAGATTTTTGGCCATTTTGCTTTTGATTGCACACATGGAATCTATTTTTAGATTCATCATGTGCTGAGAATCTAAGCCACAACCTCATACAGGGCCAAGAGGCTGATTCAGACACATCCCTTTCCAAAGCAATTAAGCAAAGAGCCACAGGTTATGCCCATTTATTTTCATTTGAAAACTGTTTTATTCAGGCTTCACAAAGGGGTGGCCTGAGGCAAAGACCTTCCTGAAATTCAGGGTAACAGAACCATAGGTAAGCAAATGAACCAAAGCAGGGTTTCTCCACTGAGAGTTTACTGGTCACACTGATATCTGAGTTTTCTAAGATGTTCCCATTCTCTACAGCTCTCAAGTATATGGACATGTCACATATCTTGGAGATGGTACATATCTTGGACACAAAACCATGAGCCTATACTAGAGAGTGTCCAGAATTCAGGAAGAAAACATTAACTTAGGAAGTTAGTAGGTGTTGCCCATCCATAAGGCACACCACAGTCCATTCATCAATTAGGCAGAATAAATACTGGAGAGTTTTCTACTAGACAGGACACATGCATTGATGCATTCTCTTGTCTAATGTCTACAACCACAGACACAGTGGGATACACAGACATAGAAACACTAGCCCTGTCAAACGACTTATTAGAAACAGTCCACTCCAATCCAAACAAAGATCCTTTCCTACCTATTCTCAGAAATTGAGAGAAAACCACAAACTCACACCCACACGCAAAAAGGCACCTCTTTAACACAAGTAGGTCTGTGACTATCCAGAGTGTCCTCTAACTGGTGGGCCATACTATGTTCCCCTGAACTGGCCTGTCCTGTCTCAGATCTGGTCTCCTTGGGCAACTTTGTGAAGTTTTCAGGAGCCAGTGGTGAACCAATACCTGCTTTCTCAGGAAAGGTCCCTCTTCAGAGCTCTTCTGGCATTTGACAATCCTCATATCAGTAGGTACCAAGGAAGACTGACTCTGTCCTTGGTAAATCCAAACAAGTGAGACCACTGGAACTGGGACTGGGACTGGCTCTGGGTGCCTGGCTTCCTGGATCACAAGTCCAGAGATTTCCATCACCAAAGAAGTGAGGTGAGGTCACTTCCTTCAGGAACTGAATGAAGTCACTGCCTTGGCCACCACTTTGTACTTACAGTTGCTTCCAAGGGTCCCATGAGATGGAGGCTGCTCCTACTTTCTGTGACACTTTCACAAGTTAGAATGGTATATCAAGCATAGGCACCTGGGAACAGCTTTCCACGCAGGTATGGTTTGATCAGTCTTCTCTACAATAGGAAAGGAGAGGCTGATTCAGACACATCCCTTCATACTGACCAGGTTGCTTGCCATGGAATATGACTTTTGATCTCTTAGGTCCTTCATAGCTGCCTGCAACTTCTCCAGGGTATCATTTCTGCCTGGAACTTTGATGTTCTCAGCAGGTGGAAGACCCCCTACATTACTATTGTAAGACAAACTCTGTCCCGGCTCATCTGTAAACTTAGTTTAAGGGAACAGTGTATGTTTAGGGTAATAACAGGTTCGATTTGGGTTAGGAATCATACTGAGGAACAAACAATGGTATTGGGAACTTGCGATATTTACAAGAATATATTGGTGAAATATATGTATGAACACAGAAATCTAGATAAGATTTGAATCCAAGAAGGGCATTGGGCTGTTGATTGGAATACTTAGCTTTGAATTATATTCTGCATAGATGTCTCAGATAAATCAATATACAATGGCTTAAGATCTTGTACCTTGGATGATTGATTGTAGAAGAGATCATCCAGTCAAAAAGGTATAGTTGGTAGGATTAGGAAGATAGTCAGTAGATTTAGAAAAAAAGAGTGAGTATAGGATTTCGACCAAAAGTTCTTTAGCAATAGGATTTCGGATAGAGAGTGAATGTAAATGTCAGCACATGTGAAGAGTCAGTCACAATGATGAACTCGTGAAAATATGTAGGAAAGCAGATATCAATAGAGACATTAGGAAATCAGGCAAAATACAAAGTGAGTGATAGGATTTGTCATTTTCAACAAGGTTGAGGTTCAATATATAATCTTAGGAAGAAACAAATATGTAGTCACAAATAAGATTGATTTGAGAGCATTAGGCAACGTGGACATGGATATTTTTAGTAAACCATGCTCACATTCCATTTAGGCATTGGTGAAAGGTTAATAAAATAGGTACTTGTCACTTCCTGTTTTTCTGTATGCTTAACAAAACACTGTTGGAAACTTGAGGACTGTTTGCTAATCTTGTTTCCAGAATGTGCTGTCCCCAACTGCCAAACTGCAGAATACACACCCTCACCCGTTTGCACACAAACCTCCCCCTTGCCCTGACCCATCAATAAACTTCCCTCCCTGCCCTCTCCAAGGAAAGTATATAAGCTCTGCTTAAGCTGTTTTCATTGCTCTCTGCTCTATTCAAGTGACCTCTCTGCCCCAGAAAACTGGTCTCCCAATAAACCCTTTACTGTTGCATGAGACATTCTCTTGGTGGTCTCTTCCTCTGTCGCTCACCCGATCTTTACATCTGGAGGCACCAACGAGATCCAGCAGTGGCGGACGAAAGACCCCCAAGGGGCTCCTTTCAGGGTAAGAAAGGTGACTCTTTCTGGTTTCAGGTTTCAGGTTAGGGTTTTGCAAAATCGCTATCGGTGTTGAGCATGAGCTCTCTCTGACGGTGGCTGACAGACGTGTCACAGAGCCACAGGCCACATCCCTGGGGGACGCCCCAGAGGACTCAGGAAATCAAGGAACAATAGTCTCCTCGACTCTGTGATATTTTGTTTCAGATTCGGTATTGCCAGCCCATCAGGTTTTGAGGGCTACTCAGTCCTTGTCTCAGTATTGGACGTCCATTGTCTGTCTTTATTGTCTTGTCTTGTCTGTGTAGTATGTCGTTGCTTTCACTGTTTGTGTATCTCTCATTTTGGGACAGAGCACTTCAACACTTCTCTCCCTGACCCTTGATCACTGGACCAAAGTCTGCTTAAGGGCCCAGAATCTTTCTTTTTCATTAAAACGCTGGACCTGGCAGACTCTCTGTGCCTCAGAATGACACACCTTTGGAGTTGGATGGTCCCCAGAAGGATGTTTCTACTTCCCACTAATTTGAAAAATCAGAGATATTGTCTTTCAGCTGAGGCCACATAGCCATCCAGATCAACAGCCATATATCTTAACTTGGCAGGACCTCTGCAAATCTCCTCCTCCATGGGTGAAGCCTTTCCTTGTCCCTGCCTACGCTCCTAATCCTTCCACCACGATTCTATCTCTCAAACCCTCTGCTCCTCCTCCTCCACCCTCTGTTCTCCCTGAGTCTCAAGATTCTACTGGACTCTCCTCCTCCTTCTTATCCCCTGCCCTTGTCCCCAACCCCCAACAACCTCTAAGTGATTCCCCTGCTGACTCTGCTTCTCTGCCATTGGAGGAAGTTAGGCCGGCCCAGTGCCCTCCAGATGACTCCCCCGCGTCACACACAGCCCCTCCTTCCCTGGAGGAAGCTGGCCCGGCTAAAAGAACTCAAAGAACTCCCTGGGGTTTTCACACTTGCCTACTTGGGATGACTGCCAACAAATCCTAGGGACTCTCTTTACGGCAGAGGAATGAGAGAAAAACCTCCTGGAAGCTAAAAAATATATTCTCGGACCAGATGTGTGACCAACACAACTTCCCAACATAATCAAAGCCAGCTTCCCTTTGAATTGACCCAACTGAAACCCCAACACCTTTGAAGGTAGGGAGCATCTGTCCACTTATTGCCAGGCCCTAATATTGGGTTTCCAATCGGCCGCTAGGGAACCACCTAATTTGGCCAAGGTAAGAGAGATAATTTAAGGGCCTGATAAATATCCCTCTATGTTTCTAGAGAGAATTATGGAGGCATATATGAGATTTACTCCTATTGATCCTCAGGCAGAGGATCAAAAGGCATCTGTCATGATGGCCTTCATTGGGCAAGCTGCCCTGGATATTAAAAGAAAGTTACAACTCTTAGAGGGATCACAAGATATGACTTTGGGAGATTTAGTCAGAGAAGCCGAGAAAGTATACTATATGAGAGAAACAAAGAGAAAGAAAGGGAGCAAAGGGAAGATGAGAGATGCAAAAGACAGACTAAGGCATTGACTAAGGTCCTGGTCACAACAATAAATAGGCCAGAAATTAACAAACAGGAAGACAGGAATGGAAACCTGGGCGCACGCCAGAGGCCACCCCTGGCCCCAGATCATTGTGCCTACTGTAAAGAAAAAGGTCACTGGGCCAAAGAGTGCCCTAGAAAAGAGACAGCCACGACAGCCAGCCATTCTGACTCAAAAGGATGACTAAGAACGTCGGGGCTCAGATCCCTTCCCCGAGCTCAGGGTAACTTTTGAAGTGGAGAGGACCCAGGTAAACTTTGAAGTGGATACAGCAGCAGTATACTCAGCCCTTAAGGCCCCACTGGGCACACTATCAAATAAAATGTCTCTAGTTCAAAGGGCTAATGGCAGTAAATATCAGACATAGACAACTAAGAGGACCATGGACATGGGGAAAGGAAAAATCCATCACTCCTTCCTAGTAATCCCAGAATGCCTGGCCCCATTGATGGGCAGAGATCTGCTCAGTAAGCTCCAGGCCAAAACAACTTTTAACCCCGAAGGCCCCAAAATGAAATTTCTAAATCCTTCAGTAAAAACTCCTATAGTCTTGGCTTTATAAATGTCAGTAGAAGATGAACATCCACTCTTCACACCCCCCAAGACTGCTCAAACAAGCAAGCTACCCCAGAAATGGATAACAGATTACCCAGATACCTGGGCAAAAATGGCTAGGTTAGGCCTAGCCGTGAAACAACCTCCAAGAACAGTGGAGTTAAAAACCTCAGCCTCCCCAATCAATGTCAAACAATATCCTCTGAGCAGAAAAGCTAAAGATGGGATAAGGCCCCATATTCAGAAATATCTGGCCTTAGGGTCCTAAGGCCCTGTCAATCGGCCTGGAAGACTCCCCTGCTCCCAGTAAAAAAAGGCAGGAACCGGGGACTATCCCCCGTTCAAGACCTAAGAGAGATTAATAACAGAGTGCAGGACATTCACTCCACGGTAACTAATTCGTACAATCTGCTTATCACTCTGAACCCTTAGCAGAAATGGTATACTGTTCTGGACTTAAAAGATGCTATCTTTTGTTTGCCTCTGCATAAAGATAGTCAGTTGCTGTTTGCTTGCTAGTGGGTAGACCCAGAAACTGGAACGTCTGATCAAGTAACTTGGACTAGACTCCCACAGGGGTTCAAAAACTCTCCCACTCTCTTTGATGAAGCCCTCCACAGAGATCTCAACAACGTCAGAACTACACACCCCAAAGTCACCCAGCTTCAATACATGGATGACCTGCTACTGGCAGCCAACACCAAAGAAAACTGTGAGTCTGGGACCCAAGCACTATTATATGAGCTTGCTCAACTCGGGTATAGAGCTTCTGCCAAATAGGCCCAAATTTGCCAGCAAGAAGTAATCTTCCTGGGCTATTCCCTTAGGGGCAGTAAACGATGGCTCACTGAGCCCAGAAAACAAACGGTTGTGCAGATACCACCCCCATCTAGCAGCAGACAACACAGAGAGTTTCTTGGGACTACTGGGTTTTGCAGGTTATGGATTTCTGTGTTTGCGTCCTTAACTTCTTCTTTATACCCGCTGTTAAATGGAGATACCCAATTCCAATGGACCCCTGAGCACCAGAACGCTTTTGATAACATCTAACGACACTGGCACTGAATTCCTCAACTTGACTGAGCCAAGCCTGCAATTTCAGAATGCCCTACACTACGTTAAAAATGTACATTAATTCACACACCTTGGTTCAAAGAAACTGCAGGCATTCCTGAAGGATCAAGAACAGAGTTTTCCACTAACCCACTCACAGCAAAAGGAAATAACTGAACAGGTAACAAAAGTCTGTCCGGTCTGTCAATAGGTTAATGCTGATCTTTCCAAGCTTTCCGCAGGAAAGCACCTATTAGGATCCAGACCAGTACAATTCTGAGAAGTGGACTTTACTGAAATTAAGCCAGCAAGGTATGGACTTAAATATCTCCTAGTCTTTGTAGATATATTTTCAGGATGGATTGAAGCCTTCCCCACAAAAAAAGGCACAATTGGTGGTCAAGAAGATCCTGAAAGATATTTTTCCAAGACACGGCCTGCCTAAGGTAATAGGGTCTGATAATGGCCCGGCGTTCATGGCCCAGGTAAGTCAGGGGTTAGCCAGGACACTGGGGATAAATTGGAAGTTACATTGTGCTTATAGACCCCATAGCTCAGGACAGGTAAAAAAAATAAATAGAACCATTAAAGAGACCTTAACGAAATTAAGCTTAGAGAGCGGCATAAAAGATTGGACTATGATCCTGCCTTATGCACTGTTTCATGCAAGAAATACTCCCTCTATTTCTTTGTGTAACCTCACCCCCTATGAAATTCTTTATGGAGCCCCTCCTCCATAAGGGACCTAACCCCAACTCTAAGACCTAGTGATCCCCTCCACAACCCCTTGTTTGACAGACTTAAAGCTCTTGAAAGAACTCAGCGATACCTGTTGAAACAGCTGGCCACTGCCTACCAACCTGGTGAAGAGGGGACTCCACATCGATATCAAATAAGAGACATCCTCTACATAAGACAACATCAGGTGTCATCCCTGTAACCCCGCTGGACAGGACCATACCAGGTGCTACTTATAAAACCTACAGTGGTAAATGTAGAAGGAATCAATTCCTGGATCCTAATTCTTATCTCAAGCCTGCGCCCTGTCCAGACTCTGGCTGAAAAACTGGAAAAGACTGGAAACCCTTTCAAATTGCATATTCGCCATGTGGATAAGGCTATAGACTCTCCCCTTGTCCACCAGTAGTCCTTACCCTCATCAGCCCGTTCATCAGCGATGGCTGATCACAAATCTTACTAGACAAGAAGTATGGTCTATCTCGCATACAGCCCCCTTAGGGACCTGGTGGCCATCTCTCCACCCAGAATTTGTCAGCTGGCTATACGTCTTTCATATTGGGATATCTCTGATGAAGAGGATCCAACTAAAATTCCATTAAATCCCTACTGTACCACAGATAATGGAAACAAACATTATGGATCTAGGGACACGCGAGCCAGATGCAGGTTGGCTAGCCTAGAATACTATGTTTGCCCGGCAGACTATCAAAGCCACAAACAGCCATGGCTGTGTGGGGGAAAAGCGGACTTCTTCTGAAAATAATGGGGATGTGAGCATACAGGGGCTGCCTGGTGGAACCCAAACTCCTCATCAAATTCAGTACACAGCATTGGCCATATTACCAATTAGACAACCAAAACTGATGGCCCCCAGAGGGGTCTCCAGATCCTCAAATTCTGTGTGACTTTTTCAACTTCGGCAAGTGTTCAAAAAGATCCATCAATTGGGAATTTCCTTCCAAGGAAATTCCCCTATGTTTATGCCTTTTCCCTCCTTTGCTCACATCCTGAACTATGCTTCTCCAATACATCCTCACCCCCCGCCTTCTGCTCCAGACTCTATGCAGTCACTCTCACATGAGCAACCTGATTTCTCCCCTCCAATTACTAGATCAAAAACAAAAACCTCCGCTGGATCTCATACCATTGCCTCCTTGCTGAGGTAGCAGGTACTGAGGTACCCTTCCACTCACTCACTCCTCTCTTCTCCTGGCAGTGCACGCACCGGGTCCCACCAGGTCCTCTTACCAGCTAACACAAAGCTCAAACCAGCTGAGGAGTGCCCTAAGACGCCTATCCAAGATGTAATGAAAATGGCCTTTAAAGTTGCTTTGTCATCACTGAAAACAGGTTACAAAGAATTTAAAGTCCCTCAAAGGCTTTTTGGGATACTCACTCCCATCCTCCCCTCTGCTCTACCTGTTCTACTGCTCAAGTTTTATTGCCAGGAAAATCCCAAACCCCTTTCCCATTATTCTTTTATATCTCTTTTTCCTCATTCTCAGAACCACGGAGCTGCTCTCACTCCCCACCTTCCTTGTCTTTCCCTCTGTTCCAATCCCACAGAAAAATCTTAAATGGCCTTCTCCAGAAGCCTTGATCATGGCTGACTTTAGGACTTTCAGCAACAGAGGCCCAATACAAGAGTTCAGTGTAGATAAACTTCCTCTTTTTGTGTTGCTTTGTTCTACTTGGCCACTGGCTGGAAAAATCAGCACTCCTAAGCTAGACACCCCCTTACTATTTTTTCACAAAATATGTGAACAAGGCCTCTGGCGTTGAGCTGGGGCTTCCAGAGATGGCTACATTTCTAAGATAAAGAAGTTACCAACTGGGCTCCATGGTAACAGCTGGCAGGAAGAAAAAAAAAGAAGAAAAAAGCTCTCCCCCTACCAGGTGTCCTTTAAAAGTTAACTTTCCCAGAGCAGAGGAAAAAAAACAGAAACAAAAACTGCTTTTTGTGAACTTCTGCAGACTGTGAATTTCTGAGCCCCTTACGTTACATGTTGGGTACAAAAATTCTGAAACTACCTAAACTTGGGGTTCAGGGGATTAAAAGATTACAACAGAAGCAATGCCCTCTAAATCTGGTTACAACCAAATAGGACTGTTTCCCTGTCTTCTGTGCTATCTTAGGTGCCTTGCCTTGTCCGTCCTTACAACAGTATAATTCTATATACTTAAACGTTGTTTATGTTTTCATAAAATGATCAACATATGGCTGTTGCATGAGACAGTCTCTTGTGGTCTCTTCCTCTGATTAAGTATGTAATGGTGCAGATGTTTCCGAGAGTCCTCTATCATGACGCAGGATCATTTAAAGTTCCAATAGGGGGGCATACAACCTGGTTCCACCAGGAACCCGTATCCCTCACTTTCTCCATCCTATTAGGAATAGGAGTTGCTGCAGCGGTGGGCACAGGAACCACTGCCCTAGTCCATGGGACACAACAAATGACCCAATTAGAAGTAGCAATAGACCAAAACTTAAAGATATTAAAAACCTCCATCACAGCTTTACAGGAATCTTTAACCTCTCTCTCTGAAGTTGTTTTACAGAACAGGCGAGGGTTCAACCTCCTCTTATTGAGAGAAGGGGCCTTTGTCCTGCATTGAGTGAAGAATGTTGTTATTATGCCGACCATACTGGAGTTGTAAAAGAATCTATGATTAAATTAAGAAGACGCCTTGTAGAGCATCAACAAGAGAGAGAGGCCCCAAAAGGGTGGTTTGAGTCTTGGTTCACAGAGTCCCTCTGGTTAACTACGCATTTATCAGCCCTGGCTGGTCCATTAATAAACCTCATATTATTGCTAACTGTGAGACCCTGATTGCTCAACCGTGTAGTTTCCTTTTTCCAAGCTCAAATTGGACAAGTTAAACTTATGGTAATAAGAAAACAATATACCACACTAGCAGACATAAAATGTGACACCCCCAATGATCACTTTAATGATTAAAAGTAACCAAAAGAAGAAGTGGGGAATGAAAGGTTAATAAAATAGGTACTTGTCACTTCCAATTTTTTGGTATGCTTAACGAAACATTGTGGATATCTTGAGAACTGTTTGCTAATCTTGTTCCCTGAATGTGCTGTACCAACTGCAAAACTGCAGAATGTACTCCCTCACCTGTTTGCATGCAAACTGCCCACTCGCCCTGAGCCATCAATAATCTTCCCTCCCTGCCCTCTCCAAGGAAAGTATATAAGCTCTGCTTAAGCTGTTCTCAGGGCTCTCTGCTCTATTCAAGGGAGCTCTGAGCCCCAGCATGCTGGACCCCCATAAACCCTTGGCTGTTGCATGAGACAGTCTCTTGTGGTCTCTTCCTCTGACACTCGCCTGACCATTACATTGGTAAAATAATAAGTGTGACCTTTGCTTTTCGTGTCCAGAATATTACTGTGATAAAATGTACATGTAGATAAGGTGACTTGAGTATATCTTCCACCATTTCTGGGAGCAATATTTTGAAGATGTACAAATTAGTATTGGGTGTACAAATAGGTGTACCCCGTGACTATGAATATAGAGATAATGCAAGAATAGACCATACTGTGAATAAATAATATAATGGGTTCCAAATATAAATAATGCATTCAATTTATATCTGAAAATATAATGGAAATCTTATATTGATACACATACATTCATTCCAACCACTGATACATCTAAAGGTAATATTAGGTTTATGGTTTATCATGAAGAGTCTGTGAGTTTTGCTTCAAAACTGATTATGGAAATTTAAAATAATGTGTTTGGAAAGAAGTCTCATGAAAAGACCATTCAAGAAACACGGTGGAATCCATGTGCTCTGAAGCAGGAAGTGATTGAAAGTAAAACAAATGCCTATAAGTTTGCTAACTGGTGGATGAAATATATATCCTATGATGTGCATAAATTGAAGAAATAGTAATGTACCAGTGTTGAATAAAAATGAACATTAAAATACACAACATGTCCCATAGGAATCTACTTGCATTGTGGTTAAACTGGGTCAGTTACTGTATAAATATTAGTATTTGTATGCAACATTAACTGAAGTTAGTTTTCACTACTGGAAACAAATATGTATTTCAGGTGGATGAATATTTCTGAGAATAATCTTGTGAAAAGTTCATTATAAATCCATATACATGAATATGAATGAATTTACCGAGTGGGTATAAGACACATATATTTCATATTTTGAAAAATCTGGAGAATATATATATATATATATATATATATATATATATATATATATATATATATATATACTTCTTGTGTGTGTGTGTGTATATACATATATATATATATACACACACACACACAAACACACACACAGAGATATTAAAAAGAGCAATATATATGCCAATCGAAATTCACCACGAAATATATATTATCCACAGATCCAAAAATATTCTTTTTACTGATCATGGATTAACGTATAGTGTTATTCAACTAGGAAGATAACCCATAGGTTGAATTTTCAGTTCCAACACTGTTTAGGAGCAGTGATCTCTTCTCACAATTTGTATCTGCCAAGTCAGCCACCTCACAAGTATGCATGTTTCATACCAGGAAGGATTCTATATGTGCATATAAATATACATGTGCTGAATAAGCTACAGAGAAACGGAGACAAGAATTCATATATTTCTTAACTTAAAAACACATAGAGACCTATTCCAACAAAAAATTGACTAGATATATAACTCCTCCTCTATGAAATGCAAAAGGAAAGTCCAAATATACACCATGCCTCCTCTGATCTGCTTGTATTCCTATTCAGTTTGGGTTATTTTTCTCCCTCAGAGTCTAGTAGGGTATGTGTTAGTGTCAGGGTTTCAGTATTTCGAATGGAAAATTAGATAAGGAATCCAATGTGTATGCAATATGTGCTACACAAAATTATTCCCACTCTCATCCAGAACAATGACTTGACATTACCTGTGTGGGTAAACACTCCACAAACATGGAGCTCTGTTGGCCTATAGACTTTTTGAGAAACTGCCTCCAAGGTTGGGCACTTGAAATATATGCTGTTCTCAGGAGCATTAGCTTCTTTTCTAGTTAGACCATCAAAGCTGGGTCTGCATCTATGTGACCTGGAGGACATGGTTTCTTATTTTACATTGAACTTGAGGCAGCATTGCTGAATTCTCTCTTTGTAGGTAAACTGGTGCCACTGGAGGCTAAGTTTCTTCCCATGTGGACTGTGAAGCTATTTGGAATTCCTCCACTTTTCGTGGTTTTTATTGGTGCTGCACTGGGACTTTGGTATTCGCTTCATGAAATACAACAAGTTCAACTGGGAGACAGTGCTGGAGGGAGTTCTGTCATGTGTGGTGGGTCAGGATCTGCAGGAGAAAGCACCAACCAGGCTTCTATCCAACATAGCTTGCCCCCTTGTCCATAGCAACCTGATTCTGAAAATTGCCCTGAAATCTCTCCAAATAACAAGATGCCTTTACATATAAGGGTCTGCTGGCTGCACCATGTCAGTCCCAAGCCATTTAAAAGCCAATAGCACATTCACATGGCCCCACCACAAATGCTTTATCACACACTTGCACACCACTGCAATAGGCCCACTACTCAGCAGGCTCCAACTTACTGGCATCTCTGTTCTACACCATTTAAATGAAACACAGTCAATCAACGCTTTTGCTGGAACACTCAAGATCAGCAGCAGGACATCCAAAGGTTCTCAAGTGCCTGGTCATGGGAATTTAAAACATTTCATGGTATATATCTTCCCCGTTTTTCAAGGATGAAGTTGGAGGCACTGTGGGTTCAAATCATTCAGGGACCATTAAGTGTTGAGGAAGCTAATTTCAATGAAAGCTCTGGAGGACTCTCACAGGCAAGGCTTCCCAAAGAGTGGCCAAAGGTCACATGAAGCCAGGTACATTGAGTTCTACAATGTAAGGTCCATGTGTGTTTTGACTTTCAACTATGGCTGCCAATTATTTCAGAATAAATCATGTGATATCCTGGATGAGATACCCAGTGCTCTGTCGAAAGCCACCCTGGGCCTAGATCTCAGTTTCCAAGGGTGACTCTCATGCGTGGCCTGCTAAAATCCCAACAAAATTCATGACAATAGTTCTCTGAGTTCAGTACCAGAACTCATTTTCTAAGGAGAATCACTCCAGAGTTCAAGCCCAGATGGACACAGTCATCTCATTCAACTGCCACGCAAATGACCACAATTAAAACCAAAACACTCCTTCATCGCCCTCATATTCTTCCACATAGACACTAATCATTACCTATGGCTGGAGTTTTCCATGAGGGGTGCAGCCCAAGACAGTGTCCAAAATAAGGTCCCTTTCCCCTCATTTGGCTAAAGTCATGGTGGGCTGGACACCCTTTCTGTGAACCAGGAGTGGTCAAATAGGCTTGCCTTTAATACTGCTCTGCTTCTCCAATTTGAGGCCTAATGACTGTCAGGTATAGATTCTTAATGTGATATGGAGTCATGAGAAAACCCAAGCACGTATGGGCTAGCCTCTGCAGGGCTTTGAAGAGCTCATTTGAAAGAAAGGATCCCTATTCTCACTTGATGGAGATCAGTAACCTAACAGAGGAAGGCAAGAGACTTCATCCACAATGACTGAACTTGTTGCTATTTTGGTTTTGGATGTACACATGGGATCATTCTTTGGATCCATCAGGTGCTGAGAATCTAATCCACGGCATAACACAGGGCCAAAAACCTGATTTAGACAAGTCCCTTTCCAATGCAATTAAGCAAAGAGCCACAGGTGATGCCTATTCAATTCCATTTAAAAACTGTTTTCTTCACGCTTCACAAAGTGGTGGCTTGAGGCAAAAACCTTCCTGAGATTCAGGGCAACAGAACAATAGGTAAGCAAAAGGCCCAAAGCAGTGTTTCTCCACTGATATTTTCCTGGTCACACTGATATCTGAGATTTCTGAGATGCTCCCCATTCCCTTCAGCTATCCAGTGCACGGCCATGTCCCAGAGCTTGGAGGTGGTACATATCTTGCACACAAAACCATGAGCCTATTTTGGAGAGTGGCCAGAATTCCTGATGAAAACAGGGACTTAGGAAGGAAGTAGGTGTTGCCCATCCCTAAAGCAAGTGACAGTCCATTCATAAATAGGGTAGGATGAATGCTGGGAAGCTTTCTACTAGACAGGACACATCCGTGATGCATTCTCTTTTCTAATGTCTACAACGAAGGACACAGTGGGATACACAGATATAGAAACACTCACCTTGTCATAAGTCATACTAGAATTTGTCCACTCCAAACCAAACAAACTGACTTTCTTACCTATTCTCAGAACATGAGACAAAACCACAAACTCACACCCACACCCACAAAGGCACCACCTTCCCCCTAGTATGTCTGTGACTATCCAGAGTGTCCTATGACTGGTGGGCCCTACTATGTTTTCCTGAAATGGCCTGTCCTGTCTCGGGTCTGGTCTCCTTGGCCAACACTGTGAAGTTGTCTGGAGCCAGCGGTTAGCCACTACCTGCTTTCTCAGTAAAGGCCCCTCTTCAGAGCTCTTCTGGCTTTTTCCATCCTCACATCAGCAGGTACCAAGAAAGACTGACTCTTTCCTTGGTAAATCCAAACAAGTGAGTCCACTGGGACTAGTACTGCAACTGGCTCTGAGTGCCTGGCTTCCTGGATCCCAAGTTCAGAGAGTTCCATCACCAAGGAAGAGATGTAGGTCACTTCCTTTAGGAACTGAATGAGCTAACTGCCTTGGCAACCACTTGGTCCTAAGAGTTGCTTCCAAGTGTCCCATGAGATGGAGGCTGCCCCTACTTACTGTGACACTTTCACAAGTTAGAATGGTATATCAACCATAGGCACCAGGGAACAGCTCTCCAAACAGGCCTGGTTTGGTCCATCTTCTCTATATTAAGAACAGAGAGACTGATACAGACAAAACCCTTCATCCTGACAAGGTTGTTTGCCATTGAAGATGACTTTTGCTCTCTCAGGTCCTTCATAGCTGCCTACAACTTCTCCAGAGTTCATTTCTACATGGATCTTTGAGTTTCTCAGCATGTGGAAGATCTCCTACATTCCTGTATTGAAAGACCAACTCTGGGCCTGCTCTTCTGTAAAGTTAGATTGAGGGAACAGTGTATGGTTAGGGTTAATAACAGGTTCGATTTGGGTTAGGAATCATTCTGCGTGATGACTAATAGTATTGGGAATCTGCAATATTTACAAGAATATATAGGTGAAATATAAGTATGAAAATATAAATCTAGGTAAGATTTGAAGCCTAGAAGTGCATTGGGCCCATGATTGGTATACTTAGCTTTGAATTACATTCTGCACAGATGTCTCAGATAAATCGATATAAAATGGGATAGGACCTTCTACCTTGGATGATTGAATGTCGAAGAGAACATCCAGTCAAAAAGGCATAGTCGGTAGGATTAGGAAGATAGCCTGTAGGTTTAGAAAAAAGAGTGATTATGGCATTTGGACAAAAGTTCTTTAGCAATAGATTTTTGGGTAGTGAGTGAATGTCAGTGTCAGCACACGCGAAGGGTCAGTCACAATAATGAACTGGGGAAAATAAGTAGGAAAGCAGATATCAATAGAGACATTAGGAAATCAGGCAAAGTATAATGTAAGAGGGTTAGACATTTTCAACATGGTTGAGGTTGAATATATAATCTTAGGAAGAAAGACATATGTTGCCTCCAATATGATTAACATTTGAGAGCATTAGGCAACCTGGACATGGTTGTTTTTAGTAATCCATGCTCACTTTCCATTTTGCTTAGGTGAAAGGTTAATTAAATAGGCACTTGTCACTTCCTGTTTTTCTGTATGCTTAACAAACCACTGTTGAAATATTGAGAACTGTTTGCTATTTTGTTCCCAGAATGTGCTGTCCCCAACTGCCAAACTGCAGAATATACTCCCTCACCCGGGTGCACGCAAACCGCACACTCGCCCTGACCAATCAATAAATTTCCCTTTCTGCCCTCTCCAAGAAAAGTATGTAAGCTCTGTTAAAGCTGTTCTCTGGGCTCTCTGCTCTATTTAAGTGAGCTCTGAGCCCCAGCATGCTGGACCCCCAATAACCTCTTTGCTGTGGCCGAGTGAAAATTGTATACTGTTCTGTACTTAAAAGATGCTTTCTTTTGCTTGCCTCTGCATAAAGATAGTCAGTTGCTGTTTGCTTTCGAGTAGGTAGACCCAGAAACCGGAACGTCTTTTCAACTAACTTGGACTAGACTCCCACAGGGGTTCAAAAACTCCCCCACTCTCTTTGATGAAGCCCTTCACAGACATCTCAACAACTTCAGAACTACGCACCCCGAAGTCATTCTGCTTCAATATGTGGATGTCCAGCTACTGGCAGCCAACACCAAAGAAAACTGTGAGTCTGAGACCCAAGCACTATTATCTGAGCTTGCTCAACTCGGGTAGAGAGCTTCGGACAAAAAGGCCCAAATTTGCCAGCAAGAAGTAATCTTCCTGGGGTATTCTCTTAGGCACGGTAAATGATGGCTCACTGAGCCCAGGAAACAAACCGTTGTGCAGATACCACCCCCATTTAACAGGAGACAACATAGAGAGTTTCTTGGGACTGCTGGCTTTAGCAGGTTATGGACCTGGGTTTGTGTTCTTAGCTGCTCCTTTATACCCGCTGTTAAATGAGAATGCCCAATTCCAATGGACCCTTGAGCACCAGCAAGCTTTTGATAACATCTAAGAACACTGACAATGAACTCCTCAACTTCAGTGAGCCCAGCCTGCAATTTCAGAAAGCCCTACACTACGTTAAAAATGTACATCAACTCAATCAACTTGGTTCAAAAAAACTGCAGGCATTACTGTAGGATCAAGAACAGAGTTTTAGACTAACTCACTCACAGTGAAAGGAAATAATTGAATGGGTAAAAAAAGCCTGTCAGTTCTGTCAATTGGTTAATGCTTACACTTCCAAGCTTCCTACAGGAAAGCACCTATGAGGAACCATACCAGGACAATTCTGGGAAGTGAACGTTACTGAAATTAAGCCAGCAAGGTATGGGCTTAAATATCTCCTAGTCTTTGTAGATACATTTTCAGGATGGATTGAAGCCATTCCCAAAAAAAAAAATAAAAGAAAACCGGCACAAATTGTGATCAAGAAGATCCTGAAAGATATTTATCAAAGACACGGCCTGCCTAATGTAACATGGTCTGATAATTGAAGACCCTTCATGGGCCAGGTAAATCAGGGGTTAGCCAGGACCCTGGGGATTAATTGGAAGTTACATTGTGTTTATAGACCCCAGAGATCAGGACACGTAAAAAAAAATAAATAAAACCATTAAAGAGACCTTAACGAAATTAAGCTTAGAGACCGGCATAAAAGATTAGACTATGCTCCTGCCTTATGCACTATTTCATCAAGAAATACTCCCTTTGTTTCTTTGTGTTACCTCACCCCCTATGAAATTCTCTATGGGGCCCCTCCTCCACTAAGAGACCTAACCCCGACTCTAAGACCTAAGGATCCCTTCCACACACCCTTGCTTGACAGACTTAAATCTCTTGTAAGAACTCAGATATACCTGTGGAAACAGCTGGCTACTGCCTTCCAACCTGGGGACGAGGGGAATCCACATTGATATCAAGAAAGAGACTTCCTCTACATAAGATGACATCAGGTGTCATCCCTGGAACCCCGCTGGAAAGGACCATTCCTGGTGCTACTTATACCACCTACAGCAGTAAAAGTAGAGGGAATCACTTCCTGCATCCATGCGTCTCATCTCAAGCCTGTGCCATGTCCAGACTCTGGCTGGAAACTGGAAAAGACTGTTAACCCTTTCAAATTGCATATTCGCCACGTGGGTAAGGCTATAGAATCTCTCCTTGGCCACCCGTAGTCCTAACGCTCATCAGCCCCTACTGCAGCGATGGCTGATCACAAATCCTACTAGATAAGAAGTATGGTCTCTCTTGCATACAGCCCACTTAGGGACCTGGAGGCCATCTCTCCACCCAGACATTTGCCAGCTGGCTATAGGTCTTTCCTATTAGAATATCCCTGATGAAGAGGATCCCATTAAAATTCCATTAAATCCTTTCCGTACAATAGATAATGGAAACAAACATTATGGTTGTAGGGAAAGGCAAGCCAGATGAAGGTTGGCTAGCCTATATTAGTATGTTTGCCCGGCAGACTATCAAAGCCACAAACCGCCACGGCTGTGTGGGGGAAAAGCCGACTTCTTCTGTAAGTCATGGGGATTTGAGCATACAGGGGCTGCCTGGTGGAACCCAAAATCCTCATCAAATTCAGTACACAGCATTGGCCATATTACCACTTAGACAACCCAAACTGATGGCCAACAGAGGAGACTCTAGATCTTCAAATTCTGTGTAACCTTTTTAACTTCTGCAAGTGCTCAAAAGGGTGAAAGGAAATTCCCCTATGTGAAGGCCTTTTTCCTCTTTCACTCACATCCTGAACTATGCTTCTCCAATAGTTCCTCAAACTCAGCCTTCTGCTCCAGACTCTCTGCTGTAAGTCCCACCTCAGCAAACCTGATTTCTCTTCTCCAATTACTAGTTCAAAAACCGAAACCTCCGCCGGTTCTCAGAGCATTGCCCCCTTGCTGAGGTAGCAGGTACTGAGGTACCCATCCACCCACTCACTTCTCTCTTTTCCTGTCAGTGCCCACACCGGGTCCCACCAGGTCCTCTTACCACCTAACCCAAAGTTCAAACCAGCTTAGGAGAGCCCTCAGACCCCTATCGAAGATGTAATGAAAATGGCCTTTAAAGTTGCTTTGTCATCACTGAAAACAGGTTACTAAATTTTAAAGTCCCTCACAGGCTTTTTGGGATACTCACTCCCGTCTTCCTTTCTGCTCTACCGTTTCTACTGCTCAATTTATGTTGCTCGGAAAATCCCAAAATCCTTTCCCATTATTCTTTTACATCTCTCCTTCCTTATTCTGAGATCCACGGAGCTGCTCTCACCTCCCGCCTTCCCCATCTTCCCCCTCTGTACCAGGCCCTCAGAAAAATCTTCACTGAACTTCTCCAGAAGTCTTCACCATGGCTGACTTTAGGACTTTCAGCAAAAGAGTCTCTATAAATGAGTTCAGTGTAGATTAACTTCCTCTTATTCTGTTGCCCTGTTCTACTTGCCTACTGGCTGGAAAAATCAGCACTCCTAAGCTAGACACCCCCTTAATAGTTTTTCACAGAATATGTGAACAAGGCCTCTGGCCTTGAGCTGGGGCTTCACAGAGATGGCTACATTTCTAAGATAAAAAGTTACAAACTGGGCTCCATGGTAACAGTTGGCAGGGGGATAAAAGAAAAGGAAAAAAAAAAGCTCTCTGCCTCCCAGGTGTCCTTGAAAAGTTAACTTGCCCACAATAGAGGAAAAAACAGAAAAAAAAAAGCTTCGTTTTGTGAATTTCTGCAGACAGTGAACTTCTGAGTCCCTTCTCTTTCATGTTGGGTACAAAATTCTAAAACTACCTAAAATTGGGGTTCAGGGAGTTAATTGATTACAACAGAAGCAATGCCCTCTGAATCCGGTTGCAACCAAATAGGACTGTTTCCCTGTCTTTGGTGCTATCTTAGGTGCCGTGCCTTGTCCGTCCCTACAACAGTATAATTCTATATACTTAAACATTGTTTATGTTTTCATGAAATGGTCAACAGATGTGATTAATTGTGTAATGGTGAAGATGTGTCCCAGATTGCTCTATAATGACCAAGGTTCATTTGAAGTTCAAACAGGGGGGCATACAACCCGGTTCCACTGGGAACATATATCCCTCACTTTAGCCATCATATTAGGAATTGGAGTTGTGGCAGGGGTAGTCACAGGAACCACTGCCCTGCTCCATGGTACACAACAAATGACCCAAATAGAAGCAGCAAGAGACCAAAACTTAAAGATAATAGAAACCTCCATCACAGCTTTGAAGGAATCTTTAACATCTCTCTCTGAAGTTGTTTTACACTCAAGTTGAGGGTTGGACCTCCCCTCCATGAGAGAAGGGGGCCTTTGTGCTGCATTGATGTAATAATGTTGTTTTGATGCCGACCATACTGAGGTTGTAAAAAAAAAAACCTATGAGTAAAATAAAAGGATGACTTGAAAAGCGTCAACGAGAGAGAGAGGCCCAAAAAGGGTGGTTTGAGTCTTGGTTCACACAGTCCCCCTGGTTATCTACGCTTTTATCAACCCTGGCCTGTCCAATAATAATCCTCATATTATTGCTAACTATAAAACCCTGTTTGCTCAACCATGTAAGTTCTTTTCTCCAAGCTCAAATTGGACAAGTTAAACTTATGGTAATACCCCACTAGCAGACATAGAATGTGACATGCCCCAATAATCACCTTTATGATTAAAAGTAGCAAGAAGAAGAAGTGGGGAATAAAAGGTTAATAAAAAAGGTACTTGTAACTTCCTGTTTTTCTGTATGCTTAACAAAACACTGTTGAAATCTTGAGAACTGTTTGTAATCTTGTTCCCAGATTGTGCTGTCCCCAACTGCCAAATTGCAGAATGTATTCCCTCACCCAGTTTCACACTAGCCGCCCACTCGCTCTGACCCATCAATAAATTTCTGTCCCTGCCCTCTCCAAGGAAAGTATATAAGCTCTGCTTAAGCTGTTCTCAGGGCTCTCTGCTCTATTCATGTGAGTATATTCAGAAGGAGTATAAAGTGAGTGACAGGATTAGACATTTTCAACAGGCTTGAGGTTGAATACATAATCTTAGGAAGAAACAAATATGTAGTCACCAATAGGATTTATATTTGAGAGCATTAGACAAAGGTGAAATGGATGTTTTAGGAATCCATGCTCTCTTTCCACTTAGGATATGGTACAATCATAAGTGTGAACTTTGCATTTGTGTCCAGAATACTACTGTGACAAAATGTATGTGTAGATCAGGTGCATGAGTATTTCTTCCACCATTTCTGGGAGCAATATTTGAAGACTATAAATTATTATTGGGGGTGCAAATAGATGTACCCTGTGTTTATGAAAATAGAGATAATGCATGAATAGATCATACTGTGAATAAGTAATGTAACTGGTTCCAACTTTAAATAATGGATTGGATTCACATCTAAAATTATACAGGGAATCTTATATTGATATACAATCATTCATTCCAACCAGTAATACACCTAATGGTAATATTAGGGTTATGGTTTATCATGATGTGTGTGAGTTTTGCTTCAAAAGTGATTATGGTGTTTGAAAATAATGTGTTTGGAAAGAAGTCTCATGAAAAGACCAGTCAAGAAACCTGGAGGAATGCATGTGTTCTGAAGCAGGAAGTGATTGAAAGTGAAACAAATGCATATAAATTTGTGAACTTGTGGATGAAATATATATATTATGAAGTGCAAAAACTGAAGAAATATTAATGTACCAGTGTTGAATGAAATTGAACGTCAAAAGACTCATCATGTCTCATAGGAATTCACTTGCATTGATGTTAAACTGGGTCAGTTACTGTAGAAATATTGATATTTGTAACCACCATTCGCTGTAGTGAGTTTTCTGTTATAGAAAACAAATATGTATTTCAAGTGGATGAATATTTCTGAGATAAATCTTGTGAGAAGTTGATTATTAATCCACATACATGAAAAAGAATGAATTTTGAGAGTGTATATAAGACACATGTAATTCATATTTTGAAATATTTTTAGAGTGTATATATATATATATATATATATATATATATATATAAACACACACACACACACACACATACATCACATACATACACACAAAATACACACAGACATTAAATAGTAGCAATATATATGAAAAACGTAATTCATCATAAAATATATACCAACCACAGATGGAAAAATAATATTTATTTTACTGAAAATGGATTTATGTATAATGTTCTACTAGGAAGCTCACCCATAGGTTGAATTTTTAGTTCCAACAGCGTTTACGAGAAGTGATCTCTTCTCACAATTTGTATCTGCCAAGTCAGGCACCTCACACAAATGTACGTGTGATACCAGGTAGGATTCTATATGTGCATATAAAAATACACGTGCGGAATAGGCTAGAGAGAAAGGGAGTCAGGAATTGACATATTTGTTCATTTTTAAAACACATGGAGAAATATTTTAATAAAAAATTCACTAGATTTATAACACCTACCCTTTATCTTGCAAAAGGCAATTCTAGTATACACCATGCCTCCTCTGAAATGCTTGTATTTCAATTCTATTTGGGTTATTTTTCTCCATCATATTAGTATTAGTAGTTAGAATCTAGTAAGCTATGGGTTAGTGTCAGGGATTCAGTATTTCGAATGGAAAATTGGAAAATGAATCCAATGTATATGTAAATATGTGCTGCACAATAATCTTCCCACTCTCATCCAGAACAATGTCTTGACATTACCTTGGCCTCAAGTAAGACACAATTAGAGGAGAAGAGTTAGAAAATCTGTGAATACATATCTGGATTGGAAAATGCTCAGTAGTTCACAACCTTGGAGGTTGTAGAGGAGTTTCCAAAAGTAAGGGACACGGTTGATACACCCAACCTAAGCTTTTATTAAAATTAGGAGCCATCTTTCCACAAAACCATGAAAAGATAATTTTGGCTATAGTATAAATTACTGCAAATTCTGAACCTGCTTGAAATGCCTGCCCGTGCCTTGAACTCCCCCATGCCTAGCTCTCTGACCAGATCGCAGCCCTCTCTGAAACTTCAGTGACACCTCATAAATAATGGCCTTCCCTGACCATACAACGACCCTCTCTGAGGCTCTAATGGTCCTCATAATTTCTGATTCTAGGGCCAGCAAAAAAAAATGTAAACAAAAATTAGTGTGATGCTTATCAAAATTCTGTTTTCTGTAACGCCCCTTTTGTGTAACTTTCTGGGCTATAAAGCTGGGCTGTAGGAGAGGTGGGTTTGCTGTCTTGTTTCCACTATTTTGAGAGGAAGATGCAGCCCGGCCACTGAAAATAATAAGCTTGTCTTAATTTGACTTTAATTGGAGTCAGTGGTCTTTTCTTGAATCGTGGTCTAACATTTTGTAGTTCCGCAGCGAGATGAACCTGCCCCAACAGATCACAAGACCAGACTGCTGGAAATTCTGAAGCTGGCCTTCCCTCCAGGGCTCCGTCCTGGAGAGGCAAGTTCCAAGGCCTTGGAGTGAGCTTTTGGTCCGGGGAGAACTGCAGTGAACCACCACACTAAAACAATTAGCAAGCTCATGGTGGAGGAGGCCTCCATTGGTAAGTAGCACCTATATAACATTTGATATCCGGTAAAGGGAGATCTCTTCTGATGACAGAGAGGTGGCCTGGGGAGGCACACATATATTCCTGTCTGGGACAGTAACGAGAATCATTCTGTCCTCTGTTCTATTCTGTAGTGAATTCCTCTGAAAGGGTAGAGAGGTGCCAACAGACACACAGAAGTTCCTATCCCGGAGCATTAGCAAGATGTTCCATTGCTCCTCTGTTTTTCTGTTTCTGCGCCGAGTTTCTGTTTTTTTTTGTGTTTTTTTTTCTGTGTTCTACATGTTTTTTGTTTGTTTGTTTTTGTGTGTTTTGTTGTGTGATTTCTGTGGAAAAAACTTAAGGATATTGGACATGAAAATGGGTAATAAAGCATGTAAGACTGACATCCCTTTGAACTGTGTTTTAAAGAACTGTGATGAACTTTACCCCCCTTTGTTAAGCAGGATAAGAGAAGCCACTAGCTGGCTGCCTGGAGCACACACACTGCACAGGGCAATGCCTGCTGGGGACGTAAGAACTGAGTATCTCCCAGGTTAACAATTGAAACTCCTTTAAAACCCCTTGTCCCTTCAGACAAAGAGAGTTACAACCTTTGGGCAGAGACCCCTGTGTTTTTCCTTTGTTAGCAAAGCAGTAAAACTCCCTTTTTCTTTTTCTCAAACCCTGTCCTCATTATTAAATTGGCATGAATTGACTTCAAATTCAGGAAGTGAACTTTAAGTTACAAATTTTGGTACCCCCCACTGCCCCGGAAATTTTTGAGAGCTGACTACTGAAATGTTAGGAGATGGAGCGTGCTTGGGGTGGAACGAAACCAGAAGAGCTAATCCTGTAAGTATAAGGAGGGACTGAGTGACTCCCAGCAGCTGCCAAAGCCCTGTTTTTTCAGAGAATTACCTCCTTCCTTCCCTGCACTGTAAGGATTATGCCACCTCTGTTTTTTTAAAAAAGAGAAAAAGAAAAAGGGGACACTAAATGCAGTAAAGTAACCATGGAGACCCTTGATACTACATTTCAGGTTGTCCCTCTGTGAAAACATCTGGTTCCCTTGTGGGGACATCTATGGTTCCACTGGTGTAGTTGATTTTTCTCTTATCTGCTCTGTTTTAAAGGCTTCTGTCTGTCAGCCATATTCTGGAGCTCCTTTCTGTCTGTCTTGTGTCTTTTTTTCTGGCCCTTTAAGACATGTGCAATGATATGTTGATATTATAAATTGTTTCTTGGGAATGATCTTAGCTGAATGTGTGTCTAAATGATGATGTTTTATTGTAACAATCTGGTATCTGAATGGGTTTTTAAAGCATTGCACAATCTTGCAGTTAAAAGTCGGGTTTAGGTAATTGTTTAGTTTATGATTTCAGATAATTCATGTCAGAGAACTTAAATACTTAGGATGGAAAACTAAACAACACAACTTCCAAGTTGGCAAGTAACTTCCCAATCATTCAGGCTATTTTTCACCAATTTTGAACTGGGTAGCCTGGGAAAATGTCACTGTGTGTAGCAGTGCATTAAATTGGACAAGGATAGTAAATCATAGTATGGTATCTGTTGACAAAAAAAGATGTAAAGATATAAAATTTTGTGAATTGTATCTTAAACTTGTATGATAATTTTCAACATCCAAACCTGAATATTATGGTTGAAATGCCTTAGGCCTGAGGTGTCTGCTCAGATTAGCAGCTTTTCCCTGTTCCTTCTGGACCTCAGCCAGGACTTATGTTGAAATGCAAATGAAAGAAGCCTGCTAACTTAGTAGGAGACTGATCTGAGGCCTAAGAGAAAAAAAAAGTTAAATTGTATGGTATTTACTAATTAATTACCAGTCATTTTTTCTAGAACTCTTATTTTTTTCCTTAGATTCTTTATTTTTTTTTGAGCTCATGATTTTGATCCTACAGACCTAGGTTAATGTTTTTCTGATCAGTTCTATCTTTGACCAACTGTGGAGTTTTTGAAACATTGCAATGGATATTTCACCTGTGAAAAGCTACAAGACCTTTACTATTATTATGTGTACACACTGTTGTTATGTGTTGTATATCTATATATACATATGTCCGTATATCATATATATGATACACAAATTAACATATATAAAGTGCACTCATAAAAACAACGCTCATAAAAACAAATTTTTCAAAGTGGATCTAAAGATCTTTAATTCACGTGATTTAAATTGTTGAATTTAAATTGGATAAACAGATAAAAATAAATGTCTTTAAAACTCAGCTTACAAGTTTTTCTAGGTGTTCAAAAATCTAATAAAATATTAATGTCTACAAAAATTCTAATATGACTTGGTTCTAGGACTTTTCCTTCAACAAAAAAAATGGTTTACAATCTTCAATACATTTGTCTAATATTTTGATAAATAAGTAAAGTAAATTTGATATGGGATTACTCATTCATGAGTACTTTTGTTAGATAGCTGATTGATTTACTAAGGTCTGTAGAAGTGTGTAATAAAGTCTGTATAAGATTGTAAAAATCAGTCATGTGTTAAAGAGACAAAAATTTCTGAAAACATAAGTTTACCCATAACATTGTGTTTTATTAAGTTTTATTTTTTCTAGAGCAAGCAATCATAAAAATTAAACAACTGATTAAATAAGAACTGTTATTTTAGAGCCCTGTACTGCCATTTCTTTAAAAGCTAAACTTGCTTAATGTAGAAACATCAATGTAATTGTGATGCTATTAATGTGCTCCTATCTTTCAGGTATACAAGTCTGTAAGGTAGAAACTTTAAAAGAGCATTATACCAAGCTGGTGTTCTGAAGTTGTATAGTAAAAAAAATATATTGGGCATTCATTTACCTGTTTTCAATAAGATATGTAAAGTTTTATGTTACTTTTTACATTGGGGAACAATTTAAATGTATTTTATGTTAATGAGAGCCTTATCTATGCAAAGGTTAAAAACTTTCAGTGTTTATTAAATTCATGTTTTAAATGTGATATCCTATGGTGTTAGCTAATGTTCATGTGACCTCAAACAATTTATATAAAATTTGTAAAATGATATTTAAAAAAACAAAGTTCATCTTTAGAACTAAAACACTTAATATTTATAAAGAGCCCTGCCTTACCTGAGATAAGGCTCTGTGTCCCATATTACTACATGTGAGAATGACTACGAAAGCTGTAGGTAAGAATATGTTTCATTTAAAGTTATGTTCAAAAGTTGTTTTGTTTTCTGTTAAGATTACTAGGATCTCAAACAGGGATATAATGTATAACTCAGCTAAAAAATTCAGGGGAGCTATTACACGAACTAAGTATTTTTACACTTGTTAAAAAATTTTATTTTGTAATTTCCTTATAAGTGATCAAAAGATTCCCTGTTAGTGTTTTACAGAAGTGTTGCTTTAAGAACACAGCATGGGTTAATTTAAGATAATAAGTCATCACCTACAAGACACCTACAATACAGATCCCAATTAATAAAAAGATAAATAATTATAAACTTATAGACATTAAACCCCAGTACTCTTAATATAAGGCTGTTAAAATTTATTTGCTGGATAATTAAGATTAGGATTTAAAATTAAATTTACATGAAAAGAGCCAAGAAAACCAATATTTGGCTCTTGCCCTCTGAGTCAGTCTGAATCCATTGAACAGGGGACTTCTCTAAAAGCTTTGCAACTCTGGGCCTCATAACCTCCCAATCAGGGAGATTAATGAGACCACTGGAAAACAGAAAGCCAATCAGTGCATTTGCTATGAAGAAGAGAGTCATCAGAGAAGGGAGACATCTTTGATGCTTCCGAGGGAAGCCCCATGGTCAAGCAAGACCTGGACCCACCTAGCGCAAATGGCACCAGCAGAACTGAGAAGCTGCTCTCAAGTTTCCCCAGGAATGACTTTCATAAAACTCAGCTAATGTTAACAATAGATAGAAACAAAAGTCAGTTTGACAGCTTCATCTTAAACACTTAGCAAAGAGAGTTAAAACCAAAATACAGCCATTCCTGACATTTTAAATAATAATAATAATAATAATAATAATAATAATAATAATAATATTTTAAGGTATTCACTTTATGTTATCCTCCCAAAATAAGTAAGACTGGAGGCGACAAAGAAGGATTCTCAGTCAGCAATGCCTGATAACTATAAAAAGTGACTATCAAGAGGAGCTGCCAGAGGCACAAATTTTAAGTTTAAGGCCTACAGATATTCCTAACCTACACAGGTAGGCTTGGTGTTTGCTAGTATGATTATCCAGCCCTGAGTAACAGAATTAAAGGTTTCTCTATTACACACAGAGGTCATACTAGTAAAAGAATTTTGCAAAATCAGATGACATTAAATTATTAAACTGTATCTTATGGGGAGGGACAAATGTAACACTAAATGTTAAATATTAAGTTGACATTCTGATAACTGGGGATATTAAAGCCTGCTGAGGGAACTTCTATACAGTGACATGTTCCAGCTGCTGCAACATTTTTTCAGTACTCATGGTTTTTGTTTCTCACATAGAAGAACCCATCCCCAGATGACTTTACAACCTGTTCTTCCCCAACCAGACTTCAAACCGAACTGATTTCTAAAAGGCAACCCATGTCCCTCAACTGACTTCTAAAAGACAAGTCATGTCCCATATGCTGTGCCCACTCACGTCACCCTCTCTCAGCTCTGAAGACGTCAAAATGAGTGACGCCTCTCGTCTAACAACTATGGAGCCAAAAATAAATAGACTATCAATATAAGTAATTAATTATGTCAGGTAAAATCAGGAATCCAGTTTTGGGTGAGCTCTAAAAATTTGGAGACTGTTACCTGAGGAATTAAAATTCCCTCATTGCTCTTTTCCTACCCTATCAAAGATTTGGAAGGGGCACATTAGAAAGGGGGAATGATAGACCCAACATGATCATTTATTAAAATTGGGAGCCATCTTGCCACAAAACCATGAAAAGATAATTTTGGCTTTACTATACATTACTGCAAATTCTGAATCTGCTTTGAATGCCTGCTCATGCCTTGAACTCACCCATGCCTGGCTCTCTGACCAGATAGCAGCCCTCTCTGAAACTTTAGTGACACCTCATAAATATTGGCCTTCCCTGGCCAGACAACGACAGTCGTTGAGGCTCTAATGGTCCTGATAAATTCTGATGAGGGGCTAGCAAAAAACAAAAAATGTAAACTAGCATTAATGTGATGCTTCTCCGAGTTCTCTTATCTGTAACCCGCCTTTGTGTAACTTTCTGGGCTATAAAGGTGGGCTGTAGGAAAGGTGGGGTTGCTGTCTAGTTTCCACCATTTTTAGAGGGAGAGGAAGCCAGTGGAAATAATAAGCTTGGTTTAATTTGATTTTAATTGGAGTCAGTGGTCTTTTGTCATGTCCTGGTCTAACAGGTAAACACTCCACAAATATGGAGCTCTGCTGGCCTAAAACTTCTTGAGAAACTGCCCCTGACCTTGGGCACTTGAAATATATGTTGTTGTCAGGAGCTTTAGCTTCCTTTGTAGTGAGACCATCAAAGCTGGGTCTGCATATATGTGACCTGGAAGATATAGTTTCTTATTTTCAAATGAACATGAGGCAGCAGTGCTGAATTCTCTCTTTGTTGGGAAACTGTGGCCACTGAAGGCTAAGTGCCTCCCCGTGTGGACTGTGAAGCCATTTGCTCATCTTCCACTTTTCATGGTGTTTCTTGCTGTTGCACTGGGAGTTTGGTATTTGCTTCACAAAATACAAGGAGATCAACAGGGACTCAGTGCTGGAGGAATTTCTCATACGTGTGGTGGGTCAGGGTCTGCAGGAGAATACACCAACCAGGCTTCTATCCCACATAGCTTGCCCCCTTAACCATTGCAACCTGATTGTGAACAATGCCCTGAAACCTCTCCATATAACAAGATGCCTTTATATGAAGAGGTCAAACGTATAAGGGATTACGCGCTGCACCATTTCAGCCACAAGCCATTTGGAAGTCATTGGCAGATCCACATGGCCCCACCAGAGATGTTTTATCACACACCTGTGCACCACAGCTCTGTGTCACTATTCAGCAGTCTCCATCTGAGTTTGCCTAGATCTCAGTTTCCAAGGGCGACTCTCATGAGTGGCCTCCTAAAATCCCAACACACTTCATGGCAATTCTTCTCTGAGGTCAGTTCCAGAACTCAGTTTCTAAGGGGAATCACACCAGAGTTCCAGTCATGGTGGCCACAGTCATGTCTTCCAACCGCCACAAAAATGACCACAATTAAAACCAAAACACTCCCACATGGCCCTCATCTTCTTCCATATAGACACTCATCAAATTCTCTGGCTGGAGGTTTTCATAAGGGGCGCAGTCCAAGACAGTGTCCAAAATATGCTCCCTTGCCCCTATTTTCCCTAATGTCAGTGTGGCCTGAACACCCTTCCTGTGAACCACGAGTGATCAAATAGGCCTGCCCTTATTACGGCTTCACTTCTCCAATTTGAGGCCTAATGACTGCCAGTTATAGATTCTTTATGTGAATTGGAGTCATGAGAAAACCCAAGCATCTATGGTCTACCCTCTGCAGGCATTTGAAGAACTCATTTGTCCCAAAGGATCCCTATTTTCACTTGATGGATGTCAGAAATATTACAGAAGATGGCGAGAATCTTCATACACAATGACTGCTATTTTGAACATTTTGGTTTTGTAGCACACAGGGAATCTTTCTTTAGATCCATCAGGTGCTGAGAATCTAAGCCACAGCCTCACACAGGACCAAGAGGCTGATTAAGAAACATCCCTTTCCAAAGCAATTAAGCAAAGAGCCACAGGTGATGCCAATTCATTTCCATTTGAAAACTGTTTTGTTCAGGCTTCACAAAGGGGTGGCCTGAGGCAAAGGCCTTCCTGACATTCAGGGCAATGGAACAATAGGTAAGCAAATGGCCCAAAGCAAGGATTCTCCACTGAGACTTTACTGGTCACATTCATATCTGAGTTTTCTGAGATCCTCCAATTCCCTTCAGTTATCATGTACATGGCCATGTCACAGAGCTTGGAGGTGATACATATCTTGGACACAAAACCATGAGCCTAGTCTCGAGAGTGGCCACAATTCAGGAAGAAAACAGCAAGGTAGTAAGATAGTAGGCATTGCCCATCCATAAGGCGAGTCAAAGTCCATTCACAAATTGGGCAGAATGAATGCTGGGAAGCTTTCTACTAGACAGGACACATCCATTGATGCATTCTCTTTTCTAATGTCTACAACCACGGACAAAGTGGGATACACAGACATAGAAACACTCGCCTTATCAAACAACTTACTAGAAAAAGTCCACTCCAAACCAAACAAACCGCCTTTTCTACCTATTCTCAGAACATGGGAAAAAACCACAAACTCACACCCACACGCAAAAAGGCACCTCCTTCCCCCAAATAGGTCTGTGACTATCCGGAGTGTCCTCTGACTGGTGGGTCATACTATGTTCCCCTGAAATGGACTATCCATTCTCAGATCTGGTCTCCTCGGCCAACTGTGTGAGGTTGTCAGGAGCCTGTGGTGAGACACTACCTGCTTTCTCAAGAATGACCCTGGCATTTGGCCATCCTCACATCAGTAGGTACCAAGGAAGAGTGACTCTGTCCTTAGTAACACAAAACAAGTGAGCCCACTGGGACTGGGACTGGGATTGGCTCTGGGTACCTGGCTTCCTGGATCCCAAGTTTAGAGAGTTCCATTACCAAGGAAGTGAGGTAGGTCACTTCCTTTAGGAACTGAATGAGGTCACTGCCTTGCCAAACACTTTGTTCTAACAGTTGCTTCCAAGTGTTCCATGAGCTGGAGGCTGCCCCTACTTCCTGTGACACTTTCACAAGTTAGAATGATATATCATTCATAGGCACCAAAGAACAGCTCTGCACAAAGGCCTGGTTTGGTCCATCTTCTCTACATTAAGTAGAGAGAGGCTGATTCATACACTTCCCTTCATCCTGACCAGGTTTTTTGCCATGGAAGATGACTTTTGCTCTCTCAGGTCCATCATAGCTGCCTACATCTTCTTCAGGGATCCTTTCTGCATGGACCTCTGAGGTTCTCAGCAGGTGGAAGATCCCCTACATTTCTGTATTTTAAGATCAGCTCTGTCCCTGCTCTTCTCTAAAGTTAGATTGAGGGAACACTGTGTAGTTAGGGTTAATATCAGGTTTGATTTGGGTTAGGAATCATTCTGTGGGATGAATAATGGTACTGGGAATCTGTGATATTTATAAGAATATAGACATATGATTCAAGTATGAAAAACAGAAATCTAGATAAGATTTGAAGCCCAGAAGAGAATTGGGCCCTTGATTGGGATACTTAGCATTGAAATACTTTCTGCACAGATGTCTCAGATAAATCGATATACAATGGCATAGGACGTTGTACACCTTGGATGATTGAATGTCAAAGAGAACCTCCAGTCAAAAAGGGATAGTTGTTAGGATTAGGAAGATAGTCGGTAGGTTTAGAAAGAAGAGTGAGTATAGGATTTGGACCAAAGTTCTTTATCAATAGAGTTTCAGTTAGAGAGTGAATGTTAATGTCATTCCATGTGAAGAGTCAGTCACAATGATGAACTGGGGAAAATATGTAGGAAAGCAGATATCAATAGAGACATTATGAAATCAGGCAAAGTATTAAGTGAGTCATAGGATTAGGCATTTTCAACAGGGTTGAGGTTGAATATATAATCTTAGGAAGAAACAAATATGTAGTCACGAAGAGAATTGACATTTGTGAGCATTAGGCAACCTGGACAAGAATGTTTTTAGTAATCCATGCTCACTTTACATTTAGGCTTTGGTGAAATTACATAAAATAGGTAGTTGTCACTTTCTGTTTTTCTGTATGCTTAACAAAACACTGTTGAAATCTTGAAAACTTTTTGCTAATCTTGTTTCCAGAATGTCCTGTCCCGAACTGCCAAACTGTAGAATGTATTCCCTCTCCCGTTTACACGCAAACCGCCCACTCGCCCTGACCCATCCATAAACTTCCCTCCCTGCCCTCTCCAAGGAAAGTATATAAGCTCTGCTTAAGCTGTTCTCAGGGCTCTCTGCTCTATTCAAGTGAGCTCTGAGTCCCAGAATTCTGGACCCTTGGCTGTTGCATGAGACAGTCTCTTGGTGGTCTCTTCCTCCAACGCTCGCCCGAACTTTACATCTGAGGGCCGCAGGGAGATCCAGCAGTGGTGGATGAAAGACAGACAATGGGCTCCTCTCAGGGTGAGTAAGGTGCCTCTTTCTGGTTTCAGGTTTCAGGTTAGGGATGGGCATAATGGCTATCGGTGATGAGCATGAGCTCTCTCTGAGGGTGGCTGACAGACGTGTCACAGAGCCACAGGTCATGTCTCTGGGGGACGCCCTGGAGGTCTCGGGAAATCGAGTAACAATAGTCTCCTCGACTCAGTGATATTTTGTTTTGGATTCGGTATTGCCCGCCCATCAGGTTTTGCCGGCTACTCTCTCCTTGTCTCAGTACTGGACGTCCATTGCCTGTCTTTATTGTCTTGTCTTGTCTGTGTCATGTGTCATTGGTTTCACTGTTTGTGTATCTTTCATATGGGACAGAGCACTTCAACGCCTCTGTCCCTGACCCTTGATCAGTGGACCAAAGTCTGCTTAAGGGCTCAGAATCTTTCTTTTTCAGTAAAACGCCGGACCTGGTAGACACTCTGTGCCTCAGAATGACCCACCTTCGGAGTCGGATGGCCCCCAGAAGGATGTTTCTACTTCTCACTAATTTAAAAACTCAGAGATATTGTCTTTCAGCCAGGGCCACTTAGCCATCCAGATCAACAGCAATATATCTTAACTTAGCAGGACCTCTGCAAATCTCCTTCTCCATGGGTGAAACCTTTCCTTGAACCTGCCCCCGCTCCTACTGCTTCCCCCACGATTGTATCTCTCAAACCCTCTGCTCCTCCTCCTCCACCCTCTGTTCTCCCTGAGTCTCAAGACTCTACTGGACTCTCCTCCCCCTCCTTATGCCCTGTCCTCGTCCCCCAACCCCCAACTCCCTCTAAGTGATTCCCCTGCTGGTGACTCAGACTCTCCACCATTGGAGGAATCTAGGCCAGCCCAGCTCTCTCCAGATGACTACCCCGTGGCACACACAGCCCCTCCTTCCCTGGAGGAAGCTGGCCCTGCCAAAAGAACTCAAAGAACTTGCCGGCAGTGAGTAAATTTTGAAGTGGACACAGGGGCAGTATACTCAGCCCTTAAGACACCATTGGGCCATCTATCAAATAAAATGACTCTAGTTCAAGGGCCTAATGGCAGTAAATATGGGGCTTAGACAACTAAGAGGACCATGGTCCTGGGGAAAGGAAAAATCCATCACTCCTTTCTAGTAATCCCAGAATGCCCCCCCCCATTGATGGGCAGAGATCTGCTCAACAAGCTCCAGGCCAGAATAACTTTTATCCCTGAAGGCCCCCAAGTGAAATTTCTAAAACCTTCAGTAGAAACTCCTATAGTCACGGCTTTAACTATGTCAGTAGAAGATGAACATCAACTCGTCACCCCCCCCAAGACTGATCAAACAGGCAAGCTACCCCAGAAATGGATAACAGATTTTGCAGATGCCTAGGAAAAAACTGCTGAGTTAGGCGTAGCCATGAAACAACCTCCAATAACAGTGGGGTTAATAACTACAGCCCACCCAATCAATGTCAAAAAATATCCTCTGAGCAAGAAAGCTAAAGATGGGATAAGGCCCTGTATTCAGAAATATCTGGCCTTAGGGGTCCTAAGGCCCAGTCATTCAAACTGGAACACACCCCTGGTACCAGTAAAAAAATCCAGGAACTGGGGTCTATCGCTTCCTTCAAGACCTAAGAGAGATCAACAACAGAGTGCAGAACATTCACCCCACGGTACCTTATCTGTACAATCTGCCTAGCACTCTGAACCCTGAGCAGAATTGCTATACTTTTCTGTACTTTAAAAAAATGCTTTCTTTTGCTTGCGTCTGCATAAAGATAGTCATTTGCTATTTGCTTTCGAGTGGGTAGACCCAGAAACCAGAACGTCTGGTCAACTAACTTGGACTAGATTCCCACAGGGGTTCAAAATTTCCCCCACTCTCTTTGATGAAGCCCTTCCCAGAGATCTCAACAACTTCAGAACTACGGACCCTGAAGACACCCTGCTTCAATATGTGGATGACCTGCTACTGGCAGCCAACACCAAGGAAAACTGTGAGTCTGGGACCCAAGCACTATTTTCCGAGCTTGCTCAACTCGGGTATAGTGCTTCTGCCAAATAGGCCAAAATTTGCCAGAAAGAAGTAATCTTCCTGGGATATTCCCTTAGGGGCAGTAAACGATGGCTCACTGAGCCCAGAAAAGAAACCATTGAGCATAAACCACCCCCATCTAATAGCAGACAATTCAGAGAGTTTCTTGGGACTGCTGGCTTTTGCAGGTTATGGATACACGGGTTTGCGTCCTTAGCTGCTCCTTTATACCCGCTGTTAAAAGGAGATGCCCAATTCTAATGGACCTCTGAGCACCAGCAAGCTTTTGACAACATCTAATGACACTGAAACTGAAATCCTCAACTTCACTGAGCCCAGCCTGCATTTTCAGAAAGCCCTATGGTACGTTAAAAATGTACATCAACTCACTCACATTGGTTCAAAGAAACTTCAGGCATTCCTGAAGAATAAAGAACAGAGTTTTCCACTAACCAACTCAGAGCGAAAGGAAATAACTGAACATGTAACAAAAGCCTGTCAGGCCTGTCAATTGGTTAATGCTTACCCTTCCAAGTTTCTTGCAGTTAACCACCTACAAAGATCCAGACCAGGACAATTCTTGGAAGTGGACTTTACTGAAGTTAAGCCAGCATGGTATGGACTTAAATATCTCCAAGTTTTTGTAGGTACATTTTCAGGATAGATTGAAGCCTTCCCACAAAAAAAAAGGCACAAATTGTGGTCAAGAAGATCCTGAAAGATAATTTTCCAAGATACGGACTGCCTAAGGTAATAGGGTCTGAAAATGGATTGGCATTCATGGCCTTGTAAGTCAGGGGTTAGCCAGGACCCTGGGGATTAATTGGAAGTTACAATGTGCTTATAGACCCCAGAGCTCAAGACAGGTAAAATAAATAAATAGAAGCATTAAAGAGACCTTAACAAAATTAAGCTTAGATATCAGCATAAAAACTTGGACTATGCTCCTGCCTTATGCACTGTTTCATGCAAGAAATACTCATACTCCCTCTGTTCCTTTGTGTAATCTCACGCACTATGAAATTCTCTATGGTACCTCCTCCAGTAAGGGACATAACCCCAACTCTAAGACCTAATGATCCCTTCCGCACCTCCTGAGTTGACAGAGTTAAAGTTCTTGAAAGAAGACAGTGATATCTGTGGAAACAGCTGGCCACTACCTACCAACCTGGGGACGAGGGGACTCCATATCAATATCAAGTAAGAGACTTCATCTACATAAGACGACATCAGGTGTCATCCCTGGAACCCCGCTTTAAAGGACCATACCAGGTGCTACTTATAACACCTACAGTGGTAAAGGTAGAGGGAATCACTTCCGGGATCCATGCCTCTCATCTCAAGCCTGCGCCCTGTCCAGACTCTGGCTGGAAAATAGAAATGACTGGTAATCCTTTCAAATTGTGTATTCGCCATGTGCATAAGGCTATAGACTCTCCCCTTGGCCAATAGTAGTCCTAAACCTCATCAGCCTGTTCAGCAGCGATGCCTGATCACAAATCATACTGTACTAGAAGTATGCTCTGTCTTGCATACAGCCCCATTAGGTACCTGGTCGCCATCTCTCTACCCAGACATTTGTCAGCTGGCTATAGGTCTTTCCTATTGGGATATCCCTGATGAAGGGGATCCCACTAAAATTCCATTAAATCTTTTCCGTGCCATACGTAATGGAAACAAACATTATGGATGTAGGGACACGTGAGCCAGATACAGGTTGGCTAGCCCAGATTACTATGTTTGCTCAGCGGACTATCAAACCCACTAACAGCCAGGGCTGTGTGGGGGAAAAGCCGACTTCTTCTGTAAGTCATGGGATGTAAGCATACAGGAGCTGCCTGGTGGAACCCAAACTCTTCATCAAATTCAGTACTCAGCATTGGGCATATTACCAATTAGACAACCAAAACCGATGGCCCCCAGAGGGGTCTCTAGATGCTCAAATTCTGCATGACCTTTTTGACTTCGGCAAGTGCTCAAATGGTGGAAGGAAATTCCCCTATGTGGAGGCCTTTTCCCTCCTTCACTCACATCCTGAACTATGCTTCTCTAATAGATCCTCACCCTCTGCTTTCTGCTCCAGACACTCTGCTGTCACTCCCACATAAGCAACCTGATTTCTCCCCTCCAATTACTAGATCAAAAACCGAAGCCTCTGCCGGCTCTTAGAACATTGCCCCCTTGCTGAGGTAACAAGTACTAAGGTACCCATCCACCCACTCACTCCTCTCTTCTCCTGTCAGTGACCTCACCAGGTCCCACCAAGTCCTCTTACCAACTAAACCAAAGCTCAAAAAGCTAAGGAGAGCCCTCAGCACCCTATCCAAGATGTAATGAAAATGGCCTTTAAAGTTTTTTTTTGTCATCAGTGAAAACAGGTTACTAAAAATTTAACATCGCTGACAGGCTTTTTGGGATACTCACTCCTGTCTTCTCCTCTGCTCTACGTGTTCTACTGCTCAACATTTTGTTGCCTGGAAAATCCCAAACCCCTTTCCCATTATTCTTTTACATCTCTCCTTTCTCATTCTCAGACCATTCTCTTAAACCTCTCTCTCTGAATTTGTTTTACAGAACAGGCGAGGGTTGGACCTCCTCTTCATGAGAGAAGAGGGCCTTTGTGCTGCATTGAGGGAAGAATGTTGTTTTTATGCCGACCATACTGGAGTTGTAAAAAAAAATATGAGTAAGTTAAAAAGATGCCTTGAAGAGCATCAACAAAGGAGAGGGGCAAATAAAGGTTGGTTTGTGTCTTTGTTCACATAGTCCCCCTGGTTACCTACGCTTTTATCAACCCTGGCCAGTCCATTAACAATCCTCATATTAATGCTAATTGTAGGAACCTGTTTGCTCAACCGTATAGTTTCTTTTCTACAAGCTCAAATTGGATAAGTTAAACTTATGGTAATCAGACAACAATATACCTCACTAGGAGACATAAAATCAGAGACCCCCCAATGATCACTTTTATGATTAAAAGTAACCAGAATGAGAAGTGGGGAATGAAAGGTTAATAAAATAGGTACTTGTAATACCTGTTTTTCTGTATGCTTAACAAAACACTGTTGAAATCTTGAGAACTGTTTGCTAATCTTGTTCCCAGAATGTGCTGTCCCCAACTGCCAAAGTGCAGAATGTACTCCCTCTCCCATTGCACGCAAACCACTCACTCGACATGACCAATCAATAAATTTCCCTCCCTGCCCTCACCAAGTAAAGTACATAAGCTCTGCTTAAGATGTTCTCAGGGCTCTCTTCTCTATTCAAGTGAGCTCTGAGCCCCAGCATGCTGGACCCCCCAAAAGCCCTTTGCTGTTTCATGAGACAGTCTCTTCCTGGTTTCTTCCTCCAATGCTCGGCCGACCTTTACATTGGTACAATCATAAGTGTGAACTTTCCTTTGTGTGTCCAGAATATTACTGTAATAAAATGTATATGTAGATCAGGTGACAGGAGTATTTCTTCCACCATTTCTGGGAGCAATATAATGAAGATGTATGAATTAGTATTGGGGATAGAAATAGGTGAACCATGTGTCTATGAATATAGAGATAATGCATGAATAGACAATACTGTGAATAAATAATATAACTGGTTCCAACTTTAAATAATGGATTGAATTGATATCTGAAAATATACAGAAAATCTTATATTGATATAATACATTTAATCCTACCCGTTATATATCTAATTGTAATATTAGGGTTATGGATTCTCATGAAGAGTGTGTGAGTATTGCTTCAAAAGTGATTATGGAAATTGAAAATAATGTGTTTGGAAAGAAGTCTCATGAAAAGACCAGTCAAGAAACCCGGAAGTGTACATGTGTTCTGAAGCAGGAAGTGATTGAAAGTGAAACAAATGCCTAAATATTTGCTAACTTGTAGATAAAATATATATCCTATGATGTGCATTAATTGAAGAAATAGTAATGTACCAGTGTTGACAAAAATTAACGTTAAATACACATCATGTCGCATAGGAATCTACTTGAATTGATGTTAAACTGGGTCAGTTACTGTAGAAATATTAGGATTTGTATGCACCATTCACTCAAGTTAGTTTTCAGTACTAGGAAAGAAATATGTATTTCAGGTGGATGAATATCTCTGAGAATAATCTTGTGAAAAGTTGATTATAAATCCACATATATGAATATTAATTAATTTAGGGAGTGTATAATAAGACTCATACATTTCATATTTTGAAAAATCTGGAGAGTGTGTGTATACACACACACACACACACACACACTGAGACATTAAAAATAGCAATATATATATATCAATCGAAATTCACCATGAAATATATATCATCCACAGATCCAAAAATATTCATTTTATTGAAGATAGATTTATGCATAATGTTGTTGAACTAGCAAGTTTACCCATACATTGAATTTTCAGTTCCAACAGCATTTAGGAGGAGTGATCTCTTCTCACAATTTGTATCTGCCACGTCAGCCACCTCACAAAAATGTACGTGTGATACCAGGTAGTATTCTATATGTGTATATAAAAATGCATGTGCTGAATAGGCTACAGAGAGAGGGAGACAGGAATTCACATATTTGTTAACATTAAAAACACATGGAGAACTATTTCAACAGAAAATTGACTATATTTATAACACCTACCCTTTTTTATGCAAAAGGCAAGTCCAACTCTACACCATGCCTCCACTGAACTGCTTGCATTTCTATTCTGTTTGGGTTATTTTACTGCAACATATTAGGATTAGTAGTCAGAGTCTAGTTTGTTATGGGTTACTGTCTGGGATTCAATATTTCAAATGGAAAATACGATAATGAATCCAATGTGTATGCAAATATGTGCTACACAAAAATCATCCCACTCTCATCCAGAACAAAGCTTTGACATTCCCTTCGTCTGAAGTAAGTCACAGTTAGAACAGTGGTGTTAGAAAATCTGTGAATACATATCTGGAATGGAAAATTCTCGGGAGTTCACAACCTTGGAGGTGGTAGAGGAGTTTCCAAAAGTAACGGACATGGTAAACACTCCTCAAACATGGAGGTCTGCTAGCCTAAAGACATCTTGAGAAACTTCCTCTGAGTTTGGGCACTTGAAATATATGTTATTTTCAGGAGCTTTAGCTTTCTTTGTTGTGGGACCATCAAAGCTGGGTCTACATCTATGTGACCTGAAGGATATGGTTTCTTATTTTCCAGTAAACTTGAGGCAACAGTTCTGAATTCACTCTTTGTAGGTAAACAGTGGCCACATGGGTCTAAGTGTCTCTCCGTGGGGACTGTGGAACCATTTGGTCATCCTCCACTTTTCGTGGTGTTTTTTGCTGCTGCACTGGGAGTTTGGTATTTCCTTCACAAAATACAAGAAGTTCAACAGGGACACAGTGCTAGACGGAGTTCTGTCACTTGCGGTGGGTCAGGGTCTGCAGGAGAATGCACCAACCAGGCTTCTTTCCCACATAGCTTGCCAACTTGTGCATAGAAACTTGATTCTTAACATTGCCCTGAAACCTCTCCATATAAAAACATGCTTTTACATATACGTGTCTCCTGCCTGCACCATGTCAGTCACAAGCAATTTGGAAGCCAATGGCAGATCTACATGGCCACAACACAAATGTATTATCACACAACTGCACACCACTTTCTAGGCCCACTACTCTGCAGGCTCTAACTTAATGGCATCTCAGTTCTACACCATTTTCATGAAACCCAGTCAATCAAGGAACTGTCTGGTACACTCTTGATCAGCAACAGGACATCCAAAGGTTCTCCAATGCCACCTGGTCATGGGAATTTCAAAAATTTCATTTTATTTATCTAGCCATTTTTCAAGGATGAAGTTGGAGGCACTGTGGGTTTCAATTCATTCAGGAACCATTAAATGGTGAGGAAGCTCATTTCAATGAAAGCTCTGGAGAATGATAACAGGCAAGTTTTCCCAAAGAGTGTCCAAAAGGTCACATGAAGCCAGCGCTGTTGAGGTCTACAATGTGAGGTCCATGTGTGTTTTGACTCTCAACTATGGCTGCCAAGTTTTTCAGAAAAAAATCATGTGATATTCCGGCTGAGATTTCCAGTGCTCTCTGGAAAGCCACCTGGGCCTAGATCTCAGGTTCCAAGGGTGACTCTCATGCATGGCCTCCTTAAATGCCAACACAATTCATGGCAATACTTCTCTGAGGTTAGTTCCAGAACTCAGTCTCTAAGGGAAATCACACCAGAGTTCAAGAGCAGGTGGACCCAGTCATCTCTTCCAACTGCCACACAAATGACCACAATTTAAACCAAAACACTCCCACATGACCCTCATCTTTATCCATATAGACATTCATCATAACCTCTGGCTGTATGTTTCCATGAGGGGTGCAGCACAAGACAGTGTCCAAAATAGACTTCCTTGCCCCTCATTTGCCTAAAGTCTGGGTGGCCTGGAAACACTTCCTGTGAAACAGGAGTGATCAAATAGGCCTGCCCTAAATACTGCTGTGCGTCTCCAATTTGAGGCCTACTCACTGTCATGTATTGATTATGTATGTGATTTGGAGTCATGAGACAACACAAGCAACTATGGGCTAGACTCTGCAGGGATTTGAAGAGCTCATTTGACCCAAAGGATCCCTATTCTCACTTGATGGAGGTCAGGAACCTTACAGAGGAAGGCGAGAGACTTCATCCACAATTACTGCACTTTTTGGCATTTTGGTTATGGATGCAAACATGGGATCTTTCTTTAGATCCATCAAGTGCTGAGAATCTAAGCCAAAGCCTCACACAGGGCCAAGTGGCTGATTCAGACACATCCCTTTCCTAAGCAATTAAGCAAAGAGCCACAGGTGATGTCCATTCATTTCCATTTGAAAACTGTTTTGTTCAGGCTTCACAAAGGTGTGGCCAGAGGCAAAGGCCTTCCTGACATTAAGGGCAACAGAAGAATAGGTAAGCAATAGGCCCAAATCAGGGTTTCCCCACTGAGACTTTCCTGGTCACATTGATATCTGGGTTTTCTGAGATGCTCCAATTCCCTTCAGCTATCCAGTACATGGCTATGTCACAGAGATTGGAGGTGGTAAATAATTTGGACACAAAACCATGATCCTATTCTGGAGAGTGGCAAAATTCAGGAAGAAAAGAGAAACTTAGGAAGATTGTAGGCATTGCCCATCCATAAGGCAAGCTGAATTCCTTTCATAAATTGGGTAGGATGAATTCTGGGAAGATTTCTACTACACAGGACACATTCATTGATGCATTCTCTTTTCTAATATCTACAACCAAGGTCACAGAGAGATAGACAGACATAGAAACACTCGGCTCCTCAAAGGACTTACCAGACACAGTCCACTCCAAACCAAACAAACCACCTTTCCTACCTATTCTCAGAACATGAGACAAAATCACAAACTCACACCCACACCCACAAAGGCACCTCGTTTTCACAAATAGGTTTGTGACCATCAGGAGTGTCCAATGACTCGTGGGCCCTACTATGTTTTCCCGAAATGGCTTGTCCTGTCTCAGATCTGGTCTCCTTGGCCAACTCTGAGGAGTTGTGAGGAGCAAGCGATGAACAACTACATGCTTTCTGAAAAAGTACACTCTTCAGAGCGCTGCTGGCATTTGGCAATCCTCACATAAGTAGGTACCAAGGAAGACTGACACTGTCCTTGGTTATTTCAAAAAACTGAGCCCACTGGAACTGGGACTGGGACTCGCTCTGGGTGCCTGGATTCCTGGATCCCAAGTTCAGATAGTTCCATCACCAAGAAAGTGAGGTAGGTCACTTCATTCAGGAACAGAATGAGGTCACTACCTTGGCGACCACTTTGTCCTAACAGTTCCATTCAACGGTCCCAATAGATGGAGGCTACCCCTACTTCCTGTGACACTTTCACAAGTTACGATGGTATATCAACCATAGGCACCCAGGAACATCTCTCCACACACGCCTGGTTTGGTCCATCTTCTCTACATTAAGAAGAGAAAGGCTGATTCAGACACAAACCTTCATCCTGACCAGGATGTTTGCCATGGAAGATGACTTGTGCTCTCTCAGGTTCTTCATGGCTGCCTACAACTTCTCCAGGGATTATTTCTGCATGGACCTTTGAGGTTCTCAGCAGGTGGAAGATCCCCTACATTCCTCTTTTGTAAGACCAACTCTGATCCTGCTCTTCTGTAAAGTTAGATTGAGGGAACAGTGTATGTTTAGGGTTAATAGCATGTTCAATTTGAGTTAGGAATCATTCTGTGGGATGAATAATGGTACTTGAAACCTGTGATATTTACAAGAAAGGGGAAATATAATTATGAAAACAGAAATCTAAGTAAGATTTGAAGCCCTGAAGGGCAAATTGGGCCCTTGAGTTGGATACTTATCTTTGAATTATGTTCCGCACAGTTATCTCAGATAAATCCATATACAATGGCATAGGACCTTGTACCTTGGATAATTGAATGTAGAAGAGAACATCCAGTCAAAAAAAGATAGTCAGTAGGATTAGGATGATCGTCCGTAGGTTTAGGAAGAAGAGTGAGTAAATGATTTGGACCATAAGTTCTTTCGCAAGAGGGTTTCGAGTAGAGAGTGAATGTAAATGTCAGAACATGTGAAGAGTCAGTCACAAAGATGAACTGGGGAAAATATGTAGGAAAGTAGATATCAATAGAGATATTAGGAAATCAGGAAAAAAATAAAGTGAGTGATTGGATTAGACATTTTCAACAGGCTTGAGGTTGAGTATATAATCTTAGGAGGAAACAAATATATAGTCACAAATAGGATTTACAATTGAGAGCATTAGGCAACCTGGAGATGAATGATTTTTGTAATCCATGCTCACTTTCCATTTAGGATTTGGTACAATCATAAATGTGACTTTGCATTTTGTGTCCAGAATATTACTGTGATAAAATGTATATGTACATCAGGGAACATGAGTATTTCTTCCACCATTTTTGCAAACAAGTTTTTGAAGACATATAAATTAATTTTGGGAGTAAAAATAGGTGTGCCCTGTGTCTCTGAATATAGAGAAAATGCATGAATAGACCATACTGTGAATAAATAATATAACTGGCTCCAACTTTAAATAATGGATTGAATTGATATCTGAAAACATACAGGAAATTTTATATTGATATACATCCATTCATTACAACCAGTTATACATCTAATGGTAATTTTAGGGTTATGCTTTATCATGAAGAGTGTGTGAGGTTTGCTTTAAAATTGATTATGAAAATCGAAAATAATGTGTTTGGAAAGAAGTTTCATGAAAAGGCCAGTCAAGAAACCTGGAGGAAATCATGTGTTCTGAAGAAGGAAATGATGGAAACTGAAACAAATGCCTATAAATTTGTGAACTTGTGGATGAAATATATATATTATGATGTTCAAAAACTTAAGAAATAGTAATATACCAGTGTTGAATGAAAATGAACCTCAAAATACACACCATGTCCCATAGGAATCTACTTGCATTGATGTTAAACTGAGTCAGTTAGTGTAGCAATATTAGGATCTGTAACCACCATTCACTGTAGTGAGTTTGTTGTACTAGGAAACAAACATGTATTTCACGTGGATGAATATTTCTGAGAAAAATCTTGTGAAAAGTTGATTATAAATCCACATACATGAACATGAATGAATTCAGGGAGTGTATATAAGAGACATATATTTCATATTTTGAAAAATCTGGACAGTATATATATATATATATATATATATATATATATATATATATATATACACAAAACACACACAGAGACATTAAAATGTAGCAATATATATGCCAATCGAAATTCATCATGAAATATATATCCTCCAGAGATGGAAAAATTTATATTTTAATGAAAATGGATTTATGTATAATATTCCACTAGGAAGGTCACCCATAGGTTGAATTTTAAATTCCAAAAATGTTTAGGAAGGGTGATCTCTTCTCACAATTTGTATCTGCCAATGCATGCACTCACAATAATTTACTTGTGATACCAGGTAGGATTCTATATGTGCATATAAAAATACATGTGCTGAATAGGCTACAGAGAAAGGGAGACAGAAATTCACATAGTTGTTAACTTTAAAAACTCATGGAGAACTATATCAATTAAAATTGACAAGATTTGAAACACCTACAATTTGTTATGCAAAAGGCAAGTCCAAATATATGTGATACATCCACTGAACTGCTTGTATTTCTATTCTGTTTGGGTTATTTTTCTCCATCATATTAGGATTATCAGTAAGAGTCTAGTTGGGTATGGGTTATTGTCAGGGATTCAGTATGTTGAATGGAAAATAGGAAAATGTATCCAATGTGTATGCAAATATGTGCTACACAAAAATCTTCCTACTCTCATCCAGAAAAATGCCTTTACATTACCTTCACCCCAAGTAAGACACAATTAGAGGAAAATAGTTAGAAAATATGTGAATACATATCTGCAATGGAAAATAATCAGGAGTTCACAACCTTGGAGGTGGTAGAGGAATTTCCAAAACTAAGGGACAGGGTAAACACTCCACGTACATGGAGCTCTGCCGGAATAATACTTCTTGAGAAACTGCCTCTGTGGTTGGACACTTGAAATATTTGTTGTTCTCAGGAGCTTGTCAGAAACTATGTTCCTTTGTAGTGAGAACATCAAAGCTGACCCTGCATCTATGTCCAATGAACATGAGACAGCAGTGCCGAATTCTCCATTTGTATGTAAACTGTGGCCACTGTGGGTAAGTGTCTCCCCGTGTGGACTGTGAAGCCATTTGGTCATCCTCCACTTTCCATGGTGTTTCTTGCTCCTGCACTGGGAGTTTGGTATTTGCTTCATGAAATACAAGGAGTTTATCTGGGACACAGTGTTGGAGGGAGTTATGTCACATGTGGTTTGTCAGGGTCTGCAGGAGAATGCACCAAACAGGCTTCTATCCCACATAGCTTTCTCCTTGACCATAGCAACCCTATTCTGAAGATTGCCCTGAAACCTCTCCATATAAAAAGATGCCTTTACAAGAAAGAGCCTGCTGGCTGCACCATGTCAGCCACAAGCTATTTGGAAGTCAATGGGAGATCCACATATCTCAACCACAGATATTTTTTCACACACCTGCACACCACAGCTCTTGGCCCACTACTCTGCAGGCTTCAATATACTGGCATCTCTGTTCTACACCATTTTCATGAAACCCAGTCAAACAAGGCACGGTCTGGTACACTCATGATCAGCAACAGAACATCCAAAGGTTCTCCAGTGCAACCAGGTCATGGGAATTTCAAAAATTTCATGGTATTTATGTAGCCATTTTTCAAGGATGAAGTTGGAGGCACTGTGGGTTTCAATTCATTCAGGAACCATTAAAAGTTGAGGAAGTTCATTTCAAAGAAAGCTCTGGAGAACTCTCACATGCAAGGCTTCCAAAAGAGTGGACAAAAGGTCACATGATGCCAGGCTCATTGAGTTCTCCAATATGAGTTCCATGTGTGTTTTGACTCTCAACTATTGCTGCCAAGTATTAAAGAATAAAATCCTGTGATATCCTTGCTGAGATTCTCAGTACTCTGAGGAAAGCCACCCTGGGCCAAGCTCTCTGTTTCCAAGGGCGACTCTCATGCGTGGCCTCATAAAATCCCAACACAATTTATGACAATACTTCTCTGAGTCAGTTCCAGAACGCAGTCTCTAAGGGGAATCACACCAGAGTTCAAGCCCAGGTTGACCCAGTCATCTCTCCACACCGCCAAACAAATGACCACAATTAAAACCAAAACACTCCCACATGGCTTCCATCTTCTTCCATGTAGACATTCATCATAACCTCTGGTTGGAGCTTTCCATGAGGGGCACATTCCAAAGAGTGTCCAAAATAAGCTCCATGTCCCTCATTTGGCTAAAGTCAGGGTGGGCTGGAAACCCTTCCTGTGAAACCGGAGTGATCAAATATTCTTGCCCTTAATACTGCTCCGCTTCTCCAATTTGAGGCCTTCTGACTGTGGGGTTTAGATTCTTTATGTGAATTGGAATCAGGAGAAAAGACAAGCCCTTCTGCAGAGATTTGAGGAACTCATTTGACCCAAAGGATCCCTATTCTCACTTGATGGATTTCAGGAACCTAACAGAGGAAGGCAATAGAATTCATTCACAATGACTGAACATTTTGCCATTTTGGTTTTGGATGCACACATGGAATCTTTCTTTAGATCCATCAGGTGCTGAGAATATAAGCCACAGCCTCACACAGGGCCAAGAGGCTGATTCAGACACATCCTATTCCAAAGAAATTAAGCAAAGAATCCAAGGTGATGCCCATTCATTTACGTTTGAAAACTGTTTTCTTCAGGGTTCATAAAGGGGTGGCCTGAGGCAAAGACGTTCCTGAAATTCAGGGCAACAGAACAATAGGTTAGCAAATGACCCAAAGCAGGGTTTCTCCACTGAGAGTTTCCTGGTCACACTGATATCTGAGTTTTCTGAGATACTGGCCATTCCATTCAGCTATCCAGTACAAGGCCATGTCACAGACGTTGGAGTTGGCACCTATCTTGGACACAAATCCATGATCCTATTCTGGAGAGTGGCCAGAATTCAGGAAGAAAAAATGGGACTTAGGAAGGTAGTAGGTTTTGCCCATCCGTAAGGAAAGCCACACTCCATTCATAAGTTAGACAGGATGAATTCTGGGAAGTTTTCTAGTAGACAGGACACATCCATTGTTGCATTGTCTTTTCTCGTGTCTACAACCACGGACACAGTGGGATACACAGACATAGAAACACTCACCTTGTCAAACGACTTACTAGAAACAGTTCACTCCAAACAAACAAACAAGCAAACAAACAAACAAACAAACAAACAAAAACGCCTTTCCTACCTATTCTCAGAACATGAGAGAAAACAACAAACCCACACTCACAAAGGCACCTCCTTCCCCCAAGTAAGTCTTTGACTATCCGGTGTGTCCTCTGACTGGTGGGCCATACTATGTTCCCCCGAAATGGCCTGTACCCTCTCTTGTTTCCTTGGCCAACACTGTGAAGTTGTCAGGAAAAAGTGGTGAGCCCCTACCTGCTTTATCAGGAAAGGACCCTCTTAAGAGCTCTCCTGGCATTTTGCCATCCTCACATCAGTAGGTACCAAAAAAGACTAACTGTCCTTGGTAAATCCACACAAGTGAGCCCACTGGGACTGGGACTGGGAATGCATCTGGGTGCCTGGCTTCTTGGATACCAAGATCAGAGAGTTCCATCACCAAGGAAATGAGGTACATCACTTTCTTTGGAACTGAATGAGGTCACTGCCTTGGCAACCCCTTTGTCCTAAAAATTGCTTCCAAAGGTCCAGTGAGATGGTGGCTGTCCCTACTTTCTCTGACACTTTCACAAGTTAGAATGGTATATCAATCATAGGCACCCGGGAACAGCTCTCCACACAGGCCTGGTTTGGTCCATCTTCTCCACAATAAGAAGAGAGAGCCTGATTCAGAAACATCCTTTCATCCTGACCAGGTTGTTTGCCATGCAAATTGGCCTTTGCTCTCTTAGGTCCTTCATACCTGCCTACAACTTCTCCAGGTATCATTTCTGCATGGACCTTTGAGGTTCTCAGCAGGTTGAATGTCCCCTACTTTCCTGTATTGTAAGAACAACTCTGTCCCTGCTCTTCTGTAAAATGAGATTGACGGAACAGTGTATGTTTAGGGTTAATAACAGGTTTGATTTGGGTTAGAAATCATTCTGCTCCATGAATAATTGTATTGGGAACCTGCGATATTTACAAGAATGTAGAGGTGAAATATAATTATGAAAACAGAAATCTAGGTATGATTTAAAACCCACAAGGGCATTGGGCCCTTGATTGGGATACTTAGCTTTGAATTATGTTCTGCACAGATGTCTCAGAAAATTTGATATACAATGGCACAGGACCTTGTACCTTGGAAGATTGAATGTAGAAGAGAACATCTACTCAAAAAAGGATAGTCATTAGGATTTGAAAGATAGTCGGTAGGTTTAGGAAGAAGAGTGAGTATATGATTTGGACCAAAAGTTCTTTAGCAATAGGGATTCAGTTAGAGAGCGAATGTATATGTCAGCACATATGAAGAGTCAGTCACTATCATGAACTGGGGAAAATATGTAGAAAAGCAGATATCAATAGAGGCATTACTAAATCAGGCAATGTATAAAGTGAGTGAGAGGATTAGACATTTTCAACAGGGTTGAGTTTGAATATATAATCTTAGAAAGAAAGAAATACGTAGTTACCAATAGGATTGACATTTGAGAGCATTAGGCAACCTTGAAATAGATGTTTTTAGTAATCTATGTTCACTTTCCATTTAGGATTTGGTAGAATCATAAGTGTGACCTTTACAATTTTTGTCCAGAATATTACTGTGATAAAATGTATACATAAATCAGGTGACATAAGTATTTCTTCCACCATTTCTGGGAGCAATATATTGAAGACGTATAAATTAGTATTGGGGGTAAAAATAGGTGTACCCTGTGTTTATGAATATAGAGATAAAGCATGAATAGACCATACTGTGAATAAATAATATAACTTGTTCCAACTTTAAATAATGGTTTGAATTGATATCTGAAAAATTACAGGAAATCTTATATGGATATACAATCATTCATTCCAACCAGTTATTCATCTAATGGTAATATTAGTGTTTTGGTTTATCATGAAGAGTGTGTGAGTTTTGCTTCTAAAGTGATTATGGAAATCGAAAATAATGTGTTTGGAAAGAAGTCTCATGAAAAATCCAGTCAAGAAACCCTGACAATACATGTGTTCTGAAGCAGGAAGTGATTAAAGTTGAAACAAATGCCTATAAATTTGCTCACTTGTGGATGAAATATATATCCTATGATGTGCAAAAACTGAAGAAATAATAATGTACCAATGTTGAATAAAAATAAACATCAAATTACATATCATGTCCCATAGGAATATACTTGCATTGATGTTTGACTGGGTCAATTACTGTAGAATTATTAGGATTTGTATACACCATTCACTGAAGTTAGTTTTCACTACTAGTAAACAAATATGTATTTAAGGTGGATGAATATTTCTAAGAATAATATTGTGAAAAGTTGATTATAAATCTAAGTCCATGAACATGAATAAATTTAGGGAATTTAAATAAGACACATATATTTCATAGTTTGAAAAATCTGGAGAGTGTTATATATATATATATATATATATATATATATATATATATACACATATACATATATACACAAAACACACACACAGACATTAAAAAGTACTAATATATATGCCAATCGAAATTCATCTTTAAATATGTATCATCCACATATGTAAAATTATTTATTTTACTGAACATGAGTTTACGTATAATGTTGTTCTACTAGGAAGCTCCCCTATAGGTGGAATTTTCAGTTCCAACAGCGTTTAGGAGGAGTGATCTCTTCTCACAATTTGTACCTGCCAAGTCAGCAACCTCACAAAAATGTACCTATAATACCAGGTAGGATTTTATAAGTGCATATAAAAATACATGTGATGATGAATAGGCTACAGAGAAAGGGAGACAGGAATTCACATAGTAGTTAATTTTAAAAACACATAGAGAACTATTTTAATTAAAAATTGACTAGATTTATAACACCTACCATTTATCATGCAAAAGGAAAGTTCAACTATATACCATGCCTCCTCTAAACTGCTTGTATTTGTATTCTGTTTAGGTTATTTTTCTCCATCATATTAGGATGAATAGTCAAAGGCTAGTAGGGTATGGGATAGTGTCATGTATTCAGTATTTCAAATGGAAAATTGAAAAATGGATCCAATGTGTATGCAAATATTTGCTACACAAAAATCTTTTCAATATCATCCAGAACAATGCTGCGACATTACCTTCGCCCCAAGTATGACACAGTTAGAGGAGAAGAGTTAGAAAAATCTGTGAATATATATCTGCAATGAAAACTGCTCAATTTTCACAACTTTGGGTGTGGTAGAGGAGTTTCCAAAAGTAAGGGACAATGTAAACACTCCACAAATGTCGAGACCCCTTGCCCACAAGGAAGACGCAACTCAGGAATCTTCTTTCAGCAGTTTATTCAGGCCCTTGATATTTCTTCTTCTTCCTTGTTGGATGCCCCTCCCAGCCTTAATAAAGCATCCCAAGCCCCAATGCAAAGCTGCCACGTGGAACTTTCTCACAGGGTGCTGAAAAACCATGCACCAACTCTCCCAAACAAGGAGTTGTTTGTTACAGACCACAGTGGAGCCAGCGCCATCCTGCAATGGCGACCATAATCTGCAGAAGCGGCTCACCACAGTTCCCCCTTTCTGTTTTCTGAAAACAATACAGGCGAGAGTAGAGGTCCTATCCCACTGTGGAGAAGTGGCTGCATATTATGGCTCAGTCCTAAGGAGGGCCCTTCCCCAGATCTGAAGCCATATCAGCCGACGCCTTTTTCGAGGGGCGGGGCGTGGACATCAAACCCGCATGCAATAGGACATGCTCTCCTTGAGGTCCACTTCAAGGATCACTCAAGTGCAGTGCCTTGCCTCGCATCCTGTATCATGACGAAGGTGGACGAAGGGGGACAGCTGAGGCTGAACTGTGGCTGTACACAACGACAAACGAGTTGACAGCACCCTGAAAGAAAGGCACAGACTTTAAGGCGATAGAGAAGCATTAGTGTGGAAACCCACCTGCGTGCAATGGCAGCAAGACCGGCAGAGTGCAAGGGCTTTCCAACACTAAGAGAATAACGAGGAAAGACATGCCGATCCCAGTGCAATGTTATAATAACTTGGGGTGCAACGACCATGTCAAAGATTTACTGTTTAAGATGCGCAAGCCAGACTTGAGGTGAATTGCCATTTTCTAAAGCTGCAAGAGCTTGGATGATCATAGCCTTATCGTGAGCATTGCGGGCCTTGAGGCAACAGAGAAACCACAAACAGAGAAACATACCGAAGCAACACATTGCACCAAAAATGCCTACCCCCACCCACTCTTTAAAAAAGGAAAAAGCAGAAGATATCCAATCGGTGAATTGACCCAAAGTCACGGGATCAACACGGGTGTTATTCAAGACACCTATCTGGGTTAGTTGAGACTGGATCATGTCTTCCGCTTCCATGGACCAATTTCCAGCCAAATATTCGCCAATGATGCGGGAAACATTCCTGGAATCATTAAATCTGACAGAGGTTATGCATAAATGTGCACGTTGGTCAACACAACCCAAAAGCACTAAGTCAGCCAATTCTTCTACCTGAGCTTGGAGTAAATCTATTCTTTGGTTGGCAGCTAAAATCCCTGACAAAATATGTTGATTAATTGTATTTTGGGATCCAAGTATGGTGGAAGTTTGTTGGACAACTTGATTAATGGTGGCAGCAGTTTGTACTTGATTGGCCATAGCCACTCCGGCCGTAACCGCTGCAGCAGCAGATACCGCCACGGCTGTCACTATAGCCGCTGTGATTCCAAAATCTCTGCGGACTCTAAGTAGCTCAACAATAGGGAATTTATCAGGATCTGCAGTGACCGGGATTGGGACAAAAGTTAGAATTTTCATAACCACTGCTACAGTCCAGGAACCATTCCAACACTCAGATAAGAGACTGGTAGTATGAGAACAATCCAGCATCCCCGACAAGGTGGCCTTAGCCAAAAGGAATAAGAAGGGGGATTGGACACAGACCATTGCAGGAGGCATTGTGGCATTATACAACAGAGAGTTGAATGAAACAGATGTAAGTCTATTACCTCGTTCACTTTCCCTAACAGTACCAGAAACATTAGTCAGCCAACTTTTGGCTCCTACCAACTGAGCCAATGCAGAAATATCGGCTGAAGCCCCCTTTTCATTGGAAATCAGCCATTGAAACCAGGACCAATCTACTCCTGTAGAGGAGCTGGCACTATTGTTAAAGTTATAAACATACCTCTTAAGAGAGGGGGAAAGGGAGAAACCTTTAGCAACTTGATGTTTCTCCCAAGAATGATCCTGACAAGGCGTAAATGTTGGGGGGAAACCAAGATTAGGGGAACAGTAAGGAGAGGCCTTGAAATGAGTGGCATCATGAATACTACTAGAAGAAGGAGGCACTGGGATTAGTATCTCGGAGATAATAGCCAAGGTAGTTATGTTAAGAGCAGAGCTACTGTTTGCGGGGGTTCCTGAGCCTGATTGCTTCCCCGAAGCTACCTTGCTCAATACAGCACTGATAATGCTCCCTGAGACCTGATTGGACCACAATGGGTCCTCCCAGTTAGTCAAATTTTTGGTCTTAAGGCTAATGCAATTAAAGTTTTTAAGTCTGAAACAAAAAACTCCTGTTAGATTAACTTGAGATTGATTAAAAATTCTCTCTATGTCCCCTCTAGGAGAGGCACAGGGAGCAGACATCTCACATGAGGTAGAAAGAAGAGTGGGGAGGACACTAGAATTACCATGAACCGGCATCGGCATTGGCCATGCCCGTGCCACTGCCCACCACCGCATTGGTGTCGCCTGTGCCATCGGCACCAGCACCAGAGCCAGAGCACTTAGCAGAATGAAGATCCTCATCACAGAATTGTTGTGGTATTTCTTGTTGCTAGTCAGTTGATGTCGAGACTCTTCTTGTCAAGCGTTCAGGGACCCACAACGGTTCCGTACGATCCTGGGGAAAAACACATACAGATCCTCGTGCCCATGTCAGCACGGGGTCAGGGCCGTTCCATTGGCCCGTAAGAACATCCTTCCACTTAACATAGCCAATCACAGAGGGCTGAGGGGACACATGTCTATCGGCCGCAAAGCCACCATGAATATCCAAATTCGAAAAATTAATGGTAAAGAGAGCTAAGGACAGGCGTTCTTTAGGAGTGTGTTCAGCTCCTATTCCCCCTTTTTGTTTTTGTAAAGTTTCCTTTAAGGTGCGATGAGCACACTAAACAATGCCTTGTCCTTGAGGATTGTAAGGCAAACCATGAGTAAGTTGCACTCCCATAGTAGAACAAAAAGCTGTAAATTGTCTGCCAGTATAAGCAGGTCCATTATCAGTCTTAAGGGTTGCAGGTGCACCCCATGCTGCCCATTCCTCTAAACAGTGAGTAATGACATTACGTGCCTTTTCTCCTGATAAAGCAGAAGCATGGATAATTCCAGAGCACGTATCAACGGAAACATGCACATACTTGAGGTTACCAAAGTCAGGTATATGTGTCACATCCATTTGCCAAACAACCAATGGCTTTAATCCCCGTGGGTTTACTCCATAATTAGGGGGATGAAGAAATGTGACATAGTGGGGACATTGCAATACTATCTGCCTAGCATCCGCTCTTGAAATGGAAAAATGCCTGTGCAGCGTTAATGCATTAACATGGAAGATTTGGTGAAACAACTTAGCCCCCTCTAAGGAGGAAGCCAAGCATATCAATTGACCTCTAGTGGCTAAGTCCGCACGCACAGGCATTACCCTGGGATAACGGACCAGGAAGAGAGGTGTGAGCCCTGATGTGCATTGGATAAAAAGAAGCAGTGCGGTTAGAGATAAGCTGTGGAAGCTGAGTAAAGTAAGCAGACACATTGTGGGCATCACTAATAGCTCCCACGGCCTCCAGGACTTTTAGTGCTTGTACCACATAGCTTGAGTCTGAAATAAGATTAAAAGGAAAAGAACACTGTTTAAAAACTTCAATAACAATTTGTAGTTCTATCCATTGTGGATTTCCAGGAGCAAATTGATGCTGGATAGGGGGAGAGTCATTAATTACATAAGCTCCCATTCCAGACTTGGAACCATCAGTAAAAATGTTAACAGCCCCCGGAATTGGACTGGATGAAGTTACCTTAGGGAAAATGATGGGATGTTCTTTAACAAAATGGAGTAATGGATGAGAAGGGTAGTGATTATCAATACCCCCTTGAAACGAGCAACACAGAATAGCCCAGTTGTCTAGAGTAGCACATAAAACATTAAGTTGAGCTTTAGTGTAGGGTATGATAAGAGAAGAAGGTGATTGGCCGAAAAATTGAATGCTTTGTTGAATCCCTTTAAGTGCCAACGCTGCAACAGCATCAGGATAATATTCTAAGGATTTTCCTGGGGATACATGTGGGTGGATCCATAATAAAGGCCCATCTTGCCACAGTACTCCAGTAGGCTGCCGCATAGTGGCAAGCACACATAACTGGAAAGGTTTATCACTCTGGAGCCTGCATAGAGTGGCATGCTGTATAGCTTGTTCTACTTTTATAAGGGCCGCTCTAGCCTCAGTAGTGAGGCTACGAGGGGAAGCAAGATCTGGATCATCGTTAAGAGTAGCATACAAAGGCTGGAGCACAATATTAGGAATATGTAAATATCCTCTTATCCAATTAATGTCTCCCAGCAATTTTTGAAAATCATTTAGAGTTTGGAAATCTTGAGTCCTGATGGTAATTTTTTGTGGTTTTAATTTGTCATACCCAATTGTCGCTCCCAAATACCTGATAGAATCCCCTGTTTGAACCTTTTCAGGTGCGATATGCAGTCCATGTTGAGCCAACAGCATCACGAGTTCTTTATAAGCCTCATTAACTGTCTGTTCTAATTTTGCGGCCAATAACACATCATCCATATAATGAATGATCTTGGTGGAGGAATACTTATGTCTGAGAGGTGCGAGTGCCTTCCCCACATACATTTGGCACATCGTGGGACTGTTAGCCATCCCCTGTGCCAACACCACCCACTCAAACCTTTGATCTGGTTCCTCGTGATTACACGAGGGAAGGGTGAAAGCAAAACGTTGTGAATCTTTAGGATGCAAAGGAATGGAAAAGAAACAGTCTTTAATGTCAATAACAATTATATGCCAGCCTTGAGGAACAGAGGAGAGCAGAGGCAGCCCTCTTTGAATGGGTCCCATAAGTTGCATCTGAGCATTAACTGCTTGTAGATCATGCAGTAGGCGCCACTTCCCTGATTTTTTCTTAATGACAAATATGGGAGTATTCCATGGAGAAGTAGAAGGTTGGATGTGACCCAAATCAAGTTGTTCTTTGACTAGATCATGGGCTGCTGCCAGTTTAGCCGAGGGAAGAGGCCACTGAGGCACCCAAACAGGCTCCTCGGTGAGCCATGTTATGGGTATTTGAGCCCCAGTGGCCCCTAGGAAAAACCCAGACCAAACCTGTTAAGCTTTTGATGAGCTAGCACAGGATGCTTACGCCCCTGTAGGTGCCTATTAGGGTCCCCAAAAATCTTTCCAGCGGCATCCACCATCCTTGCTACAAAATCTGAAAAGGGTTCTGTAGAGCCCTGCAGAATCTTAGTCAAGTAACCAGACACCTCTCCTCTATTTGGAAGTGACTTCCATGCCCGAATGCAAATGTTGTTAATTTGATCATATGCCTCAGGAGGGAATCCTGTCTGTTGATTAGCAAATCTGCCTTGTCCTAAAAGCATATCCTTGTCCCAATGGGGGTGTCCCGCCGCATAGTTTTGGGCGGCCTGCTCAACAGCACCCTCTAGCAGAAAGGCTCTCCAGTCCAAATATTTACCTGGAGAAACACAAGCCCGAACAAGGCTAGCCCAATCTGAAGGAGTCATACAAAATCTAGCAAGTCCCTCCACCTGAGTAAGGGTGAAAGCAGCATCTACGCCATAAGTGCGGAAAGATTCCGCCAAGGTTTTAATTTTCTTAAAGTCTAAAGGCTCATGATATCTTCCCCTGTTAATGTCCTGAAATACAGGGTATGCAAGTCCCATATCTGTATTAACTGTCCTCCAAACTTGCGCATGAAAATATCTCCCGGAATTTTGGCTCCCCCCCACATACGGGGGTGGGGCAACCGGCACCATATCTTCTTTGAGATATTCTACCTCCTCCTCCTCAGAGTGTTGTTGACCGATATTGGATCCCGTCCCCTTTTTACAGTAGGCCTGCGTGCCCTGTATCCCTTTTTTCTTTTTCTTCACTTTTATCTTTCGTAGTTGTTGTAACAATATATCAAGGTCCTCAGAACTCTCTGAGCCGCTTGTGTTCTCAGGCGTTTTTAATTCAGCCAAGTCTGGGTAGAGCCTTCTCCTATTTTTAGTTTCAGGCTCTTTTGCCTTCTCACTACTCTTACTCCCAATGTTCTCTGCCACTTCACTATGTGATCCTTCAGACTTTTCCTCATGTAGTTGCTCAAAAACTTCTTGTCCTTTAGTAAGTGCTTCCTGACATCTGCCATCTGGGAAGCAACTACGGATCATCTTCCAAAGGGGTATCACCCCACCCTCTAATATGCCCTGCTCAGAAGCAAAGTCAAGATCTGTGCCTAACTTATCCCAGCTAGATATAGTAAGGCTGCCCGAGAACGCAAACCACGGTGCAGCAATATCTGTCTTCCGTAAAAATCTCTGTAAAGTACTACGTTTCACTTCTAGGCCCTTGCAACGTAACAGGTTATCTAGGGCCAGGAGAAGCGGACTTGAAGATACGGCACTCATGACACAACAAAAGACACACAAAAAACAAAAGTGAAAGTAAGAGCGAAAGTACACAGTGCAGCTGCAATAAGATGTAATGCTCTCTCTGGCTTTACAGAGGAGCTGCCGCTTTGATAGCGGGTCCCACTTACCTGGGACTAATCCCCGCTTTGACCGCGGGTCCCACTTACCTGGGACTAACCTCCGCTTTGACCGCGGGTCCCACTTACCTGGGACTAACCGGTGCACCACCCCTGACTGCTGAAAATTCTGGTTCCCGGGTTTTCAGCACCACTTGTCGCGACCCCTTGCCCGCAACGAAGATGCAACTCAGGAATCTTCTTTCAGCAGTTTATTCAGGCCCTTGATATTTCTTCTTCTTCCTTGTTGGATGCCCCTTCCAGCCTTAATAAAGCATCCCAAGCCCCAATGCAAAGCTTCCACGTGGAACTTTCTCACAGGGTGCTGAAAAACCATGCACCAACTCTCCCAAACAAGGAGTTGTTTGTTACAGACCACAGTGGAGCCAGCACCATCCTGCAATGGCGACCATAATCTGCAGAAGCGGCTCACCACACACAAACATGGAACTCTGCTGGCCTAAAGTCTTCTTAAGAAACTCCCTCTGAGGTTGGGCACATGTAATATATGTTGTTCTCAGGAGCTTTAGCTTCCATTGTAGTGAGACCATCAAAGCTGGGTCTGCATCTATGGGACCTGGAGGACATGGTTACTTATTTTAAAATGAACATGAGGAAGCATTGCTAAATCCTCTCTTTGTAGGTAAACTGTAGCCACTGGGGGCTAAGTGTCTCCCCATGTGCACTGTGAACCCATTTGTTCATACTCCATCTTTCGTGGTGTTTCTTGCTGCTGCACTGGAGTTTGGTATTTGCTTCACGAATCAAGGAGTTCAACTGGGACACAGTGCTGGAGGGAGTTCTGTCACGTTTGGTGGGTCAGGGTCTGCAGGAAAATGCACCAACCAGGCTTCTATACCACAAGCTTGCCTCTTTGAGCATAGTAACCTGATTCTGAACATTGCCCTGAAACTCCTCAATATCACAAGATGCCTTTACATAGAAGGGTCTGCTGGCTGCACCATATCAGTCTTAATCCATTTGGAAGCCAATGGCATATCCACATGGCCACACCACAGATTTTTTATCACACACCTGCCCACAATTTCTCTAGGCCCACTACTCAGCAGCCTCCAACTTACTAGCATGTCTTTTCTATATTATTTTCATGAAACCCAGTCAATCAAGGCACCTTCAGGTATACTTATGATCAGAAACAGGACATCCAAAGGTTCTCCAGTGCCACCTGCTCATGGGAATTTTAAGCATTTCATGGTATTTATCTAACCATTTTTCAAGGATGAAGTTGGAGGCACTGTGGGTTTCAATTCATTTAGGAACCATTAAATGGTGAGAAAGCTCATTTTAATGAAAGATCTGGAGAACTCTCACAGGCAAGGCTTCCCAAAGAGTGGCCAAAAGTTCACATGAAGCCAGGCCCATTGAGGTCTACAATGGGAGGTCCTTGTTTGTTTTGACTCTCAACTATGGTTGCCAAGTCTTTCAGAATAAAATAATGTGATATCCTGGCTGAGATTTCCAGTGCTCTGTGGAAAGCAACCCTGGGCCAAGACTCATTTTCCAAGGGCGACTCTCATGCGAGGCCTCCTAAAATCCCAACACAATTCATTGCAATACTTCTCTGAGGTCAGTTCCAGAAATCAGTCTCTAAGTGGAATCACACCAGAGTTGAAGCCCAGGTGTAACCAATCATCTCTTCCAACCGCCACACAAGTGATCACATTTAAAACCAAAACACTCCCACCTAGCCCTCATCTTCTTCCATAAAGACACTCATAATAACCTCTGGCTGGAGGTTTACTTGAGAGGCACAGCCCAAGACAGTGTCCAAAAGAAGCTCCCTTACCACTCATTTGCCTAAAGGCCCGGACTCCCTTCCTGTGAACCAGGAGTGATTAAATATGCCTGCTGTTAATACTGCTTCACTTCTCCAATTTGTGGCCTACTGACTGTGGAGTTTAGATTCTTTATGTGAATTGGAGTTATGAGAAAACCCAAGCACCAATGGGCTAGACTCTACAGAGCTTTGAAGAACTCATTAGACCCAAGGAATCCCTATTCTCACTTGACGGAGGAAGGAACATTACAGAGGAAGGTGAGAGACTTCATGCACAATGACTGCTCTTTTGGCGATTTTCGTTTTGGATGCACACATGGGATCTTTCTTTAGACCCAACAGGTGCTGATAATCTAAGCCACAGCCTCACACAGAACCAAGAGGCTGATTCAGACTCATCCCATTCCAAAGCAATTAAGCAAAGAGCCCAAGGTGATGCCCATTCATTTCCATCTGAAAACTGTTTTCTTCAGGCTTCACAAAGGGGCGACCTGAGGCAAAGACCTTCCTGACATTCACGGCAACGGACAAATAGGTAAGCAAAAGACCCAAAGCAGGGTTTCTCCACTGAGACTCTCCTAGTCACACTGATATCTGAGTTTTCTGATATGCTCCCATTCCCTTCAGCTATCCAGTACATAGCCATGTCACAGAGCTTGGAGGTGGTACATAACTTGGAAACAAAATCATGAGCCTATTCTAGAGAGAGGCCAAAATCAGGAAGAATACAGGAACTTAGGAAGATTGTAGGTGTTGTACATCTATAAGGCAAGCCACAGTCCATTCATAAATTAGGGAGGATGAATGCTGAGAAGCTTTCTACTAGACATAACACATCCATTGATGCATTCTCTTTTCTAATATCTACAACCACAGACACAGTGGGATACACAGACATAGAAACACTCGCCTTGTCAAAGGACTTACTAGACACAGTCCATTCCAAACCAAACAAACTGCCTTTCCTACGTATTCTTAGAACATGAGACAAAACCACAAACTCACACCCATACCCACAAAGATACCTCTTTCCCCCAAGTAGGTATGTGACTATCCAGAGAGTCCTCTGACTGGTGGGCCATTTTTTGTTCCCCCGAAATGGCCTGTCCTGTCTAAGATCTGGTCTACTTGGCCAACTCTGTGAAGTTGTCAGGGCCCAGCAGTGAGCCACTACCTGCGTTCTTAGGAAAGGCCACTCTTCAGAGCTCTCCTGGCATTTGGCCATACTCACATCAGTATTTACCAAGAAAGACGGACTCTGTCCTTGGTAAGTCTAAACAAGTGAGACCACTGGGACTGAGACTGGGCCTGCCTCTGGGTGCTTGGCTTCCTGGATTCCAAGTTCAGAGAGTTCCATCACCAAGGAAATTAGGTAAGGTCACTTCCTTCAGAAACTGAATGAGGTCACTGCCTTGGCAACCACTTTGTCCTAACAGTTTCTTCAAACGGTCCTTTGAGATGGAGGCTGCCCCTATTTCCTGTGACAATTTCACAAGTTAGAATGTTATATTAACCATAGGCACTTGGAACAGCTCTCCACACAGGCCTGCTTTGGTTTATCTTCTCTACATTAAAAAGATAGAGGCTTATTCAGACACATCCCTTCGTCCTGACCAGGTTTTTTTTGCCATGTAATAGGACTTTTGCTTTCTCAGGTCCTTCATAGTTCCCTACATCTCCTCCAGGGATCATATCTACATGGACCTTTGAGCTTCTCAGCAGGTGAAAGATTCCCTATATTCCTGTATTGTAAGACCAACTCTGTGCCTGCTCTTTTGTAAAGTTAGATTAGGGAACAGTGTATGATTAGGGTTAATAACAGGTTTGATTAGGGTTAGGAATCATTCTGCTGGATGAATAATGGTATTGGTATTCTGTGATATTTAATAATATAGAGGTGAAATATAAGTATGAAAACAGAATTCTAGGTAAGATTTGAAGCCCAGAAGGGCATTGGTCACTTTAGTGGGATACTTACCTTTGAACTATGTTCTGCACAGATGTCTCAAATAAATAGATAAACAATGGCAAAGGACCATGTACCTTGGTTGATTGAATGTCTAAGAGAACATCCAGTCAAAAAGGCATAGTCGATAGGATTAGGAAGATAGTGTTGGTTTAGATAGAAAAGTGAGTATAGGATTTGGACCAAAAGTTCTTTAGCAATAGAGTTTTGGTTAGAGAGTGAATGTAAATGTCAGCACATGTGAAGAGTCGGTCACAGTGATGAACTGGAAAAAATATGTAGGAAAGCAGATATCAATAGAGACATTAGGAAATCAGGCAAAGTATATAGTGAGTGATAGGATTAGACATATTCAACAGGCTTGAGATTGAATATATAATCTTAGGAAGAAACAAATATGTAGTCACCAATAGGATAGACATTTGAGAGCATTAGGCAACCTGGACATGGGTGTTTTTAGTAATCCATGCACACTTTCTATTTAGGATTTGGTACAAACATAAGTGTGACATTTGCTTTTTTTGTGTCCAGAATATTACACTGATAAAATATATATGTAGATCAGATGACATGAGTATTTCTTCCACCATTTCTAGGAGCAATATATTGAAGACATATAAATTAGTATTGGGGGTACAAATAGGTGCACCCTTTTTCTATGAATATAGAGATAATGCATGACTAAACCATACTGTGAATAAATAGTATCACTGTTTTCAACTTTAAATAATGGATTGAATTGATATCTGAAAATATACAGGAAATTTTATATTTATGTACATACATTCATTCAAACCAGTTATATATCTATTGGTAATATTAGGGTTATAGTTTATCATGAAGTGTGTGTGAGTTTTGCTTCAAAATTGATTATGGAAATCGAAAATAATGTGTTTGGAAAGAAGTCTAATGAAAAGACCAATCAAGACATCTGGAGAAATACATGTGTTCAAAAGCAGGAATTGATTGTAAGTGAAACAAATGCCCATAAATTTGTGAATTTGTGGATGAAATATATATCCTATGATGTCCATTATATGAAGAAATATTAAGTACCAGTGTTGAATAAAATTGAACGTCAAAATACACACCTTGTCCCATCGGAATCTACTTGCATTGATGTTAAACTGGGTCAGTTACTGTAGAAATATTAGTTTTTGTATGCACCATTCATTCAACTTAGTGTTCAGTACTAGGATACAAATATGTTTTTCAGGTGGATGAATATTTCTGAGAATAATCTTGTGAAAAGTTGATTATAAATCCAAGTCCATGAACATGAATGAATTTAGGGAATTTAAATAAGACACATATATTTCATAGATTGAAAAATCTGGAGAGTGTGTATTTGTATATATATATACACATATTTATATATACACAAAACACACAGAGAGACATTAAAAAGTAGTAATATATATGCCAATCAAAATTCATCAATAAATATATATTATCCACAGATGACAAAACATATATTTTACTGAACATGGATTTATGTATATTGTTGTTCTACCAGGGGACTCAACCATAGGTTGAATTTTCGTTTCCAACAGCGTTTAAGAGGAGTGATCTTTTTTCAGAATTTGTATCGGCCAAGTCAGCCACCTCACAAAAATGTACCTGTGATACCAGGTAGGATTCTATAAGTGCATGTAAAAATACATGTGATGAATAGGATACAGAGAAAGGGATACAGGAATTCACATATTTGTTAATTTTAAAAACACATGAAGAATTATTTCAATTGAAAATTTACTAGATTTATAACACCTAGCGTTTATCATGCAAAAGGCAAGTCCAACTATACACCATGCCTCCACTGAACTTCTTGTATTTCTATTCTGTTTGCATTATTTTTCTCCATCATCTTAGGATTAGTTGTCAGACTCTAGTAAGGTATGTGAATATTTCTCAGAATAATCTTGTGAAAAGATTATTATAAATCCACATTCATGAATATGAAAAATTTAGGAAGTGTAAAATAAGACACATATATTTCATATTTTGAATAATCTGGAGAGTGTGTGTGTGCGTGTGTGTGTGTGTGTGTGTGTGTGTATACACACTCATGCACACACACACACACACACACACACACACACACACATATACACAGACATTAAAAAGTAGCACTATATGTCAATTGAAAATCACCAAGAAATATATATCATGCACAGATTCAAATAAATTCATTTTACTGAACATGGATTTATGTATAATGTTGTTCAACTAGGAAGCTCACACATAGGTTGAATTTTCAATTCCAACAGCGTTTAGGAGGAGTGATCCCTTGTCAGAATTTGTATCTGCCAATTCAGCCACCACACAAGAATGAACGTGTGGTAACAGGTAGGATTCTATATGTGCATATAGAAATACAGGTCCTGAATAGGCATTAAAAACATATGGAGAACTATTTCCAAAAAAAATTGACTGGATTTATAACTCCTACCCTATATTATGCAAAAGGCAAGTCCAACTATACACCATGCCTCCTCTGAACTGCTTGTAGTTCTATTCTTTTTGGGTTATTTTTCTCCAACATATTAGGATTAGTATTCAGAATCTAGTAGAGTATGTGTTAATGTCAGGGATTCAGTATTTTGAATGGAAAATTGGAAAATTTATCCAATGTGTATGCAAATATGTGCTACACAAAAATCTTCCCACTTTCATCCAGAACAATGCCTTGACATTACCTTCACCCCAAGTAAGACACAATTAGAGGAGAAGTGTTAGAAAATCTGTGAATACTTATCTGGAATGAAATATGATAAGGAGTTCACAACCATGGACGTGGTAGAGGAGTTTCCAAAAGTAAGGGACAGGGTAAACACTCCACAATAATGGAGCTCTGCTGGCCTAATGACTTCTTGAGAAACTGCCTCTGAGTTTGGGCACTTGAAATATATGTTGTTGTCAGGAGCTTTTGCTTTTTTTCTAGTGAGATGATCAAAGCTGGGTCAGCATCTATGTGACCTGGAGGACATAAATTGTAATATTCCAATGAACATGAGGGAAGAGTGCTGGATTCTCTTTTTGTGGGTATACTGTGGCCACTGGTGGCTAAGTGTCTCCCTGTGTGGACTGTATAGTCATTTATTGCTCTTCCACTCACCATTGTGTTTCTTGCTCCTGCACTGGGAGTTTGGTATTTGCTTCACCAAATACATGGAGCTCAACTGGGACACAGTGCTGGTGGGAGTTATGTCATGTGTGGTGGGTCAGGTTCTGCAGGAGAATGCACCAACCAGGTTTCTAACCCACATAGTTTACCCCCTTGAACATAGCAAGCTGATTCTGAACATTGCCTTGAAACCTCTCCATATATCAAGATGCCTTTAAATAGAAATTTATGCTGGCTGCACCATGTCAGTCCCAAGCAATTTGGAATCCAATGGTAGATCCTCATTCCCCTACCACAGATGTTTTATTACACATATGCCCACCACTTCTCTAGGCCCACTACTCAGCAGGATCCAACCTATAGGCTTCTCTGTTCTACACCATTTTCAGGAAACCCAGTCAATCAAGGCACTCTCTGGTATACTCATGATCAGCAACAGGACACCCAAAGTTTCTCCAGTGCCACCAGGTCATTGAAATTTCAAAAATTTAATTGTATTTATATAGCCATTTTTCAAGGATGAAATTGGAGGCACTGTGGATTTCAATTTATTTAGGAACCCTTAAATGGTGAGAAAGCTCATTTCAATGAAAGATCTGGAGAACTCTCACAGGCAAGGGTTCCCAAAGAGTGGCCAAAAGGTCATATGAAGCCAGGCCCATTGAGGTCTACATGTGAGGTCCATGTGCGTTTTGACTCTCAATTATGGTTGCCAAGTCTTTCAGAATAAAATCATGTGATATCCTGCCTGAGATTTCCACTCTCTGTGGAAAGCGACCCTGATCGCATTTTCCAAGGGCAATTCTCATGCGAGGCCTCCTAAAATACCAACACAATTCATGGCAACACTTCTCTGAGGTCCGTTCCAGCACTCAGTCTCTAAGGGGAATCACACCAGTGTTCAGGCCCAAGAGGACCCAGGCATCTCTTCCAACCGCCACACAAATGACCGCAATTAAATCAAAACACTCCAACATGGGCCTCATATTCTTCCATATAGACACTCATCATAACCTCTGGCTGAAAGTTTTCATTAGGGGTGCAGCCCAAGACAGTGTCCAAAATAAGCTCTTTGCCACTCATTTGCCTAACATCAGGGTGGACTGTACACCCTTCCTTTGAACCAGGAATGATCAAATAGCCCTGCCGTTAATACTGCCCTGCTTCTCCAATTTGAGGCCTACTGACTGTCAGGTATTGATTCTTTCTGTGATTTGGAGTCATGACAAAACCCAAGCCCCTATGGACTATCCACTGTAGGGCTTTGAAGAACTCTTTTGACCCAAAGGATCCCTATTCTCACTTGATGGAAGTCAGGAACTGAAAAGTTCGGACGAACGTCTTAGGAAAAGACCACCAAGAGACTGTCTCATGCCACCGCAAAAGGGTTTATTGTGGGTCCAGCATGCTGGGGCTCAGAGCTCACTTCAGAGGAGCAAAGAACAAAGAGCCCCAGAACAACTTGAGCAGAGTTTATATACATTCTATGGAGAGGGCAGGGTTTTTACATACATCATAGCCTCTTTTAGAAAATCATCTTATACCCCAGCAAAATCAAATAACAACTCTAAAACATGATTAGCACATTCATTGGCGGGAACAGGTCGTGCAGTGGGTGATTGGTCAGCCCTCAGAAGGGGTTAACATTTAAACTGATTGGTTGAAGCCCTGAGATGTATACGTGCAGATCTGCATGGTTTCTGGGAAGGGGTGTTAAGTATCTAGCTGGTCAGGGAAGATTTCAACACACATCTAATAGGAAGATCTGGGAATTGTCTTAAGTGCCACAGGAATTTCAGGTTCTGAGTGCAGCTTGAAAGCTTTACAAAACCTGGTTCTTTACATTTCAATTTCAATATATTTTATTCTTTGATTTCCCACTCCGTTTTCTGACTACTTTTAATCTTAAAAGTAATGTTTCATAATTATTCTGGCGTCTCAAATTCTATTTCTGCCAGTGGAGCATATTTCTGTCTGATTAGCATGAGTTTTACCTACCCAATCTGAGCCTGGAATAAGGAAACTATGCGGTTAAGCAAACATGGTCCCACAGTTAGCAACACCTTAAGGATGATCAGGGGTCAAGCTAAGTCTGATAGGAGTGTAGTTAACCAGGGGGACTGGGTAAAACATGACTCAAACCACCCTTGTTGAATCTCCCTTTCTCTCTGGCGCTATTCAAGTTATTTTCTTAATTTACTCATGGATTATTTTGCAACTCCAGTAGGGTCAGCATAAAAACAACAGTATTCTCTCAGTGCTGCACAGAGACCCCCTCCCTCATGAAGAGGAAATCTAGTCCTCCCCTGTTCTGTAACACAAATGCAGAGAGAGAGAGAGAGGTTAAGGATTCCTTCAGCACTGTGATAGAGGTTTCTAACGTCTTCAAGTCTTGATCTATTGATGTTTCTAATTGGGCCAATTGTTGTGACCCACGGATCATAGCAGCTGTTCCCATACCCACTCCTGCAGGACCTCCTATCCCCAATAGGATGGCTAGAGTAAGGGACAATGGCTCCCGGTGAAATTGGGTTGTTTGTCCCCCAAGTAGACCTTCGAATGATTCTGCATCATGATAGAGCACCCTGGGGAGTATCTGCACCATTACACAATAATTTACAGAGCTGTCAAATACCTGGGCTGAAAAGCAATGAGTTCTGACTGTGTGGAGTTCAGTACCATAAACATTCCTTTAATTAGTTCCCAGGGGGTGGAGTCAGCTGTACTCTGGACTGGGGAAGTAGGCAAAGACGGAAACCGGGAATTATGAGATGGTAGAGGGGTTCTGGTAGATCTAGGCATGGGAGGTTTAGGAGGCTTAATTCCTGGCTTGAGGGGATTGGGCCCTATTGCTGTGGGATTTTCTTTCTTTTTAAGCTGGAGGGTGAACCAGAGACCAAAGTCATAACCGGGGCCATAAATATAGAATTGCATTCCCCACGTATTTCTCATAGGCCATTTTGTTCTGAGGTAGCCCCTTCCTTTGGAAGTGAAAGTTATATTGAGGGGGTAACATAGACTATTCTTTCCACAGCGAGTTTTTGACACCACTTGGCTAGTGGCACATTTCTTGGGATCAATCCAGGTGTCATTTCATCCTACCCAAATCTTGCTGTCTGGGGAGTTTGGGTTCCACCATGCAGCTTCCGTTTGTTCACAACCCCAAGATCTAAAATAAAAGTTACTGGGTCCTCCACAGGTTTGGGCCTGTTTGCGACTTTGGAAATCTGCTGGGCACACATAATAGTCTTGACTGGCTAGTTTACACATGAGCTTGGGGAGATGACATCCATAATTCATGGGGTAAAGTGGTCTATGTTGCCCTGGTTTGCATTTGAGTGGGATCTGTGTGGGGTCCTCTATGTCAGGGAGATCCCAGTCAGAGAGGCCTATGGGAAGCTGACAAATGTCCGGGGGGAGAGATGGCCATCAATTCCATAAGGGGGCTGTATGTGAAATACACCACCCTACTTGCCCAGTAGGATTTATAACTTGCCATCGTTGCTGAACAGGCTGATGGGGATTAGGACTGCTGATGGTCAGGGGAAGAATCCATAGCCCTACCCACACGACGGACACGCAACTTGAGATGGTTACCAGTCTGTTTCAGTTTCCAGCCAGAGTCTGTACAGGGTGCAGGCATGAGATGAGTGGTATGGATCTATGAAGTGATCTCATCCACTTTCACCACTGTGGGTGTTATAAGCAGCACCTGGTATGGTCCTTTCCAGCGGGGTTCCAGGGATGACACCTGATGCCATCTCACGTAGATGAACTCTCCCACTTGATATCGATGTGGGGTTCCCTCATCTCCAGGCTGATTAGCAGAGGCCAACTGTTTCCACAGGTATCGCTGGGTGCTGGTTTTGTTCAAGGGATTTAAGTCTGTCAAGCAAGGGGGTGTGAAAGGAATCATTAAGTCTCCTAGTTGGGGTTAGGTCCCTTACTGAAGGAGGGGCACCATAGAGAATTTCATAAGGGGTGAGGTTACACAAAGAGGAAGACTTGGTATTTCTTGCACAAAACAGTGCATAACTTAGGAACAGAGTCCAATTTTTCATGCCAGTCTCCAAGCTTTATTTCGTTAAGGTCTCTATGATGGTTCTATTCATCCTTTCTACCTGTCCTGAGCTCTGGGGTCTATAAGCACAATGTAACTTCCAATTAATCCCCAGGGTCCTGGGAAATCCCTGTCTTACCTGGGCCATGAATACCGGTCACTTATCCGACCCTATTACCTTAGGCAGGCTGAACCTTGGAAAATGTCTTCTAGGATCTTTTTGACCACCAGCTGAGCCGTTTCTTTCTTCATGGGGAAGGCTTCGACCCATCCTGAAAAAGTATCTACAAAGACTAGGAGACATTTAAGTCCAATCCTTGCTGGCTTTATTTCAGTAAAGCTCACTTCCCAGAATTGTCCTGGTCTGATTCCTCATAAGCGCTTCCCTGAAGTAAGCTTCGATGGGTAAGTATTAACTAATTGGCCAACTTGACAAGCTGTAGTCACCTGCGCAGTTATTTCTTTCCTCTGTGAGTCAGTCAATAATAATTCCTTCCTTTGGTCCTTTAAGAGTGCCTATAACTTCTTAGAGTCTATGTGGGTGAGCTGGTGTATGTCTTTGAGATAAAGGTGGGCTTTTGAAAATTGTGTACTTGGCTCTGTAGGTTCCCAGAGTTCTGTATCTGTCTCCTCAGATGATAAGTTGCCTGAATGTTCCGGTGTGGCCAAGTCTCCTGATTGTTGTTCCCCCCGGTGTGGAAAAAGTGAACAGAGGCACTCCGTTTAGGGCTGCCAATTAGCTTCCTCATCTGCCCTTCTGTTTCCAACCGCCACGGGGTCGTTTTCCTTCTGGTGCCCTGGACAGTGCACTATGCCTAGGTCCGTAGGGCCCTGCACTGCTGAGAGAAGGTGGAGGATCATATCTTTGTTCTTTATTTCTTTATTTCTTTCCCAGCCGAGGTTAATAGCTACCTTTGCTGGTAAATAGCCCCGTGCACATTTGCAGTGGCAAATGCATAGCGGCTATCAGTGTATATGGTGGCCCTTTTGCCTGTTGCTAGTACCAATGCTTTCATAAGGGCAATCAGTTCTGCCTTTTGGACTGATGTCTCTTCTGTGAGACCAGAGAAACAGATGACATTAGATTTGCTAACTACTGCTGCTCCAGCCCACCACGTACCATCTTGGAGGAAGCTGCTTTCGTTCGTAAACCATACGACTTCAGGGTGAGGCAGTGGCTGGATCCTTCAAGTCTCGTCCTATACTGGTTTCTCTGCCTCTTTTTGGGCCACTCTTTGTCCAAGTTTTCTTTTTCTTTACAGTAGGCACATTGATATGAGGCCAGGGGCAGCCTTTGGCATGGGCCCATGTATCCCTTCATGTCTCCGTGCTTTTTAACTTCTGGTCTATTTGCTGCTCTGACCAAAACCTTAGCCAATGATTTAGTCTGCCTTTTGCTCCTTTCATCCTCCTTTTGTTCCCTTTCCTTCTCTCTCATCTGTTCCCATTCCTCCTCAGTTTCTCTCTTGTAATATACTTTCTCAGTTTATCTGACTAAATCTCTTAACGTCATATCTTGTAATCCATCTAGACGTTGTAACTTTCTCTTAATATCTAGGGCAGCCTGCTGGATAAAGGCCATTGCAACAGAGGTTTTTTTGTCCTCTGCCTGAGGATCAAAAGGAGTATATTTTCTATTTGCTTCCATAATTCTCTCCAGAATCATAGAGGGAGACTCATTAGGACCTTGGATTATCTCTCTTACCATGGCCAAATTAGTCGGCCCTCTGGCGGCCACTCGGAGCCCCGCTATTAGAGCCCGGTGATACGTGGACAAATGCTACCAACCTTCAAAGGTGTTGGGGTCCCAGTTTTGTCGGTTCATGGGCCCATAAGGACGAAGAGGGAGCATCACAGTGGCTTCTGAGTTTTCTATTTTCCGTAGCTGGCGGGTTTCTTCAGGTGGCCCAGCTTCCACCAGAAAAGGAGGGGCTGCTGCTGCTGCGGAGAAGTCCCTTGGAGGGCTTGGGTCTGGCCCAATTGCCTCTAGTGGCGAAGAGGCTGAGTCAGTGGTGGGAGAATCATCTGGAATGTGTTGGCGGTTGGGGAGCGAGGGTAGAGGATAAGGAGGGGGAGGATTGTCCAGTCTTGTGACTCAGGAAGAATGGGGGGAAGATGGGGAGGGAACGGAAGGTTTGAATGATAGGATCCTGGGGAAGGGGTATATGGCTGTTGATCTGGGTGGCCACGTGGTCCCGGCTGAAAGACAATATCTCTGACTTTTCGGATTAGAGGGAAGTAGAAGGATCCTTCTGCGGGCCACCCGACTTTGAGGATGGGCCATTCTGAAGCACAGAGAGTATGCCAGGTCTGACATTTAACTGAAAAATAATGATTCTGGGCCCTTGAGCGGACATCAGTCCAATGATCAAGGGTCAGCGACAGAAGCATGAAAGTGCTTTGTCCCATAATGGGAGTTACTCAAAAAGAGACAGTGAAGACACAAACGCAACACAAAGACAAACAGTAAACGTTTAACATGGGTCCAAGACAAATATTAGAACTCAGTAACTGGCAAAACCTGATGGGTTAGACAATAAAGACAGACAGTAAACTCAACATGAGTTCGGGACAATGAACAAAACTGTGTAGCCAGCAAAACCTGATGGGCTGGCAAACCGAATCCTGAAGCAAAATATAACCGAGTTGAGGAAACTAATATTCCTTGATTTCCCTCATCCTCTGGAGTGTCCCCCAGGGACGTGGCCAGTAGCTCTGTGACACGTCTGCCAGCCACCGTCAGAGAGAGCTAATGCTCTTCACCGACAGCCACTTTGCCAAGCCCTCACCTGAAACCCGAAACCAGAAAAAGGCGCCTTTCTTACCCTGAGAGGAGTCCCTTGGGGTCTTTCGTCCGCTGCGCCGGATATCTCACCTGGGGCCTCCAGATGAAAAGGTGGGGCGAACATCGGAGGAAAAGACCACCAACAGGCTTTCTCATGCAACACCAAAGGGTTTATTGGGGGTATAGAGTGCTGGAGCTCAGGGCTCACTTCAGAGGAGCAAAGAACAAAGAGCCCTAAGAACCACTCGAGCGGAGTTTATATACATTCTTTAGAGAGGGTAGGGACTTTACACACATCATAGCCTCCTTTAGCAAATCATCATATTCCACGGGAAAATCAAATAACAACTCTAAAACATGATTAGCACATTCATTGGCGGGAACAGGTTGGGCAGGGGGTGATTGGTCAGCCCTAAGAAGGGGTATACATTTAAATTGATTGGTGGATGCACTGTGATGTATACGTGGTGAGCTGCATGGTTTCTGGGGAGGGGCTGTTAAGTAACTAGGTCCTCAGGGAAGATTTCAACACACATCTAATGTGCAAATCCGGGAATTGTCTTAACTGCCACAGGAATTTCAGGTGCTGAGTGCAGCTTGGAAACTTTACAAAACCTGGTTCTTTACATTTCAATTTCAATTTCTTTTATTCTTTCAGAACCTTACAGAGGAAGGCTAGAGAGTTCATCGACAATTACTGCTATTTTGGCTATATTGGTTTTGGATGCACACATGGGATCTTTCTTTAGATCCATCTGGTGCTGATAATCTAAGCCATAGCCTCAAACAGGGCCAAGAGGCTGATTAAAACATATCCATTTCCAAAGCAATTACTACTCTGAAGTCAGTTACAGAACTCAGTCTCTTAGGAGAATCACGCCAGTGTTAAAGCCCAGGTGAACACAGTCATCTCATCCAAAAGCCACACAAGTTACCACAATTAAAATCAAAACAATCCCACATGGCCCTCATCTACTTCCATATAGTCACTCATCATAACCTCTGGCTGGAGGTTTCCTTAAATGGCACAGCCCAATAGAGTGTCCATAATAAGCTCCCTTCCCCTCATTTGCCTAAATTCAGGGTGGCCTGGACACCCTTCCTGTGAACCAGGATTGATCACATAGTTCTGCCATTAATACTGCTCTGTTTCTGCAATTTGAGGCCTACTGACTGTCAGGTATAGATTCCTTATGTGATTTGGAGTCATTATTAAACCCAAGCACCTTTGCAGGGATTGGAAGAACTCATTTGACCCAGAAAATCCCAATACTCCCTTGATGGAGGTCAAGAACCAAACAGAGGAAGGCAAGAGACTTCATCCACAATGACTGATTTTTTGCCATTTTGGTTTTGGATGCACACATTGGATCTTTCTTTAGATCCATCCGATGCTGATAATCTAAGCCACAGCCTCACACAGGGCCAAGAGGCTGATTCAGAGACATTCCTTTCCAAAGTAATTAAGCAAAGAGCCACAGGTGATGCCCATTCATTTCCATGTTAAAACTGTTTTCTTCAGGCTTCACAAAGGGTGGCCTGAGGCAAAGACCTTCCTGACATTCAGGGCAACAGAACAATAGGTAAGCAAAAGGGCCAAAGCAGGGTTTCTCCACTGAGACTTTCCTGGTCACACTGATATCTGAGTTTTCTGAGATGCTTGCCATTCCCTTCAGCTATGGATTACATGGCCATGTCACAGAGTTTGGAGGTGGTACATATTTTGGACACAAAACCATGAGCCTATTCTGGAGAGTGGCCAGAATTCAGGAAAAAAACAGGAACTTAGGAAGACAGTACATGTTGTCCATCGATAAGGCAACCTGCAATCCATTCCTAAAATGGGTAGGATGAATGCTGGGAAGCTTTCTACTAGACAGGACACATCCATTGATTCATTCTCTTTTCTAATGTCTACAACCACGGACACAGTGGGATACACAGACATAGAAACACTCGCCTTGTCAAAAGACTTTCTAGAAACATTCCACTCCAAACCAAGCAAGCCGCCTTCCCTACCTATTCTCAGAATATAAGACAAAACCACAAACTCACACGCACACTGAAAAAGGCACCTCCTTCCCCAAAGTAAGTCTGTGACTATCCAGAGTGTCCTCTGAATGGTGGGCTATGCTATGTTCCCCAGAAATGTCCTGTCCTTTCTCAGATCTGGTCTCCTTGGCCAACTCTGTGAAATATCAGGAGCCCGCGGTGAGCCACATCTTGCTTTCTCTGGAAAGGCCAGTCTTCAAACTTTCCTGGCATTTGGCCATCCTCACATCAGTAGGTACCAAGAAAGACTGACTCTGTCCTTGGTAAATTTAAACAAGTGATCCCACTGTACTGGGAATTGGACTGGTTCTGGATGCCTGACTTCCTGGATCCCAAGTTCACAGAGTTCCATCACCAAGGAAGTGAGGTGAGGTCACTTCCTTCAGGAACTGAATGAGGTGACTGCCTTAGCAACCACTTTTTCCGAACAGTTGCTTCCATACTTCCTCTGACACTTTCACAAGTTAGATAGGTATCTCAACCATAGGAACCCAGGAACAGCTCTCCACAAAGGCCTTGGTTGGTCCATCTTTTCTACATTAAGGAGAGAGGGTGAATGAGACACAACCCTTCATCCTTACCAGGTTGTTTTCCATGGAATATGACTTTTGCTCTCTCACGTCCTTCATAGTTGCCTACATGTTCTCCAGGGATCATTTCTGCATGGACCTTTGAGGTTTTCAGCAGGTGGAAGATCCACTACATTCCTGTATTGTAAGACCAACTCTGTCCCTGCTGTTCTGTAATGTTAGATTGAGGGAACAGTGTATGGTTAGGGTTAATAACATGTGTGATTTGGGTTAGGAATCATTCTGCTGGATGAATAATGGTATTGGGAACCTGCGATATGTATGAGAATATATAGGTGAAATATATATGAAAACAGAAATCTAGGTAAGATTTGAAGCCCAAAAGAGCATTGGGCCCTTGATTGGAATACTTAGCTTTGAATTAGGTTGTGCACAGATGTGTCAGATTAATCAATATACAATGGCATAGGACCTTGTACCTTCGATGATTGAATGTCGAAGAGAACATCCAGTCAAAAAGGGATAGTCGGAAGTGAAAGGTTAATAAAATAGGTATTTGTCACTTCCTGGGAAGAATTTTGTGTTTATTCCGAGCATAATGTAGTTGTAAAAAAAAAATGATTAAATTAAAAAGACACCTTGAAGAGCGTCAATGAGAGAGTGAGAGGACCAAAAAAAGTGGTTTGAGACTTGGTTCACCTAGTCCCCCTGTTTGACTACTTTTTTATCAACCCTGGCCTGTCCGATAATAATCTCCATATTATTGCTAACTATAAAACCCTGTTTGCTCAACCGTGTAATTTCTTTTCTCTAAGCTCAAATTGGACAAGTTAAACTTATGGTAATACCCCACTAGCAGACATAGAATGTGACACCCCCCAATGATCACTTTTATGATTAAAAGTAGCTAGAAGAAGAAGTGGGGAATGAAAGATTAATAAAATATGTACTTGTCACTTTTTTTTCTGTATGCTTAACAAAACACTGTTGAAATCTTGAGAACTGTTTGCTAATCTTGTTCCCAGAATGTCCTGTCCCCAAATGCCAAACTGCAGAATGTACTCCCTCACCTGGTTGAATGCAAACCGCCCACTCTCCCTCACCCATCAATAAACTTCGCTCCCTGCCCTCCCCAAAGAAAGTATATAAGCTCTGCTTAAGCTCTTCTCAGGGCTCTCTGCTCTATTCAAGTGAGCTCGGACCCCCTGCATGCTGACCCCCTATAAACCCTTTGCTGTTGCATGAGATAGTCTTTTGGTGGTCTCTTCCTCCGAAGCTCGCCCAATGTTTACTTTGATGATTGGGTGTAGAAAAGAACATTCAGTAAAAAAGGGATAGTCGGTAGGATTAGGAAGATAGTTGTTAGGTTTAGGAAGAAGAGTGAGTATAGGTTTTGGAAAAAAAATATTCTTTATCAATAGGGTTTTGTTTAGAGTGTGAATGTAAATGTTAGCCCATGTGAAGAGTCAGTCAAAATAGTGAACCGGAGAAAATATGTAGGAAAACAGATATCAATAGAGATATTATGAAATAAGGCAAAGTATAAAGTGGGTGATAGGATTAGACATTTTCAATAGGGTTGAATTTGAATATATGATCTTAGGAGAAACCAATATGTAGTCACTAATTGGATTGATATTTGAGAGCATTAGGCAACCTGGACATGGCTGTGTTTAGTAATCCATGTTCATTTTCAATTTAGGCTTTGGTACAATAATAAGTGTGAACCTTGCATTTTGTGTCCAGAATATTACTGTGATAAAATGTATATGTAGATCAGGTGACATGAGTAATTTTTCCATCATTTCTGGGAGCAATATTTTGAAGATTAATAAGTTACTATTGGGGGTACAAAGACCTGTACCTTGTGTCTATGAATATAGAGCTAATGCATGAATAGACCATACTGTTAATAAATAATATAACTGGTTCCACTTTATATAATGCATTTGATTCATATCTTAAAATATATAAGAAATCTTATATTGATATACATACATTCATTCCAACTAGTTATACATCTAATGGTAAAATTAAGGTTATGGTTTATCATGAAAAGTGTGTGAGTTTTGCTTCAAAAGTGATTATGGAAATCAAAAAATAATGTGTTTGGAAAGAAGTCTCATGAAAAGACCAGTCAAGAACCATGAAAAAATACATGTGTTCTGAAGCAGGAAGTGATTGAAAGTGAAACAAATGCCTCTAAATTAGCGAACTTGTGGATGAAATATATATCCTATTATGTGCATAAACTGAAGAAATAGTAATGTACCAGTTTTGAATAAAAATGAACGTCAAAATACACATCATGTCCCATAGGAATCAATTTGCATTGATGTTAACCTGGGTCAGTTACTGTATTAATTTTAGGATTTGTAGGCACCATTCACTGAAGATAGTTTTCAGTACTAGGAAACAAATACGTATTTCAGGTGGATGAATATTTCTGACGATAATCTTGTGAAAAGTTGATTATAAATTCACATATATGAATATGAATGAATTTAGGAAATGTATAATAAGACACATGTATTTCATATTTTGAAAAATCTGGAAAGTTTGTGTATATATATATATATATATATATATATATATATATATATATATATACACACACACACACACACATGCACACAGACATTGAAAAGTAGCAATATATATGGCAATTGAAATTCACCATGAAATATATATCATCCACAGTTTCAAAAATATTCATTTTACTGAACATGGATTTATGTATAATGTTGTTAAACTAGGAAGCTCACAGAGAGTTCGAATTTTAACTTCCAACAGCATTTAGGAGAAGTGATCTCTTCTCACAATGTGTATCTGCCAAGTCAACCACTTCACAAGAATGTACGTGTTGTACCTTGTAGGATTCTATATGTGCATATAAAAATACATGTGCAAATAGGCTACAGAGAAAGGGAGACAGGAATTCACATATTTGTTAACTTTAAAAACACATGGAGAACAATTTCAACAAAAGTTGACTAGATTTATAACTCCTACACTACATAATACAAAAGGCAAATTCAACTATACACCATGCCTCCTCTGAACTGCTTGTATTTCTATTCTGTTTGGATTATTATTCTCCATCATATTAGGATAAGTAGTCAGAGTCTAGTAGGCTATGGGTTAGTGTCAGGGATTCAGTATTTCGAATGGAAAATTGGAAAAGGTATCCAATGTGTATGTAATTATGTGCTATGAAAAATCTTCCCACTCTTATCCAGAACAATGCCTTGACATTACCTTTGCCCCAAGTAAGACACAATTACAGGAGAAGAGTTCGAAAATCTGTATATATATATATATATATATATATATATATATATATATATATATATATATATATATATATATGGAATGCAATATGCTCAGTTGTTCACAAACTTGGAGGTGGTAGATGAGTTTACAAAAGTAACGAACAGGGTAAACCCTCCACAAAAATGGAGCTTTGCTGGCCTAAAGACTTCTTGAGAAACTGCCTCTGAGGTTGGGAACTTGAAATATATGTTGTTGTCAGGAGCTTAATCTTCATTTGTGGTGAGACAATTAAAGCTGGATCTGCATCTATGTGACCTGAAGGATCTTGTTTCTTATTTTCCAATGAACATGAGACAGCAGTGCTGAATTATCTCTTTGTAGGTAAACTGTGGCCACTGGGGGCTATGTGTCTCCCTGTGAGGACTCTGAAACCATTTGGTCATCCTCCAATTTTCGTGGTGTTTCTTGCTGCTGCACTGGGAGTTTGGTATTTGCTTCATGAAATACAAAGATTTCAACTGGGACACAGTGCTAGAGGGAGTTCTGTCATGTGTGGTGTGTCAGGGTCTGCAAGAGAATGCACCAACCAGGCCTCTATCTCACATAGCTTGCCCCCTTGACCATAGCAACCTGATTCTGAACATTGCCCTGAAAACTCTCCATATAACAAGATGCATTTACATATAAGGGTTTGCTGGCTACACTATGTCAGTCACAAGCTATTTGGAAGCCAATGGCAGGTCCACATGACTCCACCACAGATGTTTTATCACACACCTGCACACCACTACTCTAGGCCCACTACTCAGGAGGCTCCAACTTACTGGCATCACTGTTCTTCAACATTTTCATGAAACCCAGTCAATCAAGGCACTGTATTGTATACTCATGATCAGCAACAGGACATATAAAGTTTCTCCAGTGCCACCTGGTCATGGGAATTTCAAAAATTTGATGGTATTCATCTAGCCATTTTTCAAGGATGAAGTTGGAGGCACTGTGGGTTTCAATTCATTCAGGAACCACTAAATGGTGAGGAAGTTCATTTCAATGAATTCTCTGGACAACACTCACAGGAAAGGCTTCCCAAAGAGTGGCCAAAAGGTCACATGAAGCCAGGCCCATTGAACTGTACAATGTGAGGTCCATGTGTGTTTTGACTCTCAACTATGGCTGCCATGTTTTTCATAATAAAATCATGTGATATCCTGGCTGAGATTCCCAGTGCTCTGTGGAAAACCAACCTGGGACTAGATTTCAGATTCCAAGCGTGAATCTCATGCGTGGTCTCCTAAAATCCCAATTCAATTCATGGCAATACTACTCTGAGGTCAGTTCCAGAACTCAGTCTATAAGGGGAATCACCCAAGAGTGAAGCCCTGGTGGACCGAGTCATCTCTTCCAACTGCCACAAAAATGACCACAATTATAACCAAAACACTCCCACATGGCCCTCATTTTCTTCCATATAGACATTCATCATAACTTCTGGCAAGAGGTATCCATAAGTGGCGCAGCTCAAGACAGTGTCCAATATAAGCTTCCTTGTCCCTCATTTGCATAAAGTAAGTGTGGCCTGGACACTCTTCCTGTCAACCAGGAGTGATCAAATAGGCCTGCCATTAATACTGCTCTGCTTCTACTATTTGAGGCCTACTGACTGTCAGGTATAGATTCTTTATGTGGTTTGTAGTCATGAGAAAACACTAGCACATCTGCAGGGCTTTGAAGAACTCATTTTACCCAAGGGTCCATAATCACACTTGATGGAGGTCAGGAACCTAACAGAGGAAGGTGAGAGACTTCATCCAAAATGACTGATCTTTTTGAATTTTGGTTATGGATGCACACATGGGATCTTTCTTTAGATCCATCAGGTGCTGACAATCTAAGCCCCAGCTTCACCGAGAGCCAAGAGGCTGATTCAAACACATCCATTTCCAAAGAAATTAAGCAAAGAGCCACAGGTGATGCCCACTCATTTCCATTTGAATACTGTTTTCTACAGGCTTCACAAAAATGTGGCCTGAGCCAAAGACTTTCCTTACATTTAGGGCAACAGAAAAATAGGTAAGCAAATGACCCAAAGCAGGGTTTCTCCACTGAGACTTTCCTGGTCACAATGATATCTGAGTTTTCTGACATGCTCCCCTTCCCTTCAGCTCTCCAGTACATGGCCATGTGACAGAGCTTGGAGGTGCCACATAGCTTGGACACAAAAGTGTGAGCCTATTCTGGAGAGTGTCCAGAATTCAGGAAGAAAACAGGAACTTAGAAAGATAGTAGGTTTTGCCCATTGATAAGGCTAGCCGCAATCCATTCATAAATTGGCAGTATGAATGCTGGGAAGCTTTCTACTAGACAGAACACATCCATGATGCATTCTTTTTCTAATACCAAGACCACAAACAGAGTGGGATACACAGTAATAGAAACACTCACCTTGTCAGAGGACATACTAGATAAAGTCCTCTCCAAACCAAACAAGTCGCCTTTCCTACATATTCTCAAACTCACACCCACACTCAAAAAGGCAGCACCTTCTCCAAAGTAGGTCTGTGACTATCCGGAGTGTCCTATGATGGGTGGGATATACTATATTTCCACGAAATGCACTGTGCTGTCTCAGTTCTGGTCTCCTTGGCCAACTCTGTGAAGTTGTCAGAAGTCACTGGTGATCCACTACCTGCTTTCTCAGGAAAGGCCCCTCTTCTTAGCTTTCCTGGCATTTGGCCATCCTCACATAACTAGGAACCAAGAAAGACTGACTCTGTCCTTGGTTTACCCAAACAAGTGAGACCACTGGAACTGGGACTGGAACTGGCTGTGGTCTCCTGGCTTCCTGAATCCCAAGTTTATAGAGTTCCATTACCAAGGAAGTTATGTGAGGTAACTTCCTTCAGGAAGTGAATGAAGTCACTGCCTTGGCAAACACTTTGTCCTAACAGTTGCTTCCAAGGGTCCCATGAGATGGAGGGTGCACCTACTTCCTGTGACATTTTCACAAGTTAGAATGATATATCAACCATAGGCACCTGGGAACAGCTCTCCACACAGGCTTGGTTTGGTCCATCTTCTCTACATTAAGAAGAGAGAGGCTGATTCAGACACATCCCTTCACCCTGACCAGGTTGTTTACGATGGAAGTTGACTTTTCCTCCCTCAGGTTCTTCATTGCTGCCTACATCTTCTCCATGGATTATTTCTGTATTGACCTTTGAGGTTCTCAGCAGGTGGAAGATCCCCTACACTCCTGATTGTAAGACCAACTCTGTCCCTGCTTTTCTGTAAAGTTAGATTGAGGGAACAGTGTATGGTTAGGGTAATAACAGGTTTGATTTGGGTTAGGAATCATTCTGCATGATGAATAATGGCAATGGGAACTTGTGATATTTACAAGAATATATAGGTGAAATATAAGTATGAATACAGAAGTCTAGGTAAGATTTGAAGCCCAGAAGAGCATTGGGTCCATGATTGGGATACTTAGCTTTGAAATACCTTCTGCACAGATGTCTCAGATAAATCGATAAAAAATGGCATAGGACCTTGTAAATTGGATGATCAAATGTAGAAGAAAACATCCACTTAAAAAGGGTAGTTGGTAGGATTGGAAAGATAGTCAGTAGGTTTAGGAAGAAGAGTGAGTATAGGATTTGCTCCAAAAGTTCTTTAGCAATAGGGTTTCTGGTAGAGAATGAATGTAAATGTCAGCACATATGATGAGTCAGTTACAATGATTAACTGGGGAAAATATATAGGGAAGCAGATATCAATAGAGACAGGAAGAAATCAAGCAAAGTATAAATTGAGTGATAGGATTAGACATTTTCAGCATGGTAGATGTTGAATATACAATCTTAGAAAGAAACAAATATTTAGCAACAATAGGATTGACATTTGAGAGCATTAGGCAATCTGGACTTGGATGTTTTTAGTAATCCATGCTCACTTTCCATTTAGGCTTTGGTACAATCATAAGTGTGAACTTTGCATTTTGTGTCCAGAATATTACTGTGATAAAGTGTATATGTAGATCAGGTGACATGAGTATTTCTTCCACCAATTATGTGGTCAATATTTTGAAGATGTATAAATTAGTATTGGGTGTACAAATAGGTCTACACTGTGTCTACAAATATTGATAAAATGAATGAATAGACAATACTGTGAATAAATAATATAACTGGTTCCAACTTTAAATTATGGATTGAATTGATATCTTAAAATATACAGGAAATCTTATATTGATATACATACATTCATTACAACCATTTATAGATCTAATGGTAATATTAGGGTTATGATTTGCCATGAAGAGTGTGTGAGGTTTGCTTCAACATGATTATTGAAATCTAAAATGAAAAGTATTCTCATGAAAAGACCAGTCAAAAAACATGGAGGAATATATGTGTACTGAAGCAGGAAGTGATAGAAAGTGAAACAAATGCCTATAAATTTGCAAACTTGTGAATAAAATATTTATCCTATGATGTGCATAAACTGAAGAAATAGTCATGTAACATTGTTGAATAAAAATGAACGTCATAATACACATCATGTACCATAGTAATCTACTTGCATTGATGTTAAAGTGGGTCAGTTACTGTAGAAAAATTAGGACTTCTATGCACCATTCACTGAATTTAGATTTCAGTACTAGGTAACAATATGTATTTGAGGTGGATGAATATTTCTGAGAATAATTTTGTGAACATTTGATTATAAATCCACATACATAAATATGAATGCATTTAGGGATTGTATAATAAGACACATATATTTTATATTCTGAAAAATCTGGAAAGTGTGTGTGTATACACACACACACACACACACACGCACACGCACAGACATTAAAAGGTAGCAATATATATGCGAATCGAAATTTATCATGAAATATATATCATTCACAGATCCAAAAATATTCATTTTACTGAACATGGATTTATGTATTATCTTGTTCAACTAGGAAGCTCACCCATAGTTTTAATTTTCAGTTCCAACAACGTTCAGGAGGAGTGATCTCTTTTGACAATTTGTATCTGCCAAGTCTGCCACCTCACAAAAGTGTACATGTGTTACCAGGTAGGATTCTATATGTGCATACAAAAATACATGTGCTGAATAGGATACAGATAAAGAGCGACAGGAATTCACGTATTTGTTATCTTTAAAACACACGGAGAACTACTTCAATTTAATATTGACTTGATTTATAACACCTACCCTTTATCATACAAAAGGTAAGTCCAGCTATACACCATGCCTCCTCTGAACTGCTTGTATTTCTATTCTGTTTTGGTTATTTTGCTCCATCAATTTAGGATTGCCACAGTCTGGCTGGGCACAATTCAGGAGCCACTTGTCAAAAGCTAACTTTATTTTTAGAACCACACACGCCAAAAAATAGCTCCTCGGGAAAAACACTCAGAGCACAACTGCCACCACCGGCTTCCCACAAGCTCTCAACCTCCTCACTCCTCCTGCTCTTGAGGTCGATTGGCTGGGTTCTTTGAGCAGAGCCAAAAAAGTCCCCCAAGAAGCAGCTCCATAATTTGAAAGGGTGGGGAAACAGCCCAATGGGCATCACCGCAGAGGAGCCAATCAGCTAGATGTTGCTGAGGCCGCTGTGAGCCAACCATCAGCTGGCAGTCTGAAAGTTTGCTTTGGCCCCCTGGGCTGTGGCTCTCAACATCTAACCCTCTCTGTTTAAACAACAAGCATGTGGCTTAGGGACCGTGCCTGCCTTAGGTTGTCCAATAGTACATATGGTCCTTACCCATTATCGAATGAGCTGACCTCAAGGTGTCAGCCTCCTGTCTTAGATTGGTACCATTGTAATTGGATCTTACCCATCACTGACTACAGGTCCAGTATACATCCACACCTGTGGAGAGGTCTTTGTACCAGGGGCGGGTGAGGTTCTTTGCCTCATCTCTGTTGGCACCCAAATTTTAGCTGAACGACCATGACAAGCAGAAGGGAGGAAGATACACCAAGGCAATTGATGGCTCTTTTTGAAAAAATTGTACCACCGATGACATCATCAGAGAAATACCCCAACACTACCACAAGTCGCTGCACCAACAGATAGTTCACAATGCATGCAGGTGAGTTCACAATGCATACAAGTGATACATAGTCCAGGCAAGTTCTGCAAGCAGTTCAGTGATGGCTATTGCAGAAGCTGTAGATTGGTTTTATCTTTGTCTTCACATGCACTGGGATGAAGTTAGAAATTCTGGCAACAATGCCTAAAGAAAGAATTATGTAACATTCCAAAAGGCACTAAAAGAAAACAATTTTCTTAACAATTTACATTGTCTCGAAGAGAATTATTAAATATAATGCAAAGAAAAGGTGGATCCAACATGGCGGCGGGCAGAGAGGCTGCGCTTTTAATGGACTCACAGTGATGGGGTCATAAAGTCGCAAGGATAACTCTTGGATTCTACCAACGGAGATTCTCCTAGCAAAATTCCACTGAAGGGAGACCGCCCGGGAGATACTAGAATTTTTTTGAAGCATCTGTGTGACCCGGACGAGCGGGACCCTGCCACTAGACGCGGAGTTCGAGAATCACCAGCCACAGTCCGCGCACTGCGGGCACAGCTGCAGATCCATCCACCCGCCCGCAGCCAAAGTGACTGGGTCCTGCTAGACGCTGAGACACAGCTTGGCAGGAATAAGTCTTTAGCCAAGCCTCCACGCGCCAGGAGCTGAGGCGAACCGGGCCGGGCCAGTGCCACCCCTCCCCTCGGTCAATCCGGCAAGAAGCCTGGGGCCCGCCATAGCAGAGAGTTGACGTCATCGGAGTTCGGCTGGCGAAATTCCTTCCCAGCAGAATCCACTTTAGCAGGTGCGTGACTCCCCATACTGATACAAGCAGCCAGGAAACTTCATTGACTTCTCAGGGGTCATGTCCGTAGGGAAGCAGAGGGGAGCCCAGACCCCAAGGCCCCCATATCACCAGCGGTGACCCATAAGGTCTTAGCCGCCAGTTTACCACAGCACTGGGGCTTAAAAGGGACACTCGGTGGGGCTGCAAGTGTAACTAGATCTCTGGAGAATCACTTCTGGGAAACAGGACCTGGCTGGCAGGCTGACAGGAGGAAGGGGGTTAAGAGCTGGAGAAGTGAAATGGCTCTGGACTGACAAGTCTGAGAAACCCCTAGAAGACGCAGTACAGGGATAGCTCTCGGCAGGTAGAGAGCAGACACTCCGCTTGGAAGGCACAGCTCTGCCTACTGGAAGAGAAGAAGGTGGATCTCTAAGACTTTAATTTTTTTGTTGTTGTTGTTGTTGTTGCTGTTGTTGATATTTTTTTCTCTCCTTCTTCTCTCCCTGTTCCTTTCCCCCCTTTTCCTTCTCTCTTTCTATCCCATTTCAAGTTTTATTGTTCTTTTCATTCCCCTCTAATCTATCTCTCCCTCTATCATTTTTTCTTTTTAAGAGCACCTTCATTCTCCTACCGCCCAACTCTCATCCCAAGCATTACATCTTCCATTGTGTGTAATTGTCTAAATGCAAATAGGTGAATGTCTCGAGGCTGTCTATAAGACTCCTAAATACCTAGCTACTACCAACACCCTGATCCAATTGCCTGGTAGTATCCACCTTCAGTGGAGCAATCTTCTAAAGTAGCCAAGTCATACTAACCATTGTACCACCAGAGCACCCAACCTAAACATATAGTCCTAAGAACAAACAGCAAATCATTATATGCATACAGAACCTAGAAGCCTTATATGAATTGAATGAATCAGCTTTAAAGTACAACAAAGCCCAAAATTTCTAGGCATAATCTCCCACCACAAAAGAGAGACAACAGAGATATACAAAGCCAAAACAAATGTATAGGAGAAAGCAGTTACAAAGCAGTCAAACAGAGCTGGAAAGCAACGTGAACAATATGAAAAAACAAGGGAAAAAGGGTTACGAACAATGCAGTACAATCTAAATATACAGGAGGACCTAGAAGAATCAGAAATATGGACAGGGAAAGAAATCAAGGCATTCCTAATTCAGATGGAACGGAATATTAGAGAAGACATGAGACAGAAAATCCAAGCATTGAAAGTATATTTTGAAGAGGAACTAACCACACAAATTAAATCCACAAAGAATGAGCTTTATCAGGAGATAGAGGTGTTAAAAATAATCAAGTTGTAATCATAGAAATGCAAGAAACCGTAAATCAGATTAAAAGTGCTAATGAGAATATTACAAACAGACTAGATCAAGTAGAAGTCAGAACATCAGATAATGAAGACAAAGTATATCAACTTGAAAAGAATATAGTCAACACAGAAAAGATGCTGAAATCAAACATATAACACAAAACACAAGTGTGCACACCTAATATAATACATACAACACATGACATAATATTAAAGGCCTTATGACTTTTTACAGGTGAAATCTCCATTGCAATGTCTAAAAACTCTATTGTCCAAAAATAGAACTGATCAGCAAAACATTAACCTAGGTCTGTATGAGCTAAAAAAAAAAACAAAATAAAACTTCATGATATGAGAAAGGGCAATGATAAAATAGATGTTGAAAAAAACATTCTGGTTCTGTCACAGATGTAAGAACAGCCAAACTGGAGTTCTGGATATCAGCTCTTATTGATTTGAGCCAAATCATCTTATTTTTGGTCTGTAGAAATCTCTTTAGTTAATCTCTCTGGAATCCAAATTGGCTACTCTTCTCCCTGTAGAAACACAAAAACAGACCCCGGACTCCAGACAATAACTGGGTCAGGACCTTTCCATTGTTCTGTTAGAATATCCTTCCAACATACCTTGGGCTTATGTACATTATTTGGACATATATGCCTTTCTGCAGCACTAAGCCCTGATGAACCCAAATTTAAAAAGTTTAGAGTAAAAGGGTTATTTTAAGTTTATCTTTGGGGAATATATACCCCTTCCCAATTCCTTCTTTTTGCTTTAATATGTATGTTTTAATAGTTTGATGTGATATTTCAACTATGCCTTGTCCCTGTGGATTGTATGGGATTCCTGTTATATGAGTAATGCCAAATGATGAGCAAAATTGTTTAAAAGAGGTAGAAATATAACCAGGGGCATTATCTGTTTTTAACTCTTTTGGAACGCCCACAGTGGCAAAATTTTGTAAGCAATGAGCTATAACATCTTTAGTTTTTTTCTCCAGCAAGAAGGGAGACCATCAAAAATCCAGAAGAAGTATCAACTGTAACATGCAAATATTTTAATTTTCCAAATTCTGGCAAGTTTGTGACGTTCATCTGCCAAATATGGTTAGGTATCAATCCTCTAGGATTGACTCCAAGATTAACTTGTGGTAAAAAGGTCACACAATTTTGACATTGTTTTATTATTTGTCTAGCTTGTTCCTTAGTTATTTTGAAATGCTTTTGTAAAGTATTAGCATTGACATGGAACTTTTTATAAATATTTATAGCTTCTTCTAGTGTAGAGAAAATATGTATATATGTCATGTGTTGTTTTATCTACTAAATAATTGCCCAAACTAAGGGCTCCAGGCATTCCTGTATGTGTCCTGAAATGTCCTATAAAGAACGGATCTTTCCTGTCCCAGATTAGACTTTGTATAGTGGAAAGCAAAGAGAAAAGAGTAGAGGAAGGGGCAATCCTTCCACCTTCAAGTGATACTATAGCAATAACTATATACTGATTATCGGAAAATAAATTAATTACAGATGCTTTAAGCATCACAAAAGCTTGTAATACTGCATTAAGCTCTACATTTTGAGCTAATTGTTTTCGTACTAAAAATGTAAAAGTTTGATCAGGTGTAACTATTATTGCTGTACCATTATTTGACCCATCAGTGAATATATTTGTAGCATTTATAATAGGTGTTTTTCTTCTCATTTTTGGAAAAATTACATGATGTGATGACCAAAAAGACAATAAAGGATTAGATGGTAAGTGGTTATCAAATGAAACATTAGATTTGCACATGATTATTGCCCAAGTATTTAACTAATTATCTAACTCATCAATTTGATTCATAGTATATGGAGTAATAATTTTATTGGAAGACATTCCAATCAGTCCCTTTGCTGCTTTTATTCCTTTGAGTATTAATTGTCCTAAAGCCTCAGTATACCTAGTAAGAATAGTGTTAGGAGAACAAGATAAATGTATTCATAATAATGGACCTTCTTGCCAAAAATACTTCTGTAGGAATATTTTTTTGGTGGTAGTACAATAAATAATAAAGGCATTCTTAAATCAATTCTATCCAAATGAATATTTTCCATACATTTTTCAATGATTTTTAATGCCTTTCTTGCTTCAGGTGTTAACATTCGGGGTGCATTTGGATCTGATAGACCTTTTAGGATATCAAATAAAGGTTCAAACTCTCCTGTTGGTATACCTAGATAAGGCCTTATCCAATTTATGTCTCCTAATAACTTTTGAAAGTCATTAAGTGATTTGAGTTGATCTATTCGTATTTGAATTTTTGGTGGATGGACCATGATTGAGGATAAAAGAACTTCTAAATAATTAATTGAAAAATTTAATTGTACTTTATCTATTGCTATCTCTAGTTTATAATTTTTTAATAAGTTTGTAAGTGTGGCATAACATTCTAGCAATGCGTTTTTAGCTTTCTGTGCTAATAATACACCATCCATATAGTGAAATATTTGTAGTTCAGGATTTTGATTTCTAAGTGCCTGGATTAATTTGTTAACATAAATTTGACACATAGTTGGACTGTTAGCCATCCCTTGAGGGAGCACTTTCCATTTGGATCTCTGATCAGGACCTTCATGATTCAGTGCAGGGATAGTAAATGCAAACCATGGACTATCCTCAGGATGAATTGCAATTGAATAAAAACAATCTTTAATATCTATAATTAAAACATACCAGGTTTTTGGCAAAGCAGAACATTGAGGAATTCCCAAATGAGCAGGTTGCATAATAACCGTCTCATTATTAATGGCTCTTAAATCTTGCAATAATCTCCATTTACCAGATTTCTTTTTGATGACAAAAATGGGAGTATTATGGGGAGATACAGACGGTTGTATATGTCCTTCCGCTAATTGTTGTTTCACCATGTCATGGGTTGCTTGTACCTTTTCTTTAGTCAGGGGCCACTGATGAACCCATACTGGTATTTCTGATTTCCAAGTAGTTTTTATTGTCTTAGTGGCCCTTTCTTAAAATCCAACCCATGTCTGTCTGTTCTTTGATCTATTTGTATTGGGGCTGCTATACCTTGTTCTTGTTTTTCTAATCTTTTTCCTTTCCTAAAACCTTGTCTAACCATAATTGTGGGTACATTTTGATTGATGTTATTTGTTAATGTCAAACCTAATCGATCTAGGACATCTCATCCCCATAAATTTATGGGAAGATGATCCATACATATGGCTGTTTAGTTCCTTCACATCCTTCAGGATCCTTCCAATCTAATACCATTGCTCTTCTATGGGGATTAGTCACCAATCCTAGGCCTTGAAGCATTTGAGTGTATTGTTGCAATGGCCAATGTTTTGACGAGAGATGATGCTAAGTTCTTGATGAGAGATGATGCTAAGTTCTGCATCTGTATCCAATAGCCCATTAAATTCATGTCCTTGAATATTTAGTTTTAGCATGGGGCGAGAATCTAAATTTAAAGAAACATAGCCCAATCTACACGTGTGGAGCCTAATCCCTTGGAACCTCTTTCTACAGCATGACTGAAAAATTTATCATGTAGGCTTGGTATTATTAGTAACTGTGCTATTCTGTCTCTTGGTGAAATTACATATATACCCTTTGGAGAACTGGCTATAATTTTTAATTCACCTTCTATGGTCTACAAGCACGGACACAGAGAGATACACAGACATAGAAACACTTGCCATGCCAAAGGACTTACTAGACACAGTTCACCCCAAAGCAAACATTCTGCTTTTCCTACCTATTGTCAGAACATGATACAAAACCACAAACTCACACCCATACCCACAAGTCACCTCCTTCCCCAAAGTAGGTCTGTGACTATCCAGAGTTTCCTCTGACTGGTGCGCCATAATATTTTCCCACGAAATGGCCGGTACTGTCTCAGATCTGGTCTCCTTGGCCAACTCTGTGAAGTTTTCAGGAGCCAGCTATTTCCTGCTTTCTCAGGAAAGGCTCCACTTCAGAGCTGTCCTGGCATTTGGCCATCCTCACATCAGTATGTACCAAGAAAGACTGACACTGTCCTTAGTAAATCCAAACAATGAGCCTACTGGGACTGAGACTGGGACTGGCTCTGTGTCCTGGGCTTCCAGTTCAGAGAGTTCCATCACCAAGTAAGTGAGGTAGGTCACTGCTGGCTTGTGGGAAGCCGGTGATGGCAGTTGGGTTCTGAAGGTTTTCCTCAGGAGCTGTTTTGTTTGGCATGTGTGGTTCTTAAAATAAAGTTCGTTTCTTTTGTCAAGTGGCTCCTGAATTTTGCCCAGCCAGACTGTGGCATTTGGAGGGCCACAAGGGGAATGAGTGAGGGTAAGTGATAAGGTAAACTGCTCACCTCTGAAGGCAGGGCGAGAGGATGGGAAGCCATTTTAAAATTCCTCTTTTGTTTTGCTTCACTTTTGTTTTAAGTTGCCTGTCCCTGGAGATGGGTAAGATGGAAGAAAAACCACTCACATCTGAGGAACTGATTGAGAGAAAAAAGAGATGGACATTTCAGGAGGATAGAAAAGCTATTATAATGATTTTCTGTTGTTCCACTTTTGTTTCATTCTGGTTCAGTTTTGTTTGGTGATATCTTCTTGGGTTGTATTATAGTTATAGTAGAAATATTCAAGTAAAAGAGAAGGTCTCTCAAGCTAGTCAGACAGAGATAAAAATTCAATTAAAAGAGAAGGTCTCTCTAGCTAGTTAGACAGAGGAAAAAAACAGGTGATTGATCCTGATAATGTGTCTGAATCAGCCTCTTGGACCTGTGTGAGGCTGTGGCTTAGATTCTCATCACCTGATGGATCATTCCGTGTGTGAATCCATACCCAAAATGGCCAAATGAGCAGTCCCTGTGGATGAAGTCTCTTGCCTTCCTCTGTAAGGCTACTGACCTCCATCAAGTGAGAATACGCATCCTTTGTGTCAAATGGGTTCTTCAAAGCCCTGGAGAGTCTAGCACATAGGTTCTTTGGTTTTCTCATGAATCCAATTCACATAAAAATATCTACACCTGACAGTCAGTAGGCCTCAAATTGGAGAAGCAGAGGTGTATTAAGGGCAGGCCTATTTTATCACACCTGGTTCACAGGAAGGGTGTCCAGGCCACCATGACTTTAGGCAATGAGGGGCAAGAGAGCTTATTTTGGACACTGTCTTGGACTTCGCCACTCATGTAAACCTCCAGACAGAACTTAGTATGAGAGTGTATATATGGAAGAAGATGAGGACCACGTGGGAGTGTTTTGGTTTTAATTGTGGTCATTTGTGTGGTAGTTGGAAGATATGACTGGGTACACCTGGGCTGAACTCTGGTGTGATTCCCCTTAAAGACTGAGTTCTGGAACTGACTTAGAGAAGTGTTATCATGAAATATGTTGGGATTTCAGTTGGTCACTCATGAGAGTCGCCCTTGGAAACCGAGATCTAGGCCCAGGTTTGCTTTCCACAGAGAACTGGGAATCTCAGCCAGGATATCACATGGTTTTATTCTGAAAGACATGGCAGCCATATTTGAGAGTCAAAACACAAATGGACCTCACATTGTAGACAGCAATAGCCCTGGCTTCCTGTGAAATTTTGGCCACTCTTTGGAAGCCTTGCCTGTGAGATTTCTCCAGAGCTTTCATTGAAATGAGCTTCCTCACCATTTAATTGTTCCTGAATGAAGTTAAACACACAGTGCCTCCAACATCATTCTTGAAAAATGGCTAGATAAATACCATGAAATTTTTGAAATTCCCTTGACCATGAAAATGGTGGAGAACAGAGATGCCAGTAAGCTGGAGCCTGATGTGAAGTGGGCCTAGAAAAGTCGTGTGCAGGTGTGTGATAAAATATCTGTGGTGGGGCCATGTGGATCTGCCATTGGCTTCCAAATGGCTTGTGACTGACATGGTGCACCCAGCAGACCCTTCTATGTAAAGGCATCTTGTTATATGGAGAGTTTTCAGGGCAATGTTCAGAATCAGATTGCTATGGTCAAGGATGGGATTGAAGCCTGGTTGGTGCATTATCCTGCAGACCCTGACACACCACACGTGACAGAACTCCCTTTAGCACTGTGTCCCAGTTGAACTCCTTGTATTTTGTGAAGCAAATACCAAACTCACATTGCAGCAGCAAGAAACACATCGACAAGTGGAGGATTGCTGGATGGCTTTACAGTCCACACGGAAAGATTTTCCCCCCAGTGGCCACAGTTTACCTACAAAGAGAGAATTCAGCACTGCTGCCTCATGTTCATTAGAAAATAAGAAACCATGTCCTCCAGGTCACTTAGATACATAACTAGCTTTGATGGTCTCTCTACAAAAAAAGCTAAAACTCCTGACAACAACAAATATTTCAAGTGCCCAAACTCAGAGGCAGTTTCACCAGAAGTCTTTAGTCCAGCAGAGCTCCATTTTTGTGGAGTATTTACCTGTCCCTTACTTTTGGAAACTCCTCTGCCACCTTCAAGGTTGTGAACTCTTGAGCATATTACATTCCAGATATGTATTCACAGATTTTCTAACTCTTCCACTCTAATTGTGTTTTACTTGGGGTGAAGGTAAAGTCAAGGCATTGTTCTGGATTAGAGTGCGAAGATTTTTGTGAAGCACATATTTACATACACATTGGATTCATTTTCCTATTTTCCATTCAAAATGCTGAATGCCTGACACTAACCCATACCCTACTAGACTCTGACTACTAATTCTAATATGATGGAGAAAAATAACCCAAACCGAATAGAAATACAAGCAGTTTAGACGAGGCATAGTGTATTGCTGGACTTGCCTTTTGCATTATACAGGGTAGGACTTATAAATCTAGTCAATATTTTGTTGAAATAGTTCTCCATGTGTTTTTAAAGTTAACAAATAGATGAATTCCTTTCTGCATTTCTCTGTAGCCAATTCAGCACATGTAATTTCATATGCACATATTGAATCGTACCTGTTATCACATGTACATTCTTGTGAGGTGGCTGACTTTGCAGATACAAATTGGGAGAAGAGATCACTCCACCTAAACACAGTTGGAACTGAAAATTCAACCTATGGGTGAGCTTCATAGATGAACAACATGATAAATAAAATCATGTTCAGTATAATGAATATTTTTGGATCAGTGGATGATATACATTTCATCATGAATTTCGATTTCCATATATATTGCTACTTTTTAATGTCTGTGTGTGTGTGTGTGTGTGTGTGTATACACTCTCCAAGTTTTTCATAATATTAACTATATGGGTCTTAATGTACACTCCCTAAATTCATTCGTATTCATGTATGTGGATTTATAATCAAATATTCAAGAGATTATTCTCAGAAATAGTCATCCACCTAAAATACATATTTGTTTCCTAGAACTAAAAACTAACTTCTGTGAATGGTGCATACAAATCCTAATATTTCTACAGTAACTGACCCAGTTTAACACCAATGCAAGTAGATATTTATGGAACGTGATGTGTATTTTGATGTTCATTTTTAGTCAACACTTGTACATTACTATTTCTTCAGTTTATGCACATCATAAGATATATATTTCATACACAAGTTAGCAAATTTATAGGCATTTGTTTCACTTTCAATAACTTCATTCTTCAGAACACATGTATTCCTCCATGTTTTTTGACAAGACTTTTCATGAGACTTCTTTCTAAACACATTATATTCGATTTCCATAATCACTTTTGAAGCAAAACTCACACACTCTTCATGATGAAATATCACCCTAATATTACCATTAGAAGTATAACTGGTTGGAATGAATGATTTAATATCAATACAAGATTTTCTGTATATTTTCAGATATCAACTCAGTCCATTATTTAAAGCGGACCAATTATATTATTTATTCACAGTATGGTCTATTCTTGCATTATCTCTATATTCTTAGACAGATACTACACCACATTCTACCCCCAATACTCATTTATACGTCTTCAAAATATTGTTCCCAGAAATGGTGGAAGAAATACTCATGTCACCTGATCTACATATACATTTTATCACAGTAATATTCTGGAAAATAAAGCAAAGGTCACACTTATGATTGTACCAAAGCCTAAATTTAAAGTGAGCATGGATTTCTAAAAACATCCATGTCCAGGTTGCCTAATTCTCTCAAATGTCAATCCAATTGTTGACTACATACTTGTTTCTTTCTAAGATTATATATTCAAACTCAACCCTGTTGAAAATGTCTAATCCTATCACTCACTTTAAACTTTGCCTGATATCCTAATGTCTCTATTGATATAGGCTTTCCTTCATAATTTCCCAGTTCATCATTTTGACTGTTCATTTGTGCTGACATTTACATTCACTCTCTACCTGAAACCCAATTGCTAAATAACTTTTGGTCCAAATCCTATACTCACTCTTCTTTCTGAATCTACCGACTATCTCCCAAATCCTACTGACTATCCTTTTTTGAATGGATGTTCTCTTCGACATTCAATCATTCAAGGTACAAGGTCCGATGCCATTGTGTATTGATTTATCTGAGACATCTGTGCAGGACATAATTCAAAGATAAGTCTCCCAATCAAGGCCCCAATCCCTTTCTGGGCTTCAAATATTACTTAGATTTCTGTTTTCATACATATATTTCACCTCTATATTTTTATAAATATTGCAGATTTCCAATACCATTATTCATCCAGCAAAATGATTCCTAACCCAAATCGAACAAGTAATCAACCCAAACCATATACTATTCCCTCATTCTAACTTTATAAAGGAGCAGGGAAAGTCTTGGTCTTACAATATAGGAATGTAGGGGATATATCACCTGCTGAAAACCTCAAAGGTCAATGCAGAAATAATCCCTGGAGAAGATGTAGGCAGCTATTAAGGACCTGAGAGAGCAAAAGTCATCTTCCATGGAAAACAACCCTGTCTGGAGAGGGGTTGTTTCTGACTCAGTGTCTCTGTTCCTAATGTACAGAAGATGGACCAATCCAGGCCTGTGTGGAGAGCTGTTCACGGGTGCCTATGGGTGATATACTATTCTAACTGGTGAGAGTGTCACGAGAAATAGGGACAGCATCTATCTCATGGGACCCTTGAAAGCAACTGTTAGGAAAAAGTGGTTGCAAAGGCAGTGACCTCATTCAGTTCCTGAAGGAAGTGACCTCATCTCTATTCCTTGGTGATGGAACTCTCTGAACTTGTGAAACAGGAATCCAGGCACCCAGAGCCAGTCCTAGTCCCAGTCCCAGTGGGCTCACTTGTTTCGATATTCCAAGGACAGAGTCAGTCTTTCTTGGTATCTATTGATGTGAAAATGGCCAAATGCCAGGAAAGCTTTGAAGACTGGCCTTTCCAGAGAAAGCAAGTAGTGGCTTACCACGGGCTCCTGACAATTTCACAGAGTTGGCCAAAGAGACCAGATCTGAGACAGGACAGGCCATTTTGGAGGTACATAGTAAGGCTCACCAGTGAGAGTACACTCCGAATAGTCACAGACCTACTTGGGGGAAGGCGATGCCTTTGTGGTTTTTGTTGTGTGTTTGTGGTTTTATCTCATGTTCTGAGAAAAGGTAAGAAAGGTGGTTTGCTTGGTTTGGAGTGAACCGTTTCTAGTAAGTGATTGGACAAGGCAAGTGTTTCCATGTCTGTGTATCCCAATGTGTCTGTTGTTGTAGACATTAGAAAAGAGAATGCATCAATGTATGGGTCCTGTCTAGTAGAAAGCTTCCCAGCATCAATCCTGCCCAATTTATGAATGGACTGTGGCTTGCATTATCGAAGGGCAACACCTACAAACTTCCTTAGTTCCTGTTTTCTTTCTGAATTCTGGCTACACTCAAGAATAGGCTCATGGTTTTGTGTTCAAGATATTTACCACCTCCAAGCTCTGTGATATGGCCATGTACTGGATAGCTGGAGGGAATGGCGAGCATCTCAGAAAACTCAGATATCAGTGTGACCAGTAAAGTCTCAATGGAGAAACCCTGCTATGGGCCTTTTGCTTACCTATTGTTCTTTTGCCCTGAATGTCAGGAAGGGCTTTGCTTCACGCCACACATTTGTGAAGCCTGAAGAAACCAGTTTTCAAATGGAAATGAGTGGGCATCACCTGTGGCTCTTTGCTTAACTGCTTTGGAAAGGGATGTGTCTTAATCAGTCTCTTGGCCCTGTGTGAGGCTGTGGCTTAGATTACCAACACCTGGTGGATGTAAAGAAAGATCCCATGTGTGCATACAAAATCAAAATGGCAAAAATTGCAGTCATTGTAGATGAAGTCTCTCGCCTTTCTCTGTAAGGTTCCTGACCTCCAACAAGTGGGTATAGGGATCCTTTGGGTCAAATGAATTCTTCAAAACCATGCAGAGGCTAGTCCATAGGTGCTTCGGTTTTTTCTTGACTCCATTTCACATAAAGAATCTAAATGCCAAAGTCAGAATGCCTCAAATTGGAGAAGTGGAAAAGTATTAATGGCAGACCTGTTTGATCACTCCTGGTTCACAAGAAGGGTGTCCAGGCCACCGTGACTTTAGTCACACACACACACACACACACACACACACACACACACACACACATATATATATATATATATACTCTCCAGATTTTTCAAAATATGAAATATGTGTCTTATTTTACACTCACCAAATTCATTCATATTCATATACGTAAATTTATAATCAACTTTCCAAAGATTATTCTTAGAAATATTCATTCACCTGAAAAACATATTTCTTTCCTATACTGAAAAGTAACTTCAGTGAATGATGCACACAAATCCTAATATTTCTACAGTACCTGACCAAGTTTAACATCAATGCAAGTAGATTCCAATCGGACATGATGTGTATTTTGACGTTCATTTTTATTCAACACTGGTAGATTACTATTTCTTCAATTAATGCACATCATAGGATATATATTTCATCCACAAGTTAGAAAATTTATAGGCATTTGTTTCACTATCAATCACTTCCTGCTTCAGAGCACATGCATTCCTCCATGTTTCTTGACTGGTCTTTTCATGAGAAAAGGGATGGACAAGGCAAGGTAAGGCAACTAAGATAGCACCGAAGACAAGGAAACAGTCCTATTTGGTTACAACCGGATTTAGAGGGCATTGCTTCTGTTGTAATCATTTAATCCTCTGCACCCCAAGTTTAAATTGTTTCAGAATTTTGTACCCAACATGTAAGGGAGGGGCTCAGAAGTTCACAGTCTGCAGAAGTTCATAAAAAGCAGTTTTTGTTTCTGTTTTTTTTTCTCTGTTCTGGGCAAGTTAACATTTTAAGGACACCGGGAATGGGGCAGAGCTATTTTCTTCTCTTTTTTTTTTCTCTCTGCCAGCTGTTACCATGAAGCCCAGTTGGTAACGTCTTTATCTTAGAAATGTAGCCATCTCTGTGAAGCCCCAGCTCAAGCTCAGAGGCCTTGTTTACATATTGCCAGCATTGTGACTGACTCTTTCCAAACACATTATTTTTGATTTCCATAATTACTTTTGTAGCAAAACTAACATATCTTCATGATAAACCGTAACCCTAATATTAATATTAGATGTATCATTGGTTGGAATGAATGATTGTATATAAATATAAGATTTCTTATATATTTTCAGATATCTATTCAATCTGTTATTTAATGTGGAACCAGTTATATTATTTATTCACTTATGGTCTATTCATGCATTATCTCTATATTCAATGACACAGTGTACACCTTTTTGTACCCCCAATACCCATTTATATGTCTTCAAAATATTGCTCCCCGAAATAGTGGAAGAAACACTCATGTCACCACATCTACATATACATTTTATCACAGTAGTATTCTGGAGACAAATGTAAAGGTCACACTTGTGATTGTACCAAAGCCTAAATGGAAAGTGAGCATGGATTACAAAAAACATCCATGTCAAAGTTGCCTAATGCTCTCAAATGTCAATCCTATTGGTGACTACATTTTGTTTCTTCTTAAGATTATATATTCTAACTCAATTCTGTTGAAAATGTCTAATTGTATCACTCACTTTATACTTTGCCTGATTTTGTAATGTCTTTATTGATATCTGCTTTCCTACATATTTTCCCCACTTCATTATTGTGACTGTTCACATGTGCTGACATTTACATTCACTCTCTAACCGAACCCCTATTGCTAAAGATATTGTTTTCCAAATCCTATACTCACTCTTCTTCCTAAACCTACCAACTATCTTCTTAATCTTACCGACTATCCCTTTATGACTGGATTTTCTCTTCTACATTCAAACATCCAAGTAATGTTCCTGCAAGCGTTGGAGGAAGAGATCACCAAGAGAGTGTCTCATGCAACAGCAAGGGGTTAATTGGGGGTCCAGCAAGCTGGGGCTCAGAGCTCACATGAATAGAGCAGAGAGCTCTGAGAACAGCTTAAGCAGAGCTTATATACTTTCCTTGGAGAGGGCAGGGACGGAAATTTATTGATGGGTCAGAGAGAGTGGGCGGTTAGTGTGAAAGTGGGTGAGGGAATACATTCTGCAATTTGACAGTTGGGGACAGCACAATCTGGGAACAAGATTACAAACAGTTCTAAAGATTTCAACAGTGTTTTGTTAAGCATACAGAAAAACAGGAAGTTACAAGTACCTTTTTTATTAACCTTTCATTCCGCACTTCTTCTTCTTGCTACTTTTAATCATAAAAGTGATTATTGGGGCGTGTCACATTCTATGTCTGCTAGTGGGGTATTACCATAAGTTTAACTTGTCCAATTTGAGCTTGGAGTAAAGAAATTACATGGTTGAGCAAACAGGGTTTTATAGTTAGAAATAATATGAGGATTATTATTGGACAGGCCAGGGTTGATAAAAGCGTAGATAACCAGGGGGACTGTGTGAACCAAGACTCAAACCACCCTTTTTGGGCCTCTCTCTCTCATTGACGCTTTTCAAGGCATCCTTTTATTTTACTCATAGGTTTTTTTTACAACCTCAGTATGGTCGGCATCAGAACAACATTCTTATATCAATGCAGCACAAAGGCCCCCTTCTCTCATGAAGAGGAGGTCCAACCCTCAACTGGTGTGTAAAACAAATTCAGATACAGATGTTAAAGATTCCTGCAAAGCTGTGATGGAGGTTTCTATTATCTTTAAGTTTTGGTCTCTTCCTGCTTCTATTTGGGTCATTTGTTGTGTACCATGGAGCAGGGCAGTGGTTCCTGTGATTACCCCTGCCGCAACTCCAATTCCTAATATGATGGCTAAAGTGAGGGATATATGTTTCCAGTGGAACCGGGTTGTATGCCCCCCTGTTTGAACTTCAAATGAACCTGGGTCATTATAGAGCAATCTGGGACACATCTTCACCATTACACAATTAATCTAATCTGTTGACCATTTCATGAAAACATAAACAATGTTTAAGTATATAGAATTATACTGTTGTAGGGACGGACAAGGCACGGCACTTAAGATAGCACCAAAGACAGGGAAACAGTCCTATTTGGTTGCAACCGGATTCAGAGGGCATTGCTTCTGTTGTAATCAATTAACTCCCTGAACCCCAAGTTTAGGTAGTTTCAGAATTTTGTACCCAACATGAAAGAGAAGAGACTCAGAAGTTCACAGTCTGCAGAAATTCAAAAAAAGAAGCTTTTTTTTTTCTGTTTTCTCCTCTATTGTGGTCAAGTTAACTTTTCAAGGACACCTGGGAGGCAGAGAGCTTTTTTTTTTTCCTTTTCTTTTATCCCCCTGCCAACTGTTACAATGGAGCCCAGTTTGTAACTTTTTATCTTAGAAATGTAGCCATCTCTGTGAAGCCCCAGCTCAAGGCCAGAGGCCTTTTTCACACATTCTGTGAAAAAGTATTAAGGGGGTGTCTAGCTTCGGAGTGCTGATTTTTCCAGCCAGTAGCCAAGTAGAACAGGGCAACAGAAAAAGAGGAAGTTAATCTACACTGAACTCATTTATAGAGACTCTTTTGCTGAAAGTCCTAAAGTCAGCCATGGTGAAGACTTCTGGAGAAGTTCAGTGAAGATTTTTCTGTGGGCCTGGTACAGATGGGAAAGACGGGGAAGGCGGGGGGTGAGAGCAGCTCCGTGGATCTGAGAATAAGGAAGGAGAAATGTAAAAGAATAATGGAAAGGGTTTTGGGATTTTCCTAGCAACATAAATTGAGCAGTAGAACCGGTAGAGCAGAAAGGAAGACAGGAGTGAATATCCCAAAAAGCCTGTGAGGGACTTTAAATTCTTAGTAACCTGTTTTCAGTGATGACAAAGCAACTTTAAAGGCCATTTTCATTACATCTTCCATAGGGGTCTGAGGGTTCTCCTAAGCTGGTTTGAGCTTTGGGTTAGGTGGTAAGAGGATCTGGTGGGACCCGGTGTGGGCACTGACAGGAAAAGAGAGAAGTGAGTGGGTGGATGGGTACCTCAGTACCTGCTACCTCAGCAAGGGGGCAATGCTCTGAGAACCGGCAGAGGTTTCGGTTTTTGATCTAGTAATTGGAGAAGAGAAATCAGGTTTGCTGAGGTGGGACTGACAGCAGAGTGTATGGAGCAGAAGGCTGAGTTTGAGGAACTATTGGAGAAGCATAGTTCAGGATGTGAGCGAAAGAGGAAAAAGGTCTTCACATAGGGGAATTTCCTTTCACCCTTTTGAGCACTTGCAGAAGTTAAAAAGGTCACACAGAATTTGAGGATCTAGAGACTCCTCTGGGGGCCATCAGTTTGGGTTTTCTAAGTGGTAATATGGCCAATGCTGTGTACTGAATTTGATGAGGATTTTGGGTTCCACCAGGTAGCCCCTGTATGCTCAAATCCCCATGACTTACAGAAGAAGTCGGCTTTTCCCCCACACAGCCATGGCGGTTTGTGGCTTTGATACTCTGCCGGGCAAACATACTAATATAGTCTAGCCAACCTGCATCTGGCTTGCCTGTCCCTACAACCATAATGTTTGTTTCCATTATCTATGGTACGGAAAGGATTTAATGGAATTTTAATGGGATCCTCTTCATCAGGGATATTCTAATAGGAAAGACTTATAGCCAGCTGACAAATGTCTGGGTGGAGAGATGGCCACCAGGTCCCTAAGGGGGCTGTATGCAAGATAGACCATACTTCTTGTCTAGTAGGATTTGTGATCAGCCATCGCTGCTGAAAGGGCTGATGAGCGTTAGGACTACGGGTGGCCAAGGAGAGAGTCTATAGCCTTACCCACGTGGCGAATATGCAATTTGAAAGGGTTAACAGTCTTTTCCAGTTTCCAGCCAGAGTCTGGACATGGCACAGGCTTGAGATGAGAGGCATGGATGCAGGATGTGATTCCCTCTACTTTTACTGCTGTAGGTGCTATAAGTAGCACCTGGAATGTTCCTTTCCAGTGGGGTTCCAGGGATGACACCTGATGTCATCTTATTCAGAGGAAGTCTCTTTCTTGATATCAACGTGGATTCCCCTCGTCCCAGGTTGGAAGCCAGTAGCCACCTGTTTCCACAGGTATAGCTGAGTTCTTAAAAGAGATTTAAGTCTGTCAAGCAAGGGTGTGTGGAAGGGATCCTTAGGTCTTAGAGTCGGGGTTAGGTCTCTTAGTGGAGGAGGGGCCCCATAGAGAATTTCATAGGGGGTGAGGTTACACAAAGAAACAAAGGGAGTATTTCTTGCATGAAACAGTGCATAAGGCAGGAGCATAGTCTAATCTTTTATGCCGGTCTCTAAGCTTAATTTCGTTAAGGTCTCTTTAATGGTTCTATTTATTTTTTTATGTGTCCTGAGCTCTGGGGTCTATAAGCGCAATGTAAATTCCAATTAATCCCTAGGGTCCTGGCTAACCCCTGATTTTCCTGGCCCATGAAGGCTGTTCAATTATCAGACCATGTTACATTAGGCAGGACGTGTCTTTGATAAATATCTTTCAGGATCTTCTTGACCACAATTTGTGCCGGTTTTCTTTTCTTTCTTTTTTTCTTTTTTTTTGTGGGAAAGGCTTCAATCCATCCTGAAAATGTATCTACAAAGAATAGGAGATATTTAAGTCCATACCTTGCTGGCTTAATTGCAGTAACGTCCACTTCCCAGAATTGTCCTGGTCTGGTTCCTCATAGGTGCTTTCCTGCAGGAAGCTTGGAAGGGTAAGCATTAACCAATTGACAGAACTGACAGGCTTTTGTTACCCATTCAATTATTTCCTTTCACTGCGAGTGAGTTAGTCTAAAACTCTGTTCTTGATCCTACAGTAATGCCTGCAGTTTTTTTGAACCAAGTTGATTGAGTTGATGTACATTTTTAACGTAGTGTAGGGCTTTCTGAAATTGCAGCCTGGGCTCAGTGAAGTTGAGGAGTTCAGTGTTAGTGTTCTTAGATGTTATCAAAAGCTTGCTGGTGCTCAAGGGTCCATTGGAATTGGGCATTCTCATTTAACAGCTGGTATAAAGGAGGAGCCAAGAACACAAACCCAGGTCCATAACCTGCTAAAGCCAGCAGTCCCAAGAAACTCTCTATGTTGTCTCCTGTTAAATGGGGGTGGTATCTGCACAACGGTTTGTTTCCTGGGCTCAGTGAGCCATCATTTACCGCGCCTAAGGGAATACCCCAGGAAGATTACTTCTTGCAGGCAAATTTGGGCCTTTATGTCCGAAGCTCTCTACCCGAGTTGAGCAAGCTCAGATAATAGTGCTTGGGTCTCAGACTCACAGTTTTCTTTGGTGTTGGCTGCCAGTAGCTGGACATCCACATATTGAAGCAGAATGACTTCGGGGTGCGTAGTTCTGAAGTTGTTGAGATGTCTGTGAAGGGCTTCATCAAAGAGAGTGGGGGAGTTTTTGAACCCCTGTGGGAGTCTAGTCCAAGTTAGTTGACAAGACGTTCCGGTTTCTGGGTCTATCTACTCGAAAGCAAACAGCAACTGATTATCTTTATGCAGAGGCAAGCAAAAGAAAGCATCTTTTAAGTACAGAACAGTATACCATTTTCACTCGGCCACAGCAAAGAGGTTATTGGGGGTCCAGCATGCTGGGGCTCAGAGCTCACTTGAATAGAGCAGAGAGCCCTGAGAACAGCTTTAACAGAGCTTATATACTTTTCTTGGAGAGGGCAGAAAGGGAAATTTATTGATTGGTCAGGGCGAGTGTGCGGTTTGCGTGCACCCGGGTGAGGGAGTATATTCTGCAGTTTGGCAGTTGGGGACAGCACATTCTGGGAACAAAATTAGCAAACAGTTCTCAAGATTTCAACAGTGGTTTGTTAAGCATACAGAAAAACAGGAAGTGACAAGTGCCTATTTAATTAACCTTTCACCAAAGCAAAATGGAAAGTGAGCATGGATTACTAAAAACAACCATGTCCAGGTTGCCTAATGCTCTCAAATGTCAAACCTATTGGAGGCAACATATGTCTTTTTCCTAAGATTATATATTCAACTTCAACCATGTTGAAAATGTCTAACCCTATTACATTATACTTTGCCTGATTTCCTAATGTCTCTATTGATATCTGCTTTCCTACATATTTTCCCCAGTTCATCATTGTGACTGACTCTTCATATGTGCTCATATTTACGTTCACTCTCTACCCAAAACCCTATTGCTAATGAAACTTTCGTCCAAATCCTATATTCACTCTTTTTTCTAAACCTACTGACTACCTTCCTAATCCTGCCGACTATTCCTTTTTGACTGGATGTTCTCTAGAACATTTAATCATCCAAGGTACAAGGTCCTCTGCCATTGCACATCAATTTATCTGAGATATCTGTGCAGAACATAATTCAAAGCTAAGTATCTCACTAAAGGGCCCAATGCCCTTCAGGGCTTCAAATCGTACCTAGATTTCAGGTTTCCTACTTATATTTCACCTATATATTCTAATGAATATCGCAGGTTCCCAATACCATTATTCATCCCGCAGAATGTTTCCTAACCCAAATAGAATATGTTATTAACCCTAACCATACACTGTTCCCTCAATCTAACTTCACAAAAGAGCAGGGACAGAGTTGGTCTTACAATTCAGCAATGTAGGGGATCTTCCACCTGCTGAGAACCTCAAAGTTTGATGCAGAAATGATCCCTAGAGAAGATGTAGCAGCTATGAAGGACCTGAGAGAGCAAAAGTCATCTTCCATGGCAAACCACCTGTTCAGGATGAAGTGATGTGTCTGAATCAGCCTCTCTCCTACTGATATAAAGAAGATGGACCAAACCAACTCTGTGTGGAGAGCTTCTCCTGGGTGTCTACGGTTGATATACCATTCTAACTTCTGAAAGTGTCACAGGAAGTAGGGGCAGCCTCCATCTCAACGGACCCTTGGAAACAAGTGTTAGGACAAAGTGGTTGCCAAGGCAGTGACCTCATTCCCTTCCTGTTGGAATTGACCTACCTCACTTCTTTGGTGATGTAACTCTCTGAACTTGGGTTCCAGGAAGCCAGGGACACAGAGCCAGTCCCAGTCCCATTCCCAGTGGACTTACTTGTTTGGATTTACCAAAGAGAGAGTCTGTCTCTCTTGGTACCTAATGGTTTGAGGATGACAAAATGCAAGTAGATCTCTGAAGATGGGCCTTTAATGAGAAAGCAGGTAGTGGTCAGCACAGGCTCCATACAACTTCACAGAGATGGACAAGGAGACCAGACCTGACACAGGACAGGCCATTTTGGGGGAACATAGTATGGCCCACCAGTCAGAGGACACTCTGGATAGTTACAGACTTACTTGGGGGAAGGAGGTGACTTTTTGAGTGTGGGTGTGAGTTTGTGGTTTTGTCTCATGTTCTGAGAATAGGTAGGAAAGGCGGTTTGTTTGGTTTAGAGTGGACTGTTTCTAGAAAGTCCTTTGACAAGGCGAGTGTGTCTGTGTCTGTGTATCCCACTGTGTCCTTGGTTGTACACATTAGAAAACAGAATAGATCAATGGATGTATCCTGTCTAGTAGAAAGCTTCCCAGCATTCATCCTGCCCATTTTAGGAAAGGACTGCTTGTTGCTTTTCGATGGGCAACACCCACTATCTTCCTAAGTTCCAGTTTTCTTCCTGAATTCTGGCCACTCTCCAGAATAGGCTCATGGTTTTTTGTCCAAGATATGTACCACATCCAAGCTCTGTGACATGGCCATGTACTGGATAGCTGAAGGGAATTGCAAGCATCTCAGAAAACTCAGATATCATTGTGACTAGTAAAGTCTCAGAGGAGAAACCCTGCATTGGGATTTGCTGACTTATTGTTCTGTTACCCTGAATTCAGGAAGGTCTTTGCCTCAGGCCACCCCTTTGTGAATTTTGAAGAAAACAGTTTTCAAATGGAAGTGAATCGGCATCACCTGTGGCTCTTTGCTTAACTGCTTTGGAAAAGTATGTGTCTGAATCAGCCTTGTGGCTCTGTGTGAGGCTGTGGCTTAGATTATCAGCGCCTGATGTATCTAAAGAAAGATCCAATGTGTGCATCCAAAACCAAAATGGCAAAAAGATCAGTCATTGTTGATGAAGTCTCTCGCCTTCCTCTGTAAGTTTCCTGACTTCCACCAAGTGAGAATAGGGATCCTTTGGCTCAAATGAGTTCTTTAAAGCGCTGCAAAGTTGCTTTGGTTTCCTAATTACTCCAAATCACATAAGGAATCTAAACCTGAGAGTCAGTAGGCCTCAAATTGGAGAAGCAGAGCAGTATTAAAGGAAGAACTATGTGATCAATCCTGGTTCACAGGAAGGGTGTTCAGGCCACCCTGAGGTTAGCAAATGACGGGCAAGGGATCTTATTTTGGACACTCTCTTGGGCTGCGCCATTCATGGAAACCTCTAGCCAAAGGGTATAATGAGTGTATATATGTAAGAAGATGAGTGCCATATGAGAGTGTTTTGGTTATAATTGTGGTCATTTGTGTGGCAGTTGGAAGAGATGACTGGGTCCACCTGGTCTTGAACACTGGTGTGATTCTCCTCAGAGACTGAGTTCTGAAACTTACCTCAGAGAAGTAATTGCTTTGGAAAGACATGTGTCTTAATCAGGCTATTGGCCCTGTGTGAGGCTGTGGCTTAGATTATCAGCAACAGACGGATCAAAAAAAAGATCCCATGGGTGCATCCAAAACCAATATAGCCAAAAGAGCAGTCATTGTGAATGAAGTCTCTCACCTTCCACTGTAAGGTTCTGAAAGAATAAAAGAAATTGAAATTGAAATGTAAAGAACCAGGTTTTGTAAAGTTTCCAAGCTGCGCTCAGAACCTGAAATTCCTGTGGCAGTTAAGACAATTCCTGGAACTGCCCATTAGATGTGTGTTGAAATCTTCCCTGACCACCTAGTTACTTAACAACCCCTTCTCAGAAGCCGTGCATCTCACCACGTATACATCTCAGGGCTTCAACCAATCAGTTTAAATGTGTACCCCTTCTCAGGGCTGACCAATCACCCCCTGCCCCAACTTTTTCCGCCAATGAATGTGCTAATCATGTTTTAGAGTTGTTATTTGATTTTCCCGTGGTACATGATGATTTCCTAAAGGAGGCTATGATGTATGTAAAGTCGCTGAGCTCTCTAAAGAATGTATATAAACTCTGCTCAAGTTGTTCTCGGGGCTCTTTGTTCTTTGCTCCTCTGAAGGGAGCTCTGAGCCCTAGCATTCTGGACCCCCAATAAACACTTTGCTGATGCATGATAAAGCCTCTTTGTTGTCTTTTCCTTTGACGTTCGCAGCACCTTTTCATCTGGAGGCCCCAGGTGAGATATACGGCAGCGGTGGACGGAAGACCTCAAGGGACTCCTTTCGGGGTAAGTAAGGCGCCTCTTTCTGGTTTTGGGTTTCAGGCTAGGGTGTGGCAAAATGGCTGTTGGTGAAGAGCATTAGCTCTCTCCTATGGTGTGACAGACGTGTCACAGAGCCAAGGTCACGTCCCTGAGGGACACTCCGGAGGACTAGGGAATTCAAGGAATAGTAGTTTCCTCAACTCGGTTATGTTTTGCTTCAGGATTCGATTTGCCAGCCCATCAGGTTTTGCCGGTAACTCAGTTTTGGTCATTGTTCTGAACTCATGTTGAGTTTACTGTCTGTCTTTATTGTCTAACCCATCAATATTTGCCAGTTACTCTGTTCTAATCTTTGTCATGGACTCATGTTAAACGTTTACTGTTTGTCTTTGTCTGTGTTGTGTTTGTGTCTTCACTGTCCCTGTTTGAGTAACTCCCACTATGGGACAAAGCACTTCCTCTTCTCTGTCTCTGACCCTTGATCATTGGACTGATGTCCGCTCAAGGGCCCAGAATCTTTCTTTTTCAGTAAAACACCGTACCTGGCAGACTCTCTGTGCTTCAGAATGGCCCATCCTCGAATTCGGATGGCCCCAGAAGAATCCTTCCACTTTCCTCTAATCCGAAAATTCAGAGATATTGTCATTCAGCCGGGGCCACGTGGCCACCCATATCAACAGCCATATACTCCTTCCCCCACATTCCTATCATTCAATCTTTCCGCTCCTCTCCCTCTTCCTTCCATTCTCCCTGAGACACAAGACTGGACACTCCACCCCCTCCTTATCATCTACTCTCCCTCCCCAACCCCCAACACAGTTCCTGATGATCCTCCCACCGCTGACTCAGCCTCTCCACTGCTTGAGGCAATTGGGCCAGAACCAAGCCCTCCAGGGGACTTCCCGGCAGCAGCAGCAACCCCTCCTCCCCTGGAGGAAGCTGGGCAACCTAAAGAAACCCACCGGCGACGGATAATAGAAAACTCAGAAGCCCCTGTGATGCTCTCTCTCCATCCCTATGGGCCTATGAACCGACCCAACTGGGACCCCAACACCTTTGAAGGTAGGAAGCATCTGTCCACTTATTGCCGGGCTCTAATAGCGGGTCTCCATGTGGCCGCCAGAGAGCCGACCAATTTGGCCAAGGTAAGAGAGATTATACAAGGGCCTAATGAGTCTCCCTCTATGTTTCTGGAGAGAATTATGGAAGCATATAGAAAATATACTCCTTTTGATCCTCAGGCAGATGACCAAAAGGCATTTGTTACAATGGCCTTTATTGAGCAGGCTGCCCAAGATATTAAGAGAAAGTTACAATGTCTAGATGGGTTACAAAATACGACCTTAAGAGATTTAGACAGAGAAGCTGAGAAAGCATAAGATATATATTATAAGTATATATTATAAGTATATAAGTATATTATAAGAGAGAAACTGAGGAGGAGAGGGAACAGAGGAGTGAGAAGGAAAGGGAACAAAAGGAGGATGAAAGGAGCAAAAGGCAGACAAAAGCATTGGCTAAGGTTTTCTTCACAGTAGCAAATATGCCAGAAATTAAAAAGCAGGGAGTCAGAAAGGGATACTTGAGCCCACGCCAAAGGCTGTACCTGGCCTCAGATCAATGTGCCTACTGTAGAGAAAAAGGACACTGAGTCAAAGAGTGCCCCAAAAAGAAGAAGCCACGGCAGCCCGCCATGCTGACTCTAGAAGAGGACTAGGAATGTCAGGGCTCGGATCCCCTCCCCGAGCTCAGGGTAACATTTGAAGTGGAGGGGACTCCAGTGAACTTTGAAGTGGATACAGGAGCAGTATACTTAGCCCTTAAGGCTTCACTGGGCCCCATATCAAATTAATGGTCCCTAGTTCAAGGGGCTAATGGCACTACATATCGGGCTTGGACAACTAAGAGGATTATGGAAGTAGGAAAATGAAAAGTCCACCACTCTTTCCTAGTAATCCAAGAATGCCCAGCCCCATTGATGAACAGGGATCTGCTTACCAAACTCGGGGCTAGAGTAACCTTTAACCCTGATGGTCCCCAAGTGGATGTTCTAAAACCTTCAGTAAAAACTCCCATAGTCACAGAATTGACATTGTCTGTAGAAGATGAACATCAACACTTCGTGCCCCCTAGGACTGATCAAAGAGGCAAACTACAACAGAAATGGATAAAAGATTATCCTAAAGCCTGGGCAGAAACTGCTGGGTTAGGTCTAGCCATAAAACAACCTCCAATAGTAGTAGAATTAAAAGCCTCTGCCTCTCCAATCAGTGTTAAACAATATCCTCTAAGCAAAGAAGCTAAGGATGGGATAAGTCCCCATGTTCAGAAATAATTGGCCCTTGGTGTCCTAAGGCCCTGTCAATCAGCCTGGAATATCCCCTGCTACCAGTAAGACAGCCAGGAACTAGGGACTACAGTTCTGTTCAAGACCTAAGAGACATCAACAACAGAGTTCAGGACATTCAACCCACAGTACCCAATTCATATAATTTGCTTAGCACTCTGAATCTGGAGCGGGAATGGTACACTGTGCTGGACTTAAAAGATGCTTACTTCTGCTTGCCCCTACATAAGGACAGTCAGTTGCTGTTTGCTTTCGAGTGGATAGACACAGAAACTGGAACATCTGGCCAACTAACCTGGACTAGACTCCCACAGGGGTTCAAACCCCCCCCCACTCTCTTTGATGAAGCCCCCCACAGGGACATAAATGACTTCAGAACTGCACACCCCGAAGTCACCCTACTCCAATATGTGGATGATCTGCTACTGGCAGCGGACACCAAGGAGAACTATGAGTCTGGGACCCAAGCACTATTATCCGAGCTTGCTCGGCTTGGATATAGGGCTTCTGCCAAAAGGCGCAAATTTTTCAGCAAGAAGTAATCTTCCTGGGTTATTCTCTTAGGGGTGGCAAATGATGGATCACTGAGAACAGAAAACAAACCATTGTGCAGATACCACCCCCATCTAATAAGAGACAACTCAGAGAGTTTCTTGGGACTGCTGGCTTTTGCAGGTGATGGATTCCTGGGTTCGCCTCTCTGGCTGCCCCTTTATACCCGCTGATAAAGTGGAATGCCCAATTCCAATGGAATCCTGAGCACCAACAAGCTTTTGATAATGTCAAAAAAAGGAGCTGCTATCTGCTCCGGCCTTAGAACTCCCAGATATAGATAAACCCTTCACTCTCTACATCGAGGAAAAGAAAGGAATAACACGGGGAGTGTTCACTTAGACTTTGGGACTTTGGAAAAGACCGGTAGCATTCTTATCAAAAAAACTGGACCCAGTGGCTACTGGGTGGCCCTGTTGCTTAAGAGCTATAGCAGCGGCAGCGCTTCTAATAAAAGATGCTCATTAATGAACGTTGGGACAGAAGCTAACCATTATAGCCCCCCATGCCCTGGAGAGCATCATCTGTCAACCTCCAGAGAGGTGACTATCAAACTCCAGAATAAACCACTACCAGAGCCTCTGGATTAGCAAAGACAGAATAACTCTTGGACCTTCTGCTCCACTCAACCTGGCTGCCAGAAGAATCATCAGGACCTGTTGCTCATGAGTGTCAACACATACTGGCAGAGGAAACCAGTATAGGACGAGACTTTTAGGATCCAGCCACTGCCTCACCCTGAAGTCGTATGGTTTACGAAAGAGAACAGCTTCCTCCAAGATGGTATGTGGCGGCTGGAGCAGCAGTAGTTAGAAAAACTAATGTCATCTGATCCTCTGGTCTCCCAGAAGAGACATCAGTCCAAAAGGCAGAACTGATTGCCCTTCCAAAAGCATTGGAACTAGCAACAGGCAAAAGGGCCACCATATACACTGATAGCCGCTATGCATTTGGCAATGCTAATGTGCACGGGGCTATTTACCAGCAAAGGGGGCTATTAACCTCCACTGGGAAAAAAATAAAGAACAAATTTGAGATCCTCCACCTTCTCTCAGCAGTGCAGGGCACTAAGAAACTAGCTATAGTGCACTGTCCAGGGCACCAGAAGGGAAACGACCTCGTTGCACTTATAAACAGAAGGGCAGATGAGGAAGCTTAATTGGCAGCCCTAAACGGAGTGACTCTGTTAACTTTTTCCACACCAGGGGGATCAACATTCAGGAGACTTGGCCACACTGGAACATTCAGGCAACTTATCATCTGAGGAGACAGATACAGAACTCTGGGACCCTACAGAGCCAAGTTTACAATTTCAAAAAGCCCACCTTTATGTCAAAGACGTACACTAGCTCACCCACTTAAGCTCAAAGAAGATATAGACACTCTTAAAGGACCGAAGAAAGGATTTATTATTGACTGAGTCACAGAGGAAAGAAATAGCTTAGCAGGTGACTAGAGCTTGTCAAGTCTGCCAATTAGTTAATGCTTACCCATCCAAGCTTCCTGCAGGGAAGCGCTTACGAGGAACCAGACCAGGACAATTCTGGGAAGTGGACTTTTCCTGAAATTAAGCCAGGAAGGTATGGACTTAAATATCCCCTATTCTTTGTAGATACTCTTTCAGGATTGGTTGAAGCCTTCCCCATGAAGAAAGAAACGGCTCAGACGGTGCTCAAAAAGATTCTAGAAGACATTTTTCCAAAGTTCGGCCTGCCTAAGGTAATAGGGTCCAATAATGAACCGGCATTCCTTGCCCAGGTAAGTCAGGGATTCACCAGGACCCTGAAGATTAATAGGAAGTTACATTGTGCTTATAGACCCCAGAGCTCAGGACAGGTAGAAAGGATGATTAGAACTATCAAAGAGACTTTAACGAAATTAAGCTTGGAGACCGGCATAAAAAATTGGACTATGCTCCTGCCTTAAGCACTGTTTCGTGCAAGAAATACACCCTCTGCCTCTTTGTGTAAACTCACCACTTATGAAATTCTCTATGGTGCCCCTCCTCCAGTAAGGGACCTAACCCCAACTCTGAGACTTAATGATTCCTTTCACACCCCCTTGCTTGACAGACTTAAATCCCATGAACAAACACAGCACCCAGCGATACCTGTGGAAACAGTTTTCCACTGCTTATCAGCCTGGAGACGAGGGAACCCCACATCGATATCAAGTGGGAGTCTGCGTCTACGTGAGACGTCATCAGGTATCATCCCTGGAACGCCACTGGAAAGGACCATACCAGGTGCTGCTTATAACACCTACAGTGGTGAAAGTGGATGGAATCACTTCCTTCATCCATGCCACCCATCTCAGGCCTGCGCCCTGTCCAGCCTCCGGCTGGAAACTGGAACAGACTGGTAACCTTCTCAAGTTGCGTGTCCGTCGTGTGGGTAGGGCTATGGATTCTTCCCCTGATCACCAGCAGTCCTAATCCCCATCAGCCTGTTCGGCAACAATGGCAAGCTATAAATCCTACTGGGCAAGTAGTGTGGTCTATTTCACATACAGCTCTCTTATGGACTTGGTGGCCATCTCTCTACCTGGACATTTGTCAGCTTGCCATAGGCCTCTCTGACTGGGATCTCCCTGACATAGAGGACCCCACACAGATTCCACTCAAACCCAAACCAGGGCAACATAGACCACCTTACCCCATGAATTATGGATATCATCTTCCCCAGCTCAGGTGTAAACTAGCCAGTCTTGATTTTTATGTGTGCCCAGCTGATTTCCGAAGTCGCAAACAGGCCCAAACCTGTGGAGGACCCAGTGACTTTTATTGTAGATCTTGGGGTTGTAAACAAACGGGAGCTACATGGTTGAACCCAAACTCCCCAGACAGTATCATTCAGGTAGGAAAAAATGACACCTGGTTTGATCCCAAGAAATGTGCCGCTAGCCAAGTTGTGTCAAAAACTCGCTGTGGAAAGAATAGTCTATGTTACCCCCTCAATATAACTTTCACTTCCAAAGGAAGGGGCTACCTCAGAACAACATGGTCTATGGGAAATACGTGAGAAATGCGATTCTATATTTATGGCCCTCGTTATGACGTTGGTCACTGGTTCACCATCCTGCTTAAAAAGGAAGAAAATCCCACAGCAATAGGGCAAAATCCCCTCAAGCCAGGAATTAAGCCTCCAAAACCTCCCATGCCTAGATCTACCAGAACCCCTCTACCATCTCATACTTCCCAGTTTCCATCTTTGCCTACTTCCCCAGTCCAGAGTACAGCTGACTCTTGCCCCTGGGAACTAATTAAAGGAACCTTAATTGTACTGAACTCCACACAGTCAGAACTCCTTGCATTTCAACCCATGTATTTGACAGCTTTGTAAATTATCGTGTAATGGTGCAGATACTCCCCAGGGTGCTTTATTATGATGCAGAATCATTTTAAGGTCTACTAGGGGGACAAACAACCTGATTTTGCTGGCATCCAGTGTCCCTTACTCTAGCCATCCTATTGAGGATAGGAGCTGCTGCAGGAGTGGGTATGGGAACAGCTGCTATGATCCATGGGTCACAACAAATGGCCTGATAAGAAACAGCAATAGATCAAGACTGGAAGACATTAGAGACCTCCATCACAGTGCTGTAGGAATCCTTAAACTCTATCTCTGAAGTTGTTTTACAGAACAGGTGAGGATTAGACCTCCTCTTCATGAGGGAGCGGGGCCTCTGTGCTGCACTGAGAGAAGAATGTTGTTTTTATGCTGACCATACTGGAGTTGTAAAAGAATCCATGAGTAAATTGAGAAAATGCCTTGAAGAGTGCCAGAGAGAAAGGGAGATTCAACAAGGGTGGTTTGAGTCATGGTTTACCCAGTCCCCCTGGTTAACTACACTCCTATCAGGCTTAGCTTGACAACTGATCATCCTTATGGTGTTGCTAACTTTGGGACCTTGTTTGCTTAACCCCATAGTTTCCTTTCTCCAGGCTCAAATTGGGCAGGAAAAACTCATGGTAATCAGACAGAAATACGCTCTACTGGCAGAAATAGACTGTGAGACCCCGCAATAATTATGATTCATTGCTTTTAAGATTAAATATAGTAAGAAAAAGGAGTGGGAAATGAAAGAATAAAAGAAATTAAAATTGAAACTTAAAGAACCAGGTTTTGTAAAGTTTCCAAGCTGCACTCAGAACCTGAAATTCCTGTGGCAGTTAAGACAATTCCCGAAACTGCCAATTAGATGTGTGTTGAAATCTTCCCTGACCACCTAGTTACTAAACAACCCCTTCCCAGAAACCGTGCAGCTCATCAGGTATACATCTCAGGGCTTCAACCAATCAGTTTAAACGTATACCCCTTCTCAGGGCTAACCAATCACCCCCTGTCCGACCTCTTCCTGCCAATGAATATGCTAATCATGTTTTTGGGTTGTTATTTGATTTTCCCGTGGTATGTTGATTTGCTAAAGGAGGCTATGATGTATGCAAAGTCCCTGCCCTCTCTAAAGAATGTAAATAAACTCTGCTCAAGTTGTTCTTGGGGCTCTTTGTTCTTTGCTCCTCTGAAGATAGCTCTGAGCCGCAGCATGCTGGACGCCCAATAAACCCTTTGCTGTGGCATGAGACAGTCTCTTGGTGGTCTTTTCCTCCGACTTTTGACCGACCTTTTTACCTATGAAGGACCTGAGAGAGCAAAAGTCAAATCCATGTCAACTTCCATGTCAAACAACCTGGTCAGAATGAAGGAATGTGTCTGAATCAGCCTCTCTCTTCTTAATGTAGATTAAATGGACCAAACCAGGCCTGTGTACAGAGCTGTTCCCAGATGCCTATGGTTGATATACCATTCTAACTTGTGAAAGTGTCACAGGAAGTAGGGGCAGCCTCCATCTCATGGGACGATTGGAAGCAACTGTTAGGACAAAGTGGTTTTCCATGGCAGTGACCTCATTCAGTTCCTGAAGGAAGTGACCTACCACACTTACTTGGTGATGGAACTCTCTGAACATGGGATCCAGGAAGCCATGCACCCAGAGCAAGTCTTAGTTTCAGTCCCAGTGGTCTCAATTGTTTGAATTTACCAAAGACAGAGTCATTGTTTCTTGATACCTACTTATGAGATGATGCTCAAATTTCAGGAGAGCTCTGAAGAGCGGCTTTTTCTGAGAAAGCAGGTAGTGGCTCAACCATGGCTCCTGACAACTTCAAAAAGTTTGCAAAGAAGACCAGATCTGAGATAGGACAGGCCATTTCGTGGGAACATAGTATGGCCCACCAGTCAGAGGACACTCAGGATAGTCACAGTCATACTTGGGGGAAGGAGGTGCTGTTGTGGGTGTCAGTGTGAGTTTGTGGTTTTGTCTCATGTTCTGAGAATAGGTAGGAATGGCGGTTTGTATGTTTGGACTGGAAAGTTTCTAGAAAGTCGTTTGACAACACGAGTGTTTCTATGTCTGTGTATCCCACTGTATCCGTGGTTGTAGACATTTGAAATGCGAATGCATCAATGGTTGTGTCCTGTCTAGTATAAAGCTTCCCAGCATTCTTCCCACCCAATTTAAGAATGGAGTGCGGCTTGCCTAATGGATGGTGAACAGCTACTATCTTCCTAAGTTTCTCTTTTCTTCCTGAATACTGGCCACTCTCCAGAGTATCCTCATGGTTTTGTTTCCAAGATATGTACCACGTCCAAGCTCTGTTATATGGCCATGTACTGGATAGCTGAAGGGAATGGGAGCATCTCAGAAAACTCAGATATCAGTGTGACCAGTAAAGTCTCAGTGGAGAAACCATGCTTTGGGCCATTTGCCTACTTATGTTTCTATTACCCTGAATGTCAGGAAGGTCTTTGCCTCAGGCCACCCCTTTGTGAAGCCTGAAGAAAACAGTTTTCAAATGGAAATGAATGGGCATCACCTGTGGCTCTTTGCTTAATTGCTTTGGAAAGGGATGTGTCTGGAACAGCCACTTGGCCTGGTGTGGTGGCAGTGGCTTAGATTCTCAGCACCTGATGGATCTAAAGAAAGTTTCCAAGTGTGCATCCAAAACCAAAATGGCCGAAAGAGCAGTCATTGTGTATGAAGTCTCTCACTTTCCTCTGTAAGCTTCCTGAGCTAAATCAAGTGAGAATAGGGATCATTTGGGTCAAATCAGTTCTTCAAATCCCTGCAGAGGCTAGTCGATAGGGGCTTGAGTTTTCTATGACACCAATTCACATAAAGAATCTATACCAGACAGTCATTAGGCCTCAAATTGGAGAAGCAGATCAGATATAGGGCAGGCCTATTTGATCACTCTTGGTTCACAGCAAGGGTATCCAGGCCACCCTGACTTTAGGCAAATGAGGGGCAAGGGTGCTTATTTTGAACAGTGTATTGGGCTGTGCCCTTCATGGAAACCTCCAGCCAGAGTTTATGATGAGTGTCTATGTGGAAGAAGATGAGGAGCATGTGGGAGTGCTTTAGTTTTAATTGTGGTCATTTGTGTGGTGGTTGTAAGAGATGCCTGGGTCCACCTGGGCTTGAACTCTGGTGTGATTCCTCTTAGAGAATGCGTTATGGAACTGACTTCAGAGAAGTATTGCCATGAATTGTGTTGGGATTTTAGGAGGCCACACATGAGAGTCGCCCTTGGACACTGAGATCTAAGCCCAGAGTGGCTTTCCACAGAGCACTGGGAATCTCAGCCAGGATATCACATGATTTTATTCTGAAAGACTTGGAAGCCATAGTTGGGAGTCAAAACACACATGGACCTTACATTGTAGACCTCAATGGGGCTGGCTTCATGTGACCTTTTGGCCAGTCTTTGGGAACCCTTGCCTGTGAGAGTTCTCTAGATTATTCATTGAAATGTGCTTCCTCTAAATTTAATGGTTCCTTAATGAATTGAAACCCACAGTTTCTCCAACTTCATCTTTGAAAATGGCTAGATAAATACCATGAAATTTTTGAACTTCCCATGGCCACCTGCCACTGGAGAACCTTTGGATGTACAGTTTCTGATCCTGAGTGTACCAGACAGTGCCTTGATTGACTGGATTTTATGAAAATGGTGTAGAACAGCAATGCCAGCAAGTTGGGGCCTGCTGAGTAGTGGGTCAAGAGCTGTTGTGTGCAGTTGTGTGATAAAACATCTGTGATCGGGACATGTGATTCTGGCATTGACTTCCAAATGACTTGTGGCTGACATGTTACAGTCAGGAATCACTTATATGTCTGAAACCTCTCCATAAAAGGCATTTTGTTATAAGGAGACGTTTCAGGGCAATGTTCAGAATCAGGTTGCTATGGGCAAAGGGACAAGCTATGTGGGATAGAAGCCTGGTTGGTGCATTCTCCTGCAGACCCTGACCCACCACACGTGACAGGACTCCCTCCAGCACTGTGTCCCAGTTTAACTCATTGCATTTCATGAAGCAAATACCAAACTCCCAGTGCAGTAGAAAGAAACACCATGAAAAGTGGAGGATGACCAAATGGCTTCACAGTCCACATGCAGAGGCACTTAGCTTTCAGTGGCCACAGTTTACCTACAGAGAGAAGTCAGCACTGCTGCCTCATGTTCGCTGAAAAAATTGAAACAATGTCCTCCAGGTCTCATAGATGTAGACCCAGCTTTGATGGTCTCATTTGAATGGAAGCTAAAGCTTCTGACAACAACATATATGTCGAGTGCCCATCGTCAAAGGCAGTTTCTCAAGAAGTCTTTAGTCCGGCAGAGCTCCAGGTTTGTGTAGTGTTTACCTTTTAGACCAGGTTGCAAGAAAAGACCACTGACTCCAATTAAAATCAGATTAAAGCAAGCTTATTATCTCCAGCACCCTGGCTGCCTCTCCCTCCCAAAACGTCGGGAACAGGAGAGCTGCCCAGCTTTATAGCCCAGAAAGTTACACAAAAGTGGGGTTACAAATAACAGAATTCTGACAAGCATCACACTAATGGTAGTTTACATTTTTGTTTGCTGGCTCCGACATCAGAATTTATGAGGACCATTAGAGCCTCAGAGAGTGTCGTCTGGCCAAGGAAGGCCAATATTTATGAGGTGTCAACAAAGTTTCAGAGAGGGCTGTTATCTGGTCAGAGAGCCAGGCATGGGTGAGTTCAAGGCACGGGCAGGCATTCCAAGCAGGTTCAGAATTTGGTGTAATTTATAGTTAAGCCAAAATTATCTTTTCATGGCTTTGTGGCAAGATGGCTCCCAATTTTAATAAAAGATCAGGTTGGGTCAATCATTCCCCCCTTTTCTAATGTGTTCCTTTCATATATTTGATTGGGTAGGAAGAGCACTGTGGGAATTTTAATCCCTCAGGTAACAGTCTCCCGATTTTTTGAACTCACCCAGAAACAGGTCTCCCTGATTTTACCTGACTTAATTAATTACTTATATTGATATTCTATTTATTTTTGTCTCCATTGTTGTAAGAAGAGAGGCGTCACTCATTTAGACTTCTTCTGAGCTGAGAGAGGGTGATGTGAGGGGGCACCGCCTGAGGGACATTAGTTGCCTTTTAGAAGTCAGTTAGGTTTGAAGTCTGGATGGGGAAGAACAGGTAGTAAAGCCATCCGGGGATGGGTTCTTCTATGAGAGAAACAAAAAAACATGAGTACTTAATAAATGTTGTAGCAGCTGGAACATGTCACTGTATAGAAGTTCCCTCACCAGTCTTTAATATCCCCAGTTATCAGGACTGTCAACTTAATATTTAACTTTTAGTGTTACATTTGTCCCTCCCCATAAGATTCAGTTTAATAATTTAATGTCATCTGATCTTGCAAAATACTTTTACTAGTATGACCTCTGTGTCTAATAGAGAAACCTTTAATTCTCTTACTCATTGCTGGATAATCATACTAACAAATACCAAGCCTATGTGTTTAGGTTAAGAATATCTGTAGGCCTTAAACTAAAAACTTCTGCCTCTGGCAGATAATCTTGATAGTCTCTTTTTATAGTTATCAGGCATTCCTGTCTGAGAATCCTTCTTTGTAGCCTCCAGTCTTACTTATTTTGGGAGGCTAACATAAAGTGTATACCTTAAAATATTATTATTACTATTATTATATAAAATGCCCAGGAATGGCTGTAATTTGTTTTTAACTGTCTTTTCTAAGTGTTTAAGATGAAGCAGTCAAACTGACTTTTGTTTCTATCTATAGTGAATAGTCAGCTGAGCTTTTATGGGAGTCATTCCTGGGGAAACTTGAGAGCAGCTTCTCAGTTCTGCTAGTGCCATTTGCGCTAGGTGGGTCCAGGTCTTGTTTGACCATGTGGCTTCCCTCGGAAGCATCAGGGATGTCTCCCTTCTCTGATGACTCTCCTCTTCGTAGCAAATGCACTGATTGGCTTTCTGTTCTCCAGTGGTCTCATTAATCTCCCTGATCAGGAAGTTATGTGGTTCAGAGTTGCAAAGCTCTTTAGAGAAGTTCGCTGTTCCCTGGATACAGACTGACTCAGAGGGCAAGAGCCAAATATTGGTTTTCTTGTCCCTTTTCATATAACTTTAATTTTAAATCCTAATCTTAAACATCCATCAAATAAATTTTAACAGACTTATATTAAGAGTACTGGGCTTTAATGTCTATAATTTAAAATTATTTATCTTTTTATTATTTGGGATCTGTATTATTCTGTCTGTCTTGTAGGTGATGGCTAATTATCTTAAATTAACCAATGTTGTGTTATTAAAGCAACACTTCTGTAAAACACTAACAGGGAATCTTTATATCACCCATAAGGAAATTACAAAATAAAATTAACAACAGTAAACAAACTTAGTTCGTGTAATAGCTACCCTAAAATTTTTGGCTGAGTTATACATTATATCCTCTGTTTGAGATGCTAGTAATATTGACAGGAAAAAAAAACTTTTGAAAATATCTTTAAATGAAATAACATCTGACCTACTGCTTTCGTAGTCATTCTCACATAATAAGATGGGACACAGAGCCTTATCTCAGGTAAGGAAGGGCTCTTTATTAATCTTAAGTGTTTTAATTCTAAAGCTAATCTTTGTTTTTTAAATATCATTTTACAAAGTTTACATAAATTGTTTGAGGTCACATGAACATTAGCTAAGACCATATGATATAGCATTTAAAACATGAATTAAAAAAAGGCTGAAAGTTTTTAACCTTTACATAGATTAGGCTCTCATTAACTTAAAATACATTTAAATTGTTCCCCAATATAAAAAGTAACATAAAAGTTTACATATCTTATTGACAACACGTAAATAAATCCCAATATATATATATATTTTTTTACCATACAACTTCAGAACACCAGCTTGATATAATGCTCTTTTAAAGTTTCTACCTTACAGACTTGTGTACCTGGAAGATATGAGCACATTAATAGCATCACAATTGCATTGATTTTTCTACATTAACCAAGTTTAGCTTTTAAAGAAATGGCAGTACAGTGCTCTAAAATAACAGTTCTTATTTAATCAGTTGTTTAATTTTTATGGTTGCTTGCTCTAGAAAAGTAAAACTTAATAACCACAATGTTATGGGTAAACTTATGTTTTAAGAAATTTTTGTCTCTTTAACACATGACTGATTTTTACAATCTTATACAGACTTTAGGACAAATTTATACAGACCTTAGTAAATCAATCAGATATCTAACAAAAGTACTCATGAATGAGTAATCCCATATCAAATTTACTTTACTTATTTATCAAAATATTAGACAAATGTATTGAACAGTCTACCATTTTTTGTTGAAGAAAAAGTCCTAGAACCAAGGCATATTAGACCTTTTGTCGGCATTAATATTTTATTATATTTTTGAACACCTAGAAAAACTTGTAAGGTTAAATTTAAAGACATTTATTTTTATCTGTTTATCCGATTTAAATTGTACCAATTAAATCACTTGAATTAAAGATCTTTGGATCCACGTTTTAAAATTTGTTTTTATGAGTGCTTTTTTTATGAGTGCTCCTTATATGTGTTAATTTGTATAACATATATATGATATAGGGATATATGTATATATAGACATACAACACATAACAAAAGTGTGCACACATAATAATAGTAAAGGCCTTGTAGCTTTTTGCAGTTGAAATCTCCATTGCAATGTTTCAAAAACTCCACTGTTGGTCAAAGATAGAGCTGATCAGAAAAACATTAACCTAGGTCTGTAGGATCAAATTCATGAGCTCAAAAAAAGAATACAGAATCTAAGGAAAAAAAATAAGAGTCCTAGAAAAAATGACTGCCCAGTAATTAATAAATACCATACAATTTACCTTTTTTCCTGCCTTAGGCCTCAGATCACTCTCCTACTGAGCTTGCAGGCTTCTTTCATTTGCATTTCAACAAAAGTCCTGGCTGAGGTCTGAAAGGAGCAGGGAAAAACTGCTATTCTGAGCAGACACCTCAGGCCTAAGGCATTTTAACCATAATTTTGAGGTTCGGATGTTGAAAATTATGATACAATTTTAAGATGAAATTCACAAAATTTTATATCTTTACATCTTGTTTTGTCAACAGATACCATACTATGATTTACTATCCTTGTCCAAATTAATGCACTGGTACACACTGTGATATTTTCTCAGTCTACCCAATTCAAAATTAGTGACAAATAAAACTGAATGTTTGGGAAGTTACTTGCCAACTTGGAAGTAGAGTGCTTTAGTTTTCCATCCTAAGTATTTAAGTTATCTGGCATGAATTATCTGAAATCATAAACTAAACAATTACCTAAACCCGACTTTTAACTGCAAGATTGAGCAATGCTACAAAAACCCATCCAGATACCAGATTGTTACAATAAAACATCATCATTTAGACACACATTGAACTAATATCATTCCCAAGAAACAATTTATAATATCAGCACATTATTGCACATGTCTTAAAGGGCCAGAAACAAAGACACAAGACAGACAGAAAGAAGCTCCAGACTATGGCTGACAGACAGAAGCCTTAAAAATAGAGCAGATAAGAGAAAAATTTCCTACACCAGTGGCAGGATAGATGTCCTCACAAGGGGATCAGATGTTTTCACAGAGGGCAACCTGAATTGTAATATCAAGGGTTTCCATGGTGACTTTACTGCATTTAGTGTCCCCTTTTTCTTTTTCTTTTTTTTAAGAAGACAGAGGTGGCATAATCCTTACAGTGCAGGGAACGAAGGAAGGAATTCCTTGAAGCAGCAGGGCTTTGGTAGATGCTGGGAGTCCCTCAGTCCCTCCTTTTACTTATGGGACTAGCTCCTCTGGTTTGGTTCCACCCCAATCTCGCTCCATCTCCTAACATTTCAGTAGTCAGCTCTCAAAAAGTTCCAGGGTCGGGGGGTTATCAAAATTTGTAACTTAAATTTCGGTTTCTGACCTTGAAGCGAATTAATACCTATTTAATAATGAGGACAAGGTTTGAGAAAAATAAAAAGGGAGGTTTGCTGCTTTGCTAACAAAGCAGAAACACAGGGGACTCTGCCCAAAGGTTGTGACTCTCTTGAACTGGAGCAACAAGGGGTTTTAAAGGAGTTTCCATTGTTAACCTGGGAGATACTCTGTTCCTTGGTGGCCAGCAGGCATTGCCCTCTGCAGTGGGTGAGTTCCAGGCTGCCAGCTAGGGGCTTTTCTCATCCTGCTTAACAAAGGGGGGTAAACTTCATCACAGTTTTTTAGAACACAGTCCAAAGGGTGTCAGGCTTACTTGCTTTATTACCCATTTTTACGTCCAATATCCTTAAGTTTTTACCACAGAAATCAAACAACAAAATGCACAAAAACAAACAAACAAAAAACATATAGAACACAAAACAAAACACAAAGAAACAGAAACCTGGTGAAGATACAGAAAAACTGAGGAGCAATGAAATGTCTTGCTGAAGCTCCGGGGTAGGAGCTCCTGCGTGCCCGGCTGCACCTTTCTACCCTTTCAGAGAAATTCCATACAGAACAGAACAGAGGACAGAACATTTCTTGTTACTGTCCTGGACAGGAGTACATGTGAGCGTCCCCAGGCCACCTCTCTGTAATCAGAAGACATCTCCCTTAACCAGATATCAGATGTTATAAAGGCACCACCTACCAATGGAGGCCTCCTCCACCAGGTGCTTGCTAATAGTTTTAGTGTGATGGTTCACTGCAGTGCTCCCTGGACCGAAGGCTCACTCCAAGGCTTTGGAACTTGGCTCTCCAGCCCTGAGCCCTGGAGGAAAGGCCAGCATCAGAATTTCCAGCAGTCTGGTCTTGTGATCTGGTCAAGTCATCTCGCTGGGGAACTCCAAAATGTTAGACCAGGATGCAAGAAAAGACCTCTAACTCCAATTAAAATCAAATTAAGGCAAGCTTATTAGTTCAACCGGCTAGGCTGACTCTCCTTCTCAAAACGGCGGGAAAAAGACAGCATCCCCACCTTTCCTACACCCCAGCTTTATAGCCCAAAAAGTTACACAAAAAGGGAGTATCAGAAAACAGAACTTTGACAAGCATCACACTAACTGTAGTTAACATTTTTTATTTGCTGGCCCCAGCATCAGAAATTATGAGGACCATTAGAGCCTCAGAGAGGGTCGTTGTCTGGCCAGGGAAGGCCAATATTTATGAGGTGTCAGTAAGGTTTCAGAGAGGGCTGTGATCTGGTCAGTAAGACAGGCATGGGTGAGTTCAAGGCATGGGCAGGCATTCCAAGCAGGTTCAGAATTTGCAGTAATTTATAGTAAAGCAAAAATTATCTTTCCATGGCTTTAAGGCAAGATGGCTCCCAATATTAATGAAAGATCAGGTTGAGTGATCACCCCTGTCCCTTCCTTTTGGAAACTCCTCTACCACCTCCAAGGTTGTGAACTCCTGATCATTTTCCATTCCAGATAAGTATTCACAGAATTTCTAACTCTTATCCTCTAATTGTGTCTTACTTGGGGCAAAGGTAATGTCAAAGCATTGTTCTGGATGAGAGTGGGAAGATTATTGTATATCACATATTTGCATACACATTGGATTCATTTTCCAATTTTCCATTTGAAATACTGAATTCCTGACACTAACCCATACCCTACTAGACTCTGACTAATAATCCTAATATGATGGTGAAACATAACCCAAGCAGAATAGAAATACAAGTCGTTCAGAGGAGGCATGGTGTGTAGTTGGAATTGCCTTTTGCATTATATAGTATAGGAGCTATAAATCTAGTCAATTTTTTGTTGAAATAATTCTACATGTGTTTTTAAAGTTAACAAATATGGGAATCCTGTCTCCCTTTCTCTGTAGCACACGTATTTTTATATGCACATAGAGAATCCTACCTGGTATCACACATACATACTTGTGAGGTGGCTGAATTGGCAGATACAAATTGTGAGAAGAGATCACTACTCCTAAACGCTGTTTGAACTGAAAATTCAACCTATGGGTGAGCTTCCTAGTTCAATAACATTATACATAAATCCATGTTCAGTAAAATGAATATTTTTGCATCTGTGGATTATATATATATATATATATATATATATATATATATATATATATATATATATATATATATATATCATGATGAATTTCGATTGGCATATACATGGCTACTTTTTTTTCTTTTTTTGGTTGTTCAAAACGTTACAAAGCTCTTGACATATCATATTTCATACATTAGATTCAAGTGGGTTATGAACTGGCATTTTTACCCCAAATAAAGTTTGCAGAATCACATTGGTTACATATCCACATTTTTACATAATGCCCTATTAGTTACTGTTGCATTCTGCTACCTTTCCTATACTCTATGATCCCCCTCTTTTCCCCTCCCATCTTCTCTCTCTACCCCATCTACTGTAATTATTTTTTCTCCTTGTTTATTTTCCCATTCCCTTCACAACCTGTTATATGTAATTTTGTATAACAATGAGGGTCTCCCTCCATTAACATGCAATTTCCCTTTTCTCTCCCTTTCCCTCCCACCTCATGTCTCTGTTAATGTAAATCTTTTCTTCCTGCTCTTCCTCCCTGCTCTGTTCTTAGTTGCTCTCATTATATCCAAGAAGACATTTGGTATTTGTTTTTTAGGGATTGGCTAGTTTCACTAAGCATAATCTGCTCTATTACCATCCATTTCCCTTAAAATTCCATGATTTTGTCATATTTTAGTGCTGCGTAATACTCCATGGTGTATAAATGCCACATTTTTGTTATCCATTCATCTATTGAAGGGCATCTAGGTTGGGCCCACAGTGCAGCAATTGTGAATTGTACTGCTAAGAACATCGATGTGGCAGTATCCCAGAGGTATACACTATTTTAAGGTCTTCAGGAAATAGTCCAAGAAGGGCAATAGCTGGGTCAAATTGTGGTTCCATTCCAAGCTTTCCCAGGAATCTCCATACTGCTTTCCAAATTGGCCACACCAGTTTGCGGGAACAGCTCTCCTCATAGGCCTGGTTTGGTCCATCTTCTCTACATTAAGAAGAGAGAGGCTTACTCAGACACAACCCTTCATCCTGAACAGGTTGTTTGCCATAGAAGATGACTTTTGGTCTTTCAGGTCTTTCATAGCTGCCTACATCTTCTCCAGGGATCAAATATGCATGGATCTTTGAGGTTCTCAGTAGGTGGCAGATCCCCTACATTGCTGTATTGCAAGACGAACCCTGTCCCTTCTCTTTTGTAAAGTTAGATTGAGAGAACAGTGTATGGTTAGGGTTTTAATAACATGTTCAATTTGGGTTCGGAATCATTCTGATGGATGAATAATGGTATTGGGAACCTGTGATATTTATAAAACTATAGAGGTGAAATATAAGTATGAAAACAGAAATCTAGGTAAGATTTGTAGCCCAGAAGGGAATGAGGCCCTTGATTGGGATACTTAGCTTTTAATTATGTTCTGCACGGTTGTCTCAGATAAATTGATAATCAATGGCATAGGACCTTGTACTTTGGAAGATTGATTGTAGAAGAGAACATCCACTCAAATTGGGATAGTGGGTAGGATAAGGAAGAGAGTCGGTAGGTTTAGGAAGAAGAGTGAGTATAAAATTTGGATCAAGTGTTCTTTAGCAATAGGGTTTCATTTATACAGTGAATGAAAATGTCAGCACATGCGAAGAGTCAGTCCCAATGATGAACTGCGGAAAATATAGGAAAGAAGATATCAATAGAGACATTACAAAATCAGGCAATTGTAAAGTGAGTGATAGGTTTAGACATTTTCAACAGGATCGAGATTGAATACATAATTTTAGGAAGAAACAAATATGTAGTCACCAATAGAAATGACATTTGAAAGCATTAGGCAAACTGGAAATGGAAGTTTTTAGTAATCCATATTCAACTTCCATTTAGGATTTGGTACAATCATAAGTGTGACCTTTGCATTTTGTGCCCAGAAAATTATTGTGATAAAATATATATGTAGATCATGTGACATGAGTATTTTTTACACCATTTCTGTGAGCAATATAAATTAGTATTGGGGGTACAAAGTGGTGTACCCTGTGTCTATGAATATAGAGATAATGCATGAATAGAACATACTGTAAATAAATAATATAACTGGTTACACTTTAAATAATGGATTGAATTGTTATCTGAAAATATATAAGAAATCATATATTGACATACAATCATTAATTCCAACCAGTTATATATCTAATTGTAATCTTAGGGTTATTTTTTATCATGAAGTGTGTGTGAGTTTTGCTTCAAAAGTGATTATGGATCGAAAATAATGTGTTTGGAAAGAAGTCTCATGAAATTACCAATCAAGAAATATGGAGGAATCCATGTGTTCTGAAGCAGGAAGTGATTGAAAGTGAAACAAATGCCTATAAATTTGCTAAATTGTGGATGAAATATATATCCTGTGATGTGCATAAACTGATGAAATAGTATGTACCAGTGTTGAATAAAAATGAACGTCAAAATACACATCATGTACCATAGGAATCTACTTGCATTGATGTTAAACTGGGTCAGTTACTGTACAAATATTAGGATTCGCGTGCATCATTCACCGAAGTTAGTTTTCTTTTTTTTTTTAAATTTTTATTTATGCTTGTTCAAAACATTACATAGTTCTTGATACATCATATTTGTCACTTTGATTCAAGTGGGTTATGAACTCCCATTTGTACCCCGTATACAGATTGCAGAATCACATCAGTTACACATGCATTGATTCACATATTGCCATACTAGTGTCTGTTGTATTCTGTTGTATTCTGCTGCCTTACCTATCCTCTACTATCCCCCCTCCCCTCCCCTCTCCCACCATCTTCTCTCTCTACCCCCTCTACCTTAATAAATTTCTCCCCATGTATTATTTTTCCCTTTCTTCTCTCTTCCTCTTGTATGTAATTTTGTATAACCCTGAGGGTCTCCTTCCATTTCCATGCAATATCCCTTCTCTCTCCCTTTCCCTCCCACCTCTCATCCCTGTTTTAATGTTAATCTTCTTCTCATCCTCTTCATACCTATTCTGTTCTTAGTTAATCTCCATATATCAAAGAAGACATTTGGCATTTGTTTTTAAGGGATTGGGTAGCTTCATTTAGCATAATCTGCTCTAGCGCCATCCATTTCCCTGCAAATCTATGATTTTTTGTCATTTTTTAATGCAGAGCAATACTCCATTCTGTATAAATGCCACATTTTTTTTATCCATTCATCTATTGAAGGGCATATAGGTTGGTTTCACAGTCTTGCTATTGTGAATTGTGCTGCTATGTACATCGATGTAGCAGTGTCCCTGCAGCATGCTCTTTTTAGGTCTTTAGGGAATTGACCGAGAAGGGGAATAGCTGGGTCAAATGGTGGTTTCATTCCCAGCTTTCCAAGAAATCTCCATACTGCTTTCCAAATTGGATGCACCAATTTGCAGTCCCACCAGCAATGTACAAGTGTACCTGTTTCCCCACATTCTCACTAACACTTGTTGTTTGACTTCATAATGGCTGCCAATCTTACTGGAGTGAGATGGTATCTTAGGGTGGTTTTGATTCACCTTTCTCTGACTACTGGAGATGGTGAGCATTTTTTCATGTACTTGTTGATTATATGTCCTCCTCTGAGATGTCTGTTGAGGTCCTCGGCCCATTTGTTGATTGGGCTATTTGTTATCTTATTGTTTAATTTTTTGAGTTCTTTGTATACTCTGGATATTAGGGCTCTATCTGAAGTGTGAGGAGTAAAGATTTGTTCCCAGAATTTAGGCTCCCTATTTACCTCTCTTATTGTTTCTTTTGCTGAGAAACAACTTTTTACTTTGAGTAAGTCCCATGTGTTGATTCTAGTTATTAACTCTTGTGCTATGGATGTCCTATTGAGGAATTTGAAGCCCGACCCCACAGTACGTAGATCGTAGCCAACTTTTTCTTCTATCAGACGCCATGTCTCTGATTTGATATCAAGGTCCTTGATCCATTTTGAGTGAACTTTTGTGCATGCAAGAGAAAGGGATTCAGTTTCATTTTGTTACATATGGATTTCCAGTTTTCCCAGAACCATTTGTTGAAGATGCTATCCTTCCTCCATTGATGCTTTTAGCTCCTTTATCAAATAGAAGATTGTTGTAGCATTGTGGATTAATCTCTGTGTCCTCCATTCTGTACCTTTGGTCCACCCGCCTGTTTTGGTACCAGTACCATGCTGTCATTGTTACTATTGCTCTGAAATTTAGTTTGAAATCTGGTATCGCTATATCGCCTGATTCACACTTCCTGGTTAGAATTGCTTTTGATATTCTGGATATTTTATTTTTCCAAATGAATTTCATGATTGCTTTCTCTATTTCTACAAGAAATGCCGTTAGGATTTTGATTGGCATTGCATTAAACCTATAGAGAACTTTTGGGAATATCACCATTTTGATGATGTTAGTTCTCCTAATCCATGAACAGTGTATATTTTTCCATCTTCTAAGATCTTATTCTACTTCTCTTTTTAGGGTTCTGTAGTTTGCATTGTATAAATCTTTCACCTCTTTTGTTAGGTTGATTCCCAAGGATTTTATTTTTATTTTTTGAGGATATTGTGAATGGAGTGTTTTTTTTTCTCATTTCCGTTTCAGAAGTTTTGTCACTGATATACAGAAATGCCTTTGACTTATGAATGTTGATTTTATATCCTGCCACATTGCTGAAATCATTTCTTAGTTCTAGTAGTTTTTTTTTTTTTTGTAGACCCTTTTGGGTCTTCTATATATAGAATCATGTCAGCTGCAAGTAGTGATAATTTAAGTTATTCTTTTCCTATTTTTATGCCTTTATATTTCTTTCATCTGTCTAATTGCTCTGGCCAGTGTTTCGAGAACTATATTGAATAGAAGTGGTGGTAGAGGACATCTCTGTCTTGTTCCAGATTTTAGAGGGAATGCTTCAATTTTTCTCCATTCAGAATAATGCTAGCCTGAGGCTTAACATAGATAGCTTTTACAATGTCGAGGTAAGTTCCTGTTATCTCTAATTTTTCTAATGTTTTGAACATAAAGGGATGCTAAGGGTCTATTGTTCTTATTTATTTTTCGCAGAACCAAGCTTTAGTTTTGTAATTTTTTCAATAGTTTCTTTTGTTTCAATTTTGTTGTTTTCCGCTCTGATTTTAGTTATTTCTTGCCTTCTGCTACATTTGCTGTTGTTTTGCTCTTCCTTTTCTAGGGCTTTGAGATGAAGTGTGAGCTCATTTATTTGTTGTTCTTTCCTATTTTTGAGGAATGATGTCAAGGTGGTGAATTTCCCTCTTAAAACTCCTTTCATTGTGTCCCATAGATTCCGATATGTTGTGTCTGTATTTTCATTTATCTCGAAGAATTTTTTGATTTTCTCATTTATGTCTTCTGTAACACATTAATCATTCAGTAAAATGTTGTTCATTTTCAATGTGATGTAGGATTTTTCCTTCCTTCTTTTTCATTGGTTTCCAGTTTCATTCCATTATAATCAGATAAAATTCATGGTATTATGTCCACCACTTTATATTTATTGAGGGTTGCTCTATGGCATATTATATGGTCTATTTTTGAGAAGGATCCATGTGCTGCTTAAAAAAAAAGTATATCCACTTGATGATGGTTGATATATTTTATATATGTCAGTTAAGTCTAGGTTATTGATTGTGATATTGAGTTCTATAGTTTCTTTATTCAACTTTTATTTGGAGGATCTGTCCAATGGTGAGAGAGGTGTGTTGAAGTCACCCATAATTATTGTGTTGTGGTCTATTTGATTCTTGAACTTGAGGAGAATTTGTTTTATGAACGTTGCAGCACCATTTAATGGTGCGTAAATATTGATAATTTTTATGTCTTGTTGGTGAATGGTTCCTTTTAACAGTATATAATTTCCTTCATTATCCCTTTTGATTAAATTAGTCATGAAGTCAATTTAATTCGATTTGAGGATGGCCACCCCTGCTTGCTTATGAGGACCGTGTGCATGGTATATTTTTTCCCAACCTTTCACCTTCAGCCTGTGTATGTCTTTTCCATTCAGATATGTCTCCTGGAGGCAACATATTGTTGGATTTGTTTTTTGAATCCAAGTTACAAGCCTATGTTGCTTTATTGGAGAGTTTAAGCCATTAGTGTTTAGAGCTACTATTGATATATGGTTTCTACTGCCATCCATGTTTGAATATTAATCGTTTTTTTAAATTTACTTTGTTTCTCCATGATTAGCTTTTCCCCCGCCCTCTGTCATTACTGAGGTACTTCCCACTGATGGTTTTGGTTGTTGTTTTTCATTTCTTCCTCGTGTAGTGTTTTGCTCAAGAGACTTTGCAATGGTGGTTTTCTTGCTGCAAATTCTTTTAGCTTTTCTTTATCATGAAAGATTTTTATTTCGTTGTCATACCTGAAGCTGAATTTTGCTGGATACAGAATTCTTGTTTGGCATCCATTGTCTTTCAATGTTTGAAATACGTTGTTCCAGGATCCTCTCACTTTCAGTGTCTGTGATGAAAAATAGGTTGTTAACCATATTGGTTTACCCCTGAATGTAATCTTCCTCCTTTCTCTTGAAGCTTTTAATGTTTTCTCTTTGTTCTATATATTGGATATCTTCATAACAATGTGTCTTGGCATTGGTCTACTGTGATTTTGTGTGCTCTGTGTCCTGTAAGCATCTTCAATTTGTATATCCGTTTCCTTTTTTATTTCTGGAAAATTTTCTGTAATTATTTCATTCAACAGGTTACTCATTCCCATGGTTTGAATCTCTGTACCTTCCTCTATCCAGATGACTCATAAGTTTGGTTTTTTTGTGTTATCCCATATCTCTTGGATGTTTTTCTCATGATTTTTTACCAGCCTTTCTGTGTTGGCTAGACTCTTTTCAAGATGATATATTTTGTCTTCATTATGTGACATTCTGTCTTCTACTTGCTCCCCTCTGTTAGTGATACTCTCAATTGAGTTTTTAATTTGGTTTATCGTTTTCTTCATTTCTAGAATTATTCTTTGAATTTTTATAATCTCTATCTCCTGATAAAGAAGATTAACTTCTTCTTTTATCTGTTTATGTAATTCATTTTCAATGTGTTCTTTCACTGTATTTATTTGCTCTCTCGTATCCTCTTTAAGGTTTCATTCCATCTGTCTAAGGTATTCCTTGAGTTTTTTATATGACCATTTTTCTGATGATTCTAGGTCCTCCTGAATATTTAGGTTATCCTTCATTGTTTGTACTCCTTTTCTTTCTTGCTTTTTTATGCTGCTCATGTTACTTCTTGTTTGTTTGAGTGCTGAGTTACTGCTTATTCTTATAAATTTATTTGAAGCTTGGGAGGAAAGATATTAGAAGGGATGGGAAGAAGTCACTAAAGAGAATGAGAATAGGCAGGTAGAATTCAAGGATGAGGGAATAAGAAAATTGAAAAGAAATGAAAAGACAAATGAAAAAAATAGAAAATAAAGAAAGAAATAATTTTTTAAAAATAATAATGATAATTAAAAATGAAAATTAAAATTTAAAATAATAATAATAATAGTAAAATTTAAAAAATAAAAACATTAAAATAAGTTAAAGAACAACAAAAAATGAAAATGAAAGAAAAAAAGAAAAAATAAAATAATAATAATAATAATACATGCAGTCATGGAGTTCAATTAACTTCTCTTCCAGTAGGTGGAGCTGTGCTCACTGGGCCAAGCTTCTCCTCTCAATAGGTGGGAACCAATCACTGTGCAGCAGCTCTTCCTCCCAGACTGGGCGGGTCTCCAATCCTGAGTGCCTAGGACCTTCTCTAGTGTTTCCTCAAGCCAGGCTCCGCTCAACTGTGACACTCACCACAATACTTGCTACACGTCAGGTCTCTGTTCCTGGTAGTCCTGTTTTCATCAACGCCTGCCACTCTCTCCCTGTTTGCCTCCCTCAGACCCTAAGTTTGTAGAGCTTGGGGCTGGGAACCCCCAGCGAATTTGCTTGCTCTCTGGTATCCATGCCCACATTAGCTGGTGTAAGAGACCTCAGTTGTCAGCACTGGTGGGAGCGGTAGCCGGGAATTCCATGCCACGAGTCCCACAGCACACATGATTCCCTCGGTCTGGCCATCTTTCTCACGGGAGACCTGGGAGGGCCCCTTAAAGAGAGCTGGAAGGGGCCCTTAATGTTTCCCCACTGTGTGGAGAGAGATGCATAGGGAATTACACACCTGTCGTACTGGTTTCAATAAAGTTATCTCCTCTGCCCATGACGTCAGTTCTCTTCCATGGTGGTATCCCATGCAAATGGTGACCGTTCATTCCTTTTGCCAGGTGACCAATGCAACGGATGGGTCCTGACTGTGTCTCCGAAGCCCCATTTCAATTCAGTGGCCTTTTACCTCTGTAAATTCAGAAGGGCCGACCAGTTATTTCAGAGGGAATGTTAGTTCTGAGACACAAGAAGCAGGCAAATCTGAGCTTCTATGCAGCTGATCCGGGCTCTGTGTGTTTTCTGAGGGGCCCAGACTGTTCGCACCAGATCCATGTCAGGTCAGCATTGCCTAGTGATTCTGAACAAACAGCATTTAGACAGTTTATGACTCCCTATGCCTGCGCAGCTTAAGAGGTCCGAGACTTGATTTCTCCATGTTCGCCACCATGTTGGATCTCCTATATTGCTACTTTTTAATGTCTGTGCGTGTGCGTGCATATATATATATATATATATATATATATATATATATATATATATATATATTATACTCTCCAGATTTTTCAAAATATGAAATATATCCCTAAATTCATTCATATTCATATATGTGGATTTATAACAAACTTTCCACAAGATTATACTCAGAAATAATCATCCACCTGAAATACATATTTCTTTCCTAGTACTGAAAAGTAACTTCATAGAATGGTGCATACAAACTCTAATATTTCTACAGATACTAACCCAGTGTAACATCAATGCAAGTAGATTCCTAGGGGACATGATGTGTATTTTGACGTTCATTTCTATTCAACACTGGTACATTACTATTTCTTCAGTTTATGCACATCATAGGATATATATTTCATCCACAAGTTAGAAAACTTATAGGCATTTGTTTAATGATCAGTCACTTCCTGCTTCAGAATACATGTATTTCTCCATTTTTCTTGACTGGTCTTTTCATAAGACTTTTTCCAATCACAATATTTTCATTTTTCATTATCTCTTATGAAGCAAAACTCAAACACCCTTCATGATAAACCATAATCCTAAAATTACCATTAGATGTATAACTGGTTGGAATGAATGATTATATATCAATATAAGATTTCTTATATATTTTTAGATATCAATTCAATTCATTATTTAAAGTGGAACCAGTTAAATTATTTATTCACAGGATGGTCTATTCATGCATTATCTCTATATTCATAGACACAGGGTACACCTCTGTGTACCCCTAACACTAATGTATATGTCTTCAAAATATTGCTCCCAGAAATGGTGGAAGAAATACTCATGTCACCTGATCCACATATATATTTTATCACAGTAAAATTCTGAACAAAAAATGTAAAGGTCACACTTATGATTGTACCGAAGTCTAAAAGGAAAGTGAACATGGATAACTAAAAACATCCATGTGAAGATTGCCTAATGCTCTCAAATGTCAATCCTATTGGTGACAACATATTTGTTTCTTCCAATGATTATATATTCAAACTAAACCCTGTTGAAAATGTCTAATCTTATAACTCACTTTATACTTTGCCTGATTTCATAATGTCTCTATTGATACCTGCTTTCCTACTTATTTTCCCCAGTTCATCGTTGTGACTGACTCTTCACATGTGCTGAAATTTTCATTCATTCTCTAACAGAAACCCTATTGCTAAAGAACTTTTGGTCCAAATCCTATACTCACTCTTCTTCCTAAACCTACCGACTATCTTCCTAATCCTACCGACTATCCATTTTGACTGGATGTTCTCTTCTACATTAAATCTACCAAGGTACAAGGTCCTGTGCTTCAAATCATACCTAGATTTCTGTTTCCATACTGATATTTCACCTCTATATTCTTGTAATTATCGCACGTTCTCAATACCATTATTCATCGCCCAGAATGATTCCTAACCCAAATTGAACCTGTTATTAACCCTAAACATACACTGTTCCCTAAATCTCATTTTACAGAAGAGCAGCAACAGAGTTGTTCTTAAAATACAGGGAATTAGGGGACCTTCCACCTGCTGAAAACCTCAAAGGTCCATGCAGAAATGATACCTGGAGAAGTTGTAGGGAGGTATGAAAGACCTGAGAGAGTAAAAGTCCTATTCCAAGTCAAACAACCTGGTCAGGATAAAGGGATGTATCCGAATCAGCATCTCTCTACTTATTTTAGAGAAGATGGACTAAACCAGACCTGTGTGGAGAGCTGTTCCCAGGTGTCTATGGTTGATATACCATTCTAACTTGTGAAAGTGTTCCAGGAAGTAGGAGCAGCCTCCATCTCATGGGACCCTTGGAAGTAAGTGTTAGGACAAAGTGGTTGCCAAGGCAGTGGCCTCATTCAGTTCCAAAGAAAGTGACATACCTCATTTCCTTGGTGATGGAACACTCTGAACTTGCTATCCAAGAACCAAGACACCGAGAGGCAATCCCAGTCCATGTCCCTGTGGGCTCACTTGATTGGATTTTCCAAGGACAGAGTCAGTCTTTCTTGGTACCTCCTGATGTGAGTATAGCCAAATACCAGGAGAGCTCTGAAGAGATACTTTTCCTGTGAAAGCAGGTAGAAGCTGGCCACTTTATCCTGACAACTTCACAGAGTTGGTCAAGGAAACCAGATCTGATAGAGGACACGACATTTTGGGGAACATAATATGGCCCACCAGTCAGAGTTAACTCCGGAGAGTCACAGACATACTTGAGGGAAGGAGGTGCATTTGTGAGTGTGGGTTTGTTGTTTTGTCTCATGTTCAGAGAATAGGTACGAAAGGCGGTTTGTTTGATTTGAAGTGAATTGTTTCTAGTAAGTCGTTTGACAAGATGAGTGTTTCTATGTCTGTGTATCCCACTGTGTCCGTGGTTGTAGACATGAGAAAAGAGAATGCAACAATGGATGTGTCCTGTCTAGTAGAAAGCTTCCCATTATGCATCCTGCCTAATTTATGAATAGAGTGCGGCTTGCCTTATGGATGGGCAATACCTACTACCTTCCTAAGTCTCTGTTTTCTTCTGAATTCTGGCCACTCTCCAGAATAGGCTCATGGTTTTGTGTCCAAGATATGTAACAACTCCAAGGTCTGTGACATGGCCATGTACAGGATAGCTGAAGGGAATGGCAAGCATCTCAGAAAACTCAGATATCAATGTGACCAGGAAAGTCTCAGTGGATATACCCTGCTTTTGGCCTTTTGCTTACCTATTGTTCTGTTGCCCTGAATATCAGGAAGGTCTTTGCCTCAAGCCACCCCTTTGTGAAGCCTGAAGAAAACAGTTTTCAATTGGAAATGAATGGGCATCACTTGTGGCTCTTTCTTAATTGCTTTGGAAAGGGATGTGTCTGAATTAGCCTCTTGGCCTTGTATGTGGCTGTGACTTTGATTCTCAGCAGCTGATGGATCTAAAGAATGATCCCATGTGTGCATCCAAAACCATAATTGCCAAAAGATCAGTCATTGTGGATGAAGTCTCTCGTCTTCCTCTGTTAGGTTCCTGACTTCCATCAAGTGAGAATTGGTATTCCTTGGGTCAAATGAGTTCTTCAAATCACTGCAGAGGTGCTTAGGTTTTTGCATGACTCCAAATCACATAAAGAATCTATAATTGAAAGTCAGTAGGCCACAAATTGGAGAAACAGAGCAGTATTAACGGGAGGCTTATTTGATCACTCCTGGTTCACAGGAAGGGTGTCCAGGCCAACATGACTTTAGGCAAATGAGGGGCAAGGGAGTTTATTTGGACACTGTCTTTGGGTGAGCCATTCATGGAGACCTTCAGCCAGAGGTTACGATGAGTGACTATATGGAAGAAGATGAGGACCTTGTTTGAGTGCTTTGGTTTTAATTGTGGTCATTTGTGTGGTGGTTGTAAGAAATATCTTGGTCCACCTGGGCTTGAACTCTGGTTGGATTCCCCTTAGAGACTACGTTCTGGAACTGAACTCAGAGAAGTATTGCCATGAATTGTGTTGGGATATTAGGAGGCCACGCATGAGAGTCGCCCTTGGAAACTGAGATCTAGGCCCAGGGTGGCTTTCCACAGAGCACTGAGAATCTCAGCCAGGATAACACATGATTTTATTCTGAAAGACTTGGCAGCCATAGTTGAGTGTCAAAACACACATGGACCTCACATTGTAGACCTCAATTTACCTGGCTTCATGTGACCTTTTGGCCACTCTTTGGGAAGCCTTGCCTGTGAGAGTTCTCCAGAGCTTTCATTGAAAATGAGCTTCCTCATTATTTAATGGTTTCTGAATGAATTGAAACCCACAGTGCCTCCAACTTCATCCTTAACAATGGCTAGATGAATACCATGTAGTTATTAAAATTTCCATGACCAGGTGGCACTGGAGAACCTTTGAATGTCCTGTTGCTGATCATGAGTATACCAGACAGTGCCTTGATTGACTGGATTTCATAAAAATGTTGTAGAAAAGAGATGCCAGTACGTTTGAGTCTGCTGAGTAGTGGGCCTAGAGAACTGGTGGGCAGGTGTGTGAAAAAACATCAGTAGTAGGCCATGAGGATCTACCATTGGATTCCAAATGGCTTGTGACTGACATGGTGCAGCCAGCAGATCCTTATTTGTAAACTCATCTTTTTATATGGAGAGGTTTCAGGGCAATGTTCAGAATAAGGGTCATATGGACAAGGGGGCAATGGGGCAAGCTATGAGGGATAGAAGCCTGGTTGGTGTGTTCTCCTGCACACCCTGACCCACCACACGTGACATAACTCCCTCCAGCACTGTGTCTCAGTTGGGCTCCTTGTATTTTATGAAGCAAATACTAAACTCTCAGTGCAGCAGGAAAAACACCACAAAAAGTGGAGGAGGACAAAATGGCTTCACAGTTCACATGGGGAGACATTTAGTCACCAGTGTTTACTGTTTACCAACAAAGAGAGGATTCAGGCCTCCTGCTTCATGTTAATTGGAAAATAAGAACCCATGTCCTTCAGGTCAAAGTGATGGAGACCCACCTTTGATGTTCTCACTACAAAAGAAGATAAAGCTCCTGAAAACAACCTAAATTTCAAGTGCCCAACCTCAGAGTGAGATTCTCAAAAAGTCCTTAGGCCAGAAGAGCTCCATGTTTGTGGAGTGTTTACCCTGTCCCTTACTTTTAGAAAGTCCTCTACCTCCACCAAAGATGTGAAATCTGGAGCATTTTCCATTCCAGATAGGTATTCACAGATTTTCTAACTCTTCTCCTATAATTGTGTCTTACTTGAGGAGAAGGTAATGTTAAAGCATTGTTCTGGATGAGAGTGGGAAGATTTTTGTGTAGCATATATTTGCATACACATTGGATTAAATTTCCTATTTTCTATTCGAAATACTGAATCCCTGACACTAACACATACCCTATCAGACTCTGAATACTATTTCTAATAGGATGGAGAAAAATAACCCAAACAGAATAGAAATACAAGCAGTTTAGAGGAGTCATGGTGTATATTTGGACTTGCTTTTTGCATGATACAGAGTAGGAGTTAAATCTAGTCAATTTTTTGTTGAAATAGTTCTCCATGTGTTTTTAAAGTTAACAAATTGTGAATTCCTGTCTCCCTTTCTCTGTAGCCCATTCAGCACATATATTTTTATATGGATATATAGAATCATACCTGGTACCACACATACATTCTTGTGAGGTGGATGAGTTGGCAGATACAAATTGTGAGAAGAGATCACTCCTACTAAACCGTGTTGGAACTGAATATTCAACCAATGGGTGAGCTTCCATGTTCAGTAAAATGAATATTTTTGGATCTGTGGATGATATATATTTTATGATGAATTTTGATTGACATATATGTTGCTATTTTTTTTTCTGTGTGTGTGTGTGTTTTGTGTCACTCACCTGTTCTGTAAAACAACTTCAGAGAGAGAGGTTAAAAATTCGTGCAAAGATCTGATGGAGGTATCTAATATCTTAGTTTTGGTCTATTGCTTCTTCTAATTGGGTCATTTGTTGTGTCCCATGGACGAGGGCAGTGGTTCCTGTGCCCACCCCTGCAGCAACTCCTATTCCGAATAGAATGGCTAAAGTGAGGGATATATGTTCCCAGTTGAAACGGGTTGTATGCCCCCCTATTTGATATTCAAATGAATCTGCATCATGATAGAGCACTCTGGGAAACATCTGCACCATTACACAATTAATCACATCTCTTGACCATTTCATGAAAACATAAACAATCTTTAATTATATACAATTATGCTGTTGTAGGGACGGACAAGGCAAGGCACCTAAGATAGCAACGAAGACAGCGAAACCGTCCTATTTGGTTGCAACCAGATTCAGAGGGCATTGCTTCTGTTGTAATCAATTATTCTCCTGAGACTCAAGTATAGGTAGTTTCAGAATTTTGTACCCAACATGTAAGGGAAGGGGCTCAGAAGTTCACAGTCTGCAGAAGTTCAAAAAAGCCGTTGTTGTTTCTGTTTTTTCCTTGGTTCTGGGCAAGTTAACTTTTCAAGGACACCTGGGAGGGAAAGAGCTTTTTCCTACCTTTCTTATTTTTCGCCCCTGACAGCTGTTACCATGGAGCCCTGATGGTAACTTCTTTATCTTAGAAATATAGCCATCTCTGTAAAGCCCCAGCTCACGGCCAGAGGCCTTGTTCATATATTTTGTGGAAAACAAGTAATGGGGTGTCTAGCATAGAAGTGCTTATTTTTTTAGCCAGTGGCCAAGTAGAACAAGGCAACACTAAAAGAGGAAGTTTATCTACATTGAACTCTTTTATAGGGACTCTTTTGCTGAAAGTCCTAAAGTCAGCCATGGTGAAGACTTCTGTAGAAAGTCAGTTAAGAATTTTCTGTAGGCCTGGTACAGAAGGGGAAGACAGGGAAGGTGGGGCTGACAGCAGCTCCGAGGATCTGAGAATAAGGAAGGAGAGATGTAAAAGAATAATGGGAAAGGGGTTTGGTATTTTCCTAGTAACAAAAACTTGAGCTGCAGAACAGGTAGAGCAGAGGGGAAGACAAGAGTGAGTATCCCAAAATGCATGTGAGGGACTTTAAATTTTTAGTAAACTGTTTTCAGTGATGACAAAGCAACTTTAAAGGCCATTTTCATTACATCTTTGGTAGGAGTCTGAGGGCTCTCCTCTGCTAGTTTCAGCTTTGTGTTAGCTGGTAAGAGGACCTGGTGGGACCCGGTGCGGGCACGGACAGGAGAAGAGAGGAGTGAGTCGATGGATGAGAACCTGAGTACCTGCTAACTCAGCAAGGGGGCGATGGTCTGAGAACCGGGAGAGGTTTGGGTTTTTGATCTAATAATTGGAGGGGAGAAATCAGGTTGCTCAGGTGAGAGTGACAGCAGAGACTCTGGAGCACAAGGCTGAAGGTGAGGATCTATTGGATAAGCATAGTTCAGGATATGAGTGAAGGATGGAAAAGGCCTGCCCATAGGGGAATCTCCTTTTACCCTTTTGAGCACTTGCAGAAGTTAAAAAGGTCACACAGGGCTGGGGATGTGACTCAATTGTAGCACGCTCGCTTGGCATGCGTGCGCCCCGGGTTTGATCCTCAGCACCACATACAAACAAAGATGTCGTGTCCGCCAAAAACTAAAAAATAAATATTAAAAATTCTCTCTGTCTCTCTGTCTCTCGCCTCTCTCTTTAAAAAAAAATGGTCACGCAGAATTTGAGGATCTAGAGACCCCTCTGGGGGCCATCGGTTTTGGTTATCTAATTGGTAATATGGCCAATGCTGTGTACTGAATTTGATGAGGAGTTTGTGTTCCATCAGGCAGCCCCTGTATGCTCACATCCCCATGACGTACAGAAAAAGTCGGCCAGGCATTCTGGAATTACTAAAAAGGAGTGATGGATTTTTCCTTTCCCCAGGTCCATGATCCTCTTAGTTGTACAAGTCCGATATTTACTGCCATTAGCCCCTTGAACTAGAGACCTTTTATTTGATAGAGGGCCCAATGGGGCCTTAAGCACTGAGTTTATTGCCCCTGTATCCCCTTCAAAGTTTACTGGGGTCTCCTCCACTTCAAAAGATACGCTGAGCTCAGGGAGGGGATCTGAGCCCCGACTTTCGTAGTCATGCTGAAGAGTCAGAATGGCTGGCTGGCGTGGCTGCCTCTTTCTACGGCACTCTTGAACCCAGTGTCCTCTTTCTTTACAGTAGGCACATTGATCTGAGGTCAGGGGTGGCCTCTGGCGTGGGACCAGGTATCCCTTCCTGTCTCCCTGTTTCTTAATTTCTGGCCCTTTTGTTGTTGTGACCGGGACCTTAGTCAACTCCTTAGTCTGTCTTTTGTTTCTTTTATCGTCCTTTTGCTCCCTTCTCTTCCTCAGTTTCTCTCTTATAGTATACTTTCTCGGCTTCTCTGACTAAATCTCTCAAAGTCATATCTTGTAATCCATCTAAGCATTGTAACTTTCTTTAAATATCCAAGGCAGCATGCCCAATAAAGGCCATTGTGACAGATGCCTTTTGATCCTCTGCATGAGGATCGAAAGGAGTATATCTCCTATATGCCTCCGTAATTCTCTCTAGAAACATAGAAGAAGATTCATCAGGCCCGCAGGCGTGGTAGCCACGTCACCCCAAATGGAGTAGGGAAATAGCAGTGCCGCTGCCCGTGCCCGGATAAGGCCCAGTCACCAGCTGGTGCGGTAGTCACGTCACCCAAATTGTAGTAGGGGCCAAGCAGGCCTCTGCCCACGCCCGCAACAAAAGCAGACCTGTGACTGACCTGCGGAACAGGCACAGCGGCCTGCCACCATGGTAGACATGACACCCCAATTGGAGTAGTGGCAGAGCAGAGCTTTCTCCTGCGCCCAGTACAAGCACAACGGCCCACCGGCGTGGGTAGTCATGTCAACCCAATTGGAGTAGGGGCAGAGCAGAGCCTTTGCCCGCACCCAGAACAGGCCCAGCGATCTGCCAGCATGGTAGTCACGACACCCCAATGGCAGTAGGGCCAGAGCAGAGCCACCACCCGCTCCCGCAAGGTAGGCAGACCTGCAACCGACAGGCGGAACAGGCCCAGCGGCCTGCAAGCGCGGCAGACACATCAACCCATTTGGTTCTTTGAAAAAATAAAAAAAATCGACAGAACATTAGCCATGCTAATGAAGACAAGAAGAGAGAGAACTCAAATTACTAGCATATGGGATGAAAAAGACAACATCATAACAGATATTTCAGATATACAGAAGATAATCCGAAATTATTTTGAATCTTTGTACTCTAATAAAATAGAAGACGGTGAAGGCATCGATAAATTTCTTAAGTCATATGATCTGCCCAGATTGAGTCAGGAGGATATAGACAACCTAAACAGACCAATATCAATTGAGGAAATAGAAAAAACCATCAAAACACTACCAAGTAAGAAAAGCCCAGGACCTGATGGGTATATAGCAGAGTTTTACAAAACATTTAAAGAGGAACTAATACCAATACTTTTCAAGTTATTTCAGGAAATTGAAAAAGAGGGAATTCTTCCAAATTCATTCTATGAGGTCAAAATCACTCTGATTCCTACACCAGACAAAGACACTTCAAAGAAAGAAAACTACAGACCAATATCTCTAATGAACCTAGAGGCAAAAATCCTCAATTAAATTCTGGCAAATCAGATACAAAAGCATATCAAAAAAATTGTGCACCATGATCAAGTAGGATTCATCCGTGGGATGCAAGGCTGGTTCAATATACGGAAATCAATAAATGTTATTCATCACATCAATAGACTTAAAAATAAGAACCATATAATCATCTCGATAGATGCAGAAAAAGCATTCGACAAAGTACAGCATCCCTTTATGTTCAAAACTCTAGAAAAACTAGGGATAACAGGAACATACCTCAATATTGTAAAAGCAATCTATGCTAAGTCTCAGGCTAGCATCATTCTGAATGGAGAAATATTGAAGGCATTCCCCCTAAAATATGGAACAAGACAGGGATGCCCTCTTTCACCACTTCTGTTCAACATAGTTCTCGAAACACTGGCCAGAGCAATTAGACAGACAAAAGAAATTAAAGGCATATAAATAGGAATAGAAGAACTTATATTATCACTATTGCAGATGACATGATTCTATACCTAGCAGACCCAAAAGGGTCTACAAAGAAACTAATAGAGGTAATAAATAAATTCAGCAAAGTGGCAGGATATAAAATCAACACTCATAAATCATAGACATTCCTGAATATCACTGACAAATCCTCTGAAACGGAAATGAGGACAACCACTCCATTCACAATATACTAAAAAAAAAAAAAAATAATTGGGAATCAACCTAACAAAAGAGGTGCAAGTTTTATACAAGGAAAACTACAGAACCCTAAAGAGAAAAATAGAGGAAGATCTTAGAAGATGTAAAAATGTACCCTGTTCATAGATAGACAGAACTAACATCATCAAAATGGCGATATTACCAAAAGTTCTCTATATGTGTAATGCAATGCAATTCAAAATCCCAACGGCAGTTCTTGTAGAAATAGAGAAAGCAATCATGAAATTCATATGGAAAAATAAAAGACCCAGAATAGCAAAAACAACACTAAGCAGGAAGTGAGAATCAGGCCGTATAGCGATACCAGACTTCAAACTATACTACAGAACAATAGTAAAAAAAATAGCATGGTACTGGTACCAAAACAGGTGGGTGGACCAATGGTAAAGAATAAAGGACACAGAAACCAATCCAAAAAAATACAACTATCTTATATTTGATAAAGGGGCTAAAAGCATGCAATGGATGAATGATAGCATCTTCAACAAATGGTGCTGGGAAAACTGGAAATCCATATGTAACAAAAAGAAACTGAATCCCTTTCTCTTGCCATGCACAAAAGTTAAATCAAAATGGAACAAGGAGCTTGATATCAAATCAAGACATGGTGTTTGATAGAAGACAAAGTTGTCTACGATCTACATACTGTGGGGTCGCCTCCAAATTCCTCAATAGGACACCCATAGCACAAGCGTTAATAACTAGAATCAACACATGGGACTTACTCAAACTAAAAAGTTTTTTCTCAGCAGAAGAAACAGTAAGAGGGGTAAATAGGGAGCCTACATCTTTGGAACAAATCTTTCCTCCTCACACTTCAGATAGAGCACTAATATCCAGAGTATACAAAGAACTCAAAAAATTTGTCAATAAGATAACAAATAACCCAATCAACAAATGGGCCAAGAACCTGAACAGACACTTCTCAGAGGAGGACATACAATCAATCAACAAGTACATGAAAAAATTCTCATCATCTCCAGCAGTAAGAGAAATGTGAATCAAAACCACCCTAAGATACCATCTCACTCCAGTAAGTTTGGCAGCCATTATGAAGTCAAACAACAACAAGTGCTGGCGAGGATCTGGGGAAACAGGTACACTTGTACATTGCTGGTGGGACTGCAAATTGGTGCAGCCAAATGGGAAAGCAGTATGGAGATTTCTTGGAAAGCTGGGAACGGAACCACCATTTGACCCAGTTATTCCCCTTCTCGGTCTAAAACCTAAAGACCTAAAAAGAGCATGCTACAGGGACACTGCTACATCGATGTTCATAGCAGCACAATTCACAATAGCAAGACTGTGTAACCAACCTAGATGCCCTTCAATAGAAGAATGAATAAAAAAATGTGGCATTTATACACAATGGAGTATTACTGTGCATTAAAAAATGAAAAATCATAGAATTTGCAGGGACATGGATGGCATTAGAACAGATTATGCTAAGTGAAGCTAGCCAATCCCTAAAAAAACAAATGCCAAATGTCTTCTTTGATATAAGGAGAGTAACTAAGAACAGAGTAGGGACGAGGAGCATGAGAAGAAGATTAACATTAAACAGGGATGAGAGGTGGAAGGGAAAGGGAGAGAGAATGGAAACTGCATGGAAATGGAAGGAGAACCTCAGGGTTATACAAAATTACATACAAGAGGAAGTGAGGGGAAAGGGAAAAATAATACAAGGGGGAGAAATTTATTACTGTAGAGGGTGTAGAGAGAGAAGAGAGGAGGAGAGGGGACGGGAGGGGGGATAGTAGAGGATAGGAAAGGCAGCAGAATACAACAGACACTAGTATGGCAATATATGAATGAATGGATGTGTAAGTGATGTGATTCTGCAATCTGTAAACGGGGCAAAAATGGGAGTTCATAACCCACATAAATCAAAGTGTGAAATATTATTTATCAAGAACTATGTAATGTTTTGAGCAACCATATATAAAAATTTAAAAAAAAGATAACTAAATTCGGTGAATAATGCACGAGAATCCTAATATTTCTACAGTAACTGACCCAGTTTAAAATCAATGCCAGTAGATTCCTATGGGACATGATGTGTATTTTGACGTTCATTTTTATTCAACAATGGTACATTACTATTTCATGAGTTTATGCACATCATAGGATATATATTTCATCCACAAATTAGCAAATTTATAGGCATTTGATTCAATTTCAATCGCTTCCTGCTTTACAACATATGCATTCCTCCAGGTTTCCTGACTGGTCTATTCATGAGACTTCTTTCCAAACATATTATTTTCGATTTCCATAATCACTTTTGAAACAAAACTCACACACTGTTCATGATAAACCAAAACACTAATATTACCATTAGATGTATAATTGGTGGGAATGAATGATTGTATATCAATATAAGATTTCCTGTAATTTTTAAGATATCAGTTCAATCCATTATTTAAAGTTGGAACAAGTTATATTATTTATTCACTGTATTGTCTATTCGTACTTTATCTCTAAATTCATAGACACAGGGTGCACCTCTTTGTAACCCCAATACTAATTTTACGTCTTGAATATATTGCTTCCAGAAATGGTGGAAGAAATACTCATGTCACCTGATCTACATATACATTTTATCACAGTAGTATTCTGGACAAATAATGTAATGGTCACGGTTATGATTTCACGAAGGACTAAATGGAAAGTGAACATGGATTACTAAAAACATCTATGTCCAGGTTGCCTAATGCTCTCAAATGTCAATCCTATTGGTGACTACATATTTTTTTCTTCCTAATATTATGTATTCAAACTCAACCCTGTTGAAAATGTCTAATCCTATCACTCACTTTATACTTTGCCTGATTTCGTAATGTCTCTATTGATATCTGCTTTTCTACATTTTTTCCCAGCTCATCATAGTGACTGACTCTTCATATGTGCTGACTTTAACAATCACTCTGTAACCGAAACCCTATTGTTAAATAACTTTTGTTCCAAATGCTATACTCACACTTCTTCCTAAACGTACTATCTTCCTATTTCTATCAACTATCCCTTTTTGACTGGATGTTCTCTTCTACATTCAATCATTATAGTAAATGTCCGGCGAGCTTCACAGGAGGAAACCACCAACAGACTATCTCATGCAACAGCAAAGGGTTTATTGAGTGTCCAGCATGCTGGTGCTCAGAGCTCACTTGAATAGAGCAGATAGCCCTGAGAATAGCTTAAGTAGAGCTTATATACTTTACCTGGAGAGGGCAGGGAGGGAAGTTTATTGATGGATCGGGGTGAGTGGGCGATTTGCGTGCAACTGGGTGAGGGAGCACATTCTGCAGTTGGGCAGTTGGGGACAGCACATACTGGGAACAAGATTTGCAAGCATTTCTCAAGATTTCAACAGTGTTTTGTTAAGCATACAGAAAAACAGGAAGTGACAAGTACCTATTTTACTAACCTTTTATTCCCCACTTCTTCTTCTGGCTACTTTTAATCATAAAAATGATCATTGGGGGGGGTGTCACATTCTATGTATACTAGTAGGGTATTACCATAAGTTTAACTCGTCCAATTTGAGCCTGGAGAAAAGAAATTACACGGTTGAGAAAACAGGGTTTAATAGTTAGCAATAACATGAGGATTACTATTGGACCGGCCAGGGTTGATAAAAACGTAGTTAACCAGGAAGACTGTGTGAACCAAGACTCAAACCACCTTTTTTGGGCCTCTCTGTCTCGTTGATGCTTTTCAAGGCATCTTTTTAATTTACTCTTAGATTTTATTACAAGTCCAGTATGCTCGGCATACAAACAACTTTCTTCTCTCAAAGTAGCACAAAGCCCCCTTCTCTCATGACGAGGAGGTCCAACCCTCGAGTGGTCTGAAAAACAACTTCAGAGAGAGAGGTAAAAGACTCATGCAAAGCTCTGATGGAGGTTTCTAATATCTTAGTTTTGGTCTATTGCTGTCATTTGTTGGGTCATTTGTTGAGTCCCTTGGACAAAGGCAGTGGTTCCCGTGGCCACCAGTGCAGCAATTTCTATTCCTAATAGGATGGCTACATTGAGAGATATATATTTTCAGTGGAACCGGGTTGAATGCCCCCCTATTTGATCTTCAAATGAATCTGCGTCGTGATAGAGCACTCTGGGAAACATCTGCACGATTACACAATTAATCACATCTGTTGACCATTTCATGAAAACATTAACAATGTTTAAGTATATAGAATCATGCTGTAGTAGGGAAGGACAAGGCAACGCACCTAAGATAGCACTGAAGACAGGGAAACAGTCCTATTTGGTTGCAACCAGATTCAGAGGGCATTGATTCTGTTGTAATCAACTAATCCTCTGAAACCCAAGTTTAGGTAGTTTCAGAATTTTGTACCCAACATGTAAGGGAAGGGGCTCAGAAGTTCACAGTCTGCAGAAGTTGAAAAAAGCAGTTTTTGTTTCTGTTTTTTCCTCGGTTCTGGGCAAGTTAACTTTTCAAGGACACCTGGGAGGGAAAGAGCTTTTTCTTCCCTTTCTTATTTTCCCATTGCCAGCTGTTACTACGGAGCCCAGTTGCTAACTTCATTAACTTAGAAATGTAGCCATCTCTGTGAAGCCCCACGTCAAGGCCAGAGGCCTTGTTCACATATTTTTGTGAAAAACTAGTAAGGGGGTGTCTGGATTAGGAGTGCTGATTTTTTTAGCCAGTGACCAAGTAGAACAGGGCAACATGAAAATAGGAAGTTTAACTACATTGAACTTTTTTATAGGGACTCTTTTGCTGAAAGTCCTAAAGTCAGCCATGGTGAAGACTTCTGGAGAAGGTCAGTTAAAGACTTTTCTGTGGGCCTGGTATAGAGGGAAAAGACAGAGAAGGTGGGGCTGAGAGCAGCTCCGAGGATCTGAGAATGAGAAAAGAGAGATGTAAAAAAATAATGGGAAAGTGGTTTGGAATTTTCCTAGCAACAAATATTTGAGCAGTAGAACAGGTCAAGCAGAGGGGAAGATGGTAGTGAGTATCCCAAAACGCAGAGGGACTTTAAATTTGTAGTAAACTGTTTTCAGTGATGACAAAGCAACTTTAAAGGCCATTTTCATTACATCTTGGATAGAGGTCTGAGGGCTCTCCTCAGCTGGTTTGAGCTTTGGGTTAGTTGGTAAGAGGACCTGGTGGGACCCAGTGCGGGCACTGTCAACAGAAGAGAGGAGTGAGTGGGTGGAGGGGTAGCTCAGTACCTGCTACCTCAGCAAGGGGTCAATGGTCTGAGAACCAGCAGAGGTTTGGGTTTTTGATCTAATAATTGTAGTGGAGAAATCAGGTTGCTGAGGTGGGAGTGACAGCAGAGACTCTGGAACAGAAGGCTGAAGGTGAGGATCTATTGGATAAGCATAGTTCAGGATGTGAGCAAAGAAGGGAAAAGGCCTTCACATAGTGGAATCTCCTTTCACCCTTTTGAGCACTAGCAGATGTTAAAAAGGTCATGCAGGATTTGAGGATCTAGAATCCCCTCTGGTGGCCATCAGTTTTTGTTATCTAATTCGTAATATGGCCAATGCTGTCTACTGAATTTAATGCAGGGTTTGGGTTCCATCAGGCAGCCCCTGTACGCTAACATCCCCATGACTTACAGAAGAAGTCGGCTTTTCCCCCACACAGCCATGGCTGTTTTTGGCTTTGACAGTCGGCCGGGTAAACACAGTAATCTAGGCTAGCCAACCTGCATCTGGCTCGTGTGTCCCTACATCCATAATATTTGTTTCCATTATCTATGGTAAGGAAGGGATTTAATGGAATTTTAGTGGGATCCTCTTCATCAGGGATATCCCATTAGGAAAGACTTATAGCCAGCTGACAAATGTCTGGGTGGAGAGATGGTCACCAGGTCCCTAAGTGGGCTGCATGCAAGATAGATTATACTTCTTTTCCAGTAGAATTTGTGATCAGCCATCGCTGCTGAACGGGCTGATGAGGGTTAGGACTACTTGTGGCCAAGGGGAGAGTCTATAGGCTTATCCACACGGTGAATATGCAATTTGAAAGTGTTACCAGTCTTTTCCAGTTTCCAGCCAGAGTGTGGACAGGGCGCAGGCTTGAGATGAGAGGCATGGATCCAGGAAGTGATTCCGTTTACCTTTACCACTATAGATGTTATAAGTAGCACCTGGTATGGTCCTTTCCAGTGGGGTTCCAGGGATGACACCTGATATCATCTTACGTAGATGAAGTCTCTTACTTGATATCCATGTGGAGTCCCCTCGTCCCCAGTTTGGTAGGGAGTGGCCAGCTGTTTCCAAAGGTATCACTGAGATCTTTCAAGAGCTTTAAGTCTGTCAAACAAGGGGGTGTGAAAAGGATCGTTAGGTCTTAGAGTTGGGCTTTGGTCCGTTACTGGAAGAGAGGCACCCTAGATATTCACAGGGGGTGTGGTTACTCAAAGAAACAGAGGGCATATTTCTTGCACGAAACATTGTATAAGGCATGAACATAGTCCAATCACTTATGCTGGTCTCTAAGCTTAATTTAGTTGAGGTCTCTTTAATGGTTCTATTTATTCTTTCTACCTGTCCTGAACTCTAGGGTCTGTAAGCACAATTAAACTTCCAATGAATCCCCAGGTTCCTGGCTAACCCCTGACTTACTTGGGCCATGAACGCCGGTGCTTTATCAGACCGTATTACCTTTGGCAGGCCGTATCTTTGAAAAATGTCTTTCAGTATCTGCTTGACCACCATTAGCACTGTTTCTTTTTTTTTTTCTTTTAGTGGGGAAGGCTTCAATCCATCCTAAAAATGTATCTACAAAGACTAGAAGATATTTATGTCCATACCTTGTTGGCTTAATTTCAGTAAAGTCAACTGCCCAGAATTGTCCTGGTCTGGTTCCTCGTAGGTGCTTTCCTGCAGGAAGCTTGGAAGGGTAAGAATTTACCAATTGATGGACTCGACAGGCTTTTTTTACCCATTCAGTTATTTCTTTTTGCTGTGAGTCAGTTAGTGGAAAACTCTGTTCTTGATACTTCAGAAATACCTGCAGTTTCTTTGAACCAAGGTGAGTGAGTTGATGTGCATTTTCTACTGACATATTTAGAGCTGTGACTATAGGAGATTTTACTGAAGGATTTAGAAATTCCACTTGGGGGCCTTCAGGGTTAAAAGTTATTTTGGACCGGAACTTGGTGAGCAGATCTCTGCCCATCAATGGGGCTAGGAATTCTGGGATTACTAGGAAGGAGTGATGGATTTTTCCTTTCCCCAGTTCCATGATCCTCTTAGTTGTCCAAGCCCGATATTTACTGTCATTAGCCCCTTGAACTAGAGACCTTTTATTTGATAGAGGGCCCAATGTGACATTAGGGGTGAGTATATTGCCCCTTTATCCACTTCAAAGATTACTGGGGTCCCCTCCACTTCAAAAGTTACCCTGAACTCGGGGAGGGGATCTGAGCCCCGACTTTCATACTCATCCTCCAGAGTCAGAATGGCTGACTGGCATGGCTGTCCCTTTCTAGGGCACTCTTTGGCCCAGTGTCCTTTTTTTTTTTACAGTTGGTACATTGATCTGAGGCCAGGGGTGGCCTCTGGCATGGGACCAGGTATCCCTTCCTGTCTCCCTGTTTCTTAATTTCTGGCCCTTTTGTTGTTGTGACCAGGACCTTAGTCAACGCCTTAGTCTGTCTTTTGTTTCTTTTATCCTCACTTTGCTTCTTTCTCTTCCTCAGTTTCTCTCTTAAGGTATATTTTCTTGGCTTCTCTGACTAAATCTCTCAAAGTCATATCTTGTAATCCATCTAAGCATTGTGACTTTCTTTTAATATCCAGGGCAGCTTTCCCAATAAAGGCCATCATGACAGATGCCTTTTGATCCTCTGCCTGTGGATCGAAAGGAGTATATCTCCTACATGCCTCCATAATTCTCTCTAGAAACATAGAGGGAGATTCATCAGGCCTTTGAATAATCTCTATTACCTTGGCCAAATTAGTTGGTCGCCTAGTGGCCACTTGGAGGCCCACTATTTGAACCTGGCGATAAGTGGACAGATGCTTTCTAACTTCAATGTTGTTGGTGTCCCAGTTGGGTTGTTTCAAGGGAAAACCAGCTTTGATTAAGTTGGGAAGATGTGTCCGTCTCCAATCTGGTCGGAGGACATTTTTTTATAGCTTCCAGGAAGATTCTCTTTTGTTCCTCTGTCGTGAAGAGAGTCCCTAGGAATTGTTGACAGTCATCCCAAGTAGGCAGGTGTGAAAACATCAATGACTCAACCAGACCTGTGAGCCCGATGGGGTCCTCGGAAAAAGGGGGATTGTTATTTTTCCAGTTATATAGGTCGGAAGAGGAGAAAGGCCAATATTTGTAGGCTTGCATTTTCCCCCCATGGCCTTCGTCAATCAATGGTCCGTAGGGACATAGGGGGAGCATCACAGGAGGTCCAGGGTTTTCAATCATTCGCCACCATAAAGTTCCCTTAGCTGGGCTAGCTTCCTCCTGCGGAGGAGGGGCTGTGTGTGCTGCGGGGGAGTTATCTGGAGGGCGCTGGGCCAGCTTAGATTCCTCCAATGGTAGAGAGGCTGAGTCAGCTGCAGGAGAATCACTTAGAGGGTGTTGGTGGTTGGGGGACGAGGGCAGGGTATAATACGGGAGAAGAGAGTCCAGTAGAGTCAAATCTTGTGACTCAGGGATTACAAAGGGTGGAGGAGGAGGAGAAGCAGAGGGTTTGAGAGATCATGGGGGAAGGAGTAGGAGCAGGGGAAGGGACAAAGAAAGGCTTCACCCATTGAGGAGGAGATTTGCAGAGGTCCTGCAAAGTTAAGATATATGGCTGTTGATCCGGATGGCTATGTGTGCCTGGGTGAAAGACAATATCTCTGACTTCTTAAATTAGTGGGAAATAGAAAGATCCTTCTAGGGGCCATCCAAATTCAAAGGTGGGCCATTCTGAGGCACAGAGATTCCGAAAGGTCCAACGTTTTACTAAAAAAGAAAGATTCTGAGCCCTTAAGCGAACTTTGGTCCAGTGATCAAGGGTCAGGGACAGGGGCATTGAAGTGCTGTGTCCCATAATGAAAGATACACAAAGAGTGAATGCAAGACACACGACACAGACAAGACAAGACAATAAAGACATTCAATGGACATCCAAAACTGAGACCAGGACTGAGTAGCCAGCAAAACCCAATGGCCTGGCAATTCCGAATCCGATACAAAATATTACTGAGTCGAGGAGACTATTGTTCCTCGATTTCCCGAGTCTTTGGGAAGTCCCCCAGGGACGTGGCCTGCGGCTCTGTGACACGTCTGTCAGCCACCATCGGAGAGAACTCACGCTCTTCATCGACAGCCATTTTGCCAAGCCCTAACCTTAACACTGAAACAAGAAAGAGGGGCCTTACTTAACCCGAGAGGAACCCGTTAGGGTCTTTTGTCCGCCGCTGCCAAAACTCGGTGGAATCTCCATATGTAAAGGTCGGGCGAGCATGGAAGGAAGAGACCACTAACAGACTGTCTTATCCAACAGCAAAGGGTTTATTCTGGGTCCAGCATGCTGGGGCTCGGAGCTCACTTGAATAGATCAGAGAGCCCTGAGAACAGTTTAAGCAGAACATATATATTTTCCTTGGAGAGGGCAGGGAGGGAAGTTTACTGATGGTTCAGGGCGAGTGGTCGGTTTGAATGCAACCGGCTGAGGGAGTACATTCTACACTTTGGCACTTGGGGACAGCACATTCTGGGAACAAGATTAGCAAACAGTTCTCAAGATTTTAACAGTGTTTTGTTAAGCATACAGAAAAACAGGAAGTGACAAGTTCCTATTTTATTAACCTTTCACTACCGACTATCCTTTTTGACTGAATGTTCTCTTCTACATTCTATGATCAAAAGTACAAGGTCTTATGCCATTGTATATCAATTTATTCAAAGCTAAGTATCCCAATCAAGGGCCCAGTGCCCTTCTGGGCTTCAAATGTTACTTAGATTTCTGTTTTTATACATATATTTCACCTATATATTTTTATACATATTGCAGGTTCCCAATACCATTATTTATTCAGCATAATGATTCCTAACCCAAATCAAACATGTTATTAACCCTAACCATACTTGGTTCCCTCAATCTAACTTTACAGAAGAGCAGGGACAGAGTTGGTCTTACAATACAGGAATATAGGGAATCTTCCACCTGCTGATAACCTCAAAGGTCCATGCAGATATAATCTCTGGAGAAGATGTAGGCAACTCTGAAAGACCTGAGAGTGCAAAAGTCATCTTCCATGGAAAACAACCTGGTCAGGGTGAAGTGTTCTGTCTGAATCAGCCTCTCCATTCTTAATGTAGAGAAGATGGACCAAATGAGACCTGTGTGGAGAGCTGCTCCTGGGTGCCTATGGGTGATATACCATTCTAACTTGTGAAAGTGTCACAGGAAGCAGGGGCAGCCTCCATCTCATGGGAAGCTTGGAAGCAACTCTTAGGACAGATTGGTTGCCAAGGCAGTGAACTCATTCAGTTTCTGACGGAAGTGACCTCACCTCACTTCCTTGGTGATGGAACTCTGTGAACTTGGGATCCAGGAAGCCAGTCAAACATTGACAGTCCCAGTCCCAGTCTCAGTGGTTATACTTTTTGAATTTCCCAACGACAGAGTCAGTCTTTCTTGGTACCTACTAATGTTAGGATGTCCAAATGGCAGGAAAACTCTGAAGAGGGGCCTTTCCTGAGAAAACAGGTAGTGGCTCACCGCTGGCTCCTGACAACTTCAGAGAGTTGGCAAAGGACACAAAATCTGAGACAGGACAGACCATTTCGGGGGAACGTAGAATGGCCCACAGTCAGAGGACACTCCAAATAGTCACAACCTACTTGGAGGAAAGAGGTGCCTTTGTGGGTGTGAGTGTGGGTTTGTGGTTTTGGCTCATGTTCTGAGAAGAGGTAGGAAATGAGGTTTGTTTGGTTTGGGGTGAATTGTTTCTAGTAAGTCATTTGACAATGCGAGTGTTTCTGTGTCGCTGTATCCCGCTGTGTCCGTTATTGTAGATATTAGAAAAGAGAAAGCATCAATGGATGTGTCCTGTCTTTTAGAAAGCTTACCAGCATTCATGCTGCCCAATTTATAAATGGAATGCGACTTGCCATAATGATGGGCAACACCTACGATCTTCCTTAGTTCCTGTTTTCTTTCTGAAATCTGGCCACTCTCCATAATAGGCTCATGTACCACCTCCATGCTCTGTGACATGGCCATGTACTGAATAACTGAAGTGAATTGCGAGCATCTCAGAAAACTCACATACCTGTTTAACTTGTAAAGTCTCATTGGAGAAACCCTGCTTTGGGCCTTTTGCTTACCTATTGTTCTGTTTCCCTGAATGTCAGGAAGGTCTTTGCCTCAGGACAACGCTTTGCGAAGTCTAAAGAAAACCTTTTTCAAATAAAAAAGAATGGGCATCAGCTGTGGCTCTTTGCTTAATTGCTTTGCAAAGAGATGTGTATGAATCAGCGTCTTGGCCCTGTGTTAGGCTGTAGCTTAGATTCTCAGCAACTGATGGATCTAAAGAAAGATCCCATGTGTGCATCCAAAACCAAAATAGCAAAAGAGCAGTCATTGTGGATGAAGTCTTTCGCCTTCCTCTGTAAGGTTTCTGACATCAATCAAGTGAGAATAGGGATCCTTTAGGTCAAATGAGTTCTTCAGTTCCCTGCAGAGGCTAGCCCATAGGTGGTTGGGTTTTCTCATGACTCCAATTCATATAAAGAATTTAAACCCCACAGTCAGTAGTTCTCAAATTTGAGAAGTGGATCAGTATTAACGGCAGGTCTATTTGATCACTCCTGGTTCACAGGAAGGGTGTCCAGGTCACGCAGAATTTAGGTAAATGAGGGGCAAGAAAGCATATTTTGGACACTCTCTTGGGCTGCATTCCTCATGAAAATCTCCAATCAGAGGATATGATGAGTGTCTATATGGAAGAAGATGAGGGCCATGTGGGAGTGTTTTGGATTTAATTGTGGTTATTTTTGTGGCAGTTGGAAGGGATGACTGAGTCCACCTGGGTTTGAACTCTGGTGTGATTCCCCTTAGAGGCTGAGTACAGGAACTGAACTTAGAGAAGTATTGCCATGAATTGTGTTGGGATTTTAGAAGACCAAGCATGAGAGTCACCCTTGGAAACTGAGATCTAGGCCCAGGGTGGCTTTCCAGAGACCACTGGGAATCTCAGGCTTGATATCACATGATTTTATTCTTAACGACTTGGCAGTCTTAGTTGAGAGTCAAAACACACATGGACGTTACATGTTACATTGTAGACCTCAATGGGCCTGGATTTATGTGACACTTTGGCCAATCTTTGGGAAACCTTGCCAGTGAGAGTTCTCCAGAACTTCATTTGAAATGAACTTCCACAACATTTAATGGTCCCTGAATGAATTGAAACCCACATGCTGCCAACTTCATCCTTGAAAAATTGCTAGATAAATACTATGAAATTTTTGAAATTCCCATTTCCAGATGGCACTGGAGAAACTTTGGTTGTCCTGTTGCTGAACATGATTATTCAGGACAGTGACTTGATTGACTGAGTTTCATGAAAATGGTGTATAACAGAGATTCCAGGAAGTTGGACCCTGCAGAGTAGTGCACCTAGTGCAGTGAAGGGCAGGTGTGTGATAAAAAAAAAATCTGTGGTGGGGCCATGTGGATCTGCCATTGTCTTCCAATTGGCTTGTGACTGACATGGTGCAGCCAGCAGACGCTTCTATGTAAAGGTATCTTTTTATATGGAGAGGTTTCAGGCCAATGTTCAGAATCCGGTTGCTATGGTCAAGGAGGCAAGCTATGTGGAAGAGAAGCCTGGTTGGTACATTCTTCTGCAGGCCCTGACCCACCACAGGTGACAGAACTCCCTCCAGCACTGTGTCCCAGGTGAATTCCTTGTATTTCTTGAAGCAAATACGAAACTCCCAGTGCAGCAGCAAGAAACACCAGAAAACTGGAGGATGACCAAATGGCTTCAGAGTCCACAAGAGTAGACAATTAGTCCCCAGTGGCCACAGTTTACCTACAAACAGAAAATTAAAGACAGCTTCCTCATGTTTATTGGAAAATAAGAAATCATGTATTCCAGGTCACATAGAAGCATACCCAGATTTGATTGTCTCACTACAAAGGAAGCTAAATCTCCTGACTACAACACATATTTCAAGTGCCCAACCTCAGAGGCAGTTCCTCAAGAAGTCTTTAGTCCAGCAGAGCTCCATGTTTGTGGAGTGTTTACCCTGTCCCTTACTTTTGGAATCTCCTCTACCACCTCCAAGTTTGTGAACTCGTGAGCATATTTGATTCCAGATATGTATTCACAGATTTTCTAACTCTTCTCCTCTAATTGTGTCTAACTTGGGGCCAAGGTAATCTCAAGGCATTGTTATGCATGAGAGTGGGAAGATACTTTTGTAGCATATATTTGCATAAACATTGGAATCATTTTCCAAATGATTCCAAATCCCTGACACAAACCCATACCAACTAGACTCTGACTACTAATTCTAATATGATGGAGAAAATTAACCCAAACAGAATAGAAATACAAGCAGTTCAGAGGACAAATGGTGTATCATTGGAATTGCCTTTTGCTTTATATAGGGTAGGAGTTATAAATCTAGTCAATTTTTTGTTGAAATGGTTCTCCATGTGTTTTTCAAGTTAACAAATATGTGAATTCCTGTCTACCTTTCTCTGTATCCTATTCAGCGCATGTATTTTTATATGCACATATAGAATCCTACCTGGTACCACACGTACATTCTTGTGAGGTGGCTCACTTGGCAGACACAAATTGTGAAAAGAGATCACTACTACTAAACGCTGTTGAAACTGAAAATTCAAACTATTGATGAGCTTCCTAGTACAATAAAATTATACATGAATCCATGTTCAGTAAAACGAATTTATCTGGATCTGTGGATGACATATATTTTGTGGTGAATTTCAATTGGCTTATATTGCTACTTTTTAATGTCTGTTTGTGTGCGTGCCTGTGTGTGTGTGTGTGTGTGTGTGTGTGTTTATATATATATACACACACACTCTACAGATTTTTCAAAATATGAAATATATGTGTCTTATTATACACTCCGTATATTCATTCATATTCATGTATGTGGATTAACAATCAACTTTTCACAAGATTATTCTGAGAAATATTCATCCACCTGAACTACATATTTGATTCCTAGTACTGAAAACTAACAGTAAATGGTGCATACAAATCCTAATATCTCTGCAGTAACTGACACAGTTTTATATCAATGCAAGTAGATTCCTATGGGACGTGATGTGTATTTTGTCTTTCATTTTTATTCAATACTGGTACATTACTTTTTCTTCAGTTAATGCACATGGTAGGATATATATTTAATCCACTAGTTCAGAAATTTATAGGCATTTTGTCTTACTTTCCATCACTTCCTAATTCAGAAAACATGTTTTCCACAGGGTTTCTTGACTGGTCTTTTCATGAGACTTCTTTCACAAAATGCAAAGGTCACACTTATGTTTGTACCGAAGTCTAAATGGAAAGTGAGTATGGATTACTAAAAACATCTATGTCCAGGTTGCCTAATGCTATCAAATGTCAATCCTATTGGTGACTACATATTTGTTTCTTCCTAAAATTATATATTCAACCTCAACACTGTTGAAAATGCCTGATCCTATCACTTACTTTATACTTTGCCTGATTTCCTAATGTCTCTATTGATATATGGTTTCCTACATATTTTCCAGAGTTCATCAATGTGACTGGCTCTTCACATGTACTGATATTTACATTCATTCTCTACCCGAAACCCTACTGTTAAAGAACGTTTGGTTCAAATCCTATACTCACTCTGCTTTCTAAACCTACTGAATATCTTCCTAATCCTACTGACTATCCTTTTGACTGGATGTTCTTTTCGACATTCAATCATCCAAGGTACAAGGTCCTATGCCATTGTATATCAATTTATCTGAGACATCTGTGCAGAATATAATTCAAAGCTGAGTATCCCAATCAAGGGCCCAATGCACTTCTGGGTTTCAAATCTTACCTAGATTTCTGTGTTCATACTTATATTTCACCTATATATTCTTGTAAATATCGCAGGTTCCCAAAACCATTATTCATCGCACAGAATGATTCCTAACCCAAATCAAACCTGTTATTAACCCTAAGCATACACTGTTCCATCAATCTATCTTTACAATAGAGCAGGGACAGAGTTGGTCTTACAATACAGGAATTTAGGGTATCTTCCACTTGCTGAAAACTCAAAGGTCCATGCAGAAATGATCCCTAGAGAAGACTTAGGCAGCTATGAAGGACCTGAGAGCGCAAAATCATCTTCCATGGCAAAAAAACCGGTCAGGATGAAGTATTGTGTCTGAATCAGTCGCTCTGTTCTTAATGTAGAGAAGATGGACAAAACCAGGCCTGTGTGGAGAGCTGTTCCATGGTGCCTGTGGTTGATATACCATTCTAACTTATGACTGAGTCAGAGAAAGTAGGGGCAGCCTCCATCTCATGGGACCTTTGTAAACAACTGTTAGGACAAAGTGGTTGCCAAGGTATTGACCTCATTCAATTCCTGAAGGAAGTGACCTACCTCACTTCCTTGGTGACACAACTCTCTGAACTTGGGATCCAGGAAGCCAGGCACCCAGAGCCAGTGCCAGTCCCATTCCCAGTGGGCACACTTGTTTCAATTTTCCAAGGACAGAGTCAGTCTTTCTTGGTACCTCCTGATGTGAGGATGACCAAATGCCAGGAGAACTCTGAAGAGGGGCCTTTCCTGAGAAAGCAGGTAGTGGCTCATTGCTGGCTCCTGACAACTTAACAGAGTTGGCAAAAGGGACCTGATCTGATACAGGACAGGCCATTTGGGGGGAACATAGTATGGTCCACCAGTCAGAGGACACTCCGGATAGTCACAGACCTAGTTGTGGGAATGAGGTGCCTTAGTGGGTGTGGGTGTGAGTTCGTGGTTTTGTCTCATGTTCTGAGAATAGGTAGCAAAGGTGGTTTGTTTGGTTTGGAGTCGACTGTTTCTAGTAAGTCGTTTGAGAAGGCGAGTTTTTCTATTTCTGTGTATCCACTGTGTCCGTGGTTGTAGTTATTAGAAAAGCCAATACATCAATGGAGGTGTCCTGACTAGTAGGAAGCTTCCAGGCATTTATTCTGCCCTTTTTATGAATGGACTGCAGCTTGCCTTATGGATAGACAACACCTACTATCTTCCCAAGTTCCTGTTCACCTCCTGATTTCTGGCCTCTCTCCAGAATAGGCTGATGGTTTTGTGTCCAAGATATGTACCACCTCCAAACTCTGTGACATAGCCATATACTGGATAGCTGAATGGAATGGGAACATCTCAGAAACCTCAGAGATCAGTGTAACCAGAAAAGTCTCAGTGGAGAAACCCTGCTTTGGGCAATTTGCTTACCTATGGTTCCTTTGCCCTGAATGTTAGGAATGTCTTTGCCTCAGGCCACCCGTTTGTGGAGCCTGAAGAAAACAGTTTTCAAATTGAAATGAATGGGCATCACCTGTGGCTCTTTGCTTAATTACTTTGGAAAGGGATGTGTCTGAATCAGCCTCTTGGCCCTGTGTGAGGTTGTGGCTTTGATTCTCAGAACCTGATAGATCTAAAGAAAAATCCCATGTGTGCATCCAAAACCAAAATTGCCAAAAGAGCAGTCATTGCTGATGAAGTCTTTCACCTCCCTCTGTAAGTTTTTTGACCTCTATCAAGTGAGAATAGGAAAGATACACCAAGTCAATTGATGGCTCCTATTGGAAAAATTCTATCACTGATGACAGCATCAGCATAAGTACCCCAACACTACAACAATTCGCTGCAGCAGCAGATAGTTCACAATGCATACAAGTGAGTTCACAATGCATACAAGTGATACATAATCCAGGCAAGTTCTGCAAGCAGTTCAGTGATTGCTATTGCAGAATCTGTAGATTGGTTTTATCTTTGTCTTCACTGGCACTGGGATGAAAATAGAAATTCTGGCAGTAATGGCTAAAGAAAAAATTATGTAACATTCCTGAGGGCACTAAAAGAAAACAATTTTCTTAACAATTTACATTATCTTGAAGAGAATAATTAAATATAATGAAAAGGAAAAGTGAAAGTAAACAAGCACGTCTGTTAACCTCCTATTTTTTCACATATTAAGACAATCCTGAACAGTTGTTTTCCCAATTTAAATTAAACAATTTAATTCACGTGAATAAAAAAAAATGGATATATTATTTCATTAGCACTCATCATATGTGATATATGGACATACGCACATTCAAATATATAACACAAAACACAAGTGTGCACACATAATAAATACATACAACACATAATATAATAGTAAAGGCCTTATAACTTTTTACATGTGAAATCATCATTGCAATGTTTAAAAACTCTATAGTCAAAAAATAGAACTGATAAGCAAAACATTATCCTAGGTCTGTATGAGCTCAAAAAAAACAAAAGAGAACTTCATGATGTGGGAAAGGGCAATAATAAAATAGATATTGAAAAAAGCATCCCTGTTCTGTCGCAGATGTAAGGATAGCCAAACTGGAGTTTTCGATATCAGCTGTTATGGATTTGAGCCAAATCATCTTATTTTGGTCTATTGAAAGCGCTTCAGTTAATCTCTCTGGAATCCAAATCGGCTGCTGTTCTCCTTTTGGAAACACATAAACAGACCCCCGACTCCAGGCAATCACTGGGTCGGGACCTTAGTTAATCTCTCTGGAATCCAAATCGGCTGCTGTTCTTCCTGTGGAAACCCAAAAACAGACCTCCAACTCCAGAAAATTAATGGGTCAGGACCTTTCCATTTTCCTGTTAGAATATCCTTCCAAAGTACCTCGGGCTTATACACATTTTTTGGACACTTATGCCTTTCTGCAGCACTAAGTCCTGAAAATCCAAATTTAAAAAGTTTAGATTAAAAAGGGTTATTTTAATTTTATCTTTGGGGAATTTATATTCCTTCCCAATTCTGTCTTCTTACTTTAATGAGTACATTTTAATAGTGTGATGTGCTCTTTCAACTATGGCTTGTCCCTGTGGATTGTATGGGTTTCCTGTTATATGAGTAATGCCAAATGATGAGCAAAATGGTTTAAAAGAGGTAGAAGTATAACTGGGGGCATTATCTGTTTTTTACTGTTTTGGAATGACCACAGTGGCAAAATTTTGTAAGCAATGAGCTATAACATCTTTAGTTTTTTTTTCCCCCATGAAGGGAACCCATCAAAAATCCAGAAGAAGTATCAACTGTAACATGCAAATATTTTACTTTTCCAAATTCTGGCAAGTGTGTGACTTCCATCTGCTATATATGGTAAGGTATCAATCCTCTAGGATTGACTCTAAGATTAAAATGTGGTAAAATGGTCACACAATTTTGACATTGTTTTATTATTTGTCTAGCTTGCTCCTTAGTTATTTTAAAATGTTTTTGTAAAGTATTAGCATTGATATGGAACTTTTCATGAAAATTTATAGCTTCTTCTAGTGTAGAGAAAATATGTATGTATGTCATGTGTAGTTTTACCTGCTAAATCATTGCCCAAACTAAGGGCTCCAGGCAATCCTGTATGTGCCAAGATATGTCCTATTAAGAATGGATCTTTTCTGTCCCAGATTAGACTTTGTATACTGGAAAGCAAAGAGAAAACAGTAGAGGAAGGGGAAATCCTACCAGCATCTTCAAGGGATACTATAGCATTAACTATATACTGACTATTGGAAAATAAATTAAACACAGAATCTTTAAACATCACAAAAGCTTATAATACTGCATTAAGCTCTACCTTTTGAGCTGATTGTTGGGGTGCTAAAAATGTAAAAATTTGATCAGGTGTAACTATTGCTGCTGTACCATTATTTGACCCATCAGTGAATATATTTGGAGCATTCATGATAGGTGTTTTCTTGTAATTTTTGGAAAAATTACAGGATGCAATGACCCAAAAGACAATAAAAGATTAGATGGTAAGTGGTTATCAAATGAAACATTAGATTTACACAGGATTATTGCCCAAGTATTTAACTCATTAGCTAATTCATCAATTTGATTCATAGTGTATGGAGTAATAATTTTATTGGGAGAAATTCCAAACACTCCCTTTGCTGCTTTTATTCCTATTAGTATTAATTGTCCCTAAGCCTCTGGATACCTAGTAATAATAGTGTTAGAAGAATAAGATAAATGTATCCATAATAATGGACCTTCTTGCCAAAATACTCCTGTAGGAATATTTTTTTGTTGGTAGCACAATGAATAATAGAGGCATTATTTTATCAAATCTATCCAAATGCATATTTCCCATATATGTTTCAATGATTTTTAATGCCTTTCTTGCTTCAGGCATTAACATTCTGGGTGAATTTAGATCAGATGGACCTTTTAAAATATCAAAGATAGGTCCCAACTCTCCTGTTGGTATACCTAGATAAGGCCTTATCCAATTAATGTCTCCTAATAACTTTTGAAAGTCATTAATTGATTTGAGTTGATCTACTCGTATTTGAATTTTTGGTGGACTGACCATGGTTGAGGATAATAGAACTCCTAAATAATTAACTGGAAAATTTAATTGTACTTTATCAATTGATATCCCTAGATTATAATTTTTTAATAAGTTTGTAAGTGTGGCATAACATTCTAGCAATGGGTTTTTAACTTGTGTGCTAATAACACATCATCCATATTGTGAAATATTTGTAGTTCAGGATTTTGATTTCTAAGTGGCTGGATTACTTTGTTAACATAAATTTGACAAATAGTTGGGCTGTTAGCCATCCCTTGAGGGAATACTTTCCACTCATACCTCTGATCAGGACCTTCATGATTCAGTGCAGGGATAGTAAATGCAAAACTTGGACTATCCTCAGGAAGAATTGGAAATGAAAAAAAAAAAATCTTTAATATGTATAACTAAAACATACCAAGTTTTTGGCAAAGCAGACAATTGAGGAATCCTTGATTGAGCAGGTCCCAAAATAACCATCTCATTATTAATGGCTCTTAAATCTTCCAATAATCTCCATTTACCAGATTTCTTTTTGATGACAAAAATGAAAGTATAATGGGGAGATACAGAAGGTTGTATATGTTCTTCTGCTAATTGTTGTTTGACCAGGAACTGGGCTGCTTGTATCTTTTCTTCTTCCACTGAAGAAGCCATACTGGTCTTTCTGATTTCCAAGTAATTTTTATTGTCTCAGTGGCCCTTTCTGAAAATCCAACCCATGTCTGTCTGTTGCTTGGTCTATTTGTATTGGTGCTGATATACCTTGATCTTGTTTTTCTAATCTTTTTCCTTTCCTAAAACCTTCTCTAGCCAAAATAGTGGGTGCATTTTGATTGATGTTATTTGTTAATGTCAAACCTAATTGATCTAGGACATCTCATCCCCATAAATTTACGGGAAGATGATCCAATACATATGGCTGTATAGTTCTTTCACATTCTTCAGGATCCTTCCAATCCAATGCCATTGCACTTCTATGGGGATTAGTTGCCACTCCTAGGTCTCAAAGTATTTTAGTGTACTGTTGTAATGGCCAATGTTTTGGCCATTCTTGATGAGAGACGATGCTAACATCTGCACCTGTATCAAGTAGCCCATTAAATTCATGTCCTTGAATATTTAGTTTTAGCCTGGGGCGAGAATCTAAATTTAAAGAAAGCATAACCAAATCTACACCTGTGGAGCCTAATCCCTTGGAACCTCTTTCTACAGCACGACTGGAAAATTTATCATGCAGACTGAGTATTATTAGTAACTGTGCTATTCTATCTCCTGGTGAAATTACTGATATGTCCTTTGGAGAACTGGGTATAATTTTATTTCACCTTCATAATCGGGATCAATTACCCAAGGACTTATCATAAGTCCTTTTAGATTAGAAGAGCTGCGTCCCAATAATAAGCCTACCGTTCCTTTGAGAAGAGGTCCTCTCACCCTGTGTGAATGATTTGAACCCCCATCTCTACAGTTAGTACTGATCTGACGGAGGTGCAGATATCTAACCCTGCGCTCCCTCTGATTTGTCTGATGAGGCGTCTGATGGACAATGTGTCCTGGGCACTACACTGATGGGGTTGCTGGGTTCCTCCAGTGCTCTGTATATTTGTGGTTTTGGGCCCCAGAGCATTGGGCTCCCCTGTCCATTTTTTGGCAATGGAGCCCGATGCCTTTCTCCATGATATCGTGGATAAACAGCTAGTCCTTGTTCATTTTTGATAATGAAGTACCCTCTATGGTGGTTTGAGAACGGCATTCATTAGCCCAATGTCTCCCTCTACGGCATCGTGGGCAAATACCCACGTATTCTACTCCTTTGGTACCTAGTTTTGTTAAACCCTCTTCCTATGGAGCAATTCCTTTTAAAATGTCCTGTTTGTTCACAATTGTAGCATGTTCCTGGTCTGGCATCTAAAGCCTGTTTTACTGCAGCTGCCACAAATTGCCCTTGTTCATTGATGTCTCTGGCATCTAAAGCCTGTTTTACTGCAGCTGCCATGACTTTCTCTTATTCATTAATGTCTTTACATAATTTAATATATGTGTTTAAATCTTCATGTTTCCATGGTCTAGTGATATCTCTGCACCAACGATTTGCTTGGTCATAAGCCAGTTTTTTATTAATGGCATTGCTTGTTCTGTATTCCCCAAAACTCTGATAGCTGTTTGAATAAGCCTATCTACAAATTCAGTGTAAGATTCATTAGCTCCTTGTATTACCTTAGATAATTGACCTTGTAAACCTCCATGTCGTTGTAAAGTCTTCCATGCCCTAACCGCCTCTGCAGCAATTTTTGCGTATACGCCAGGATCATATGCAATTGTTTGCTGCTGATCCTCATAAGGTCCCTTTCTAACAACATATCTAGATTTCTCTGAGGATAACCAGTTTCTGCATTACGCCTAGCCGTCTCCTTGGAAAATTCCTCATTGGCAACCTTCCGTAAAAGGTATTGACCTCCATTTAGCACAGCTTTACACATATTAGCCCAATCTACTGGTGTCATATTCAAGTTGTTAATGGATTCGACCAAGCTTACAATGAAGGGTGCTTGAGGACCATAGGTTGTTACAGCCCCTTTTAGCTGCTTCACTATTTTGAAATTTAAAGCATGGTGAATTCGCTGCCCTCCTACCTCAAAATCAGGGCATGTTCATACTTGAGATCCTGTCTCAGGATCCGAACTATCAACTGTGGGGTTTGGGGGCCTCCCAGCATATGGAGGTGGCCTTGTTATTTGGACATTTACATCCTCTGGTGATAGAAAGGTGTTAGTAACAGTCTCCTGTAGAGGAGGCGCTGTTGGTTGGACATTTACGCCCTCTAGTGATAGAAAGTTGTTAGTAGCAGTCTCCTTTTGTAACTTTGCCCCTGATGGCTTTTTCTGCCCTAAGCTTTGTTCTTCTATCTTTGTCTGAACTGAAGTCTTTGGACTAAGCAAACCAGATATGAACGTCCTCAATGGCAATGTGCCAACTGGCAGAGTCCCTGGGCTGTTCTTTTACCCCTTTTTAAATCTTCACCATGATGGTTCCATTATGGTATATTTAACAACTCCTTAAAAATCCATGGGCTACATTTTTGTATTGTATCAACATATGCCCTGACTGTTCTTGACTTTACTGAGATGCCTCCTTCCTCTAACAATTTACTTAACACTCTTTCAGTTTGTTTTTTTACTAATTTCTGATCCCGTATTTCTACTATAATACAACCCAACAAGACGATGCCAAACAAAACCGAGACAGAATAAAATAAAAAGGGAACAACAAAAAGTCATTATAGCCTTTATATTCTACTGACATGTGCATCCGTCCTTTCTCCCTATCTGTTCCTCAGAAGTAAATAATTTTTTCTCAGATGTGAGCGGTTTTTCATCCATCTCACTCATCTCCATGGACAGGCAACAAAAGTGAAGCAAAAAAAAGAGGAATCTTAAATGGCTACCCATCCTCTCGCCCTTCGCTCAGGGGCGAGCAGTTTACCTTATCACTTACCCTCAGTGGCTCCCCGTGCAAGCCATAAAAATGCTGCAGTCTGGCTGGGCACGATTCAAGAGCCACTTTTCAAAAGAAACAAACTTTATTTTTAGAACCACACATGCCAAACAAAACAGCTCCTCAGGAAAAACCCTCAGAGCCCAACTGCCACCACTGGCTTCCTTGCAAAGTTTCTGTCACACCCACAAGCCTCTCCACCTCCCACAATCCTCCTGCTCTTGAGGCTATTTAGCTGGGTCAGGTGGGTGGAGCCAAAAAAGTCCCACAATGAGCAGCTCTGTGGTCTGAAAGGGCAGGGAAACTGCCCAATGAGCATCACCGCAGAGGAGCCAATCAGCTAGATGTTGCTGGGGCCGCTGTGAGCCAATAATCATCTGGCAGGGGAATGTTGCTGGTAGCTGGAAGTTTAATGGGGCCCCTTAAGCTGTGGCTTTCAACAAATTGGTGTCTCCTTTCTCTGTAGACTATTCAGCACGTGTATTTTTATATGCACATATAGAATCCTACCTGTTATCACACGTACATTTTTGTGAGGTTGCTGACTAGGCAGATACAAGTTATGAGAAGAGATCACTCCTCTTAAATACTGTTGGAATTGAAAATTCAACCTATGGGTGAGCTTGCTAGTAGAACAACATTATATATAGATCCATTTTCAGTGAAATCAATATTTTCGCACCTGTGGATGATACATATTTTATGATGAATTTCGATTGGCAAATATATTGCTAGTTTTAATGTCTGCCTGTGTGTGTGTGTGTGTGTGTGTGTGTGTGTATATATATATATATATATATATATATATATATATACTCTCCAAATTTTTCAAAATATGAAATATATGAATCTTATTATACACTCCTTAAAATCATTCATATTTATGTATGTGGATTTATGATCAACTATTCACAAGATTATTCTCAGAAATATTCATCCACCTTAAATACAGATTTGTTTCCTAGTACTGAAGACTAACTTCAGTGAATGGTGCACACAAATCCTAATATTTCTACAGTAAAACCTAGTTCAACATCAATGCAAGCATTTTCCTATGGGACATGATGTGTATTTTGCAGTTCATTTTTATTAAACAGTGGTACATTACTATTTCTTCAGTTTATGCACATCATATGATATATATTTCATCCACAAGTTCACAAATTTATAGGCATTTGTTTCAATTTCAATCACCTCCTGCTTCAGAAAACATATATTCCTCCAGGGTTCTTGACTGGTCTTGTCATGAGACTTCTTTCAAAACACATTATTTTTGATTTTCATAATCATATTTGAAGCAAAACTCACACACTCTTCATGATAAACCATAACCCTAATATTACCGTTAGATGTATAACTGGTTGTAATGAAAGTATGAATATCAATTTAAGATTTCCAGTATATTTTCAGATATCAAATCAATCCACTATTTAAAGTTGGAACCAGTTATATTATTTATTCACAGTATGGTCTATTCATACATTATTTCTATATCCATTGACACAGGGTACTCCACTTTTTTCCCCCAATATTTATACGTCTTCAAAATATTGCCCCCAGTAATGGTGGAAGAAATGCTCATGTCACCTGATCTACATATAAATTTTAACACAGTAATATTCTGGACACAGAAAGCAAAAGTCACTCTTATGATTGTAGCAAAGCCTAAAAGAAAAGTGAGCATGGATTACTAAAAATATCCATGTCCCGGTTTCTTAATGCTGTAAAATGTAAATCCTATTGATAAATCCTATGTATTTGTTTCTTTCTAAGATTATATATTCAAACTCAACCCTGTTCAAAATGTCTAATCCTATCCCTCACTTTATACATTGCCTGATTTCTTAATGTCTCTATTGATATCTGGTTTCCTACATATTTTCCCCATTTCATCATTGTGTCTCACTCTTCACATGTGCTGATATTTACATTCACTCTCTTATTGAAAACCAATTGCTAAAAATCTTTTGTTCTAAATCCTATACTCATTGTTGTTTCTAAACCTAGAGAATATCGTCCTAAACCTAGGGACTTTCCCTTTGTGACTGGATGTTCTCTTCAACTTTCAATCATCCAAGGTACAAGGTCCTATGTTATTGTATATCGATTTATCTGAGACATCTGTGCAGAACATAATTCAAAGATAAGTAACCCACTCAAGGGCCCAATGCCCATCTGAGCTTCAAATCCTGCCTAGATTTCTGTTTTCATACTTTTATTTTACCTATATATTCTTGTAAATATTGCAGATTCCCAGAACGAATATTCATCCTGCAGAATGATTCCTAACCCAAATCGAACGTGATATTAACCCTAACCATACACTGTTTCCTCAATCTAACTTTACAGAAGAGCAGGGACAGTGTGACCAGGAAAGTCTCAGTGGAGAAACCCTGCTTTGGGCCTTTTGCTTACCTATTTTTCTGTTGCCCTGAATGTCAGGAAGTTCTTGACCTCAGGCTAACCCTTTGTAAAGCCTGAAGAAAACAGTTTTCAAATGGAAATGAATGGGCATCACCTATGGCTCTTTGCTTAAATTCTTTGGAAAGGGATGTGTCTGAATCAGCCTCTTGGCCCTGTGTGAGGCTGTGACTTAGATTCTCAGCACCTGATGGATCTAAAGAAAGATCCCATGTGTGCATCCAAAACCAAAATGGCAAAAAGTTCACTCATTTTGGATGAAGTATCTTCCCTTCCTCTATTAGATTCCTGACCTCCATCAATTGAGAATAGGGATTTTTTGGGTCATATGAGTTCTTCAATCCCTAAAGAGGTGCTTGGGTTTCTCATAATTCCAATTCACATAAAGAATCTGTACCTATCAATCAGAAGTAGTCAGTCAATATTGCTCCCAGAAATGGTGGAAGAAATACTCATGTCACCTGATCTTCATATACATTTATTCACAGAAATATACTGGACACTAAATTCAAAGTTCACATTTATGATTGTACCAAAGCCAAAATGGAAAATTAACATGGATTACTAAAATCATCCATGTCCAAGATTACTTATGCACTCAAATGTCAATCCTATTGATGACTACATATTTGTTTCTTCCTAAGATTGCATATTCAAACTCAACCCTTTGAAAATGTCTAAGCCGATCTCTCACTTTTTACTTTGCCTGATTTCATAATGTCCCTATTGATATCTGCTTACCTACATATTTTTCCCACTTCATCACTGTGACAGACTCTTCACATGTGCTGACATTTAAATTCATTTTCTAACCGAAACCCTATTGCTAAAGAAATTTTGTTCCAAATCATACAGTCACCCTTTTTTCTATACCTACCTACTATCTTCCTATTCCTACTGACTATCCCTTTTTGACTGGATGTTCCCTTCTACATTCAATCATCCAAGGTACAAGGTCCCATGCCATTGTATATTGATTTATCTGAGACATCTGTGCAGAATGTAATTCAATGCTAAGTATCACAATCAAGGGCCCAATGCCCTTCTGGGCTTCCAATCTTACTTGGATTTCTGTTTTCATACACACTGTTCACCTCTATATTCTTATAAATTTCGCAGGTTGCCAATACCATTATTCATCCACAAAATGATTCCTAACCCAAATTGAACCTGTTATTAACCCTAAACATACATTGTTCCCTCAACCTTACTTTACAGAAGAGCAGGGACAGAGGTGGTCTTATAATACTGGAATGTAGGGATCCTCTACCTGCTGAGAACTTCAAAGATCCATGCTGAAAGGATCCCTGGAGAATATGTAGGCAGTTATGAAGGACCTGAGAGAGCACAAGTCATCTCCCATGGCAAACAACCTGGTCAGGATGAAGGGTTGTGTCTTAATCAGCCTCTCTCTTCTTAATGTAGAGAAGATGGACCAAATCAGGCCTGTATGGAGAGCTGTTCCCAGGTGCCTATGGTTGATATACCATTTTAACTTGTGAAATTGTCACATTAAGTAGGGGAAGCCTCCATCTCATGGGACCCTTGGAAGCAACTGTTAGGACAAAGTGGTTGCCAAGGCAGTGACTTCATTCAGATCCTGAAGGAAGTAAACTCACCTCACTTCCTCGGTGATGGAAATTGACATCCAGGAAGCCAAGCACACAGAGCCTGTCCCAGTCCCACTCCCAGTGGTGTCACTAGTTTTGAATTACCAAGGACAGAGTCAGTCTATCTTGGTACCTACAGATGTGAGAATGGCCATATGCCAGGAAAGCTCTGAAGAGCGGGCTTGTATGAGAAAAGAGATAGTGGCTCACCACTGGCTTCTGACAAGTCTCAGTGAAGAAACCCTGCTTTGGTACTTTTAATTACCTATTGTTCTGTTGCTCTGAATGTCAGGAAGTTTTTTGCCTCAGGCCACCCCTTTGGGAAGCCTGAAGAAAAGAGTTTTCAAATGGAAATGAATGGGCATCATCTGTGGCTCCTTGCTTAATTGCTTTGGAAAAAGATGTGTCTGAATCAGCCTCTTGGCCCTGTGTGAGGCTACGGCTTAGATTCTCAGCACCTAATGGATCTAAAGAAACATCCCACGTTTGCATCCAAAACCAAAAGAGCCAAAAGAGCAGTCATTGTGGATGAAGTCTCTCACCTTCCTCTGTAAGGTTCCTGACGTCCATCTATGAGAACAGGGATCCTTTGGGTCCAATGAGTTCTTCAAAGCCCTGCAGAGACTAGACCATACGTTCATAGGTTTCTCATGACTCCAATTAACATAAAGAATCTAAACCCCACAGTCATTAGGCCTCAAAATGGAGAAGCAGAGCAGTATTAAGGGCAGGCCTCTTTGATCACTCCTGGTTCACAGGAAGGGTGTCCCAGCCACACTGACTTTAGGCAAATGGGGGCAAGGGACCTTATTTTGGATACTGTCTTTGGCTGTGCCCCTCATGAAAAACTACAGCCTGAGGTTATGATGAGTGTCTATATGAAAGAAGATGAGGGCCATGTGGAAGTGTTTTGCTTTTAATTGTCGTCATTTTTGTGGCTGTTGGAAAAGATGATGGGTCCACCTGGTCTTGAACACTGGTGTGATTCCCCTTAGAGACTGAGTTATGGAATGGACCTCAAAGAAGTATTGCCATGTATTGTTTTGGGATTTTAGGATGCCACGCATGAGAGTTGCCCTTGGAAACTGAGATCTAGGCCCAGGGTGGCTTTCCACAGAGCACTGGGAATCTCAGGAAGAATATCACATGATTTTATTCTTAAAGAATTGGCAGCCATAGTTGCAAGTCAAAACACAAATGGACCACACATTGTAGACCTCAAACGCCTGGCTTAATGTGACCTTTTTGCCTGTCTTTGGGAAGCCTTGCCTGTTAGAATTCTCCAGAGCTTTTATTGAAATGAGCTTCCTCTCCATTTAATGGTTCCTGAATGAATTGAAACCCACAGTACCTCCAACTTCATCCTTGAGAAATGCCTGATAAAAAACATGAAATTTTTGAAATTCCCATGACCACTTCGCACTGTAGAATCTTTGGATGTCCTATTGATGATCACGAGTGTACCAGACAGTGCCTGATTGACTGGGTTTCATGAAAATGGTGTAGAACAGAGATGGCAGTAATTTGGAGCCTGCTGAGTAGTTGGCCTAGAAAAGTGGTGTGAAGGTGTGTGTTAAAACATCTGTGGTTGGGTGATGTGGATCTGCCATTGGCTTTCAAATGGTTTGTGACTGACATGGTGCAGCCCCCAGACCCTTGTATGTAAAGGCATGTTGTTATATGGAGAGGTTTCAGTGCAATGTTTAGAATCAGACTGCTAAGGTGAAGGGGTCAAGCTATGTGGGATAGAAGCCTGATTGGTGCATTCTCCTGCAGACCCTTACCCACCACATGTGACAGAACTCTTTTCAGTACTGTGTCCCAGTTTAACTCTTCGTATTTCATGAAGCAAATACCAAACTTCCAGTGCAGCTGCAAGAAACACAACAAAAAGTGGAGGATGAGCAAATGGCTTCCAAACTGGAAGACACTTAGCCCCCAGTGACAACAGTTTACCTACAAAAAGAGAATTCAGCACTGCTGCCTCATGTCCTTTGGAAAATAAGAAACCATGTCCTCCAGGTAACATACATGCAGACTCAGCTTAATGGTCTCACTGCAAAGGGAGCTAAAGCTCCTGACAACAACATATATTTCAAGTGCCCAACCTCAGAGGCAGTTTCTCAAGAAGTCTTTAGTCCAGCAGAGCTCCATGTTTGTGGAGTTTTACCCTCTCCCTTACATTTGGAAACTCCTCTACCACCTCCAAAGTTGTGAACTCCTGAGCATTTTCCATTCTTGATGTGTATTCACAGATTTTCTAACTCTTCTCCTCTAATTGTGTCTTAGTTGGGGTGAAGGTAATGTCAAGGCATTGTTCTGAATGAGAGTGTGAAGATTTTTGGGTAGCACATATTTGCATACACATTGGATTCTTTCTCCAATTTTTCATTTGAAATACTGAATCCCTGACTGTAAGGGGTAGAAGGAATTCTTTTTCAAAGAATAGCCTGACACTTACAAGAAACAGCCCCCAGGGAGACATCCTGTCTGGGAGACATCCTGTAGTCATCTGTGTTCCTGAGATATCCTGTGGCCATCTGTCTTCCTGAAATATTCTGAGGTTATCTCACCTTGTGAAGACATCCAGGAACTGCCGATAAGAGAGCTTTCAAATCTCCAGCATATAAATTCCCCTGTGTGAACAATAAAAGTTTGCATCTTGATCAGAACTTTTGTCTTGCTGTCATCTCTCATGTCTCTTGTCCCTTCATTCCTCCCCATCTAGGTTCGCTACCCACGTTGATGTGTCCTGCGGGCTGGGACAACTGGCGCCCAACGACTGGGGCTCGAGCCTTGGACTGAGGGGGAAGATTTGGACAAGTGGAGCTCACGATTGCCTCAGCAGACACCACTGAGAGACAGATTCAGGAGGAGAGTGGGGATGATGCACAGTGAGTGACCCACCATGGGAAAAGCAATTTCGTCACATGATTTGTTTTTGTCAGGCCAAAAGAAATCCTTAAATACATGGGGGCACGTGTTAAGAAAAATGACTTAAAATTTTTCTTTTCATACATTGAAAAATTGTTTCCATGGTTTCCCCTTGAAGGGACCATTGATGGTAAAAGATGGCTTAGAGTAGGAGACATTTTAAAAGATTATTATGAATCCTTTGGCCCAGAAAAAGTGTCTGTTCCTACCTTTTCTTTCTGGAAATAAATTAGTGAAATTCTTAAAAATTCACCCTTTGACAATGGTACCTTAATACTTGTCAGGATTGGGGAAGAGACTATGCAAAAGACCTCTCGTCCCTTCTCGGCATGCCCATCAGTTAGTATAGACATAGACCCTTCTTAGTCTCCCCAGGACCCTGGGAACCTTCCTGATCTTCCTCAAAATCCCACCCTAATGAATAAGGCTCCAATGGTTTCCAACAGCCTTTATGCAGTTTTAAATCCCAGAGAAACATTGACCCCTGGGGAGGAGGCTACCTTGGAGAAAGAAGCAGCTCGCTACCATTCAGAAGACCCGCCACCTCTCAGGACCCTGCCACAGCCTATAGGACTTACACATTCCCCTCCCTCCTATATCCCTCCTGCCTTTTGTGCTCTGGCCCTTCAGGGGCCAAATGTCCCCCCAGATATTTTTTCCCCACTTCCCTTGCCTAATCCGGCTCCCTTGAGAGAGTCTCTCCAACATGGATGGGAACAGATCCAATTTTTAAAAGAATAAAGATCCCTTGACTCTGAGCTCTCTACATTAGCCTTAGGAATGGAGTCAACACAAGCTGACCCACAGTGGTCTAATACAAAGGTGAAGCCGCTCCATCGGCCTGTGCTCGCCTTCCCAGTCACCAACAGTCAGATAGATAAGCCTGCTCAGGCTGAGGTCAAAGACTTAGAAGAGGATCAAGAGGAGGAAGCGGAGGAAATGGATCAAGGAGATCTGGACTTAGAGGATGAGAAGTTCACCCCTAGGCAGGAAGGAACCCAGAGTGTCTACAAAAAATTTAGCCTCCATTTTCTTGAAAAACTTAAAAAGGCTTGTGCTCACTATGGCCCCACTGTGCCCTACACGTTGGCTTTATTAGAAAGCCACAACACACACTTTCTTACTCCCAATGATTGAAAATTTTTAGACAGAGCTGCCCTCAGTGCCGGAGACTTCCTACTATGGAATGCAGATTTCAAAGAGCCCTGTCAGAAACTGCTCAAAAAAAATTTAACAAAGGCCTCCTCTAAATCCTGGACTTATGTTAAGATAGTGGGCAATGCAACTTTTGGCACTAAAACTAAACAGGCACGTTTCCCTGCTGGACTTTTTGCGCAGATTTGGATGGCTGGCTTACATACTTGGAGACGCCTCCCTGAAAGGGCCTCGGCTATCACTTCCCTGGCCAGAATTCGACAAGGGCCCGACGAGCCTTATAGCGACTTTGTTCCCCAGCTTAACCTAGCTGCGGAATGCTTGCTTGAACCAAGCGAAAGCGAAAGCACCTTTGTAAAACATCTTGCCTTTGAAAACGCCAACCCAGCATGTCAGGATGTTCTTTGACATCATAAGGATAAAGGGAAACTTTCTGACTTTATTAGAGTCTGTGCAGGGGTGGGTGCAGCCCATGCCATGGGTCTCACTTTAGTGCTCCCTTTACCAAGGCCTTTTACAATCCTGGCTCACATATTTGCTTTACTTGTAAACAACCAGGCCATTTTGCACGCAAGTGTCCAACAGGCAAACAAAGAGTAAGAATAGCGTCTCCTAAAAACTGGAGCTAAACCGCCCCCAGCTACACTTTGTCCTTGATATGGTAAAGTTCATCACTTGGCCAGTGAGTGTAGATCAATGACAAATGCCCTCGGACAGCCTATTTCTTCCTGCTTCTCAGGAAACTCCCTGGGGCAATAAGGTTTGTTCCCTTCCAAACTCCCAACCTACCTCAAAATCCTTCTCCACAATTGGCTCCCTCCAACTACCCACTCCAGGCAGTGCAGGATTGGACCTCTGTACCACCACTGATACAACATTAGACGCAATGCAAGGGCCCCAGATAATACCAACTGGAATTATGGGTCCCCCTCCATCTCATACGTGTGCCCTTCTTCTTGGAAGAGCCTCTACTATCTTAGAAGGTGTTCAGGTCTTCCCTGGCATTAATGATAATGATTTCACTGGAGAAATAAAAATACTGGCCACAGTTATTAATAGAGTTGCGGCCATCCCAGGAGGAAAAAGTCTTGCACAATTAATACTCCTTCCCTTAGATTAAGGGGCACTTCCACCACCCAAACCTACTGTGGGGGACTGCCTCCTTGGGCTCCTCTGAGGTATATTGGGTTCATCCCATTTCTCATAATAAACACACCCTTACCTTACTTATTGAAGGAAAGGAATTCCAAGCAATTTTAGTTACTGGAGTTGATGCGACAATTATTTCTCAAAAATACTGGCGATCAGGTTGGCCCCTCACCCCATCCTTGACTGACCTTAAAGGGATAGGAAAGTCAAAAAATCCTCTGGTCAGCTCTACTGCTCTTAGCTAGACTGATAAAGAGGGTAATAAGGGAACTGTCACTTCTTTCGTTGTTCCTGACCTCCCTGTTTACCTATGGGCCCGAGATATTTTGAGTCAAATGGAAGTTATTCTTGCCAGTCCCAATTCCATGGTGACTCATCAAATGCTCCGTATGAATTTTGTCCCTGGTACAGGCCTTGGGAGGCTGAGACAAGGACTGGTGGGGCTTATACAACCCATAAAAAAAAATACATATGGACTTGGATATTTGGATTTTTAGTGTCGGTCCCTGACCCTCCTGTACCCCATGCAGATAAAATTATTTGGGAGACTCAGACTCTTGTGTGGGTGGATCAGTGGCCCCTTACCCATGAAAATTTGGAGGCTGCCTCCATGTTAGTGAAGGAACAGGTGGCAGCCCGCCATGTAGAGCCCTCAACCTCACCATCATACACTCCTATTTTTGTTATCAAGAAAAAATCAGGCAAGTGGCGCCATTTACAAGATTTGTGTGCCATTAATAAAGTTATACTCCCGATGGGAGCACTACAGCCAGACATTCCCACACCAGTGGCTATTCACAAAAACTATTGTAAAATGGTTATGGACTTAAATGGTTGCTTTTTTATCATTCCTTTACATCCTGAGGATAGACCCTATTTTGCCTTTAGTCTTTCTTGTATTAATATTCAGGGCCCTATGCAGAGACTTCAATGGAAGGTTCTTCCCCAAGGTATGGCCAACAGCCCTACTCTTTGCCAAAAATAGGTTGCTCAAGCAGTAGACCCTGTGAGAGAGTGAGGGCCACAAATTTATATTTTACATTATATGGATGATTTGTTAATTGCTGCACCTAATACCCATGACCTTAATAATTGTTACTTGGACTTTTACAAAATCCTCACTACCTTGGGACTACAGATAGCTCCTAATAAGGTTCAAACACAGGACTCTTATAAGAGTTTGGGCCTTAAAATTCTAGAAAATCAGATCCAAATTTCTAAAATACAAGGACGTGTGGACCATCTTCACACCCTTAAAGATTTTCAGAAATTACTGAGGGATATTCAATGTCTAATAACATATTTAAAATTATGCACTTGTGTACTTTTGACCCTTAATGATATTTTGAGAGGTAATTTCCACCCCTCCTCCCCTCAAAATCTTACTCCAAAGGCATGACAGGCATTAAACCAAGTAACAGAAGCCATTGCCCAACAATTTGTTACACAAATTTCTTATAACCTTCCTCTGGTTCTGGTTATTTTACACACTCCTCATACACCCACAGGAATATTTTGGCAGCGAGATCCACATTTTAAAAATAAAGACTGCCCCTTGTTTTGGGTCCATTTACCCACCACATGCTCGAAGGTTATTACTGTTTATCTTGCTCAGGTAGCTTCTATTATATTTAAAGGTCATTTGATTTCTCTACAACATTTTGGCAAACACCCTGATAATATTTTTATTCCATATACTAAGGACCAAACCCAATTTTTACTAGAGACAAGGGATGAATGTGGTATTGCCCTATCAGGCTTTTGGGAACAATTGATCACTACCTCCCCAAAGACCCCCTTTTACATTTTGTCCAGTTACATCCATTTACTTTTCCTGAAATTACTCAAAAGGCTTCCATTCCTCAATCCCTTACTGTCTTTACAGACGGTTCCTGTAATGGCCGAGCCGTCTTTGTTGTCAATAACAAGCCTACCACCTTTGATACTGTCTATCAGTCACCACAGTTTGTGGAATTGTTTGACATAACACAAGTTTTTATAACATTTTTATAATCCTGTTAATATTTATAAAGACAGTGCCTACATTGCTCATTCTGTGCACCTGCTGGTGATTTCACCCCCCATTAAGGCTTCTAACAATGTGGCCTTTCTGTTTCACCAGCTTCAGCAGCTAATTCAGGCCAGACAACACCCATTTTTCTCAGGACACATCAGGGCACACTATGATCTTCCCAGCCCTCTAATTCAAGGTAATGCCCAAGCTGATGCAGCAACTCGTTCCATCTTTCCAATTTTTGTTGGCTCCATTCAAAAGGCCATGGAGTTACACAATATACACCATTTAAATTTCCAGAGCCTTTGATTACTTTGTAAAATTACCAGCAACAGGCACGAGAAATAGTAAAAGCATGCCCTGGTTGTGCTGTCTCCCTCCCCATTCAACACTTGGGAGTTAACCCCCGAGGATTACTGCCCGATCAGTTTTGGCAAATGGATGTTACTCATTTTCTTGAATTTGTAATAACCAAATATATACACGTTTCTGTAGATACCTTCAGCGGCTTTATTTTTGCATCACCACATTCTGGAGAGGCTACCAAAGATGTCCTTTCTCATCTTGTTTCAGCCTTTTCTGTTATGGGTAAACCAATACATATTAAAACAGATATTTATCCTACATTTACCATTGCCAAGTTTAAACAGTTTTGTGCTACCTTGCAAATTTGTCATACTACTAGAATTCCATACAACCCTCAGGGCCAAGGCATTGTGGAACTTGCCCACCTTAACTTAAAAACTTGGCTATCCCTCCTTAAGGCTTCCTCCCTTGTATTTACCACACCCAGGCATCGCCTTAACAATGCATTATTTGCCCTTATTTTTCTTAACCTAGACAATGAAGGCGATTCGGCAGCAGACAGACACTGCCATCCCTCGTCCAATTCTGTTCGCCCACCTGTTATGTGACACAATCCACTTACAAATAAATGGAAAGGCCCAGATCCTGTCCTCATCTGGGGAGGAGGCTCAGCTTGTGTTTTGGACCAAGATCAAACCGCCCCAAGATGGTTACCAGAACTCCTGGTTAAACAGGTTAATGACTTACCTCAAAACAGGGACAGAGGCACTCCTCATGAGGACAAAATTTCCTCTTTTTCAGATGCAGCCAACAATCTGCCAGCCTTGGAATAACAGTTCCTGTGGGCACAGGTACACTGGCTTAGGCACGTCTATTCACTCTTACCATCACCTCTCTCAACAAATTATAAACTCTATCAGGAACAACTGATAAAAACTCTATCAGGAACCATTAAAGATTTGCAGGACCAAATAGACTCCCTGGCAGAAGTGTTCCTTCAAAAAAGACGAGGCTTAAATTTGCTGACAGCTAACCAGGGAGGTATTTGCTTGGCCTTAGGGGAACGATGCTGCATTTATGCCAATAATTCTGGCATAGTATGCACTAAAATTAAGCAGCTTCAAGAAGATCTAGAAAAGAGATGAAGGGAAATATTTGAAAATCCCCTCTGGACTGGGCTTAATGGATTTTTACCCTACCTTCTTCCCCTATTAGGCCCTTTGTTGGGTTTACTTTTAATGGTGTCCCTAAAACCCTGCATTATAAACAGGCTGGTACAATTTATTAAAGAACAGATTAATATTTTGGCCTCTAAGCCCATACAGGTCCACTATCATTGCCTGGATATGGAAGACAGTGCTGCCAACATTTAAAAGGATGTTCTACCCTCCTCACAAGCTTATTTCTTAAGTTTACATGCCCACAGATCTCGCTTTCTTACATAAAACTCTAAGTAACAGCTCTGACCAACGATCTTCTGCACTTGCCATAAGGGTTCGTCCTCCATGGGCCGCTCCACTTGGGGGAGGACGCACCCATGGAGTGAGGACGTTAGGGCATAATAACGGAGGGTGCAGGAAGGACTGCAGGAGGATGGATCCATGGTTCCCAAAATCCAAGTCTTCTGAGTGACACGCTCTGGTGCATGGCAGTTGGCATGCTTCCCCCTCAAAGCCGTCTCCTCAAAAAACATGCCAAGGCCACCACGAAATCTAGTAAACATGCTCGATCAGATCAGGAGATATTCTAAGGCCTGCTAGAGAAACAGAGCCTCTATAACCCCCTAAAATATTGGCCTGTAAGGTATGGTCAAATATTTTATATAAGAAAGGGAGAAGATGTCAGGGGCTAGAAGGAAGTTCTCCTTCAAAGAATAGCCTGACACTTACAAGAAATAGCCCCCTGCGAGATATCCTGCCTGGGAGACATCCCGCAGCCATCTATCACCCTGAGACATCCTGCAGCTATCCGTCTTCCTGAAATATCCTGAGGTTATCTCACCCTGTGAAGACATCCAGCAACTGCCAATAAGAGAGCTTTCTCATCCGCAGCATATAAATACACTGTGAGAACTATAAAAGTTTTCAGCATGATCAGAACTGTTGTCTTGCTGTCATCTCTCATGACTCTTTTCCCTTCATTCCTCCCCAACAAGGTTCAACGCCCACGTTGAAGTGTCCAGCCGGCCCGGAAACCTGACACTAAACCATAACCTACTAGACTCTGACTACTAATACTAATATGATGGAGAAAAATAATCCAACAGAATGGAAATGCAAGCAGTACAGATGAGGCATGGTGTATAGTTGGACTTGCCTTTTGAATGATATAGGGTAGGTGTTATAAATCTAGCTAATTTATAATTGAAATAGTTCTCCACATGTTTTTAAAGTTAACAAATATGTGAATACCTGTCTCCCATTCTCTGTAGCCAATTCAGCACATGTATTTTTATATGCACATATAGAATCCTACCTGGTATCACACGTATATTTTTCTGAGGTGTCTCACTTGGCAAATACAAATTGTGAGAAGAGATCACTCCTCCTAAACTCTGTTGGAACTGAAAATTCAACCTATGGGTGAGCCTCCTAGTAGAAAATTCAACCTATGGGTGAGCCTCCTAGTAGAACAACAAGCCATACATAAATGCATGTTGAGTAAAATAAATATTTTTGCATCTGTGGCTGATGTACATTTCATGAAGAATTTCGATTGGCATATATATTGCTACATCTTATTGTCTGTTTTTGTTTTTTTAATATATATATATATATATATATATATATATATATATATATATACACATACAATCTTCAAATTTTTCCAAATATAAAATATATGTGTCTTATATACACTACCTAAATTCTTTCATGTTCATGTATGTGGATTTATAATCAACATTTCACAAGATTATTCTCAGAAATATTCATCCACCTGAAATACATATTTGTTTCCTATTACTGAAAACTAACTTCAGTGAATGGTGCATACAATCCTAATATTTCTACATTAACTGACCCTGTTTAACATCAATGCAAGTAGATTCCTATGGGACATGATGTTTATTTTGAAGTTTATTTTATTCAACACTGGTACAATACAATTTCTACAGTTTACGAACATCATAGGACATATATTTCATCCATAAGTTCACAAATTTATAGGCATTTGATTCACTTTCAATCATTTACTGATTCAGAACACATGTATTCCTCCAGGTTTCTTGACTGGTCTTTTCATGAGACTTTATTTCAAACACATTATTTTCAATTTCCATAATCATTTTGAAGCAAAACTCACACACTCTTCATGATAAAACATAACCCTAATATTACCATTAGATGTATTACTGGTTAGAATGAATAATTGTATATCAATATAAGATTTTCTGTATATATTCAGATATCAATTCAATCTATTATTTAAAGTTGGAACCAATTATATTATTTATTCACAGTATGGTCTATTCATGAATTATCTCTACATTCATAGACAAAGGGTACATCTATTTGTAACCCCAATACTAATTTATTCGTCTTCAAAATGTTGCTCCCAGAAATGGTTTAAGAAATACTCATGTCACCTGATGTACGTATGCATTTATCACAGTAATATTCTGGACACAATAAGCAGAGGTCACACTTATGATTGTACCAAAGCCTAAATGGAAAGTGAGCATGGATTACTAAAAACATTCATGTCCAGGTTGCCTAATGCTCTCAAATGTCAATTCTATTTATGACAACATATTTGTTTCTTCCTAAGACTATATATTCAACCTCAACTCTGTTCAAATGTCTAATCCTATCACTCACTTTATACTTTCCCTGATTTCCTAATGTCTCTATTGATGTCTGCTTTCCTAAATATTTTCACCAGTTCACCATTTTGACTAACACTTCACATGTGCTGACATTTACGTTCACTGTCTGTGTGATACCCTATTGCTAAAGAACTTTTGGTCCAATTCCTGTACTCACTCTTCTTCTGAAACCTACAGAATATCTTCCTAATCCTACCGACTATCACAGTTTGAGTGGATACTCACTTCTACATTCAATCATCGAAGGTACAAGGTCCTATGCCATTGATTATTGATTTATCTGAAACATCTTTGCAGAACATGTATCAAAGCTAAGTATCCCAATCAAGAGTGCAATGCCCTTCTGGGATTCCAATCTTACCTAGATTTCTGTTTTCATACTTATATTTCACCTATATATTCTTATAAATATCACAGGTTCCCAATACCATTATTCATCAAGCAGAATGATTCCTAACCCAAATCAAACCTGTTATTAAGCGAAACCATACACTGTTCCCTCAATCTAACTTTACAGAAGAGCAGGGACAGTGTTGGTCCTAAAATAGAGGAATGTAGGGAATCTTCCACCTGTTGAAAAACTCAAAGTTTCATTCAGAAGTGATCCCTGGAGAAGATATAGGCACCACTGAAGGACCTGAGAGAGCAAAAGTCAACTCCCATGCCAAACAACCTGGTCAGTATGAAAGGTTGTTACTGAATCAGCCTCTCTGTTCTTTTTTTTATTATTGGTTGTTCAAAACCTTACAAATCTTTTGACATAACATATTCATACATTAGCATACATTAGCTTCAAGTGATTTATGAACTCCCATTTTTACCCCAGATACAGATTGAAGAATCACATCGGTTACACATCCACATTTTTACATAATGCCATACTAGTAATTGTTGTAGTCTGCTACCGTTCCTATCCTCTACTATCCCCCCTCCCCTCCCCTCCCATCTTCTCTGTCTACCCCATCTACTGTAATTCATTTCTCACCTTGTTATTTTCCCATTCCATTCACAACCTCTAATATGTAATTTAGTATAACAATGAGGGTCTCCCTCCATTTCCATGCAATTCCCCTTTTCTCTCTCTTTCCCTCCCACCTCATGTCTCTGTTTAATGTTAATCTTTTCTTCCTGCTCTTCCTCCCTGCTCTATTCTTAGTTGCTCTCATTATATCAAAGAAGACATTTGGTATTTGTTTTTTAGGGATTGGCTAGCTTCACTAAGCATAATCTGCTCTAGTGCCACCCATTAGAATATGGACCCAAACAGTTCTGTTTGGAGAGCTGGTATTGGGTGCCTATGGTTGATATACATTCTAACTTGTGAAAGTGTCACAGTACGTAGGGGCAGCCTCCATCTCATGGGACCCTTGGAAGCAACTGTTTGGACAAAGTGGTTGCTAAGGCAGTGACCTCATTCAGTTCCTGAAGGAAGTGACCTCACCTCACTTCCTTGGTGATGGAACTCTAAGAACTTGTTATCCAGGAAGACAGGCACCCAGAGCCTGTCCCATTCCCAGTCACAGTGGTCTCACTTGTTTGTATATACCAAGGACAGAGTCAGTCTTTCTTGGTACCTACTGATATGAGAATGGCCAAATTCCAGAAAAGCTCTGAAGAGGGGCTTTTCCTGAGGAAAGCAAATAGTGGTTCACCACTGGCTCCTGACATCTTCACAGAGTTGGTTAAGGAGACAAGATCTGAGACAGGACAGGCCATTTCTGGGGAACATACTATGGCCCACCAGTCAGAGGACACTCTGGATAGTCACCGACCTACTTTGGGGAAGGAGGTGCCTCTGTGGGTGTCGCTGTGTGTTTGTGGATTTGTCTCATGTTCTGAGAATAGATAGAACAGGCGGTTTGTTTGGTTTTGAGTGAACTATTTCTAGTAAGTCATTTGACAAGGGAGTGTTTCTATGTCTGTGTATCCCACTGTGTCCATGGTTATAGACATTAGAAAAGAGAATTCATCAATTGATGTGTCCTGTCTAGTAGAAAGCTTCCCATCATTTATTCTGCCAAATTGATGAATGGATTTTTCCTTGCCTTATCGATGGGCAACACGTTCTATCTTCCAAAGTTCCTGCATTCTTCCTGAATTCTGGCCACTCTACAGAATAGGCTCATGGTTTTGCGTCCAAGATATGTACCACTTCCAAGCCCTGTTACATGGCCATGTACTGTATAGCTGAAGGGAATGGCGAGCATCTCAGAAAACTCAAATATCAGTGTGACCAATAAAGTCTCAGTGGAGAAACCCTGCTTTGCTTACCTATTGTTCTGTTGCCCTGAATGTCAGGAAGGTCTTTGCCTCAGTCCACCCCTTTGTAAAACCTGAAGAAAACAGGTTTCAAATGGAAATGAATGGGCATCACCTGTGCCTCTTTGCTTAATTGCTTTGGAAAGGGATGTGTCTGACTCCGCCTCTTTGCCCTGTTTGAGGCAATGGCTTAGATTCTCAGCACCTGATGTATCTTAAGAATGATCCCATGTGTGCATCCAAAACCAAAATGGCCAAAAGAGCAGTCACTGTGGATGAAGTCTCTCCCCTTCTTCTGTTAGGTTCCTGACCTCCATCAAGTGAGAATAGGGATCCTTTGGGTCAAATGATTTCTTCAAACCCTGCAGAAGCTAGCCGATAAGTGCTTGGTTTTCTAATGACTCCAATTCACATAAAAAAATAAACCCCACAGTCAGTAGGCCTCAAATTAGAGAAGCAGAGAAGTATTAACAGCAGGCCTATTTGATTACTCCTGGTTCACAGAAAGTGTGTCCAGGCAACCCTGATTTTAGGCCATTAAGGGGCAAGGGAGATTATTTTGGAGACTGTCTTGGGCTTCGCCCCTCATGGAAACATCCAGCCAGAGGTTATGATGAGTGTCTATATGAAAGATCATGAGGGCCATGTGGGAGTGTTTTGGTTTTAATTGTGGCCATTTGTTTGGTGGTTGGAAGAGATGACTGGGTCCACCTTGACATGAACTCTGGTGTGATTCCCCTTAGAGACTGAGTTCTGGAACTGAACTAAGAGAATTATTGCCATGAATTGTGTTAGGATTTTAGGAGGCCATGCATGAGAGTCCCCCTTGAAAACTGAGATCTAGGCCCAGGGTGGCTTTCAACAGAGCACTGGGAATCACAGCCAAGATATCACGTGATTTTATTCTGAAGGACTTGGCAGCCATAGTTGAGAGTCGAAACACACATGGTCCTCATTGTAGACCACAATGGGCCTGGCTTCATGTGACCATTTGGCCACTTTTTGAGAAGCCTTGCCTGTGAGAATTCTCCAAAGCTTTCATTGAAATGTGCTTCCTCTACATTTAATGGTTCTGGAGTGAATTTTAACCCACAGTGCCTCCAACATCATCATTGAAAAATGGCTACAAAAATACCATAAAATTTTTGAAATTCCCATGACCAGGTGGCAATGGAGGACATTTGGATGTCCTGTTGCTGGTCATGAGTATACCAGACAGTGCTTTGATTGACTGGGTTTTATGAAAATCGTGTAGAACAGAGATGCCAATAAGTTGGAGCCTGCTGAGTAGTGGGCCTAGAGCCGTGGTGGTCAGGTGTGTGATAAACATCTGTGGTGGGGCCTTGTGGATCTTCCATTGGCTTCCAAATGGCTTGGAACTGACATGGTGCAGCGAGCAGTCCCTTCTATGTAAAGGCATCTTGTAATATTGAGAGATTTCAGGGCAATGTTCAGAATCATGTTGCTATCGTCAATGGGGCAATATATGTGGGCTAGAAGTATGTTTGGTGCATTCTCTTGCAGAAACTGACCCACCACATGTGACAGAACTCTCTCCAGCACTGTGATCCACTAAAACTCCTTGTATTTTTGAATCAAATAGCAAACTCCTAGTGCAGCAGCAAGAAACACCATGAAATTTGGAGGATGACCAAATGGCTTCACAGTCCACATGGGGAGACACTTAGACCCCAGTGGTCACAGTTTACCTACAAAGAGCAAATTCAGCACTGCTGCCTCATCTTCACTGGAAAATAAGAAACCATGTCCTCCAGGTCACATTGATGCAGACCCAGCTTTGATGGTCTCACTACAAATGAAGCTAAAGCTCCAGAAAACAACATATTTTTCAGGTGCCCAACCTCAGAGGCAGTTCTTCAAGAAGTCTTTAGGCCAGCAGAGCTCCATGTTTGTGGAGTGTTTACCCTGTCCCTTACTTTTGGGAACTCCTCTACCACCTCCAGTGATGTGAACTACTGAGCATATTCCATTCCAGATATGTATTCACAGATTTTCTAACACTTCTCCTCAAATTGTGTCTTACTTGGGGCAAAAGTAATGTCAAGCCATAGTTCTTGATGAGAGTGGGAACATTTTTGTGTAGCACATATTTGCATACACATTGGATTCATTTTCCAATTTTCCATTTGAAATACTGAATCCCTGACACTAACCCGTACCCTACTAGACTCTGACTACTAATCGTAATATCATGGAGAATAATAACCCCATCAGAATAGAAATACAAGCAGTTCAGAGGAGGCATGTTTGGTATTGTTGGACTTGCCTTTTGCATTATATACGGTAGGAGTTATAAATCTAGTCAATTTTTTTGTTGAAATAGTTCTCCGTGTGTTTTTAAAGTTAACAAATATGTGAATTTATTTCTCCCTTTCTCTGTAGCCTAGTCAGCAGATGTATTTTTATATGCATATATAGAATCCTACCTGGTATCACACGTACATTTTTGTGAGGTGGCTGACTTGGCAGATACAAATTGTGAGAAGATATCACTCCTCCTAAACGCTGTTGAAACTGAAAATTCAACCTATGGGTGAGCCTCCTATTTGAACAACATTATACATAAATCCATGTTCAGTAAAACTAATATTGTTGGATCCGTGGGTGATATGTATTTCATGATAAATTTCGTTTGGCGTACATAATGCTACATTGTAATGTCTCTGTGTGTGTGTATATATATATATATATATATATATATATATATATATATATAGTCTCCAGATTTTTCAAAATATGAAATATATGTGCCTTATTGTGCACTCCCCAAATTCATTCATATTCATGTATGTGGATTTATAATCAACTTTTCAAAAGATTATTCTCAGAAATATTCATCAACCTGAAATACATATTGGTTGCCTAGTACTGAAAACTATCTTCAGTAAATGGTGCATACAAAACATAATATTTCAACTTTGCAAGTTGGCCACAAATAGAGTGCATCACACCCAGTGTACCACGCCACATTGCAGGTGAATAACGAGTTAAAATGACAAAAGACTATCTTGTTAGGATCTTATAGAAAAATGGGTGTGCACCGAAACCTAAAAGAATGATTTACACCAACGAGGTCCGGTAATTGAGTCTCAAACGTGAGCTGAATATGCAACCGGAGATCCGGGCTTTTTGATCCCTGTGGCCCGCCCCATGGCTGCAGACATCGAGGCACCACCGAGAAGCGACTAGCATCCAGGGAGAAACGTTGCTGCAGATTCTGTGGAATCCTGCCGGCTGACACCGCACTGAACCCCAGGCCGAGTTCGGGATTTCAGTCAGGGAAGGAAGCTCTACAGTTCTATCCCCCACAACGGAAACTCCACCAAGGAAACCAATGGCCACCATCTTGGAGAGCTGAAGTAACCACCGCCACTCTCCGACAGATTGCAACAATAAAACAGTTGTGTGTTTTCCGCTCATCTCCCATACAGTAGGAAATTTGCATAAAATCTCTCCTAAGCTTTCCAGGGGAGGGATTTTCAGAGAGAGCCTGCATAAAGATTGGGGGGGGAAACTAGAGGCACCTGACCTTCAACTCCCCCTCCCATCAGTGGTGAAAACGAAATCTGTCTAGCCAGGGATGGGGGAAAGGGCAAACGGAAAAAATAATAAAAATAGAGTGCTGGGGTTCCCAATAGACACAATCCACACCCAAGAAACGGCAAGCCAGAGTACAGTTTGAGCTGCCGAGGGCATTACTCAGGGGAAATCTGGTCTAGCAGGAGAAACCAGGACTAGCAGGAGAAACCAGGGGACTAGAGGCCAGGCCCGCGTGACTGGACGCCTGGAGAACGCTCGCCCGCCGGCAAGAGCCGGCCCGCTGCAGGTGCGACTGGACGGCTGGAGACTGCCTGCCCACCAGCGACCAATCGCCTGCCATATGCCCACCCTAATGGGTGGCTAGAGATCGCACAACCGCCGGTGACAGCCCACCAGCTGACTGCGCGACTGGACAGCTTGTGACCACCTGCACACCGGCGACCGGGAGCTGAAACCAAACAGAGACAGTACAGTCCCACACCCCCATGCGAACACCCGGGCAAAGAGCCTGGGGTCCACCATAGCAGAGAGGTGACATCACTGGAACTCGGCCGTCGGAATTCCTTCCCAGTGGAATCAACTTTAGCATTCACAGTCTACCAACACAAAGGAGAGTCAATAGAGATATATAAAACCAAAACAAATATATAGAAGAGAGCAGAAACACAGCAATCAAATGGAGCTGGAAAGTAATGTGAACTTCATGAAAAAACAAGGGAAAAAGGTGTACAAATAATGCCGGACAACTTAATTTTACAGGAGGACCTAGAATCATCAGAAACAGGGATAGGGAAAAAACTCAATGCATCCCTAACTCACATGGAAAGAAATATTAGAGAAGACATGAGGCAGCAAGTCCAAGCAATAAAAGAATATTTTGAAAATGAATTAAACAAACAAATTCAAATGGCAAAGAACGAGCTTCACCAAAAGACAGAGATCTTAAAAAAAATCAAACAGTAATCCTAGGAATGCAGAAAAATATAAACCACATTAAAAATTCAAACGAGAATATTGTAAATAGACTAGATCAAGTAGAAGTCAGAAGATCAGATAATGAATACAAAGTTTATCAACTTGAAAAGAATATAGTCAACACAGAAAAGATGCTTATATCCCATGAGCAATCTATTTAAGAGATATGGGATGTCATAAAAAAGCAAATTTGAGAGTCATTAGGATAGAAGAAGGCATAGAGATTCAAACCAAAGGAATGGACAACATATTAAATGAAATAATTCTAGAAAACTTCCCAGAGATGAAAGATGGAATGGATTGCCAAATCCTTGAAGCCTACATGACCTCAAACATTCAAAACCATAATAGACCAACTCCAAGACATAGAATTATGAAGATAGCCAACATGCAGAACGTGGATACACGTTCTTCTCAGCAGCACAAAGATCCTACTCAAAGATAGATCATATATTATGCCTTAGGGCAACCCTTAGTAAATATAAAGGCGTGGAGATAATACCATGCACCATATCTGATCATATTGGAATAAAACTGGAAATCAATGATAAAAGAAGGAAGGAAAAATCCTACATCATATGGAAAAATGAACAATATTCTACTGAATGTTCAATGGGTTACAGAAGACATAAAGGAGGATATAAAAAATTCTTAGAGAAAAATGACTATACAGACACAACATACTGGAATCTATAGGACACAATGAAAGCAGTTTTAAGAGGGAAATTCATTTCTTGGAGTTCTTTCCTCAAAAAAAAAAAAAAACAAATAAATGAACTCACACTACACCTCAAAAACCTAGAAAAAGAAAAGGAAAACAACAGCAAATGTAGTAGAAGACAAGAAATAATTAAAATTAGAGCAGAAATCAACGAAATTGAAACAAAAAATAACATTGAAAAAATTGATAAAACTAAAAGTTGGTTCTTTGAAAACATAAATAAGATTGACAGGCCCTTAGCCATGCTAACGAAGAGAAGAAGAAAGAGAATTCAAATTACTAACATACGGCATGAAAAAGGCATTATCACAACAGACACTACAGAAATACAGAAGATAATTAGAAAGTATTTTGAAACCCTATATTCAAATGAAATAGAAGATAGTGAAGATATCAATAAATTTCCTAAGTCATACGATGTGCCCAGATTGAGTCAGGAAGACACACACAATTTAAACAGACCAATAACAAAGGAAGAAATATAAGAAGCCATCAAAAGACTACCAACCAACAAAAGCCCTTGAGCGGATGGGTATAGAGCGGAGCTCTACAAAACCTTAAAAGAAGAATTAATACCAATACTTTCCAAGCTATTTCAAGAAATAGAAAAAGAAGGTGCTCTTTCAAATTCATTCTATGAGGCCAAAATCACCCTGATCCCAAAACCAGACAAAAACACTTCAAAGAAAGAAAACTACAGACCAATGTCTCTAATGAACCAGGATGCAAACATTCTCAATAAAATCCTGGTGAATGTAATACAAAAGCATATCAAAAAATTGTGCACCATGATCAAGTAGGATTCATCCCAGGGAAGCAAGGCTAGTTCAATATACGGAAATCAATAAATGCTATTCACCACATCAATAGACTTAAAGACAAGAACCATATGATCATCTTGATAGATGCAGAAAAAACATTCGACAAAGTTCAGCCTCCCTTTATGTTCAAAACACTAAAAAAACTTGCATCCCAGGGAAGCAAGGCTAGTTCAATATACGGAAATCAATAAATGCTATTCACCACATCAATAGACTTAAAGACAAGAACCATATGATCATCTTGAGAGATGGAGAAAAAACATTCGACAAAGTTCAGCCTCCCTTTATGTTCAAAACACTAGAAAAACTAGGATAACAATGTTCAGTTACCTCAACATTGTAAAAGCTATATATGCTAAACCTCAGGCTAGCATCATCGTAAATGGAGAAAAACTGAAGGCATTCCCTCTAAAATCTGGAACAAGACAGTGATGCCCTCTATCACCACTTCTATTCGATTTAGTTCTTGAAATACTAGCCAGAGCAATTAGACAGACAAAAGAAATTAAAGACATAAAAATAGGAAAAGAAGAACGTAAATTATCGCTATTTGCAGATGACATGATAATATATTTAACAGACTCAAAAGGGTCTACAAAGCAACTGCTAGAGTTAATAAATGAATTCAGCAAAGTGGCAAGATATAAAGTCAACACGCATTAATCAAAGGCATTCCTGTATATCAGCAGCAAAACTTCTGAAATGGAAATGAGGAAAACCACTCCATTCACTATATCCACAAAGAAAATAAGATACTTGGGAATCATCCTAACGAAAGAGGTGAAAGATTTATATAATGAAAACTACAGAACCCTAAGGAAAGAGATAGAAGAAGATCTTAGAAGATGGAAAAATGTACCCTGTTCATGGATAGGCAGAACTAACATCATCAAAATGTTGATATTACCCAAAGTTCTCTACAGGTTTAAATCGGTGCCAATAAAAATCCCAACAGCATTTCTTGTAGAAATGATAAAGCAATCATGAAATTCATATGGAAAAACAAAAGACCCTGAATACCAAAAGCAATTCTAAGCAGGAAGTGTGAATCTGGAGGTATAGCAATACAAGAGTTCAAACTGTACTACAAAGCAATAGTAATAAAAACATCGTGGTACTGGTACCAAAACAGGCAGCTGGACCAATGGTACAGAATAGAGGACACAGAAACCAATCCACAAAATTACAACTTTCTTATATTTGATAAAGGGGCTAAAAACATGCAATGGAGGAAAGATAGCATCTTCAACAAATGGTGCTGGGAAAATTGGAAATCCATATGCAACATAATGAAACTGAATCCCTTTCTCTCACCATGCACAAAAGTGAACTCAAAATGGATCCAGGAGGTAGATATCAAATCAGAGACACTGTGTCTAATAGAAGAAAAAGTTGGCTACGATCTACATACTGTGGGGACGGGCTCCACATTCTTTAATAGGATGCCCATAGCCCAAGAGTTAATAACAAGAATAAACAAATGGGACTTACTTAAACTAAATTGTTTTTTTTCTCAGCAAGAGAAACAATAAGAGAGCTAAATAGAGAGCCTACATACTGGGAACAAATTTTTACCCCTCACACTTCAGATAGAGCCCTAATATCCAAAATATACAAAAAACTCAAAAAATTAAACAATAAGATAACAAATAACCCAATCAACAAATGGGCCAAGGACCTGAACAGACACTTTACAGAGGAGGACATTCAATCAATGAACAAGTACATGAAAAAATGCTCACCATCTCTAGCAGTCAGAGAAATGCAAATCAAAACCACCCTAAGATACCATCTCACTCCAGTAAGATCGGCAGCCATTATGAAGTCAAACAAAATAAGTGTTGGTGAGAATGTGGGGAAAAGGGTACACTTGTACACTGCTGGTGGGACTGCAAATTGGTGAGGCCAATTTGGAAAGTACTATGGTGATACCTGGGAAAGCTGGGAATGGATCCACCATTTGACCCAGCTATCACCCTTCTCGGACTATTTCCTGAGGATCTTAAAAGAGCGTACTATAGAGATACTGCCACATCAATGATCATAGCTGCACAATTCACAATAGCTAGACTGTGGAACCAACCTAGATGCCCTTCAATAGATGAATGGATAAAAAAAAATGTGGCTTTTATACAAAATGGAGTATTACTCTTCATTAAAAAATGACAAAATCATAGAATTTGCAGGGAAATGGATGGCATTAGAGCAGATTATGCTAGGCGAAGCTAGCCAATCCTTAAAAAACAAATGCCAAATGTCTTCTTTGATATTAAAAGAGCAACTAAGAAAAGAACATCGAGGAAGAGCATGAGGAAAAGTTTAACATTAAACAAAGATGAGTGGGGGGAGAGAAAGGGAGAGAGAAGGGAAAGCATATGGGAATAGTAGGAGACCCTCAATGTTACACAAAATTACATATAAGAGGATTTGAGGGGAAATGGGGGGGGAACAGTGGAGAGAATTGAACAACAGCAGATGAGGTAGAGAGGGAAGATGGGAGGGGAGGGGAGGGGGGATATTGGGGGATAGGAAAGGTCGCAGAATACAACAGTCATTAATATGCTATTATGTAAAAATGTGAATGTGTAACCAATGTGATTCTGCAATTCATATTTGGGGAAAAAATGGGAGTTCATAACCCAATTGAGTCAAATGTATCAAAGATGATATATCATGAGCTTTGTAATGTTTGGAACAACCAATAGAAATAAATAAATAAATAACGGTTTAAAATTGAGTGGGAAGAAATCAGCTAAAAATGGGTTGAGATGCATTCATTTTGCTAAGCAAAACTTTGTTTTGTTTAGTTGTAACTATCACAAATTTATTTTACCAGGAAATTGGCTTTTGAAAATGCACATAAATTGAGATTAAAGGATAATTCACCTACCTTCTTGAAAAATTCATAGCATTTCCTATATTTTTCAAATTTTATTTTTTTCGTGAATATTTTGTCATGGACCAGGTCTAGTCTTAGGCTATTCTTCCAGAATACTACCTCATCTGACAAATTCATACAATCTGTTGGATTGTTGTTTTCACCTTTTATTTAATAGTTTCTAGCTGATAATGTGTATTTTCTTTATCTTTATTTGTACGCATATACCCAACATTATCTTTGCTTTTTATGTTTTACTGGGGAAGAGACTGATCAAAAGCTCTTTGTTATATGTATCAACAATTAGACATTTAGAGCACGCAATTATTCTTAATTTTGCATGAAAATATCTTTGTACTATTTTCTTATACAGATTTAGAATTATTAATATGTCCCTACTGTAATAAGTAATTACTTACAAGAAGAATTAAACAATTGACTTTATATCAATTATGAATATGAAAAGTACTAAAATAAGGATTTGGCAATTAATACACAATTGATAGAAATTGAAATCACAAGAAAGCCATTTAAAATGTCAGTACATATGGTCCTTAAATAATAGGTAATTCAAAAAACTTTTTTTTAATTCATAAGATTTAATATGCCATATTACAGCTTAATGTGATATAAAACCTTAAATTATCAGTATTGATAAAAAAGAATGATACCTGTTTATTTAAATATGTTTATTTGATTTTCACTGTAAGATGTTAATTCTGGAAGGCTTGAGAATTAAGAAAGTTTTGGTCTATATTATTTTTAACAGGCTAATCAAAGTACTTTTAAATATATATATATATATATATATATATATATATATATATATATATATATAATATGTAATGCATATGCATGAATATAGATACATATGTATAAAAATGTATTTTAATATATCTATCAGGAGATTATAATTATTAAATTTTCTCAAGAAAAAAACAATGACTATGAAAAACAGTCTTAAATTTAAATTTCATAGCATACTACTGTTTGTAATGACATGAGAGAAAAACAGATATGAAAGGAAAACGAAAAAGGAAGAGAGAGAAGGGGGAAAATGAGGAAGAAAGTGAGTAAAGATGAGGGAGAGGCGTGTTCGATGTAAAGATAAAAGTGGAGGGGCTGGGTTTGTGGTTCAGTGGTAACATGCTTTTCTAGCATGTGTGGGACACTGGGTTCTATTCTAAGCACCACATACAAATAAACAAAATGAAGGTCAATCACAACTGAAAAAATAAAAAATAAAAAAGTAGAAATATTAGCAAAACTCCAAGCTTTTATGAATGTTAAATTTAAAAAAAATTATGTAACATAGCCTTATGTAATTTCTAGACTATCCAAAAGAGTCATTAAATGTTAGATTATTAGTGCAATAACTAAAAATCCATTGCTCTTTCCTCAACATTCTGTGGCATGCTAGTGGTAAAATAAATTCTATTATAACACCAAAAAAAAAATCTAATATTTCTATAGTAACTGACCCAGTTTAATATCAAGGCTAGCAGATTCCTATGGGACATGATGTGTATTTTGACATTCATTTTTATTCAACACTGGAACATTACTATTTCTTCAGTTTATGCACATCATTGGATATATATTTCATCCACAAGTTCGCTAATTTATACGCATTTGTTTCACTTTCAGTCACTTCCTGCTTCAGAACACATGTATTTCTTATGTTTCTTGACTGCTCTTTTCATGAGACTTCTTTCCAAACACATTATTGTCGATTTCCATTATCAAATTTGAAGCAAAACTCACACACCCGTATGATAAACCAAACCCTAATATTACCATTAGATGTACAACTAGCTGGAATGAATGATTGTATATCAATATAAGATTTCTTACTTAGTTTCAGATATCAATTAAATCCATTATTTAAACGGAACCAGTTATATTATTTATTCACAGTATGGTCTTTTCATGCATTATCTCTATATTCATAGACACAGGGTACACCTCTTTGTACCCCCAATACTAATTTATACGTCTTCAAAATATTGCTCCCAGAAATGGTGGAAGAAATGCACATGTCACCTGATTTACATATACATTTTATCACAGTAATATTCTGGACACAAACAGCAAAGGTGACACTTATGATTTTACCAAACCTAAATGGAAAGTGAAGATGGATTACCAAAAACATCCATGTCCAGGTTGCCTAATGCTCTCAAATGTGAATCCTATTCTTGACTACATATTTGTTTCTTCCTAAGATTATATATTCAACCTCAAGCCCCTTGAAAATGTCTAATCTTATCACTCACTTTATCATTTGCCTGATTTCCTAATGTCTCTATTGATATCTGCTTTCCTACATATTTTCCCCAGATTATCACTGTGACTGACTCTTCACATGTGCTCACATTTACATTCAATCTCTACCAGAAGCCCTATTGCTAAAGAACTTTTGGTCCAAATGCTATACTCACTCTTCGTTCTAAACCTACAGACTATCTTTCTAATAATACCGACTATCCCTTTTTGTCTAGAAGTTCTCTTTGACATTCCATCATTCAAGGTACAAAGTCCTATGCCATTGAACATTGATTTATCTGAGACATTTCTGCAGAACATAATTCAAAGCTAAGTATCCCAATCAAGGGCCCAATGCCCTTCTGGGCTTCAAATCTTACCTAGATTGCTGTTTTCATTCTTATATTTCACTTTTACATTCTTGTAAATATTACAGGTTCCCATTACCATTATTCATCCCGCAGAATGATTCAAATCGAACTTTTATTAACCGTAACCATACACTCTTCCCTCAATCAAACTTTACAGAAGAGCAGGGACAGAGTTGCTTTTACAATACAGGAATGTAGGGGTTCTTAAACCTGCTGAGATCCTCAAAGGTCCATGCAGAAATGATCCCTGGAGAAGATGTAGGCAGCTATGAAGGAGTTGAGAGAGCAAAAGTCATCTTGCATGGCAAACCCCCTTGTCAGGATGAAGGGATGTGTCTGAATCAGTCTCTCTATTCTAAATGTAGAGAAGATGGACCAAACCAGGCCTGTGTGGGGAGATGTTCCCAGGCGCCTATGTTTGATATACCATTCTATCTTGTGAAATTGTCACCGAAAGTAGGGGCAGCCTCTATCTCATGGGACCCTTGGAAGCAAATGTTAAATCAAAGTGATTGCCAAGGTAGTGACCTCATGCAGTTCCTGAAGAAAGTGACCTACCTCACTTCCTTGGTGATGTAACTCTCTGAACTTGGAATCCAAGATGCCAGGCTCCCAGAGCCAGTCCCAGTCCCAATCCCAGTGGGCTCACTTGTTTGGATGTACCAAGGACAGAGTCAGTATTTCTTGGTATCTACTGATGTGAGGATTGCCAAATGCCAGGACAGATCTGAAGAGGGGCCTTTCCTGAGAAAGCAGGTAGTGACTCACCGCTGGCTCCTGAGAACTTCACAGAGTTGGCAAAGGAGACAGATCTGAGACATGACAGGACATTTCATTGGAACATAATATGGCCCAACAGACAGAGGACACTCCAGATAGTCAGAGACATACTTGCGGGAAGGAGATGCCTTTGTGAGTGTGAGTGTCAGTTTGTGGTTTGTCTCATATTCTGAGAATAGGTAGGAAAGACAGTTTGTTTGGTTTGGAATAGACTGTTTCTAGTAAGTTTTTTGACAAGGTGAGTGATTCTATATCTGTGTATCCCACTGTGTCCGTGGTTGTAGACATTAGAAAAGAGAATGCATCAATGGATATGTCCTGTCTAGTAGAAAGCTTCCCAGCATTCATCCTGCCCAATTTATGAATGAACTGCAGCTTGCCTTATGGATGGACAACACCTACTATCTTCCTAAGTTTCTGTTTTCTTCCTGAATTCTGGCCACTCTGCAGAATAGGCTCATGGTTTTGTGTCCAAGATATGTACCACCTCCAAGCTCTGTGACATGCCCATGTACTGGATAGCGGTAAGGAATGGGAACATCTCAGAAAACTCAGATATCAGTGTGACCAGGAAATTTTCAGTGGAGAAACCCTGCTTTGGGCCATTCTCTTACCTATGTTTCTGTTGCCCTGAATGTCAGGAAGGTCTTTGCCTCAGGCCACCTCTTTGTGAAGCCTGAAGAAAACAGTTTTCAAATGAAAATGAATGGCCATCTCCTGTGGCTCTTTGCTTAATTTCTTTTAAAGGGATGTGTCTTAATCAGCCTCTTGGACCTGTGTGAGGTTGTGGCTTAGATTCTCAGCACCTGATGGATCTAAAGAAAGATCCCATGTGTGCATCCAAACCAAAATGGCAAAAAGATCCGTTATGGTAGATGAAGTGTCTTGCCTTCCTTTGTTAGGTTCCTGACCTACATCAAGTGAGAATAGGGATCCTTTGGGTCAAATAAAATCTTCAAAGCCCTAAAGAAGTGCTTGGGTTTTCTCATTATTCCAAATCACATAAAGAATCTATACCTGACAGGCAGTAGGCTTCAAAATGGAGAAGCAGAGCAGTATTAACTGCAGTCCTATTTTATCACTCCTGCTTCAAATGCAGGGTGTCCAGGCCCCCATGACTTTAGGCAAATTAGGGGTAAGAGAGCTTATTTTGGACACTAACACATACCCCACTAGACTCTGACTACTAATCCTAACATGATGGAGAATAATAACCAAAACAGAATAGAAATACAAGCAGTTCAGAGGAGTCATGTTGTATAATTGGACTTGCCTTTTGCATTATATAGGGTAGGAATTATAAATCTAGTCAATTTTTAATTAAAACAGTTCTCCATGTGTTTTTAAAGTTAACAAATATGTGAATTCCTCTCTCCCTTTCTCTGTGGCCTATTCAGCACATGTGTTTTTATATGCACATATAGAATCCTACCTGGTATCACATGTACATACTTGACAGGTTGCTGACTTGGCAGATGCAAATTGTGAAAAGAGATCACTCCTCTTAATGCTCTTGGAACTGAAAATTCAAACTATTGGTGACCTTCCTAGCTGAACAAAATTATATATAAATCCATTTTCAGTAAAAAGTATATTTTGGGATGTGTGGATTATATATATTTCATGATAAATTTTGATTGGCATATATATTGCTACTTTTTAATGTCTGTGTGAGTGTGTGTGTGTGTGTGTATATATAAATATATATATATATATATATATATATATATATATATATATATATATATATACTCTCCAGATTTTTGAAAAAATGAAATATATGTGTCTTATTATACACTCCCTAAATTTATTCATGTTCATGTATGTGGATTTATTATCAACTTTTCACAAGATTATTCTTAGAAATATTCATCCACCTGAAGTACATATTTGTTTCCTAGTACTGAAAACTAACTTCAGTGAATGATGCATACAAATCCTAATATTTCTACAGTTACTGACCAAGTTTAAGATCAATGCAAGTAGATTTCTATGGGACATGACATGTATTTTGATGTTCATTTTTTTTCAACACTGGTACATTACTATTTCTTCAGTTTATGCACATCATAGGATATATATTTCATCCACAAGTTCGCTAATTTATATCAATTTGTTTCACTTTCAATTACTTCCTGCTTCAGAACACATGTATTCCTCCATGTTTCTTAACTAGTCTCTTCATGAGACTTCTTTACAAACACATTATTTTCGATTTCCATAATTACTTTTGAAGCAAAACTCACACACCCTTAATGACAAACCATAACCCTAATATTACCATTAGATGTATAACTGATAGGAATGAATGACTTTGTATCAATATAAGATTTCTTATATATTTTAAGATATCAATTTAATCCATTGTTTAAAGTGGAATCAGTTATATTATTTATCCACAGTATCATCTATTCATGCATTATCTCTATATTCATAGACACAGGGTACACCTCTTTGTACCCGCAATACTAATTTATACATCTTCAAAATATTGCTCCCTGAAATGGTGGAAAAAATACTTATGTCACCTGATCTACATATACATTTTATCACAGTACTATTTTGGATACAAAATGCAAAGATCACACATATGTTTGTACAAAAGCCTAAATTGAATGGGAGCATGGATTACTAAAAACATTGATGTCTAGGATGCCTAATTCTCTCAAATGTCCATCCTATTGGTGACTACATATTTGTTTCTTTGAAGATTATATAGTGAATATCAACCCTGTTAAAATGTCTAATCCTATCACTCACTTTATACTTTGCCTGATTTCCTACTGTCTCTATTGATGTTTCCTTTCCTACATATTTTCCCCAGTTTACCTATGTGACTGACTCTTCACATGTGCTGACATTGACATTCATTCTATTACCGAAACCCTATTGATAAAGAACTTTTGGTCCATATCCTGTACTCACACTTCTTGCAAAACCTACTGACTATCTTCCTAATCCTATGGACTATCCCTGTTTGAGTGGATGTTCTTTTCTACAATCTATCATCCAAGGTACAAGGTCCTATGTCATTGATTATCGATTTATCTGAGACATCACTGCAGAATGTAATTCAAAGCTAAGTATCCCAATCAAAGGCCCAATGACAATATGGACTTTAAATCTTACTAAATTTCTGTTTTCATACATATTTTTCAACTCTATATTCTTATATATATCACAGATTCCCAATACCATTATTCATCCAGCAAAATGGTTCCTAACCCAAAACAAACATGTAATTAACCCTAACCATAAACTGTTCCCTCAATCTACCTTTATAAAAGAGCAGGGACAGAGTTGGTCTTACAATACAGGAAAGTAGGGGATTGTCCACCTGCTGAGAACCTCAAAGGTCCATTCAGAATTGATCCCTGGAGAAGATGTAGGCAGGTATGAAGGTCCTGAGAGATCAAAAGTCATCTTCCATGGCAAACAACCTGGTCAGGATGAAGGCTTTTGTCTGAATCAGCCTCTCTCTTCTTAATGTAGATAAGATGGACCAAATGAGGCCTGTGTGGAGAGCTGTTCCCGGGTGCCTATGGTTGATATACCATTCTAACTTGTGAAAGTGTCACAGAAATACGGTCAGCCTACATGTCATGGGAACCTTGGATGCATGTGTTAGGACAAACTGGTTGCCAAGGCAGTAACCTCATTCAGTTCCTGAAAGAAGTTACCTCACCTCACTTTTTTGGTGATGGCACTTTCTGAACTTGGGATCCAGGAAGCCAGGCATCTAGAGCCTGTCTCAGTCCCAGGCCTAGTGGTCTCACTTGTTTGATTTTACAAGGACAGAGTCAGTCTTTCTTGGTATCTACTGATGTGAGGATGGACAAATGACAGGAAAGCTCTGAAGAGGGGCCTTTCCTGACAAAGAAGGTAGTGGCTCACTGCTGGCTCCTGACAACTTCACAGAATTGCCCATGGACACCAGATGTGAGATAGGAGAGGCTATTTGGGGGAACATAGTATGGCCTATCAGTCAGAGAACACTCCGGATAGTCACAAACCTACTTGGAGGAAGGAGGTGCTTATCTGGCTGTGGGTGTGGGTTTGTGGTTTTTTTCTCATGCTCTGAGAATATGTCCGAGAGTCAGTTTGTTTGGTTTGGAGTAAAGTGTTTCCAGAAAGTCGTATGAAAAGGCGAGTGTTTCTATGTCTGTGTATCTCACTGTGTCCGTGGTTGTAGACATTAGCAAAGAGAATGCATCAATGGATGAGTCTTGTCTAGTAGAAAGCTTCCCAGCATTCATCCTTCCCAATTTATGAATGGACTGCGTCTTGCCTTATGGATCGGCAACACCTGCTATCTTCCTAAGTTACTGTTTGCTTCCTGAATTCTGGCCACTCTCCAGAATAGGCTCATGGTTTTGTGTCCAAGATATGTACCACCTCCAAGCTCTGTGACACGGCCATGTATTGGTTAAATGAAGGGCATGGCGAGCATCTCAGAAAACTCAGATATCAGTGTGATCAGTAAAGACTCAGTGGAGAAACCATGCTTTGGGCCTTTTCCTTACCTATTGTTCTGTTGCCCCTTGACCTTGTGTAATTCTGTGGCTTAGATTCTCTGAACCTGATGGATCTAAAGAGAGATCCCATGTATGCATCCAAAAGCAAAATGTCCAAAAGAGCAATCATTGTGGATGAAGTCTCTCTCCTTCCTTGTTAAGGTTCCTGACCTCCATCAAGTGAGAATACGGCTCCTTTGGGTCAAATAAGTTCTTCAAAGCCCTGCAGATTCTAGCCCATAGGTGACTGGGTTTTCTCATGACTCCAATTCACATGAAGAATCTAAATCCCACCATCAGTAGGCCTCAAATTTAAGAAGCAGAGCAAAATAAATGGCAGGCCTATTTGATCACTCTTAGTTCACAGGAAGGGTGTCCAGGCCACCCTGACTTTAGGCAAATGAGGGGCAAGGGAGCTTATTTTGGACACTGTCTTGGGCTGCACCCCTCACGGAAACCTCCAGCCAGAGGTTATGATGAGTGTCTGTATGGAAGAAAATGAGGGCCATGTGGGAGTGTTTTGGTTTTAATTGTAGTCATTTTTGTGGCGGTTAGTAGAGATGACATGGTCCACCTTGGCTTGAACTTTGGTGGGATTCTGCATTAAGACTGAGTTCTCGTACTGAACTCACAGAAGTATTGCCATGAATAGTGTTGGAATTTTAGGAGGCCACGCACGATAGTCGCCCTTGGAAACTGAGATCTAGGCCCAGGGTAGCTATTCACAGAGCACTGGAAATCTCAGCCAGGATATCACATGATTTTATTCTGAAAAACTTGGCAACCATTGTTGAGAGTCAAAACACACATGGACCTCACATTGTAGACCTCAATTTTCAAGGATTCATGTGACCTTTTGGCCACTCTTTGGGAAGCCTTTCCTGTGAGACATCTCCAGATATTTCATTGAAATGAGCTTCCTCACCATTTAATAGTTCCAGAATGCCTCCAACTTCATCCTTGAAAAATGGCTAGGTCAATATATCATGAAATTTTTAAAATTCCCGTGACAAGTTGGCACTGGAGATTCTTTGAATATCTTGTGGCTGATCATGAGAATAACAGTCAGTGCCTTGATTGACTGGTTTTCATAAAAATTGTGCAGAACAGAGATGCCAGGAAGTTGGAGCCTCCTGAGGAGTGGGCCTAGAGAAGTGGTGGGCAGGTGTGTGATAAAACATCTGCGGTGTGGTCATGTGGATCTGCCTTTGGCTTCCAAATTGCTTGTGACTGATATGGTGCAGCCAGCAGTCCCTTCAATGTAAAGGCATCTTGTTATATATAGAGGTTTTAGGGAAATATTAAGAATCAGGTTGCTATGGTCAAGGGGGCAACTATGTGGGATATAAGCCTGTTTGGTGCATTCTCCTGCAGACCCTGACCCACCACACGTGACAGAACTCCCTCACGCACAGAGTAACAGTTGAATTCTTTGTATTTCATGAAACAAATACCAAAATCCCAGTGCAGCACCAAGAAACAACACGAAAAGTGGAGAATGACCAAATAGCTTCACAGGCCCATGTGGATACACTTATCCCCCCGTGTCCACAGTTTACCTACAAAGAGAGTATTCAGCACTGCTGACTCATGTTCAGTGGAAAATAAGAAACCATGTCCTCCAGGTCACATAGATGAAGACCCTGATTTGATGGTCTCACTACAAACGAAGCTGAAGCTCCCGACAACAACATATATTCCAAGTGCCCAACCTCAGAGGCAGTTTCTCAAGAAGTCTTTAGGCCAGCAGAGCTCCATGTTTTTGGAATGATTACACTGTCCCTTACTTTTGGAATCTCCTCTACCTCCTCCAAGGTTGTGAACTCCTGAGCATATTCCATTCCAGATATTTATTCACAGATTTTCTAACTCTTCTCTTCTAATTGTGTCTTACTCTGGGCGATTGTAATGTCAAGGCATTGTTCTGGATGAGAGTGGGAAGATTTTTGTGTATCACATATTTACATACACATTGGATTCATTTTCCAATTTTCCTTTCAAAATACTGAATACCTCACACTAACACCTACCCTACTAGACTCTGACAACTAATCCTAATAAGGTGGAGAAAAATAAACCAAAAAAATAGAAATGCAAGCAGTTCAGAGAAGGCATGGTGTATAGTGGAATTGCCTTTTGCATTATTTAGGGTAGGAGTTATAAATCTAGTCAATTATTTGTTAAAATATTTCTCCATGTGTTTTAAAGTTAACAAATATGTGAATTCCTGTTTCCCTGTCTCTGTAGCCTATTCAGCACATGTATTTTTACATGCAATTATAGAATCTTACCTGATACCACATGTACATTCTTGTGAAGTGACTGACTTGGCAGATACAAATTTTAAGAGATCACTCCTCCTAAGCGCTTTAGAACTGAAAATTCAACCTATGCGTGAGCTTCCTAGTTGAACAACATTATACATAAATCCATGTTAAATAAAATAAATATTTTTGGATCTCTGGATGATATAAATTTCATGGTGAATTTCCTATAGCATATATTATGCTATTTTTAATGTCTGTGTGTGTTTGTGTGTGTGTATGTGTGTGTATATATATATATATATATATATATATATATATATATATATATATATATATATTCTCCAGATTTTTCAAAATATGAAATATGTGTCTTATTATAAACTCCCTTAACTCATTCATATTCAAGTATGTGGATTTATAATCAAATTTTCTCAAGAGTATTCTCAAAATATTCATTCTCCTGATATACATATTTGTTTCTTAGTACTGAAAACTAACTTTAGTGAATGGTGCATACAAATCCTAATATTTCTACAGTAACTGACCTAGTTTAACATCAATGCAAGTAGATTCCTATGGGACATGATGTGTATTTGGATGTTCGTTTTATTCAACACTGGTACATTACTATTTCTTCAATTTATTCACATCATGGGATATATATTTCATCCACAAGTTCGCAAGTATATAGGCATTTGTTTCACATTCAAGCATTTTCTTCTTCAGATCACATGTGTTCCTCCATGTTTCTTGACTTGTCTATTTATGAGACTTCTTTCCAAACACATTATTTTCGATTTCTACGATCACTTCTGAAGCAATACTCACACACCTTTCATGATAATCCATAACCCTAATATTACATTTAGATGTATTACTGGTTGAAATGAATGATATTATATCAATACAAGATTTCTTATAATATTTCATATATTAATTCAATGCATTATTTAAAGTGGGAACAGTTAAATTATTTATTCAAAATGTGGTCTATTCATGCATTATGTCTATATTCATGGACACAGGGTACACCTCTTTGTACCCCCAATACTAATTTATAGCTCTTGAAAACCTTACTCCCAGAAATGCTTGAAGAAATGCTCATGTCACCTGATCCACATATACATTCTATGACAGTAATATTCTGGACAAAAAATGCAAAGGTCACACTTATGATTGTACCAAAGCCTAAAAGGAAAGTGAACATGGATTACTAAAAGCATCCATGTCCAGGTTTCCTAATGCTCTCAAATGTCAATCCTAATGGTCACTGCATATTTGTTTCTTCTTAAGATTATATATTCAAACTCAACAGTGTACAAAATGTCTAATCCTATCACTCACTTTATACTTTGCCAGATTTTTTAAAGTCTCTATTATTATCTGCTTTTCTACATATTTTTCAAAGTTCATCATTGTGACTGAATTTTCATATGTGCTGACATTTACATTCACTCTCTAACTGAAACCCTATTGCTAAAGAAATTTCCGTCCAAATCCTGTACTCACTCTTCTTCCTAAACCTACCGACTATCTACATAATCCTACCGACTATCCCTTTTTGACTGGATGTTCTCTTCCTCATTCAATCATCCAATGTACAAGGTCCTATGCCATTGTAAATGGATTTATCTGAGACATCTGTGCAGAACCTAATTCAACACTACGTATCCCAATCATGGGCCCAATGCCCTTCTGGGCTTCAAATCCTAGATTTCTGTTTTCATACATATATTTTACCAATATAATTTAATAAATATCGCAGGTTCCCAATACCATTATTCATCGCTCAGAATGATTCCTAACAAAATCGAACCTGTTATTACCCAAACCATACACTGTTCCCTCAATCTAACTTTGTAGAAAAGCAGGGACAGAGTTGGCCTTACAATACAGGAGTGTAGGGAAACTTCCACCTGCTGAGAACCTCAAAGGTCCATGCAGAAATGATCCATGGAGAAGATGTAGGCAGCTATGAAGGACCTGAGGGAGGAAAAGTCAACTTCCATGGTAAACAACCTGGTCAAGATGAAGGGATGTGTCTGAATCAGCCTCTTTCATCTTAATGTAGAGAAGATGGACCAAACCAGGCCTGTGTGGAGAGCTGTTCCCGGGTGCCTATGGTTGATATACCATTCTAACTTGTGAAAATGTCAGAGCTAGTAGGTGCATCCTCCATCTCATGGGACTCTTAGAAGCAACTTTTAGGACAAAGTTGTTGTCAAGGCAGTGACCTCATTTAGTTCCTGAAGGAAGTGACCTCACCTCACTTCCTTGATGAAGGAACTCTCTGAACTTGGGATACAGGAAGTCAGGCACCCAGAGCTAGTCCCAGTTCATGTCCCAGTGTTCAAACTTGTTTGGATTTTCCAAGGACAGAGACAGTCTTTCTTGGTACCTACTGATGTGAGGATAGCCTAATGCCAGGAAGGTCTGAGGAGGGGCCTTTCCTGAGAAAGAAGGTACTGGCTCACCGCTGGCTCCTAACAGCTTCACAGAGTTGGACACGGAGACCAGATCTGAGACAGGACTGCCCATTATGGGGGAATGTATTATGGCCCACCAGTCAAAGGTCACTCCATATTTTCACAGACCTACTTGGGGGTCTGTGTGGGTGTGGGTGTGGGTGTGGGTGTGGGTTTGTCATTTTGTCTCATGTTCTGAAAATAGGTAGGAAAGTCGTTTTGTTTGGTTTGGTGTGAAATGTTTCTAGTAAGTCTTTTGACAAGGCGAGTGTTTCTATGTCTGTGTATCCCACTGTGTCCGTGGTTGTAGACATTAGAATAGAGAGTGCATCAATACATATGTCCTATCTAGTAGAAATCTTACCAGCATTCATCCTGTCCTATTTATGAATGGTCTGCGGCTTGCCATATGGATCGGCCACTCCTAATATCTTCCTAAGTTCCTTTTTTCTTTCTAAATTTTGGCCAAACTCCAGAATAGGCTCATGGTTTTGTGTCCAAGATATGTACCACCTTTAAGCTCTGTGACATGGCCATGTACTAGATAGCTGAAGGCAATAGTGAGCATCTCAGAAAACTCAGATATCAGTGTGACCAGGAAAGTCTCAGTGGAGAAACCCTGCTTTGGGCCTTTTGCTTACCTATTGTATTATTGCCCTGAATGTCAGGAAGGTCTTTGCCTCAGGCCACCCCTTTGTGAAGACTGAAGAGTTTTCAAATGGAAATGAATGGGCATCACCTTTGGCTCTGGGCTTAATTGCTTTGGAAAGGGATGTGTCTGAATCAGCTTCTTGGCCCTGTGTGAGGTTGTGGCTTAGATTCTCAGCACCTAATGGATCTAAAAAAATCCCATGTGTGCATCCAAAACCAAAATAGCCAAAAGAGCAGTCATTGTGGATGAAGTCTCTCACCTTCCTCGGTAAGGTTCCTGACCTCCATCTTTGAGAATAGTGATCCTTTGGGTCAAATGAGTTCTTCAAATCACTACAGAGGCTAGGCCATAGGTGCTTGGGTTTTCTCATGACCCCAATTAACATAAGGAATCTAAACCCCACAGTCATTAGGCCACAAAATGGAGAATCAGAGCAGTATTAAGGGCAGGCCTCTCAGATCACTCCTGGTTCACAGGAAGGGTGTCCCTGCCACACTGACTTTAGGCAAATGGGAGAAAGGGACCTTATTTTGGATACTGTCTTTGGCTTTGGCCCTCATGGAAACCTACAGCCTGAGGTTATGATTAGTGTCTATATGGAAGAAGATGAGGGCCATGTGGGAGTGTTTTGGTTTTAATTGTGGTCATTTTTGTGGCCGTTGGAAGAGATGACTGAGGCCACCTGGGCTTGAACACTGGTGTGATTCCCCTTAGAGACTGAGTTATGGAACTGACCTCAAAGAAGTATTGCCATGTATTGTGATGGGATTTTAGGAGGCCACACATGAGAGTCGCCCTTGGAAACTGAGATCAAGGCCCAGGGTGGCTTTCCACAGAGCACTGGGAATCTCAGGAAGGATATCACATGATTTTATTCTTAAAGAATTGGCAGCCATAGTTGCAAGTCAAAACACAAAAGGATCACACATTGTAGACCTCAAACGCCTGGCTTAATGTGACCTTTTAGCCTGTCGTTGGGAAGCATTGCCTGTTAGAATTCTCCAGAGATTTCATTGAAATGAGATTCCTCTCCATTTAATGGTTCCTGAATGAATTAAACCCCACAGTGCCTCAAACTTCATCCTTGAAAAAAGGCTAGATAAATACCATTAAATTTTTGAAATTCTCATGAACAGGTGTCAGTGGAGAACCTTTGGATGTCTTATAGATCATCATGAGTTTACCAGACAGTGCCTTGATTGACTGGGTTTCATGAAAATCGTGTAGAACAGAGATGCCAGTAATTTGGAGCCCGATGAGTATTCGGCCTAGAGCAGTGGAGTGTAGGTGTTTGTTAAAACATCTGTGATGGGGTCATGTGGATCTGCCATTGGCTTCCAAATGGTTTGTGACTGACATGGTGCAGCCCCCATACCCTTGTATGTAAAGGCATCTTGTTATACGGAGAGGTTTCAGGGCAATGTTTAGAATCAGATTTCTATTGTCAAGGGGGCAAGCTATGTGGGATAGAAGCCTGGTTGGTGCACTCTCCTGCAGACCCTTAACCAACACACGTGACAGAACTCCCTCCAGCACTCTGTCCTAGTTGACCACCTCGTATTTCATGAAGCAAATACCAAACTACCAGTGTAGCTGCAAGAAACACCATGAAAAGTAGAGGAAGACCAAATGGCTTCAAAGTCCACACTGGGAGACATTTTGCCCCCAAATGGCAACAAATTACCTACAAAGAGAGAATTCAGCCCTGCTGCCTCATGTTTATTGGAAAAAAAGAAACCATGTGCTCCAGGTTACACAGAAGCAGACCCAGATTTGATGGTCTCACTACAAAGGAAGTTAAAACTCCTGACAACAACATATATTTCAAGTGCCCAACCTCAGAGGCAGTTTCTCAAGAAGTCTTTAGGCCAAGAGAGCTTCATGTTTGTGGAGTTTTTACCATGTACCTTACTTTTCGAAACACCTCTACCACCTCCAAGGTTGTTAACTACTGAGCATTTTCCATTCCAGATATGTATTCACAGATTTTCTAACTCTTCTCCTCTTATTGTGTCTTACTTGGGGTGAAGGTAATGTCAAGGCATTGTTCTGAATGAGAGTGGGAAGACTTTTGGGTAGCATATATTTGCATACACATTGGATTCATTTTCCAATTTTCTATTCGAAATACTGAATCCCTGACTGTCAGATGTAGAAGGAATTCTCCTTCAAAGAATAGCCTGACACTTACAAGAAACAGCCACCAGGAGACATCCTGTAGCCATCTGTCTCCCTGAGACATCCTGTGCCCATCTGTCTTTCTGAAACTTCCTGAGGTTATGTCACCTTGTGAAGACATCTAGGAAGTGCTGATAAGAGAGATTTCCCACATCCAGCATACAAATACCCCTGTGTGAACAATAAAAGTTTGCAGCTTGATCAGAACTCCTGTCTTGCTGTCATCTCTCGTGTCTCTTGTCCCTTCATTCCTCCCTATCTAGGTTCGCTGCCCACGTTGATGTGTCCTGCCGGCCGGGACATCTGGCGCCCACTGACTGGGGCTCGAGCTTTTGATTGAGGGGGACCCCGTCCTCCTGGAAGATTTGGTCAAGCGGAGCTTGCAATAACCGCAGAAGACACCACCGAGAGACAGATCCAGGAGGAGGGTGGGGATGACAAACGGTGATTGACCCACCATGGGGCAAGCAGTTTCGTCACATGATTTGTTTTTGTCAGGCTACAAGGAGTCCTTCCAGACATGGGGGCGAGTATTAAGAAAAAAGACTTAAATTTTTTTTCTTTTCACACATAAGAGAGCAGTGTCCATGGTTTCCTCTTGAAAGGACCATTGATGGTAAAAGATGGCTTAGAGTAGGAGACTGTTTAAAAGATTATTATGAATCCTTTGGCCCAGAAAAAGTGCCTGTTCCCACCTTTTCTTACTGGAACTTAATTAATAGAATTCTTAAAAGTTCACCCTTTGACAATGGTACCTTAAAAGTTGTCAAGGTTGGGAAAGAGACTATGCAAATACTTCTCATATCCCCTCGGCATGCCCATCAGTTAGTATAGACATAGACCCTTCTCAGGCTCCCCAGGACCGTGGGAACCTTCCTGGTCCCCCTCAAAATACCACCCTAATGAATAAGGCTCCAATGATTACCAACTGCCTTTATCCAGTTTTAAATACCGGAGACTCATTGACCCCTGTAGAGGAGGCTACCTTGGAGATGGAAGCAGCTCGCTACCATTCAGAAGACCCTCCACCTCTCAAGACCCTGCCACAGCCTATAGGACTTACACATCCACCTCCCTGCTATATCCCTCCTGCCTTTTGTGCTCTGGCCCTTCAGGGAACAAATGCCCCCCCCCCGATATTTTCTCCCCACTTCCCTTGCCTAAACTGGCTCCTTTGTGAGCATCCTTTCAACATACACAGGTACAGATCAAACCTTTAAAAGAATTAAGATCCCTTCACTCTGAGCTCTCTTCATTAGCCTTAGGTATGGAGTCAAAGCAACTGGCCTACAGTGGTCTAATACAAAGGTGAAGCCACTCCATTGACCTGTGCTCGCCTTCCCAGTCACCACCAGTCTGATAGATAAGCCTCCCGAGGCTGAGGTCAAAGAATTAGACGAGGATAAAGAGGAGGAAGCGGGGAAATGGATTAAGGAGATCAGGACTCAGAGGATGAGGAGTTCAGCCCTAGGCAGGCAGGAACCCAGAGTCTACAAAAAATTAAGCCTGCATTTTCCTGAAAAACTTAAAAAGGCTTGTGCTCACTATGGCCCCATTGCACCCTACACGTTGGCTTTATTAGAAAGCCAGAGCACACAATGACTTACTCCCAATGATTGGAAAGTTTTAGACCAAGCTACCCTCAGTGCCAGAGACTTCCTGTTATGGAATGCAGATTTCAAAGAGCACTGTAGGGAAACTGCTCAAAAAATTTTAACTAAGGCCTTCTCTAAATCCAGGACTTATGTTAAGCTAGTGGGCAATGAGACTTTTGACAATAAAACTAAACAGGCACATTTCCCTGCTGGACTTTTGATGCAGATTCAGATGGCTGGCTTACATGCTTGGAGACACCTCCCTCAAAAGCCTCGGCTACCACTTCCCTGGCAAAAATTTGACAAGGGCCCGACGAGCCTTATAGCGACTTTGTTCCCCGGCTTAACCTAGCTGTGGAATGCTTGCTTGGACCAAGCGAAAGCAAAAGCGCTTTTGTAAAACATCTTGCCTTTGAAAACGCCAACCCGGCATGTCAGGATGTTCTTCAACCACATAAGGATAAAGGGAAACTTTCTGACTTTATTAGACTCTATGCAGGGGTAGGTGCAGCCCATGCCATGGGTCTTGCCCTAGGTGCCACCTTTACCAAGACTTTTCACAATCCTGGCTCACGTACTTGCTTTACTTGTAAACAACCTGGCCATTTTGCAAGCAAGTGTCCGACAGGCAAAAAAAGCCTAGGAATAGCATCTCCTTCAACTGGGGCTATACCGCCCCAAGCTATCCTTTGCCCTAGATGTGGTAAAGGTCATCACTGGGCCAGTGAGTGTAGATCTAAGACAAATGCCCTCAGACAGCCTATTTTTTCCTGCTTCTTGGGAAACTCCCTGCGGGGCCAGCCCCGGGCCACGACATCCCCCAGGACAAACCCAGGGGCAATAAGATTTGTTCCCTCCCAAACTCCCAACCTACCTCAAAATTCTTCTCCACAATTGCCTCCCTCCAACTAGCCACTCCAGGCAGCGCAGGATTGGACCTCTGTGCCACCACCGATACTATATTGGACTCAATGCAAGGACCCCAGATAATACCCACTGGAATTATGGGTCCCCCTCAATCTCATATATGTGCCCTTATTTTTGGGAGAGCCTCTACTAACTTACATGGTGTTCAGGTCTTCCATGGCATTAATAATAATGATTTCACTGGAGAAAAAAAATACTGGCCACAGCTATTAATGGAGTTGTGGCCATCCCAGCACGAACAAGTCTTGCACAATTAATACTCCTTCCCTTGAATCCAGGAGGCACTTCCACCGCCCAAACCTACCGCAGGGGACTGCCTCCTTGGGCTGCTCTGATGTAAATTTGGTTCAACCCGTTTCTCACAAAAGACCCACAATTTCCTTACTTATTGAAGGAAAGGAATTCCAAGGAATTCTAGATACTGGAGCTGATGACACAATTATTTCTCAAAAATATTGGCCATCAGCTTGGACCCTCACCTCATCCTTGACTGACCTTAAAGGGATAGGACAGTCAAAAAATCCTCTGGTCAGCTCTATGGATCTTAGCTGGACTTATAAAGAGGGTAATAAGGGAATTGTCACTCTTTTCGTTGTTCCTGACCTCCCTGTTAACCTATGGGCCCGAGATATTTTGAGTCAAATGGAAGTTATTCATGCCAGTCCCAATTCCATGGTAACTCATCAAATGCTTCATATAAATTTTGTCCCTGGTACAGGCCTTGGGAGACTGAGACAAGGACTGGTTGAGCCAATAAAACCCATACAAAAAACAAATACATATGGACTTGGGTATTCGGATTTTTAGTGTCGTTCTCTGACTCTCCTGTACCCCCATGAAGATAAAATTATTTGGGAAACTCAGACTCTTGTGTGGGTGCATCAATGGCCACTTACCCAAGAAAATATGGAGGCTGCCTCCATGTTAGTGCAGGAACAGCTGGCAGCCGGCCATGTAGAGCCCTCAACCTCAACATCGAATACTCCAATTTTTGTTATCAAGTAAAAATCAGGCAAGTGGTGCCTTTTACAATATTTGTGTGCCATTAATAAAGCTATGTGCCCAATAAGAGCACTACAGCCAGGCATTCCCACACCAGTGGCTATTCCCAGAAACTATTGTAAAATGATTATTGAGTTAAAAGATTGTTTTTTTACCATTCCTTTACATCCTGCGGATAGACCCTATTTTGCCTTTAGTCTCCCTCGCATTAATTTTCAGGGCTCTATGCAGAGATTTCAATGGAAGGTTCTTCCCCAAAGTATGGCCAACAGCCCTAGTCTTTGCCAAAAATACGTTACTCAAGCAGTAGACCCTGTGAGAGAGCTATGGCCACAAATTTATATTTTACATTATATGGATGATTTGTTAATTGCTGCACCTAATAACCATGACCTTAATAATTGTTACTTGGACATTTACAAAATCCTCACTTCCTTGGGACAACAGATAGCTCCTAATAAGGTTAAAACACAGGACTGTTATACCTATTTGGGCCTTAAACTTCAAGATAATCAGATCCAAATTCCTAAGATACCACTATGGGTGGACCATCTTCAAAACCTTAATGATTTTCAAAAATTCCTGGGGAATATTCAATGGCTAAAAACATATTTAAAATTACCACCTTGTGTACTTTTGTCCCTTAATGATATTTTGAGAGGTGATTCCCACCCCTCCTCCCCTCAAAAACTTACTCCCGAGGCATGACAGGCATTAAACCAAGTCACAGAAGCCATTGCCAAACAGTTTTTTACAGAACATTCTTATAACCTTCCTCTGGTTCTGGTTATTTTACACACTCCTCATACACCCACAGGAATATTTTGGCAACGAAATACACATTTTAGAAATAAAGGCTGCCTTTGCTTTGGGTCCATTTACCCACCACATTCTCCAAGGTTATTACTGTTTTTCTTGCTCAGGTAGCTTCTATTATTTTTAAAAGTCGTTTGCTATCTCGACAACATTTTGGCAAAGACCATGATAATATTTTAATTTCATATACTAAAGACCAAATCCAATTTTTACTACAGACGGAGGATGAATGGCGTATTGCCTTATCAGGCTTTTTGGGAACAATTGATAACCACCTACCCAATGACCCCCTTTTACACTTTGTCCAGTTACATCCATTTATTTTTGCCAAAATTACTCAAAAGGCTCCCATTCCTCAAGCCCTTACTGTCTTTACAGACAGTTCCAGTAATGGCCGAGCAGTCTTTGTTGTTAATAACCAGCCTAACACCTTTTATACTGTCTATCATTCAGCACAGTTTGTGGAATTGTTTGCAATAACACAAGTTTTTAAAACATTTTTTGATAATCCTGTTAATATTTATACATACAGTGCCTACATTGCTCATTCTGTGCGCCTGCTTGAGATTTCACAGACCATTAAGGCTTCTTCCAAAGTCGCCCATCGGTTTCACCAGCTTCAGCAGCTAATTCAGGCCAGACAACACCCATTTTTCTTAGGACACAGCAGGGCACACTCTGATCTTCCCAGCCCTCTAACACAAGGTAATGCCAAAGCTGATGCAGCAACTCGTTTCATCTCTCCAATTTTTGTTGGCTGCACTCAAAAGGCCACGGAGTTACACAATCTTCACCATCTAAATTCCCAGAACCTTCGATAACTATGTAAAATTACCAGGCAACAGGCACGAGAAATAGTAAAAGCATGCCCTGGTTGCCCTGTCTCCCTCCCCATTCAACACTTGGGAGTTAACCCCCGAAGATTACTGTCCAATCAGTTTTGGCAAATGGATGTTACTCATTTTTCTGAATTTGGAAAAACCAAATATGTACACGTTTCTGTAGATACCTTCAGTGGCCTTATTTTCGCATCACCACATTCTGGAGAGGCTATCAAAGATGTCCTTTCTCATCTTGTTTCAGCGTTTTCTGTAATGGGTAAACCAATACATATTAAAAAAAGATAATTGTCCTGCATATACCAGTGCCAAGTTTAAACAGTTTTGTGCTACCTCGCAAATTTGGCATACTACTGGAATTCCATACAAGCCTCAGGCATTGTGGAACGTGCCCACCTTACCTAAAGATTTGGCTAACCCGCATTAATGCTTCTGCACTTGTATTTACCACTCACAGGCATCGCCTTAATCATGCATTATTTGCCCTTATTTTTCTTTCCCTAGACAATGAAGGCCATTCGGCTGCAGACTGACACAGGCAATCCTCGTCCAATTCTGTTCGCCCACCTGTTATGTGGCACAATCCCCTTACAAATAAATGGAAACGCCCAGGTCCTGTCCTCATCTGTGGACGAGGCTCAGCTTGTGTTTTGGACGAAGAGCAAGCAGCCCCAAGATGGTTACCAGAACGCCTGGTTAAACAGGTTAATGGCTTACCTCAACACGGGGATGGAGGCCCTCCCCCTGAGGACAAATTTTCCTCTTTTTCAGATGCAGCCAACAATCTGTGTGAGGATCCTACTTAAGGCACTTATGTGAACAGGATTGTACACGGAGGCTTTGGCCCTCCACCTTCCAACATCATGGAGTACCTTTTTGGCCCTCCCTGTGAACGCAAGGGAGGATCTTGGACTCAGGCTCCCACTAGTTTGACCCAGACTGCTGACTGCGTGACTAAGGTGGCTTACCTCCGGGCCGAGGTTGACCATAAACTCAGAGGAGTTCATCAGCCTAAATTGGTATGTGTTAACAAGCCAAAGATTATTCCCCCTAGTACAAGTAAAGCTCTCTAAAATTGTTCTGCAACTTGAACGCATACCCAAGCGATGCATGCCACTTGTTATGCGTCGGCCTCAATTTGTGTTAACAAGCAGGGAGAACAATTTTTTGAAGCCTCCCTAACTAAAACTCATGCAGCAGGAGGGACCACTATTCATTATACCCCCGTTCTTTTTGACCGGGGAGGAGAAGGCAAATACACCAAGCTACAGTCAGCTGGGTGCCAAGGCCCTGTTGGTAAACCCTCCTGCTGCCCCATTAAGGCACCTACAGGGGTCACTGATGGTGGAGGATTCCCTTATGCTGTCAAGCATCCTCAGATAATCAAACTTTTGAAACCCCAAATCCCTGAGCTCACATATCATCCCTTAATATAGCCAAAATGCCAGCTCCCAGGTTTAGATAACAATACATTAGATATTTTGGAAACTGCCTTCTCCTTGCTTAATAATTACAACCCCAACTTTGCTGGTGATTGCTGGCTCTCCATGACACAGGGGCAATCATGCCTATGGCAGTTCCTATTAATTCTATCATAGACGATGATAATACATGCCAACCCAGATTTCATTTAAAAGTACAGTCTATAGGCACTTTTACAATATGTCTTTTAGGCGCGATGCAAAATAATACCTATGATATTGATGTTGGAGTTACTTCCTTTGGAAATTGCTCAACAGTACAAAACTATTCCTCATCCACCCCATCTCTTTGTCCCTCCAATGGCACAGTTTTTATGTGTGGAGGAAACTCGGCCTTCCCGAGGCTTCCATTGAATTGGACCGTTGGCTGTGTTCTTGCCTTATTACTCCCTGATATAACTATTGTCCCAGGAGACGAAACTCTATGCATTCCTAGTCTAGACACCTCAGTCAAAAGACACAGGCGGGCAATACAGGCCTTACCACTCGTTGCCAGCCTTGGAATATCAGCTACTGTGGCCACAGGTACAGCTGGCTTAGGTATGGCTATACACTCTTAGCGTCGCCTGTCTCAACAACTTATAAATGATGTACAAACTATATCAGGAACCATTAAAGATTTGCAGGACCTAGTAGACTCCCTGGCAGAAGTGTTCCTTCAAAACAGAGAAGGCTTAGATTTACTGACAGCTAACCAGGGAGGTATTTGCTTGGCCTTAGGGGAACGATGCTGCTTTAATGCCAATAAATCAGCCATAGTACGCACTAAAATTAAGCAGCTTCAAGATGATCTAGAAAAGAGATGAAGGGAACTTTTTGAAAATCCCCTCTGGACTGGGTTTAATGGATTTCTACCCTACCTTCTTCCCCTATTAGGCCCTTTGTTGGGTTTACTTTTAATGGTGTCCATAGGACCCTGCATTATAAACAGGCTTGTACAATTTATTATAGAACAGATTAATATTTTGGCCTCTAAGCCCATACAGGTCCACTATCATCACCTGGAGATGGAAGACCATGCTGCCAACATTTAAAAGGATGTTCTTCCCTTCTCACAGGCTTATTTCTTAAGTTTACATCCCCACAGATCTCTCTTTCTTACATTAAACTATAAGTAACAGCTCTGACCAACCATCTTCTGCCATTGCCATAAGGGTTCGTCCTCCATGGGCCCCTCCACTTGGGGGAGGATGCACCCATGGAGTGAGGACGTTAGGCCATAATAACGGAGGGTGCAGGATGGACTGCAGGAGGATGTATCCACGGATCCCAAAACAGAAGACCTCTTAGTGACACGCTCTGGTGCATGGTGGTCGGCCTGCTTCTCCCTCAAAGCCGTCTCCTCCCAAAACATGCCAAGGCCACCACGAAATCTCCTAGTAAACATGCTCTCTCGAATCAGGAGATATTCTAAGGCCTGCTAGAGAAACAGAGCCTCTATCACCCCCTAAAACATTGGCCGGTAAGGTATGGTCAAATATTTTATATAAGAAAGAGAGGTCAGGGGCTAGAAGGAAGTTCTCCTTCAAAGAATAGCCTGACACTGAAAAGAAACAGCCCCCTGGGAGATATCCTGCCTGGGAGACATCCCGCAGCCATCTATCTCCCTTAGACATCCTGCAGCCATCTGTCTTCCTGCAACATCCTGAGGTTATGAAACTTTCTGAAGACATCCAGCAACTGCCGATAAGAGAGCTTTCCCATCCACAACATATAAATTCCCATGTTAGAACAATAAAAGTTTGCAGCATGATCAGAACTCCAGTCTTGCTGTAATCTCTCGTGTCTCTTGTCCCTTCATTCCTCCCCAACTAGGTTCCTTGCCCACATTGATGTGTGCGGCCGGCCGGGACAACTGACACTAACCCATACCCTACTACACTCTGACTACTAATCCTAATATGATGGAGAAAAATAACCCAAACCGAATAGAAATACAAGCAGTCCAGAGGAGGCATGGTGTATATTTGGACTTGCCTTTTGCATGATATAGGGTAGGTGTTATAAATCTAGTTAATTTTTAATTGAAATCGTTCTCCATGTGTTTTTAAAGTTAACGAATATGTGAATTCCTGTCTCCATTTCTCTGTAGCCTATTCAACACATGTATTTTTATCTGCACATATAGAATCCTACTTGGAATCACACGTACATTCTTGTGAGGAGGCTGACTTGGCAGATACAAATTGTGAGAAGAGATCACTCCCCATAAACGCTGTTGGAACTCAAAATTCAATCTATGGGTGAGCTTCCTAGTAGAACAACATTTTACATAAATCTATGTTCAGTAACATAAATATTTTTGCATCTATGGATGATATATATTTCATGATGAATTTTGTTTGGCATATATATTGCTACTTTTTATTGTCTGTGTGTGTGTTTTGTATATATATATACACTCTTCAGATTTTTCAAAATATGAAATATATGTGTCTTATATACACTCCCTAAATTCATTTATGTTCATGTATGTGGATTTATAATCAACTTTTCACAAGATTATTCTCAGAAATATTCATCCACCTGAAATACATATTTGTTTTCTAGTACTGAAAACTAACTTAAGTGAATGGTGCATACAATCCTAATATTTCTACAGTGACTGACACAGTTTAACATCAATGCAAGTAGAAATCTACCGGACATGATGTGTATTTTTAAGTTCATTTTGTTCAACACTGGTACATTACAATTTCTTCAGTTTATTCACATCCTAGGATATATATTTCATCCACAAGTTCACAAATTTGTACGCATTTGATTCATTTTCAATCATTTCCTGCTTCAGAACACATGTATTACTCCTAGTTTCCTGAATGGTCTTGTCATGACACTTATTTCCAAACACATTCATTTTGGTTTTCATAATCATTTTGAAGCAAAACTCACACATTCTTCATGATATACCATAACCCTAATTTTACCATTATATGTGTAACTGATTGGAATGAATGATTGTATATCAATATAAGATTCCCTGTATATTTTCTGATATCAATTCAATCCATTATTTAAAGTTTGAACCACTTTTATTATTTATTCACAGTATGGTCTATTCATGCATTATTTCTATATTTATAGACGCAGGGTACATCTATTTGTATCCCCAATACTAATTTATTCATCTTCAAAATGTAGCTCCCAGAAATGTTGGCAGAAATACTCATGTCACCTGATCTACATATACATTTTATCACAGTAATATTCTGGACACATTATGAAAATGTCACACTTATGATTGTACCAAAGCCTAAGTGAAAGTGAGCATGCGTTACTAAAAACATCCATGTCCAGGTTGCCTAATGCTCTCTAATGTCAATACTATTGGTGAATACATATTTGTTTCTTCCTAAGATTATATATTCAACCTCAATCCTGTTGAAAATGTCTAATCCTACCACACAATTTATACTTTGCCTGATTTCCTAATGTCTCTATTGATTTCTGCTTCCCTACATATTATCCCAGTTCATTATTGTGACTGACTCTTCACATGTGCTGACATTTACATTCACTGTCTACCCGAAAGCCTATTGCTAAAGAACTTTTGGTCCCACTCTTATACTCACTCTTCTTTCTAAACCTACCGACTTTCGTCTTAATCGTACCGACTATCACTTTTTGACTGGATGTTCTCTTTGACATTCAATCATCCAAGGTACAAGGCAATTGTATATCGATTCATCTGAGACATCTGTGCAGAATATAATTCAAAGCTAAGTATCCCACTCAAAGGCCTAATGCCTTTCTGGGCTTCAAATCTTACCTGGATTTCTGTTTTCAAACTTATATTTCCCCTTATATTCTTGAAAATATTGCAGGTTCCCAATACCATTAATCATCTTGCACAATGATTCCGAACCCAAATAGAACCTGTTATTAACCGTAACCATACACTCTTTTCTCAATCTCACTTTACAGAAGAGCAGGTACAGAGTTCGTCTTACAATACAGGAATGTAGGGGATCTTCCACCTGCTGAGAACCTAAAATGTCCATGCAGAAATGATCCCTGGATAAGATGTAGGCAGCTATTGAGGAACTAAGAGAGCAAAAGTCATCTTCCAATGCAAAAACCCTGGTCAGAATGAAGGGATGTGTCTGAATCAGCCTCTCTCTTCTTAATGTAGAGTAGATGGACCAAACCAGGCCTGTGTGGAGAGCTGTTCCTGGGTGTCTATGGTTTACATACCATTCTAACTTGTGAAAGTGTCACAGGAAGTACGGGCAGCCTCCATCTCATGGGACACTTGGAAGCAACTGAAGCAATTGTTAGGACAAAGTGGTTGTCATGGCAGTGACCTCACTCAGTTCCTGAAAGAATTGACCTACTTAACTTCCTTGTTGATGGAACTCTCTGAACTTGGTATCCAGGAAGCCAGGCACCCAGAGCCAGTCCCAGTCCCCGTCCCAGTGGGCTCAATTGTTTGTATTTACCATGGACATAGTCAGTCTTTCTTGGTACCTACTGATGTGAGGATGGTCAAATGACAGAATAGCTATGAAGAGGGTCCTTTCCTGGGAAAGTAGGTAGTTGCTCACCACTGGCTGCTGGCAACTTCACTGAGTTGAAAAAGGAGACAAGATCTGAGACCGTACAGGCCATTTCGGGGGAACGAAGTATGGCTCACCAGTCAGAGGACACTCCATATAGTCAGAGACCTACTTGGGGGAAGGAGGTGCCTTTTTGAGTGTGGGTGTGAGTATGTGGTTTTGTCTCATGTTCTGAGAATAGGTAGGAAAGTCGGTTTGTTTGTTTTGGGGTAGACTGTTTCTTGTATGTCGTTTGGCAAGGCGAGTGTTTCTATGTCTGTGTATCTTACTGTGTCAGTGGTTGTAGACAATAGAAAAGAGAATGCATCAATGGATGTGTTGTGTCTAGTAGAAAGCTCCCAGCATTCATCCTGCCCAATTTATGAATAGAGAGTGGGCAGCCTTATTGATGTGCAACACCTATTATATTCCTAAGTTTCAGTTTTCTTCCTGAATTCTCTCAACTCTCCAGAATAGGCTCATGGTTTTGTGTCCAAGATATGTACCACCTCCAAGCTCTGTGAAATGGCCATGTACTGAATAGCTGAAGGAAATGTGATCATCTCAGAAAACTCAAATATCAGTGTGAATAGAAAAGTCTCAGTGGAGAAACCCTGCTTTGGGCCTTTTACTTACCTATTTTTCTGTTGCCCTGAATGTCAGAAAGGTCTTTGCCTCAGGTCACACTTTGTGAAGCCTGAAGAAAATAGTTTTCAAATGGAAATGAATGGGCATCACCTGTGGCTCTTTCCTTAATTGCTTTGGAAATGGATGTGTCTGAATCAGTATCTTGGCCCTGTGTCAGGTTGTGGCTTAGATTCTCAAAACCAGATGGATCTAAAAAAGATGCCATGTGTGCATCCAAAACCAAAATGGCAAAAAGATCAGTTATAGTGGATGAAGCTTCTTGCCTTTCTCTATGGAGGCCACGCATGAGAGTCGCCCTTGGAAACTGAGATCTAGACCAAGGGCGGCTTTCCACAGAGCACAGGGAATCTCAGCCATGATACCATATGATTTTATTCTGAAAGCCTTGGAATCCATAGTTGAGAGTCAAAACACACATGGACCTCACATTGTAGACCTCTATGTGCATGGCTTCATGTAACCTTTTGCCCACTCTTTGGGAAGCCTTGCCTGTGAAATTTCTCCAGAGCTTTAATTGAAATGATCTTCCTCAACCATTAATGGTTCCTGAATGAATGGAAACCCACAGTGCCTCCAACTTCATCCTTGAAAAATGGCTACATAAATACCATGACATTCTTGAAATTCCCTTGACCAGGTGGCACTGGAGAACCTTCGATGTCCTGTTGCTAATTCGAGTGTACAAGACAGTGCCTTGATTGACTGGGTTTCATGACTTACAGAAGAAGTCGTCTTTTTCCCACACAGCCATGGCTGTTTGTGGATTTGATAGTCCACCGGGCAAACAGTAATCTAGGCTAGCCAAACTGCATCTGGCTCACGTGTCCCTACATCCATAATGTTGGTTTCCATTACCTATGGTACGAAAGTGATTTAATGGAATTTTAGTGGAATCCTGTTCATCAGGGCTATCCCAATATGAAAGACCCATAGGTAGCTGACAAATGTCTGGGTGGAGGGATGGCCACCAGGTCCCTCAGTGGGCTGTATTCGAGGTAGACCATACTTGTTGTCTAGTAGGATTTTTGATCAGCCATCTCTGCTGAACGGGCTGATGATGCTTAGGAATACTGGTGGCCAAGGGGAGAGTCTATAGCCTTATCCACATGGCGAACACACAGTTTGAAAGGGTTACCAGTCTTTTCCAGCTTCCAGCCAGAGTGGGGACATGGCGCAGGCTTGAGATGAGAGGCATTGATCCAGGAAGTGATTCCGTCTACCTTTACCACTGTAGGTGTTATAAGTAGCACCTGGTATGGTCCTTTACACCGGGGTTTCAGGAATGACACCTGATGTCGTCTTTAGTAGATGAGGTCTCTTACTTGATATTGATGTGGAGTCCCATCATACCCTGGTTGGTAGGAAGGGGCCAGATGTTTCAACAAGTACCGCTGAGTTCTTTCAAGAGCTTTAAGTCTGTCAAGCAAGGGGGTGTGGAAGGGATCGTTAGGTCTTAGAGTTGGGGTTAGGTCCCTTACTGGAGCAGGGGCACCATAGAGAATTTCATAGGGGGTGAGGTTAGACAAAGAAACAGAGGGAGTATTTCTTGCATGAAACAGTGCAGAAGGCAGGAGCATAGTCCAATCTTTTATGCCAGTTTCTAAGCTTAATTTCGTTAAGGTCACTTTAATGGTTCTTTTTATTTTTTTACCTATCCTGAGCTCTGGGGTCTATAAGCACAATGTAACTTCCAATAAACCCCTAGAATTCTGGCTAACCCCTGTCTTACCTGGGCCATGAACGCCGGCCCATTATCAGACCCATATTACCTTAGGCAGGCAGAATCTTGGAAAAATATCTTTCAGGATCTTTTGAAAACCATTTGGGCCAGTTTTTTTTCTTTTCTTTTCTTTTCTTTCTTTTTTCTTTTCTTTTCTTTACTTTTTTTTTTTTTTTTTTTGGGGGGGGATGCTTCAATCCATCCTGAAAATGTATCTACAAAGACTAGGAGATATTTAAGTCCATACATTGCTGGCTTAATTTCAGTAAAGTCAACTTCCCAATTCCCAGAATTGTCCTGGTCTGGTTCCTCATAGGTGCTTTCCTGCAAGAAGCTTGGAAGTGTAAGCATTAACCAATTGACAGACCCGACAGGCTTTTGTTACCCATTCAGTTCTTCCCTTTCTCTTTGAATCGGTTAGTGGAAAACTCTGTTCTTGATCCTTCAGGAATGCCTGCAATTTCTTTGAACCAAGGTGAGTGAGTTGATATACATTTTAACTTAGTGTAGGGCTTTCTGAAATTGCAGGCTAAGCTCAGTGAAGTTGAGGGTTCAGGGTCAGAGTCTTTAGGTGTTATCAAAAGCTTCCTGGTTCTCAGGGGTTCATTGGAAATGGGCATCTCCCTTTAGAACCGGGTATAAAGGAGCAGCTAATGATGCAAACCCAGGTATCCATAACCTGCAAAAGCCAGCAGTCCCAAGAAACTCTCTGAGTTGTCTGCTGTTAGATCTGTGTGGTATCTGCACAACAGTTTGTTTCCTTTGCTCAGTGAGCCATCCTTTACCGCCCCTAAGTGAATAGCCCAGGAAGATTACTTCATGCTGGCAAATTTGGGCCTTTTTGGCAGAAGGTCTACACGCCAGTTTAGCAAGCTCAGATAATAGTGCTTGGGTCCCAGATTCACAGTTTTCCTTAGTGTTGGCTGCCAGTAGCAGGCCATCCACATGTTGAAGCAGGGTGTATAGTTCTGAAGTTGTTGAGATCTCTGTGGAGAGCTTCATCAAAGAGAGTGGGGGAGTTTTTGAACCCCTGTTCGAGTCTAGTCCAAGTTAGTTGACCAGACGTTCCGGTTTCTGGGTCTACCCACTCGAAAACAAACAGCAACTGACTATCTTTATGCAGAGGCAAGCAAAATAAAGCATCTTTTAAGTACAGAACAGTATACCATTTCTGCTCAGGGTTCAGAGTGCTAGGCAGATTGCACAGATTAGGTACCATGCGGTGAATGTCCTGCACTCTGTTGTTGATCTCTCGTAGGTCTTTAACAGGGTGATAGTCCCCGGTTCCTGGCATTTTTTAATGGTAGCAGGGGAGTGTTGCAGGCTGATTACCAGGGCCTTAGGACCCCTAAGATCAGATATTTCTGAATATGGGGCCTTATCCCATCTTTAGATTTTTGCCCAGAGTATATTTTTTGACATTGATTGGAGAGGCTGAGGTTTTTAACTCCACTGTTATTGGAGGTTTTTTAATGGGCAGGCCTAAGCCATCAGTTTTTGTCCAGGCATCTGGGTAATATGTTATCCAATTCTGGGGTAACGTGCCTGTTTGATCAGTCTTGTGTGGTGTGAAGAGTTGATGTTCATCTTCTACTGACAGTTAAAGCTGTGACTATAGGAGTTTTTACTGAAGGATTTATAATTTTCACTTTGGGGCCTTCAGGGATAAAAGTTATTCTGGCCCGGAGCTTGGTGAGCAGATCTCGGCCCATTAATAGGGCCGGGCATCTTGGGATTACTAGGAAGGAGTGATGGATTTTTCCTTTCCCCAGGTCCATGATCCTCTTAGTTGTCTATGCCCGATATTTACTGCCATTAGCCCCTTGAAATAGAGACCTTTTATTTGATGGAGGGCCCAATGGGGCTTTAAGGGCTGAGTATACTGCCCCTGTATCCACTTCAAAGTGTACTGGGGTACCCTCCACTTCAAATTTACCCTGAGCTCGGGAAGAGGATCTGAGCCCCGACTTTCTTAGTCATCCTCCAGAGTCAGAATGTCTGGCTGGTGTGGCTGTCTCATTCTCGGGCTCTTTTTGGCCCAGTGTCCTTTTTCTTTTGAGTAGACATATTGATCTGAGGCCAGGGGTGGCTTTTGGCGTGTGCCCAGGTATCCCTTCCTGTATCCCTGTTTCTTAATTTCTGTCCTATTTTTTGTTGTGACCAGGACCTTAGTCAATGCATTAGTCTATCTTTTGCTTCTCGCATCCTCTCTTTGCTCCCTTTCTTTCTTCCTCCTTTGTTCCTTCTCTTCCTCAGTTTATCTCTTATAGTTTACTTTTTTAGGCTTCTCTGACTAAATCTCTCAAAGCCATATCTTGTAATCCATCTACGCATTGTAACTCTCTTTTAATATCCAGGGCAGCTTGCCCAATGAAGGCCATCATGACAGATGGCTTTTGATCCTCTGCCTGAGGATCGAAATGAGTATATCTCCTATATGCCTCCATAAATCTCTCTAGAAACATAGAGGGAGATTTATCAGGCCCTTGAATAATCTCTCTAACCTTGGCCCAATTAGTTGGTCAACTTAGCGGCTGCTTGGAGACCCGCTATTAGAGCCCGGCAATAAGTGGACGGATGCTACCTACCTTCAAACGTGTTGGTGTCCCAGTTCGGTTGGTTCAATGGGAAGCCGGCTTTGATGATGTGAGAAGAGGTGTCGGTCACCCATCTTGTCCGAGGATATTTTTTTTTAGCTTCCAGAAGGTTTTTCTCTTGTTCCTCTGTCATGAAGAGAGTCTGTAGGAGTTGTTGGCAGTCATCCCAAGTAGGCAGGTGTGACAACGCCGGCAAGTTCTTTGAGTTCTTTTACCGGGGCCAGCTTTGTCCAGGGAAGGAGTGGCTTTGTGTGCTGCCGGGTAGTAATCTGGAGGGCGCTGGGCCGGCCTAGCTTGCTCCAATGGTGGAGAGGCTGAGTCAGCAGCAAGGGAATCACTTAGAGGGTGTTGGGTGTTGGGGGAAGAGGGTAGGGGATAAGGAGGGTGCGGAGAGTCTAGTTGAGTCTTGAGACTTAGGAAGAACAAAGGGTGGAGGAGGAGGAGCAGAGGGTTTGAGAGATAGAATCATGGGGGAAGGTGGAGGAGCGGGGGCAGGGAAAAGGAAAGGCTTCACAAATGGAGGAGGAGATTTGCAGAGGTCCTGCAAAGTTAAGATATATGGCTTTTGATCTGGATGGCTATGTGGCCCCAGTTGAAAGACAATATTTCTGACTTTTTGAATTAGTGGGGAGTAGAAAGTTTCTTTAGGGGCCATCCGACTCCAAAGGTGGGTCATTTTGAGGCACGGAGAGTCTGCCAGTTCCGGCGTTTTACTGAAATAGAAAGATTCTGAGCCCTTAAGTGGACTTTGGTCCACTGAACAAGAGTCAGGGACAGAGGCATTGAAGTGCTCTGTCCCATAATGAAAGATATACAAACAGTGAAAGCAATGACACACAACACAGACAAGACAAGACAATAAAGACAGGCAATGGACGTCCAATACTGAGACCAGGACTGATTAGCCAGCAAAACCTGATGTGCTGGCAAAACCGAATCCGAAACAAAAAAATCACTGAGTCGTGGATACTATTGTTCCTCTATTTTCCGAATCCTCTGGGGGCATCCCCCAGGAACGTGACCTGTGGCTCGGTGACACGTCTGTCAGCCAGTATCTGAGAGAGCTCACGCTCATCACCGATAGCCATTTTGCAAAGCCCTAACCTGAAACCTGAAACACGAAAGTGGTACCTTACTTATCCTGATAGGAGCTCTTTGGGAGTCTTTCGTACACCACTGATGGATCTTCCTGGGGGTTTCAGATGTGAAGTTCTGGCAAGCATTGGAGGAAGAGACCACCAAGAGACTGTCTCATGCAATAGTATAGGGTTAATAGGGAGTACAGCATGCTGGGGCTCAGACCTCACTTGGATAGAGCAGAGAGCCCTGAAAGAGCTTAAGCAGAGCTTATATTCTTTTCATGGAGAGGACAGGGAGGGAAGTTTATTGATGGGTCCGGGCGACTGGTCGGTTTGTGAGCAAATGGGTGAGAGAGTACATTCTGCAGTTTGGCAGTTGGGGACAACACATTCTGGGAACAGGATTGGCAAACAGTTCTCAAGATTTCAACAGTGTTTTGTTAAGCATACAGAAAAATAGGAAGTGACAAGTACATATTTTATTCACCTTTCACCAAAGCCTAAAAGGAAAGTGAGCATGGATTACTAAAAACATCCATGTCCAGGTTGCCTAATGCTCTCAAATATCAATCGTATTGGTGACTACATATTTGTTTCTTCCTAAGATTTTCTATTCAACCTCAACCCTGTTCAAAATATCTAATTCTATCACTCACTTTATACTTTGGCTGAATTCCTAATGTCTCTATTGATTTCTGCTTTCCTACATATTTATCCCAGTTCATCATTGTGATTGACTCTTCACATGGGCTGACATATACATTCACTCTCTACCCGAAACCCTATTGCTAAAAAACTTTTGGTATCAATCCTATACTAACTCTTCCGACTATCGCTTTTGGACTGGATGTTCTCTTCGACATTCAATCATCCAAGATACAAGGTCCTATGACGCTGTATGTTGAATTATCTGAGACACCTGTGCAGAACATAATTCAAAGCTAAGTATCCCAATCAAGGGCCAAATGCACTTCTGGGCTTCAAATTTTACCTAGATTTCTGTTTTCATACTTATATTTCACCTCTATATTCTTATTAACAAGGCAGGTTCTCAATACCATTATTCATCCTGCAGAATGATTACTAACATAAATCAAACATGTTATTAACCCTAACCATACGCTGTTCACTCAATATAACTTTACAGAAGAGCAGGGACAGAGTTGGTCTTACAATACAGGAATGTAGGGAATCTCCCACCTGCTGGGAACCTCAAAAGTCCATGCAGAAATTATCCCTGGAGAAGATGTAGGCAGCTATGAAGGACCTAAGAGAGCAAAAGTCATCTTCCATGGCAAACAACCTGGGCAGGATGAAGGGTTGTGTCTGAATCAGCCTCTCTGATCTTAATGTAGAGAGGATGGAACAAACCAGGCCTGTGTGGAGAGCTATTGCCAGGTGAGTAGGGTGGATACACTATTTGAACTTGTGAAAGTGTCACAGGAAGTAGGGGCAGCCTCCATCTCATGGGACCTATGGAAGCAACTGTTAGGACAAAGTGGTTGCCAAGGCAGTGACCTCATTCAGTTCCTGGAGGAAGTGACCTACCTCACTTCCTTGGGAAAAAAACTCTCTGAACTTGGGGTCCAGTAAGCCAGGCACTCAGAGCCACTCTCAGTCCCAGTTCCAGTAGGCACACTTGTTTGGATTTACCAAGGACAGTGTCAGTCTTTCTTGGTACCTACTGATGTGAGGATGGCCAAATGCCAGCAGAGTTCTGAAGAGGGCCCTTTCCTCAGAAAGCAGGTAGTGGCTCACCACTGGCACCTGACAACGTCACAGAGTTGACCAAGGAGACAAGATCTGAGACAGGAGAGGCCATTTCCGGAAAACATACTAAGACCCACCAGTCAGAGGATACTCCGGATAGTCACAGACCTACTTGGGGGAAGGACATGACTTTGTGGGTGTGCGTGGGAGTTTATGGTTTTGTCTCATGTTCTGAGAATAGGGAGGAAAGGCGGTTTGTTTGGTTTGGAGGGGACTGTTTCTAGTAAGTCGTTTGACAAGATGAGTGTTTCTATGTTTGTATGTCCCACTGTGTTCGTGGTTGTAGACATTAGAGAAGAGAATGCATCAATGGATGTGTCCTGTCTAGTAGAAAGCTTCACAGCATTCACCCTGCCCAATTAATGAATGGACTTTGGCTTGCCTTATGGATGGGTAACACCTACTATCTTCCTAAGTTCCTGTTTTCTTCCTGAATTTGGGCCACTCTCCAGAATAGGCTCATGGTTTTGTGTCCAATATATGTACCATCTCCAAGCTCTGTGATATGGCCATGTACTGGATAGCTTAAGGGATTGGGGGAATATCAGAAAACTCAGATATCAGTGTGACCAAAAAAGTCTAAGTGGAGAAACCCTGCTTTGGGCCATTTGCTTACCTATTGTTTTGTTGCCCTGAATGTCAGGAAGGTCTTTGCCTCAGGCCACCCCTTTGGGACGCCTGAAGAAAACAGTTTTCAAATGGAAATTAATGGGCATCACCTGTACCTCTTTGCTTAATTGCTTTGGAAAGGGATGTTTGTGAATCAGCCTCTTGGCCATGTGTGAGGCTGTGGCTTATATTCTCAGCACCTGATGGATCTAAAGAAAGATTCCATGTGTGCTTCCAAAACCAAAATGGCCCAAAAAGCAGTCTTTGTGGATGAAGTCTCTCGCCTTTCTCTATAAGGTTCCTGACATCGATCTAGTGAGAATAGGGATTCTTTGTGTCAAATGAGTTCTTCAAAACTCTGCAGTGGCAAGTCTTTAGGTGCTTGGGTTTTTTCATGACACCAATTCAGATAAAAAATCTAAACCCGACAGTCAGTAGGCCTCAAATTGGAGAAGCAGAGCAGTATTTACGTCAGGCCTATGGTCACTCCTGGTTCTCAGGAAGGGTGTCCAGGCAACCCTGACTTTAGGCAAATGAGGGGCTAGGAAGGTTATTTTGTACACTGTCTTGGGATGAGTCCCTCATGGAAAACTCCAGCCACAGGTTATGATGAGTGTCTATATGGAAAAAGATGAGGGCTTTGTGGGAGTGTTTTGGTTTTAATTGTGGGGATTTGTGTGGCGGTTGGAAGTGATGACTGGTTCTACCTGGGTTTGAACTCTGGTGTCATTCCTTTAGAGTCTGAGTTCTGGAACTGATCTCAGAGAAATATTGCCATGAATTGTGTTCAGATTTTAGGAGGCCACGCATGGGATTCGCCCTTGGAAACTGAGATCAAGGACCAGGTTTGTTTTCCACAGAGCCTGAGAATCTCAGCCAGGATATCACAAGATTTTTTTCTGAAAGATTAGGCATCCATAGTTGAGAGTCAAAACACCCATGGACGTCACATTGTAGACCCTAATGGGCCTGGATGCATATGAGCCTTTTGCCACTCAATGGGAAGACTTGCCTGTGAGAGTACTCCACAGCTTTCATTGAAATGACCTTCTTCACCATTTTATGGTTCCTGAATTAACTGAAACCCACAGTGACTCCAACTTCATCCATGAAAAATTGCTAGTTAAATACCATGAAATTTTTGAAATTCCCTTAACCAGGTGGTACTGGAGAGCCTTTGGATGTCTTGTTGCTGATCATGAGTGTACCATAGAATGCCTAGATTGTCTGGGTTTCATGAAAATGGTGTAGAACAAAGATGCCAGTAAGTTGGAGCCTGCAGAGTAGTGGGCCTATTGCAGTGGTGGGCAGGTGTGTGATAATACATCTGTGGTGTGGCCATGAGGATTTGCCATTGCCTTCCAAATGGCTTGTGAGTGACATGGTGCAGCCAGCAGGCCCTTCTATGTAAAGGCATCTTTTTATATGGAGAGGTTTCAGGGCAAATTTCAGAGTCAGATTGCTATGGACAAGGGGGCAAGCTCTGTGGGATAGAAGCCTGGTTGGTGCATTCTCCTGCAGACTCTGACCCACCACAAGTGACAGAACTCCCTCCAGCACTGGGTCCCAGTTGAACTCATTGTATTTCATGAAGCAAATACCAAAATCGCAGTGCAGCAGCAAGAAACACCACTAAAAGTTTAGGATGACAAAATGTCTTCACAGTCCACACTGGGAGACACTTAGGACCCAGTGGCCACAGTTTACCTACAACGAGAAAATTCAGCACTGCTGCCTCATGTTCATTAGAATATAAGAAACCATGACCTCCAGGTCACACAGATGCAGACCCAGCTTTGATGGTCCCACTAGAAAGGAAGCTAAAGGTCCTTACAACAACATATATTTCAAGTGCCCAACCTCAGAGGAAGTGTCTCAAGAAGTCTTTAGGCCGGCAGAGCTCCATGTTTTGTGAGTGTTTTCCTGTTAGATCTGGACACAAGAGAAGACCACTGACACCAATAAAAATTAAATTAAATTAAGCTTATTATTTCCACTGGCCATCCTGCCTCTCCCTCCCAAAATGGCGGGAACAAGACAGCAACCCCAGCTTTCCTACAGCCCAGCTTCATGGACCAGAAATTTACACAAAATGGGCATTACATTTAACAGAACTCTGACAAGCATCACACTAATGGTAGTTTATATATATGTATATATATATATTTTTTTTTTTTGCTGTCCCTACATCAGAATTTATGAGGACCATTAGAGCCTCAGAGAGGGTTGTTGTCTGGCCAGGGAGGGCAAATATTTATGATATGTCACTAAAGTTTCAGAGAGGGCTGCTATCAGGTCGGAGAGCCAGACATGGCTCAGTTCAAACACTGGCAGGCATTCCAAGCAGGTTCAGAATTTTCAGTAATTTATGGTAAAGCCAAAATTATCTTTTCATGGCTTTTTGGCAAGATGGCTTCCAATTTTAATAAAAGATCAGTTGGGTCTATCATTCCCCCCTTTTCTCTGTGTCCCTTTCAAATCTTTGATAGATTAGGGGTAGAGCACTGAGGAAATTTTAATCCCTCAGGTAAAAGTCTCCAAATTTTTAGAACTCACCCAAAACCAGTCTCCCTGATTTTACCTGACTTAGTTAATTACTTATATTGATTGTCTATTTATATTTGGCTCCATTGTTGTAATCAGAGAGGCGTCACCCATTTTGGCTTCTTCTGAGCTGAGAGAGGATGACGTGAGTAGGCATGGTGTGAGAGACATGAGTTGCCTTTTAGAAGTAGTTGAGGGACATGAGTTGCCTTTTAGAAGTCAGTTCGGTTTGAAGTCTGGTTGGGGAAGAACAGGTTGTAAAGTCATCTGGGGATTGGTTATTACATGAGAGAAACAAAAACCATGAGTACTGAATAAATGTTGCAGCAGCTGGAACATGTCACTGTATAGAAGTTCCCTCTCCAGTCTTTAATATCCCCAGTTATAAAGACTGTCAATTTAATATTTAACTTTTAGTATTAGAGTTGTCCCTCCCCATAAGATATAGTTTAATAATTTAGTGTCATCTGATCTTGCAAAATCCTTTTACCAGTATGACCTCTGTGTCTAATAGAGAAACCTTTAATTTTGATACTCAGGACTGGATAATCGTACTAGCAAACACCAAGCTTACCTGTGTAGGTTAGGAATATATTTAGGCCTTAAACTGAAAATTTCTGACTCTGGCAGCTCTTCTTGATAGTCTCTTTTAATAAGTATCAGGCATTCCTGTCAGAGAATCCTTCTTTGTAGCCTCCAGTCTTACTTATTTTGGGAGGCTAACATAAAGTGTGTACCTTAAAATATTATTATTATTATTATTATTATTATTATTATTATTATTATTCAAAATGTCCAGGAATGGCTGTATTTTGGTTTTCACTGTCTTTGCTAAGTGTTTAAGATGAAGCATTCAAACTGACTTTTGTTTCTATCTATTGTTAACAGTCAGGTGAGCTTTTATGGGAGTCATAAACTGGGTAAACTTGAGAGCACTTTCTCAGTTCTGCTAGAGCCATTTGCGCTAGGTGGGTCCAGGTCTTGTTTGACCATGTGGCTTCCCTCGGAAGCATCAGGGATTTCTTTCTTCTCTGATGACTCTTCTCTTCATAGAAAATGCACTGATTGGCTTTCTGTTCTCCAGTGGTCTCATTAATCTCCCTGATGGGGAGTTTTTATAGCCCAGAGTTGCAAAACTCTTTAGAGAAGTCCCCTGTTCCCTGGATTCAGACTGACTCAGAGGGCAAGAGCCAAATATTGGTTTCCTTGGCCCTTTTCAATTAATTTTAATTTAAAATCCTAATCTTAAACATCTATCAAATAAATTTTAACAGCCTGATATTAAGAGCACCAGGCTTTAATGTCTGTAACTTTATAATTATTTATCTTTTTATTAATTGGGATCTGTATTATTCTGTCTGTCTTGTAGGTGATAACTTACTCTCTGAAATTAACCCATGTTTTGTTCTTAAAGCAACACTTCTTTAAAACACTAACAGGGAATCTTTAGATCACATATAAGAAAATTACAAAATAAAATTTTTTAACAACAGTAAAAATACTTATTTCGTTTAATAGCTACCCTGAATTTTTTGGCTGAGTCATACATTATATCCCCTGTTTGAGATCCTAGGAATCTTGACATTAAAAAAGAACTTTTAACATAACTTTAAAGAAATAAAATCTGACCTACTGCTTTTGTATTCATTCTCACATGAAATAAGATGGGACACACAGCCTTATCTCAGGTAAGGCAGGGCTCTTTATAAATCTTAAGTGTTTTAGTTCTAAAGCTGATCTTTATTTTTTAAATATTATTTTAAAAAGTTTACATAAATTGTTTGAGGTCACATGAACATTAGCTAACACCATATAAAATCACTTTAAAATATGAATTAAACAAATGCTGAAAGTTTTTAACCTTTACATAGATTAGGCTCTCATTAACATAAAGTACATTTAAATTGTTCCCCAATGTAAAAAGTAAGATTAAACTTTACATATCTTATTGATAACAGGTGAATAAATCCCCATAAAACTTCAGAACACCAGCTTGATATAATGCTCTTTTAAAATTTTTACCTTACAGACTTGCATACCTGTAAGATATGAGCACATTAGTAGCATCACAATTACATTGATGTTTCTACATTAACCAAGTTTAGCTTTTAAAGAAATGGCAATACAGTGCTCTAAAATAACAGTTCTAATTTAATCAGTTGTTTAATTTCTATGGTTGCTTGCACAAGAAAAAATAAAACTTAATAAACACAATGTTATGGGTAAACTTATGTTTTAAGAAATTTTTGTCTCTTTAACACATGATTGATTTTTACAATCTTTTACAGAATTTAGTCAAACTTATACAGACGTTAGTAAGTCAATCAGATATCTAACAAAAGTACTCGTGAATGAGTAATCCCATATCAAATTTACTTTACTTATTTATCAAAATATTAGACACATGTATTGAAGAGTGTAAACCATTTTTATGTTGAAGGAAAAGTCCTAGAACCAAGGCATATTAGACATTTTGTAGATATTAATATTTTATCAGATTTTTGAATACCTAGAAAAACTTGAAAGCTTAAATTTAAAGACATTTATTTTTATCTGTTTATCAAATTTAATTGAATTATTTAAATCACGTCAATTGAAGATCTTTAGATCCACTTTTTAAAATTTGTTTTTATGAGTGCTTTTTTTTAATGAGTGCTCCTTATATATATTAATTTGTATATCATATATAAAATATACGGACATATGTATATATAGACATACAACACATAACAAAATTGAGCACACATAATAATAGTAAAGGCCTTGTAGCTTTTCGCAGGTGAAATCTCCATTGCAATGTTTCAAAAAGTCCACAGTTAGTCAAAGATAGTACTGATCAGAAAAACATTAATCTAGGTCTGTATGATCAAAATCATGAGCTCAAAAAAAATAAAGTATCTAAGGAAAAAAATAAGAGTCCTAGAAAAAATGACTGGCCAGTAATTAGTAAATACCATACAATTTACCTTTTTTTCTCTTAGGCCTCAGATCAGTCTCCTACTAAGCTTGCAGGCTTCTTTCATTTGCCTTTCAAAATAAGTCATGGCTGAGGTCTGGAAGGAGCAGGAAAAAACTGCTTTTCTGAGCAGACACCTCAGGCCTAAGGCATTTTAACCATAATTTTCAGGTTCGGATGTTGAAAATTATGGTACAAGTTTAAGATACAATTCACAAAATTTTATATCTTTACATCTTGTTTTGTCAACAGATATCATACTATGATTTACAATCCTTGTCCAGATTAATGCTCTCGAACACACAGTGATATTTTCACAGGCTACCCAATTCAAAATTGGTGAAAAATAAAGACTGAATGATTGGGAAGTTACTTGCCAATTTGGAAGTAGAGTTCTTTAGTTTTCCATCCTAAGTATTTAAGTTCTCTGGCATGAATTATCTGAAATCATAAACTAAACCATTACCTAAACCCGACTTTTAACTGCAAGATTTTGCAATGCTTCAAAAACCCATTCAAATACCAGATTGTTACAAGAAAACATCATCATTTAGACACACATTCAGCTAAGATCATTCCCAAGAAACAATTTATAATATCAACACATTATTGCACATGTCTTAAAGGGCCAGAAACAAAGACACAAGACAGACAGAAAGAAGGTCCAGACTATGGCTGTCAGACAGAATCCTTTAAACCTGAGCAGATAAGAAAAAAATCTCCTACACCAGTGGCACCATAGATGTCCACAAAGGGGGGGCAGATGTTTTAACAGAGGGGCAACCTGAAATGTACAATTAAGGGTCTCCATGGTGACTTTAATGCATTTAGTGTCCCCTTTTTCTTTTTCTCTTTTTTAACAAGACAGTGGTGGCATAATCCTTACAGTGCAGGGAAGGAAGGAGGGAATTCCCTGAAGCAACAGGGCTTCAGCAGCTGCTGGGAGTCCCTCAGTCCCTCCTTTTACTTACAGGATTATCTCCTCTGGTTCGGTTCCACCCCAAGCATGTTCCATCTTGTAACATTTCAGTAGTCAGCTCTAAAAATGTTCCGGGACAAGGGGTGGGGGAGGGATTTATCAAAATTTGTAACTTAAAGTTCGGCTCCTGACCTTGAAGCCAATTAATGCCAATTTAATAATGAGGACAAGGTTTTTAGAAAAAGAAAAAGGGAGGTTTATTGCTTTGGTAACAAAGAAGAAACACAGGGAACCCTGCCCAGTGGTTGTGACTCTCTTGATCTGGAGGGACAAGGGGTTTTAATGGAGTTTCACTTGTTAACCTGGGAGATACTCAGTTCTTAGGTCCCCAGCAGGCATTGCCCTCTGCAGTGGTTATACTCCAGGCAGCCAGCTAGGAGCTTCTCTCATCCTGCTTAACAAAGGGGGGTAAAGTTCATCGCAGTTCCTTAAAACAGAGTCCGAAAGAATATCAGGCTTACTTTCTTTGTTACCCATTTTCACGTCCAATATACTTATGTTTTTACCATAGAAATCACAGAACAAAACACACAAAACAAACAAGAAAAACATATAGAACACAGAACAAAACACAAAATACAGAAACCCGAACTTTAAACAAAAAACATAGGAGCAATGCAACGTCTTGCTAAAGCTCCGAAGTAGGACCACGTACATGTCAGTCATCACATCTCTACCATTCCAGATGAATTCCCTACAGAACAGAACAGAGGACAGAACGATTCTCATTACTGTACCGAAAACGAGTATATGTGAGCCTCCCCAGGACACCTCTATGTCATCAGAACAGATCTCCGTTAAACGGATATCAGATGTTATAAAGGTGCCACTTAATTTTTGAGGCCTCCTCCACCAGGTGATTGCTAATAGTTTTAGTGCGGTGGTTCACCGCAGTGCTCCTGGGACCTAACGCTCACTCCATGACCTTGGAACAGCTCAAGATGTGCACCCACTAGAGTGGCTCTCCAGCCTGGAGCCCTGAAGGGAAGGCCAGATTCAGATTTTCCAGCAGTCTGGTCTTGTGATCTGGTCGGCAGGGTCATCTTGCTGGGGAACTCAAAAAAATTAGATGAGGACACAAAAAAAGAACACTGACTCCAACTAAAATCAAATTGAGGCAAGCTTATTATGTCAACCGGCTGGGCTGCCTCTCAATCCCAAAACGGCAGGAACAAGACAGCAACCCTGCCTTTCCTACAGCACAGCTATATAGCCCAGAAAGTTACACAAAATGGGGGTTACAGATAACAGAACTTTGACAAGCATCACAAAAATGGTAGTTCATTTATTTATTTATTTATTTTTTGGTGGCCCCAATATCAGAAATTATGAGGACAAATAGAGCCTCAGAGAGGGTCATCGTCTGGCCAGGGAAGGCCAAAATTTATGATGTGTCACTAAAGTTTCAGCGAGGGCTGCTATCTGGTCAGAGAGTCAAGCATGGGTGAATTCAAGGCACGGGCAGGCATTCCAAGCAGGTTCAGAATTTGCAGTTATTTATAGTAAAGCCAAAATTAACTTTTTATGGCTTTGTGGCAAGATGGCTCCCAATTTTAATAAAAGATCAGGTTGGGTCTATCAACCCGTCTCCCTTACTTTTGGAAACTACTCTACCACCTCCAAGGTTGTGAACTCTGAGCATTTTCCAGTACAGATATGTATTCACAGATTTTCTAACTCTTCTACTCTAATTGTGTCTTACTTGGGGCAAAGATAATTTCAAGGTATTGTGCTGGATGAGAGTGGAAAAATTTTTGTGCAGCACATATTTGCATACACATTGGATTCATTATCTAATTTTCCATTCAAAATACTGAATCCATGACACTAACCAAAACCAGACTAGACTCTGACTACTAATCCTAATATGATCGAGAAAAACAACCCAAAGAGAATAGAAATAGAAGCAGTTCAGAGTAGGCATGGTGTATAGTTAGACTTGCCTTTTGCCTGATAAAGTGTTGGTGTTATAAATCTAGTCAATTTTTAATTGAAATAGTTCTCCATGTGTTTTTAAAGTTAACAAATATGTGAATTCCTGTCTCCCTTTCTCTGAAGCCTATTCAGCACATGTATTTTTTAGGTTCACATATAGAATCCTACATGGTATCACACATACATTCTTATGAGGTGGCTGACTTGGCAGATACAAATCGTAAAAAGAGATCACTCCTCCTAAACACTGTTTTAACAGAAAATTCAATCTATGTGTTTGCTTCCTAGTTGAACAACATTATACATAAATACAAGTTCAGTAAAATAAATACTTTTGTATCTGTGAAAGATATATATTTCATGATGAATTTCGATTGGCATATGTATTGCTAATTTTTAATGTTCCTGTGTGTGTTTTGTGTGTGAGTGTGTGTATATGTATATATGTATATATATATATATATATATATATATATATATATATATATATATATATATATACACACACACACACTCTCCAGATTTTTCAAAATATGAAATATATATGCCTTATTATACACTCCCCACATTCATTCACGTTCATGTATGTGGATTTATAATAAACTTTTCACAAGATTATTCTCAAAAATATTCATCCACCTGAAATACATATTTGTCTCCTAGTACTGAAAAATAACTTTAGTGAATGGTGCACACAAATCCTAATATTTCTACAGTATCTGACCCAGTTTAACATTAATGCAAGTAGATTCCTATGTGACAAGTTGTGTATTTTGACGTTCATTTTTATGCAACACTAGTACATTACTATTTCTTCAGTTTATGCACATCATAAGATATATATTTATCCACAAGTTCATAAATTTATAGACATTTGTTTCACTTTCAATTACTTCCTGCTTCAGAACACATGTATTCCTCCAGGTTTCTTTTTTTTTAAATTTTTATTGTTGGTTGTTCAAAATATTACATAGTTTTTGATATATCATATTTCACACTTTGATTCAAGTGGGTTATAAACTCCCATTTTTACCCCGCATACAGATTGCAGAAAAACATCAGTTACCCATCCATTGATTTACATATTGCCATACTAGTGTCTGTTGTATTCTGCAGCCTTTCCTCTCCTCTACTATCCCCCTCTTCTTCCCTCCCCTCCCCTCTTCTCTCTCTACCCTCTCTACTGTTATTCATTTCTCTCCCTTGTTTTTTTTCCTCTTTCCCCTCACTTCTTCTTGTATGCAATTTTGTATAACCCTGAGGGTCTCCTTCCATTTCCATGCAATTTCCCTTCTCTCTTCCTTTCCCTCCCACCTCTCATTCCTGTTTAGTGTTAATCTTCTCAGGCTCTTTGTCCCTACTCTGTTATTAGTTACTCTCCTTATATCAAAGAAGACATTTGGCATTTGTTTTTCAAGGACTGGCTAGCTTCACGTAGCATAACCTGCTATAATGCCATCCATTTCCCTGCAAATTCTATGATTTTGTCATTTTTTAATGAAGAGTAATACTCCATTTTGTATAAAAGCCACATTTTTTTTATCTATTCGTCTATTGAAGGGCATCTAGGCTGGTTCCACAGTCTTGCTATTGTGAATTGTGCTGCTATGAACATCGATGTAGCCGTGTCCCTGTAGCATGCTCTTTTTAGGTCTTTAGGGAATAGACCGAGAAGGTTAACAGCTGGGTCAAACGGTGGTTCCATTCCCAGCTTTCTAAGAAATCTCCATACTGCTTTCCAAATTTGCTGCACCAATTTGCACTCCCACCAGCAATGTACAAGTGGACCCTTTTCCTCACGTCCTCACCAGCACTTGTTGTTTGACTTCATAATGGCTGCCAATCTTACTGGAGCAAGATGATATCTTAGGGTGGTTTTGATTTGCATTTCTCTGACTGCTAGAGATGGTGAGCATTTATTCATGTACATGTTGATTGATTGAATGTCCTCCTCTGAGAAGTGTCTGTTCAGGTCCTTGGCCCATTTGTTGATTGGGTTATTTGTTATCTAATTGTCTAATTTTTTGAGTTCTTTGTATACTCTGGATATTAGGGCTCGATCTGAAGTTTGAGGAGTAAAGATTTGTTCCCAAGATGTAGGCTACCTATTTACTTCTCTTATTGTTTCTTTTGCTGAGAAAAAACATTTTAGTTTGAGTAAGTCCCATTTGTTGAATCTAGTTATTAACTCTTGTGCTATGGGTGTCATATTAAGAAATTTGAAGCCCGACCGCACAGTATGTAGATCATAGCCAACTTTTTCTTGTGTCAGACACTGTGTCTCTGATTTGATATCAAGCTCCTTGATCCATTTTGAGTTAACTTTTGTTCATGGCAAGAGAAAGTGATTCAGTTTCATTTTGTTGCATATGGATTTCCAGGTTTCCCAGCAACATTTGATGAAGCTGCTATCATTTCTCCATTGTGTGCTTTCAGCCTCTTTATCAAATATAAGATAGTTGTAGTTTAGTGGATTGGTTTCTGTGTCCTCTATTCTGTACCATTTGTCCAACCGCCTGTTTTGGTACAGTACCATGCTGATTTTGTTACTATTGCTCTGTTGTATAGTTTGAAGTCTGGTATCACTATACCGCCTGATTCACAGTCTTTTCATGAGACTTCATTCCAAACGCATTATTTTCTATTTCCATAATCACCTTTGAAGCAAAACTCACATACACGTCATGATCAACCATAACCCTAATATTACCATTAGATGTATAACTGGTTGGAATGAAGGATTGTACATCAATATAGATTTTCTGTATATTTTCAGATATCAATTCAATCCATTATTTAAAGTTGGAAAAAGTTATATTATTTGTTCACAGTATGGTCTATTCATGCATTATGTCTATATTCATAGACACAGGGTACACCTTTTTATACCCCCAATACTTATTTATACATCTTCAAAATATTGCTCCCAGAAATGGTGGAAGAAATGCTCATATCACCTGATGTACATATACATTTTATCAAAGTACTATTCTGGACACAATTACAAAGATCACACTTAAGTTTGTACCAAAGCCTAAATGGAAAGTGAGCATGGATCACGAAAAACATCCATGTCCAGGTTGCCTAATGCTCTCAAATGTCAACCCGATTGGTGACTACATATTTGTTTCTTCCTAAGATTATATATTCAACATCAAGCCAGTTGAAAATGTCTAATCCTATCACTCAGTTTATACTTTGCCTGATTTCCTAATGTCTCTATTATTATCTGCTTTCCTTCATATTTTCCCCAGTTCATCATTGTGACTGACTCTTCACATGTGCTCACATTTACACTCACTCTGTACCCAAAACCCTATTGCTAAAGATTTTTTGGACCAAATCCTATATTCACTCTTCCGACTAATTCCTAATCCTACCGACTATCCCTTTTTGAGTGGATGTTCTCTTCAACATTCAATCATCCAAGGTACAAGGAACGCTACCATTGTATATTGATTAATCTGAGACATCTGTGCAGAATATAATTCAAAGCTAAGTATCCCAGTCAAGGGCCCAAAGACCTTCTGGGCTTCAAATTTTACCTAGATTTCTGTATTCATACTTATATTACACTTATATTCCTATGAATATTTCAGGTTCCCAATACCATAATTCATCCCGTAGAATGATTCCTAACCCAAATGGAACATGATATTAACCCTAACCATACACTGTTCCCTCAATCTAACTTTATGAAAGAGCAGGGACAGAGTTGGTCTTACAATACAGGAATTTAGAGGATCCTCCACCTGCTGAGAACCTCAAAGGTCAACAAAGAAATGATCCCTGGAGAAGATATAGGCAGCTATAAAGGACCTGTGAAAGCAAAAGTCATATTCCATGGCAAACAACTTGGTCAGATGAAGGGATGTGTCTGAATCAACATTTCTCCTCTTAATGTATAGAAGATGGACCAAACCAGGCTTGAACTCTGGTGTGATTCCCCTTACAGACTGAGTTCTGGAACTGACATCAGAAAAATATTGCCATTAATTGTGTTAGGATTTTAGGAGGCAACGCATGAGAGTCGCCCTGGAAAGAAAACTGAGATCTAGGAACAGGGTGGCTTTCCACAGAGCACTGGGAATCTCAGCCAGAATATCACATGATTTTATTTTGAAAGACGTGGCAGCCATAGTTGACAGTCAAAACACACATGGACCTCACATTGTAGACTGCAATAGGCCTGGCTTCATGTGACCTATTGGCCACTTTTTGGGAAGACTTGCCTGTGAGAGTTCTCCAGAGTTTTCATTGAAATGAGCTTCCCCACCATTTAATGGTTCCTGAATGAATTGTAATCCACAGTGCCTTCAACATCTTCCTTGAAAAACGGCTAGATAAATTCCATGAAATTTTTGAAATTCCCAAGACCAGGTGGCACTGGAGAACCTTTGGATGTCCTGTTGCTGATCATGAGTGTACCAGACAGTGCCTTGATTTACTGGGTTTCATGAAAATGGTGTAGAACAGATTTGCCAGTAAGTTGGAGCCTGCTGATTAGTGGGCCTAGAGCAGTGGTGTGCAGGTGTGTGATAATACATCTGTTGTGGGGCCATGTGGATCTGCCATTAGCTTCCAAATGGCTTGTGATTGACATGGTGTAGCCAACAGAAGCTTATTTGTAAATGCATCTTGTTATATGGAGAGATTTCAGGGCAATGTTCAGAATCATGTTGCTATGTATAAGGGGGCAAGCTCTGTGGGATATTAGCCTGGTTGATGCATTCCCCTGCAGACCCTGACCCAACACACGTGACAGAACCCGCTCCAGCACTGTGTCCCAGTTGATCTCCTTGTATTTTGTGGAGCAAATATGAAACTCCCAATGCATCAGGAAGAAAAACCACGGAAAGTGGAGGACGAAAAAATGGCTTCACTGTCCACACGGGGAGACACTTAGCCCACAGTGGCCAAATTTTACCAACAAAGAGCGAATTCAGCACTGCTGCCTCATGTTCATTGGAAAAGAAGAAACCATGTCCTCCAGGTCACATAGACGCAGACGCAGCTTTGATGGTCTCATTAGAAAAGAATCTAAAGCTCCTGACAACAATATATATTTCAAGTGTCAAACCTCAGAGGCAGTTCCTCAAGAAGTCTTTAGGCCGAAAGGGCTCCATGTTTGTGGAATGTTTACCCTGTCCCTTACTTTTGGAAACTATTCTACCACATCCAATGTTGTGAAAACCTGAGCATTTTCCATTCCATATATATATTAACAGATTTTTTTACTCTTCTCCTCTATTTGTGTGTTATTTGGGGCAAAAGTAATGTCAAGGCATTATTCTGGATGAGAGTGGGAAGATTGTTTTGTAGCACATATTTGCATACACATTGGATTCATTTTCCTATTTTCCATTCGAAATACTGCATCCCTGACACTAATCCATACGCTACTAGACTCTGACTACTAATCCTAATATGATAAGGAAAACACCAAAACAGAATAGAAATAAAAAATTTCAGAAGAGGCATGGAGTATAGTTGGACTTGCCTTTTGCAGGATAAAAGGCAGCTGTAAAAAATCTAGTAAATTTTTAATTGAAATAGTTCTCCATGTGTTTTAAAGTTAACAAATATGTGAATTTCTGTCTCCCTTTCTCTGTACCCTCTTCAGCACATGTATTTTTATATGCACATATAGAATCCTACCTGGTATAACACGTACATATTTGTGAGGTGGCTGACTTGGCAAATACATGTTGTGAGAAGAGATCACTCAGCAGAAACACTGTTGGAAGTGAAAATTCACCCTATGTGTGAGCTTCCTAAGAGATCAAGATTATACATAAATCCATGTTCAGTAAAATAAATATTTTTTCATCAGTGGATGATATATATTTCATGATAAATTTCGATTGGAATATATATTGCTAATTGTTAATGTCTCAGTGGTTTTATATATATATATATATATATATATATATATATATATATATATATATATATATATATACACACTCTCCAAACTATTCAAAATATGAAATATATGATCTACATATACATTTTATCACAGAAATATTCTGGACAAAAAATGCAAAAGACACAATATGATGGTATCAAAGCCTAAATGGAAAGTGAACATGGATTACTAAAAACATCCATGTCCAGGTTCCCTAATGCTCTCAAATGTCAATCATATTGGTGACTACATATTTGTTGCTTCCTAAGATTATATATTCAAACTCAACCCTGTTGAAAATGTCTAGTCCTATGATTGACTTTATACCTTACCTGATTTCCTAATCTCTCTAATGATATCTGCTTTCCTACATATTTTTCCAAGTTCACCATTGTTACTGACACTTCACATGTGCTGACATTGACATTCACTCTCTAAACAAAACCCTATTGTTAAAGAACTTTTATTACAAATCCTATACACACTCTTCTTCCTAAAACTTCCAACTATCTTCCTATTCCTACCTACTATCCCTTTTTGACTAGATGTTCTCTTCAACATTCAATCGTCCAAGGTACAAGGTCCTATGCCATTGTATATCGATTTATCTGAGATATCTTAGTAGAATGTAATTCAAAGTAAAGTATCCCAATCAAGGGCCCAATGCCCTTCTGGGCTTCAAATCTTACTTAGATTTCTGTTTTCATACATATATTTCACCTCTATATTTTTATAAATCTTAAAGGTTACCAATATTATAATTCATCCAGCAGAATGACTCTTTACCCAAATCAAAAATGTTATTAACCCTAACCATACACAGTTCCCTCAATCTAACTTTACAGAAGAGCAGGGACAGAGTTGGTCTTAAAATACAGGAATGTAGGTGGTCTTCCTCCAGCTGAGAACCTCAAAGGTCCATGAATAAATGATCCCTGAAGAAGATGTAGGCAGATATGAAGGCCCTGAGTGAGCAAAAGTCATCATTCATGGCAAAAACCTGGTCAGGATAAAGGGTAGTGTCTGAATAAGCCCCTCTTTTCTTAATGTAGAGACGATGGACAAAACCAGGCCTGTGTGGAAAGCTGTTCCCGGGTGCCTATGGTTGATATTGCATTCTAACTTGTGAAAGTGTCACAGGAAGTAGGGGCAGCCTCCATCTCATGGGACCATTGGAAGCAACTATTAGGACAAAGTGGTTGCCAAGGTAGTGGCCTCATTCAGTTTCTGAAGAAAGTTACCTCACCACACTTCCTTGTTGATGGAACTCTCTGAACATGGGATCCAGGAAGCCAGGCACCCAGAGCCAGTCCCAGTCCCAGTCCCAGTCCCAGTGGTCTCACTTGTTTGGATTTAGCATGGACAGATTCACTCTTTCTTGGTACCTACTGATGTGAGGATGGCCAAATGTGAGAAAAGCTCTGAAGAGGGGTCTTTCCTGAAAAAGCAGGTAGTGGCTCACCGCTGACTCTTGACAACTTCACAGAGTTGGACAAGGAGATCAGTTCTGAGACAGAACAGGTCATTTCAGGGGAACATAGTGTGGCCCACCAGTCAGAGGACACTCCAGATTGTCATAGACCTAGTTGCAGGAAGTAGGTGACTTTGAGGGTGTGGGTGTGAGTTTGCGGATTTTGTCTCATGTTCTGAGAATAGGTAGGAATGGCGGTTTGTTGGGTTTGGAGTGAATAACTTCTGTTCATGTATGTGGATTTATAATCAACTTTTAACAAGATTATACTCGGAAATATTCATTCACCTGAAATACATATTAGTTTCCTACTACTGAAAACTAACTTCAGTGAATGGTGCATATAACTCCTAATATTTCTACAGTAACTGACCCAGTTTAACATCAATGCAAGTAGATTCTTATGGGACATGATATGTGTTTTGGAGTTCGTTTTAATTCAACACTGGTACATTACTATTTCTTAAGTTTATGCACATTACAGTATATATATTTCATTCACAAGTTCACAAATTTATAAGCATTTATTTCACTTTCAATCACTTCCTGCTTCAGAAAACATGTATTCCTCCATGTTTCTTGACTGGTCTTTTCATGAGACTTCTTTCCAAACACATTATTTTTGATTTTCATAATCATTTTGAAGCAAAACTCACACATTCTTCATGAAAAGCCATAACCATAATATTACAATTAGACGTATAACTAGTTGTTATGAATGATTCTATATCAAAATATGATTTCTTATATATTTTCAGTTATCAATTCAATCCATTATTTAAAGTGGAAGCAGTTATATTATTTATTAACTGTATGGTCTATTAATGCATTATCTCTCTATTCATAGACAAGGGGTACACCTATTTTACCTTAGATACTAATTTATACATCTTCAAAATATTCCTAAAAGAAATGGTGGAAGAAATACTCATGTCACCAGATCTACATATACATTTTATCACAGTAATATTCTAGACAAAAAAAAAGTCACCCTTAAGATTCTACCAAAGCCTAAATGGAAAGTGAGCATGGATTACATAAACTTCCATGTCCAGGTTGCCTAATGCTCTCAAATATCAATCCTATTGGTGACTACATATTTGTTTCTTCCTAAGATTATATATTCAACCTCATGCCTGTTGAAAATGTCTAATCCTATCACTCATTTTATACTTTACCTGATTTAGTAATGTCTCTATTTATATCTGCTATCCTACATATTTCCCCGGTTCATCATTGTGACTTACACTTCATGTATGCTGAAATTTACATTCACTCTCTAACCGAAACCCTATTGCTTAAGAAGTTTTGGTCTAAATCCTATACTCACTCTTCTTTCTAAACCTACCGACCATCTTCCTAATTCTACCTACTATCCCATTTTGAGTGGATGTTCTCTTTGACATTCAATCATCAAAGGTACAAGGTCCTATGCCATTGTACATCGATTTATCTGAGACATTTGTGCAGAACATAATTCAAAGCTAAGCATACCAATTAAGGGTGCAATGCCCTTCTGGGCTTCATATCTTCCCTGGATTTCTGTTTTTATACTTATATTTCACCTATATATTCTTGTAAATATTATAGTTTCCCAATACCATTATTCATCGTGCAGAAAGATTCCTAACCCAAATTGAACATGTTATTAACCCTAACCATACACTGTTCCGTCAATCTAACTTTACAGAAGAGCAGCGACAGAGTTGGTCTTACAATACATGAATGTAGGCGATCTTCCACCTGTTGAGAACGTCAAAGGTCCATGCAGAAAGGATGCCTTGAGAAGATGTGGGCAGCTATGAAAACTTGAGAGAGAAAAGTCATCTTCTATGGCAAACAACCTGGTCAGCATGAAGGGATGTGTATGCATCAGCCTCTCTCTTCTTAATGTAGAGAAGATGGTCCAAACCAGTCTTAGGTGGAGAGCTGTTCCCGGGTGCCCATGGTTTATATACCATTCTAACTTGTGAAAATGTCATAGGAAGTAGGGGCAGCCTCCATATAATGGGACACTTGAAAGCAACTGTTAGGACAAAGTGGTTGCCAAGGAAGTGACCTCATTCAGTTCCTGAAGCATTGACCTACCTCACTTCCTTGGTGATGGAACTCTCTGAACTTGGGATCCAGGATGCCAGGCACCCGGAGCCACTCAAGTCTCAGGCCCAGGGGTTTAACTTGTTTGGATTTACAAAGGAGAGTGTTAGTCTTTCTTGGTACCTTAAGATATGAGGATGGCCAAATACCAGGAGAGCTCTGAATAGGGGCCTTTCCTGAGAAAGCAGGTAGTGGTTGGCCACTGGCTCCTGAAAACTTCACAGAGTTGGGAAAGAAGAGCAGATCTGAGACAAGACAGGCCATTTCGGGGGAACATACTGTGGCCCACCAGTAGGAGGACACTCTGGATAGTCACAGAGTTTAATGGGGGAAGGATGTGCCTTCGTGGGTGTGGGTGTGATTTTGTGGTTTTGTCTCATGATCTGAGAATAGGTAGGAAAGGCATTTTTTTCTTTGATTTGTAGTGGACTGCTTCTAGTAAGACGTTTGACAAGGCGAGTGTTTCTATGTCTGTGTATGCTACTGTGTCCGTGGTTGTAGACATTAGAAAAGAGAATGCAACAATTGATGTGTCCTGTATAGTAGAAAGCTTCCCAGCATTCATCCTGCCCAATTTATGAATGGACTGCCGCTTGCCTTATAAATGGGCAACACCTGCTAACTTCCTAAGTTCCTGTTTTCTTCCTGAATTCTCGCCACTCTCCAGAATAGACTCATGGTTTTTGTCAAAAATATGTACCACCTCCAAGCTCTGTGACATGTCCATGTACTGGAAAGCTGAAGGGAATAGCGAACATCTTTGAAAACTCAGATATCAGTGTGACCAGGAAAGTCTCAGTGGAGAAACCCTGCTTTGGACTTTTTCTTACCTATTGTTCTGTTGCCCTGAATGTCAGGAAGGTCTTTGCCTCAGGCCACCCGTTTGTGAACCCTGAAGAAAACAGTTTTCAAATGGAAATGAATGGGCATCACCTGTGGCTCTTTGCTTAATTGCTTTGGAAAAGGATGTGTCTGAATCAGCCTCTTGGCCCTGTGTGAGGCTGTGGCTTAGATTCTCAGCACCTGATTAATCCAAAGACAGATCCCATGTGTGCATCCAAAACCAAAATTGCCAAAAGAGCAGTTATTGTGAATGAAGTCTCTTGACTTCATTTCTAAGGTTCCTGAGGCCCATCAAGTGAGAATAGGCATCCTTTGGGTAAAATGAGTTCTTCAAAGCCCTGCGGAGGCTAGCCCAGAGGTTTTTTGTTTGTCTCATGACTCCCAATCATATAAAGAATCTATACCTGACATTCAGTAGGCCTCAAATTGGAGATGCAGAGCAGTATTAACAGCAGGCCTATTTGATCACTCCTGGTTCACAAGAAGGGTTTCCAGGCCACCCGGACTTTAGGCAAATGAGCGGCAAGGGAGCTTATTTTTCACACCGTCTTGGGCTGCACCCCTCATGGAAAACTCCAGCCAGAAGTTATGATGAGTGTCTATATGTAAGAAGATGAGGGCCCTGTGGGTGTGTTTTGGTTTTCATTGTGGTCATTTTTGTGGCGGTTGGAAGAGATGACTGGGCCTACCTGGGCTTGAACTCTGGTGTGATTCCTCTTAGAGACTGAGTTCTGGAACTGACCTCAGAGAAGTACTGCCATGAAATGTGTTGGGATTTTAGAAGGCCACGCATCAGAATCGCCCTTGGAAACTGAGATAGAGGTCCAGGGAGGCTTTCCACAGGGCACTGGGAATCTCAGCCAGGATATCACATGATTTTATTCTTAAAGACTTGGCAGCCAAAGTTGAGAGTCTAAACACACATGGACCTCACATTGTAGACCTCAGTGATCCTGGCTTCATGTGAACTTTTGGCCACTCTTTGGGAAGCTTGCCTGTGAGTGTTCTCCAGAGATTTCATTGAAATGAGCTTCTTACCATATAATGTTTCCTGCATGAATTGAAACCCACAGTAACTCCAACTTCATCCTTCAAAAATGGCTAAATAAATACCATCAAATTTCTGAAATTCCCAGACCAGGTGGCACTGGAGAACCTTTGGATATCCTGTTGCTGATCATGAGTGAAAGAATTCCCCACACAAAGACACTTCGCTAGGAGAATTCCAATTTTATTGCAAAAAGCTGTGTGCTTACATAGAACTAAAGGGGTGATGGTAGGGCTTAGATAAATGGCAGGGCACCAATTTATTGGCAAGTTCTTTCAGATATCAGCTCCGGAGCCAAGGAATTAGTTCTCATTGGGGCTAAGGTTCCCCGCCAGAGAGATTTGAAATTGGCGCCGACGGGAGAGTTCACACGGGTGGGAACTTTTTGCATCACTGCAGAAAAGAGGAAGGTAGGAAGAAAAAGTCCTTAGGCACCATGTTGGGGTTTTTACTCTGGGGAATGGCTGCCGTTTATACTTTTCCCAACATTCCTCGCTTTTTGTTTTCTTAGGAAGTGTGGCGTCGTTGGTCAGATCCGGCTGCTTCTTGCTGTTTGGGGGCGCTGTGGGGCCTAGAATGGGAAATGGAGGAATTCTCGGGGGGCAGGTCTGGGGATATCATGGCAGCCAGAAAGAAAACCCAGTGGCTACAGACAGCTACTTCCATAGGGGTGAATTCTATGAAAGTTCCCTGAAGCCTCAAGTTGTCGATGGCATTGAACCAGTCCTGGATGGAGGAGTTTGTTGGTATCAGTCACTGGTCCTGTTTCAGAGACTCTGGGAAATACTGGAAGCGTTGCCTGGACATGGCATCACCAGCACCTGAAGAAGATCAGAGCGAATAAAAACAGAATTAAGATAAAAATTAAAGCAAAGGTCAATTTTTGGCAGAAGTACCATGTTGGGGGACTGACAGAGAAGAGGCCAAGGGCCATGAGGAAACTTAGAAGGACATAAAGACTTATTAATCCAGGATGGCAGATTAAAAGGTTCTCCGAGCTCGTTGTCTCTCGCCGTCTGATGTCCGTTGCATTCCATCGTGCCTGGTAGTGAGCTTCAGCACTGAGTGAACTGTTCTCTTGGAGATGTTGGGGGTTCATCAGTCATCAGAGGCTGCTAGTGCCTAAGCAAAAGCTGGTTGAATGTTTGATTAGAAATTTTTTTTCAGTTGGGTTTGAAGGCACTTCATTATGCAGGGCAAGAGAGCACAAAAAAGGAGCATCCCAATAAGGGGCCCCAAGCTTGGTAGTAAGTACATGGCAAGAAAGGATTGGAAGCAATTGGGTTGATAATTCCTGCAATTTAACAACATTTTTTTCTATTAGGCCAGATTCATTAACATAATGACAACATTCCTCTCTGAGGAACAGGCATGTTCCCCCTTTTTCTGCAATGAGAAGATCAATTGCCCTTCGGTTCTGTAAAGCCAGTTGTGCCAATGAAGTAACCGTCACTGCAAGGAGCCCAGAAACTGAGCAGTGTTATCAAGTGCTTCCTGCAGTTTTTGTTGCAGGTCATTGGATGCCCATAGAGCATGACCTATAGCTTCACCAGAGAGTTCGAGACTCGCCGCTGAGGTTGTTAATGTGAGGCCTACCAGAACCGGCAGAAAGACTGCCCTAAGGGTGCAGGAAGGTAGGGCCACCTGTCGGAATTCGATGGGAGTATACAAAGACAGCTGAGGAACTACCGTAACCAAGAAACAGATGCCAGAGACATTGATCGTTGAGGTACTTATAGACCCGTTACACCAGAGAAAATGTCCAGGTTTCATAAATCAGGGCTCGATGGGGTGCTAAAGCTCAAGGAACAAATGGGTAAAGAATTCATTATTGTCAGGTGGAAACAGATGAAAGGAAATAAAGTATTGGTGGAACAACTTTCCCATAGTGGGATACGTGTCACATGTAGGGGTTTTCCTTTCTTAGAGAAATTGTAGGTTTTTGCTGAAATATTTCCTGCCGCTAATGGGACCGCTGCTAGAAGTGGACGACTAAGTGAAGCACAGAGAAAGAACTGAGAAGTAGGCACAGAAAGAGGGGTGGAGTTTAATAATCAAAGAGTTTGGTGTAGCAAATTGAGCCATGATGGAGGGGGACCTGAGGGGATTGAAGGCTCTGAATCCTCTTTAAATGAGCTATGGATAAGATCTCGAAGTTTTGATTCTGACTCCTTAATGTGTTCGACTACCTGGATGGTTGCCTTAGGTGGCGTAATCAGGGTGCGGCCAACAGTCATCCACATTGTGGGTCTGGCTGAGGTTGTCCGAGCATAGACAGCAAACTCAACATAGTCCCAACGTTTGGCCTTGGGGTCAGGTATATCTAAAGTATACCATCCATTGTTATTGGATGAAGAGCCTTTATGCCACTTTAGGTAACTAGAAGTCCACCCTTCATGGTAACCAAGTGAGTGGTAAGAATAGCTACCACGTTCATGATGAACCTGCATTACTTATAGTTGCACCCATTATATATCTCAGGCCACCAATGACAATAGTCTTTGGTTTGATGAAAAAGGAAGCAAATGAAAGGCCAGTTCCAGCTACCAGGGACGAAGGTCCTTGAAGGTGACAATTTTAGGGAAATAGATGTGCAGTTGTGGATGAAGCAAGCAGTTGCATCCAGTGCGTGGACATTCTGCATGCCATGTTCTGAGTATCATTCCCGAAGAGTGAAAAAATACATTGTAGCAGAGGAGGGTAAATACCAGTCCTGACAGAGCACAGAAAATAAGCAGAGCACAAAAAACAAGCAGTTAGAGAAGACTAGGGTGTTGGGAGAGCTCATTGTGCCTTCTTTAAGAGGAATTGTTCTGCGGGGAACACCGTGTTAGCCGCAACTTAAATGGGTGAGATGGGAGTGGAGAGCAGGAGTAAAGGGGAGGTTCAGGAGGTGATTCTTGGAGTTCCTCTGGGGTGGTCCTGTCGTCATCAGGTGGGCCTCTTGGTGATATGGCTTCAACCTAGATATGTGAATCCAAGGGGTGAGACAGTTGTCTGATAAGGAGAGTTAGGTGGAGTTGGGGGTACAGAGAATGACAGGATAGGGGCCTTCCCATTTTGGGGCAAGAGGCCCATTCTCCTCTGGGGTATTATAATAGACTAGACTCCCAGCTGTTAAGGGAGGAGTGTTTGGAGCGGGGACTGGGTCCAGAAGAAGCCAGTCCTGATATTTCCAGAGTTCCGAGCGAAGATAAAACAAGAGAGGCAAAGACAAATCTCGGGTGAGAGGTCCTTGTGAAATGACCAACCCAGGGGGGATAAGAGGTCTTGAATACCTTATCTCAAAGGGAGACAGTAAAGATGGTTTCTTAGGTAGAGCTCTGATTCGAAACAAATCCAAGGGAAGGAGTTTGACCCAGTCTAAGTTTAATTCCATTGTCAATTTGGTAAGGACTTCCTTTAGAGTACGATTTACCCTTTCCACTTTCCCTGAAGCCTGAAGGTGATATGGACAGTGAAAATGTCACTTGAAGGAGAGGGCTTGAGAGACCTTTTGTGTGATGCTAGAAATAAACTCAGGGCCATTGTCAGATTGTAGGAAAGTGGGCATTCCAAACCTGGGGATGATGACTGTCAGAAAGATTGAAGCTACAGTGGAAGCCTTTTATTGGAAATGGGAAATGCCTGAACCCAACCAGAGAAAGTGTCCACAAAGACAAGGAGGTTTTTAGTTTGCCATACTTTGGGCATGTTGGTGAAGTGTACCTGCCAGTCAGCAGTGGGAATGTGTCCCCGGGCTTGGTGGGAAGGGAAAGGTTTGGGCCTTAAAAAAGTATGAGGGTTGGTCCGCTGACAGATCTGACAATTAGAGGCTATATTCTGTAGCATGGCTTTGTCAGAGGGGGTGAGGGAGAAGAAGCTCTGTAAAAAGAGGGTCAAAGACTGAGAATTGGAATGGAATAGAGTATAAAGGAACTTGAAAAGATCCTTGTTCTTACTGGAAGAAGTAGTGGCTTCAGATGAGATGTCTAAAGTGGCCATTATATGTCCCCCAATGGGGGCAATAACTGGAAGTGGTGGCAGCCATTCGTGCCGCCTGGTCAGCTTTGTCATTGCTCTCAGTGATAAGAGAGCCGTCCTTCTGATCGGACCTACAATGGACAACTCCCAACTGGGTGGGAAAGTGGGAGGCCTCTATCAGATTGCTTATAAAAGCCGAATTAGTGATCACATTACCTTTGGTGGTAAGTAGTCCTCGCTCCTTTCATATTGCAGCATGGGAAAATAAGATATGGAAGACATATTTTGAGTCAGTATAAAGGGTGAGGGATTTGCCTTGTGCTAGAAGGCAGGCACGAGTGGCTGCTATGAGTTCAGTCTGCTGGTTGGTAGTTCCTGAAGGTAGAGCTTTGGCCTCTATAATCTCAGTGGCTGAAACTACAGTGTATCCAGAGTAATGAGTGCCATTCTGCCTAAAGAAACTGCCGTCAGTGAACCAGATAAGGTCAGGCTTGGTGAGTGGTCCCTCAGAAATTGAAGAATGACAGGGAAGGAAATCATCTAAGGTTTCCAAGCAATTATGAATTGTTGTGTTAGACGTGGGAGTCATTGGGAGCAGTGAGGCAGGGTTCAGTGCAGAGCAGGGGAGGAAAGTAATATTAGGGTTTTCCAGAAATGAAGTGAAGAGTGACAGAACTCTGGATGGAGGAAGGGTTTGAAGGCCCTTATAAGCTAAAAGATCCTTCAAGTGATGTGGGGAGTGAATAGTTCAAGGGGCCCCAAAAGTCAGCTTAGAGGCTTCTTTGTGTAAAATTTGTTCAGCAGCCAGAGCTTTTAAGCAAGGGGCCTACCCACAGATTGTATGGTCTACTTTATTGGACATATATGCCAGAGGTGCAAATGTAGGCCCATAGTTTTGACCTAAGACCCCAAATGCTTGCTCCCCTTTTTCATGGACATATAGATGAAATGGTCTTGAAATATCAGGAAGGTGCAAGGCAGGTGCCTTTAAGAGGAGTTGCTGAAGCCTGCGGAAGTGGTAGTTAGGGGAGGAGGCAAGAGATTCACTAGGGGGTCCCTTTCCTAGGTCATACAGGTTTTTGGCTAGAAGAGAATAATTTGGGATCCAGGCCCTAAAATAAATGCTAGTCCTAGGAATGATAGTATTTCGGCTTTCGTATGGGGCACTGGAAGATCAGAAAGGAGTTGCCTCCTATCCAGTGTTATTTCCTTTTTCCTAGGTGTAAGGCAAAAAACAAGATAGATGAGAAAAAACTGGAAAACATGGGCATTGTGGGGAGACACCCTATATCCCTTGTATGCTAGGAAATTAAGAAGCTGGGCAGTGTGGGATTGAGAGTGTTCCCAAGAGGGACTACATAGAAGAAGGTCATCGACTTATTGAAGGAGAGTAGAGTCAGGACAGGTCGGGTGAAAGGATGTGAGGTCCTGGGCAAGAACTTGGCCAAAGAGATGGGGCCTATCCCTGAATCCCTGTGGGAGGACAGTCCAGGTAAGCTGATGAGAATGGCGGGTGTGAGGGTCAGTCCACGTAAAAGCAAAGATATCCTGAGATTCTGATGACAAGGGAATAGAAAAGAATGCATCTTTGAAATCTAGGATCAAGAAGTGGGTAGTAGTGGCATGGATCTGAGAGAGGCAGGGGTAAGGGTTGGGCACTAGCGGGTGGATGGGGACCACAGAGGAGTTGACAAGGTGAAGGTCTTGAACCAGCCTGTAGGACCCGTTAGGTTTCTTAACTGCCAGAATGGGGGGTGTTGAAAGGAGATTGTGTAGGCCTAAGATACCCCTTTCATAATAAATCCTGGATGATGGGTTCTAATCCGAGGAAGGCTGTGGTTGTGAGTAGATATTGTGGTTGACTAATATATCTTGAAGGGTCGTGTAAGACAATATGAATAGGACTTCATTTAGCCATAGAGGGTGTAGTTGTGTCCCAAACCTCAGGGTTAACTGGTTTAGATAGTCGTGGGAGACTGCATGAAGGAGGTGTATTTGCCCCTAGGAACATCATGAGGAAATGAGAGGTAGAATAATGTGGGGTGATATGTGAATGGTGACTTTTAATAGTGAGAGTATGTCATCAAGACATGACGGCCATCTGGGGTTTCTGGGTCGAGTTTTGTGTACTGTTGAAGGGCCTTGGTTAGTCTATCCTGGAAATCTGAAGGTGTTTCCTCCTTCCTTTGAATGACCTCCTGCACCTTTTGAAAGTTAACAGCCTTGCGGGTGGCCTTTTTCAGCCCCGCCAAGAGACAGGATGTAAAAAGGTCACGAAACTGTAAGCCTTCACGGGTCTTGTAATCCCATAGGCGATCCTGCTCTGGGACAGCATGAGGGCCTGTGGGGTGGGTAGGATTGGTCCTATGATTTTCATCAGCATGGGCTTGGGCTAGCTCCCAGACTCATTGCCTTTTCTTGGGGAGAAGTGCATTGGCCAAGAGCATGTAGATGTCATGATGAGTGAGGCTACATACTTGCAGGACCCATTGAAACTCCCGAATGTAAGTGGTGGGGTCAGTGGTGAAAGAGCCTAACTTCCTCTCTAGCTGAGTAATGTCCGACATGGAAAACGGAACGTGGACTCTGATGACACCCTCGGGACCAGCTACCTCACGAAGGGGTGCAATTGTCTTGGGGGTGGGAAGGAGTCCCTTAGACCTGGTAACAGGAGGACTGAAAGAGGAAGGCGGTGAACAGGAAGGAGAGGGAGAGGAAGGGAGTGTCTCTGTGGAGGAGAAGGAGGTGGAGCAGGCAGAAGAGGGCGGAGGAAAGAGGGATGAAACGGAAGGCGGAGGATCCATGGAATTAGGCAGAGGAAGAGGAAGGTATAGTGGGAGAGAAGGGGCAGATGGGGCTGGGGGATAAGGTGGGGGTTCATCTGCTTGGTCGAATGAGGAAGAATCTGTGAAGTCAGGAATAGAAGTAGGGGAAGAGAGGGGTTTTCAAGCAAAGAGGACCTGAGAGGGAGGTCAAAAGAGCAGAGAGCAGGGTGCTGTGTGTGAAGGCTAAAATCTTAAATGCAGGGAATCTCCCTCCACTTTTTCAGATGCTGGCAGTAGTTAAAAAGGTCCTGGAAGAGGTTTGGATCTAAGGAGCCTTCTGGTGGCCAATGATTGCCATTATCCAGTGGATATGTAGGCCAATCATGGGTACAGATTTTGATTAAAAGTTTGGGCTTGATGTCTGGTGTGAGGGAGAGTGTGGCCAGATTTTTTATTAAACATTTGAGAGGTCAGTCTTCAGGTGCAGACTAAGAGGTGCCCATAGTCACAGGGAGAGATGGGAGAGAGAGAGAGGGAGAGAGAGAGAGAGAGAGAGAGAGAGAGAGAGAGAGAGAGAGAGAGAGAGAATAGGAGTAAGCAAGAAAGACAAAGAGGAAACCCGGGCTGGAACGGCTTCCAGGAAGCTCAGGGCAAACGGGGGTCAGGTGGGCGTCCCCAAAATGACAAGCCATCACGAGGAAATACAGAGGGCACTACCTGGTCATCACCAGTGAAGTGCGATCTGTGAAACCAAAAGGAATTGGAGCCAAGGGCAACCTGACGTCAGGAAAGTTTTCAACTGCAGCAGAAGAAGTCAGTAATGAAAACAAAACTCTGGCTCTGACAGAATGCAATTCCAGGCCGGGAGTTCAGTTTTCGCAGAGCAGAGAGGCAGCTTCAGCCAGACACAGCAACCCCACAGGATACAGCAACTCTAGCCGGCAGCAGCAGCGGCAGTGGAGCAGGAAAATCCATAAAGCCTCTCGTGTAAACTCAGAAGCCTCATGCCCCAAAAAGAAACGAAACACCAGAGGGTCCACTGCAACTAGTAAAGGTCTTAGTGGGAGGAATTCCCTCTCCCCTACCAGGCATCTGGAGTGTGCCTGAGGATCACTGTCACAAAACCAGTGGCAGCCTGAACGGAGTTGGCGAGCCGGGGTCAGGGGAGGATTACTGACATCAGATCAGTGGTGAGTGCAGAAAGCTGGCGTCTGAAAAGAGCGGACTAGGGCAGAGTGTCTCGGCGGAGTGGGGGACGGGGCTCTTGTTGGAAAGAGCTCACCTGTATCCTCTCACGGGGCACCAGAATGAAAGAACTCCCCATGCAAAGACACTTCACCAGAAAATTCCAATTTTATTTCAAAAAGCTGTGTGCTTATATATAACTAAGGGGGAGATGGAAGGGCTTAGATAAATGGCAGGCAACCCATTTATTGGCAAGTTCTTTCAGATATCACCTCCGGAGCCCAGGAATTTGTTCTCATTGGGGCTAAGGTTCTCCGCCAGCGAGATTTGAAATTGGAGGAGGCGGGAGAGTTCACACGGGTGGGAACTTTTCACGCCACTGCAGGAAAGAAGAAGGTAGGAAGAAAAAGTCCTTAGGCGCCATGTTGGGAATTTTCTCTGGGTTATGGCTGCCGTGTATACTTTTCCCAACAATGAATATACCAGACAGTGCCTTGATTGACTGGTTTTCATAAAAATGGTTTTTAACAGAGATGCCAGAAAGTTGCATCCTGCTGAGTAGTGGGCCTAGAGCAATGGTGGGCAGGTGTGTGATAAAACATCTGTGGGGTGGCCATGTGGATCTGCCATTGGCTTCCAAATGGCTTGTGACTGACATGGTGAAGCCAGCAGACCCTTATATGTAAAGGCATCTTGATATATGGAGAAGTTTCAGGACATTGTTCAGAATCAGGTTGCTATAGTCAAGGAGGCAAGCTATGAGGGATAGAAGTCTTGTTCTTTTATTCTCCTGCAGACCCTGACCCACCACACGTTACAGAACTCCCTCCCGCACTGTGTCCCAGTTGAAAACCTTGCATATCGTGAAGCAAATACAAAACTCCCAGTGCAACAGCAAGAAACACCATGAAAATGGAGGATGACCATATGGTTTCACAGTCCACATGGTAGACATTTAGCCCCCAGTGGCCACAGTTTACCTAAAAAGAGAGAATTCAGCACTGCTGACTCATGTTCATTGAAAAAGAGGAAACCATGTCCTCCAGGTCTCATAGATTCAGTCAGAGCTTTGATGGTCTCACTAGAAAGGAAGCTAAAGCTCCTGACAACAACATATGTTTCAAGTGCCCAACCTCACAGGCAGATTCTCAAGAATTCTCTAGGCCAGTAGACCTCCATGTTTGTGGAGTGTTTACCCTGTCCTTTACTTTTGGAAACTCCTCTACCACTTCCAAGGTTTTGAACTCCTGAGCATATTCCATTCCAGATATGTATTCACAGATTTTCTAACTGTTCTCTTCTAATTGTGTCTTACTTAGGGCAAAGGAATTCTCAAGGCATTGTTCTGGATGAGAGTGGGAAGATTTTTGTGTAGCACATATTTACATACACATTGGATTCATTTTCAAATTTTCCATTCGAAATACTGAACCCCTGATACTAACCCATACCGTACTAGACTCTGACTACAAATCCTAATATGATGGAGAAAAATAACCCAAATAGAATAGAAATACAAGCAGTTCACAGGAGGCACGGTGTATACTTGGTCTTGCCTTTTGCATGATATAGGTTAGGAGTTATAAATCTTGTCAATTTTTTGTTGAAATAGTTCTCCATGTGTTTGGAAAGTTAACAAATATGTGAATTTCTGTTTCCCTTTCTCTGTAGGCTATTCAGCACATGTATTTTCATATGCACATATAGAATCTTACCTGGTATCACACGTACATTCCTGTGAGGTGGCTAACTTGGCAGATACAAAGTGTGAGAAGAGATCACTCCTCCTAAACGCTTTTGGAACTGAAAATTCGAACTGTGAGTGAGCTTCCTAGTTGAACATCATTATACATAAATCCATGTTCAGTAAAATTAATATTTTTGGATCTGTAGATGATATATATTTCCCGATGAATTTTGATTGGCATATATATTGCTACTTTTTAATGTCTTTGTTTGTGTTTTGTATATATATATATATATATATATATATATATATACTCTCCAGATTTTTTAAAATATGAAATATATGCATCTTATTATTCACTCCCTACATTTATTCATGTTCATGTATGTGGATTTATAGTAAACTTTTCACAAGATTATTCTCAGAAGTATTCATTCACCTGAAATACATATTTTTTTTCCTAGTTCTGAAAACTAACTTCAGTGACTGTTGCATACAAATCCTAATATTTCTCCAGTAACTGATCCAGTTTAACATTAATGCAAGTAGATTCCTATGGGACATGATGTATATTTTGATGTTAGTTTTTATTCAACACTGGTTCATTACTATTTCTTCAATTTATGCACATCATAGTATATATATTTCATCCAGAAGTTAGTAAATTTGTACGCATTTGTTTCGCTTTCAATCACTTCCTGCTTCAGAACACATGTATTCCTCCATGTTTCTTGACTGGTCTTTTCATGAGACTTCTTCCCAAACACATTATTTTTTATTTCCATAATCACTTTTGAAGCAAAACTCACACACTCTTCATGATAAACAATAACCCTAATATTACTATTAGATGTATAACTCGTTGGAATGAATGTATGTATATCAATATAAGATTTCCTGTATTTTTTCAGATATCAATTCGATCCATTATTTAAAGTTGGAACTAGTTATATTATTTATTCACAGTATGGTCTACTCATGAATTATCTCTATATTCATAGACACAGAGTACACCTATTTGTACACCCAATACTAATTTTATGTCTTCAAAATATTGCTGCAAGAAATGGTGGAAGAAATACTCATGTCTCCTGATCTATATATTCATTTTATCAAAGTAATATTTTGGACACAAAAAGCAAAGGTCATACTTATGATTGTACCAATGTAAAAGTCATTCTAGCATTGGAGGAAGAGACAACCAAGAGACTGTCTCATGCAACAGCAAAGGGTTTATTCGGGGTCCTGAATGCTGGGGCTCAGACCTAATTTGAATAGAGCCTAGAGCCCTTAGAACATCTTAAGCAGAGCTTACATACTTAACTTGGAGAGGGAAGGGAAGGAAGTTTATTGGTGGTTCAGGGCGAATGGACGGTTTGTGTGCAACTGAGTGAGGGATTACATTCTGCAGTTTGGCATTTGGGGACAGCACATTCTGGGAACAAGATTACCAAACACTTCTCAAGATTTCAATAGTGTTTTGTTAAGAATACAGAAAAACAGGAAGTGACAAATACCTATTTTATTAATCTTTCATTCCCCACTTCTTCTTCTGGTTACGTTTAATCATAAAAGTGATCATTGAGGGGTGTCACATTTTATGTCTGCTAGTGGGGTATATTGTTGTCTGATTACCAAAATTTAACTTGTCCAATTTGAGCTTGAAGAAATGAAACTACACGGTGGAGCAAACAGGGTCTAGAGTTAGCAATAATATGATGATTATTAATGGACCGGCCAAAGCTGATAAAAGCGTAGTTTACCAGGGGGACTGTGTGAACGAAGACTGTAACCACCCTTTTGGGGCCTCTCTCTCTCGTTGATGCGCTTTAAGGTGTCTTCTCAATTTACTCATAGATAATTTTACAACCAGTATGATCGGAATAAAAACAACATTCTTCCCTCAATACAGCACAATGGCCCCCTTTTCTCATGAAGAGGAGGTCCAACCCTCGCCTTTTCTGTAAAACAACTTCAGAGAGAGATTTTAAAGATTCCTGTAAGGCTGTGATGGAGGTTTAATATCTTAAAGCTTTGTTCTACTACTGATTCTAATTGGGTCATTTGTTGTGTTCCATGGACTACGGCAGTGGTTCCTGTGCCCAGCCCTGCAGCAACTTCTATTCCTAATAGGATGGCTAAAGTGAGGAATACAGATTCCCGGCAGAACCGGGTTGTATGCCCCCCGCTATTTGATCTTAATGAACCTGCATCATGATAGAGCACTCTGGGAAACATCTGCACCATTACATAATTAATTGCACCAGTTGACAATTTTATGAAAACATAAACAATGTTTAAGTATATAGAATAATACTCTTGTTGGTATGGACAGGGCAAGGCACCTAAGATAGCACCGAAAACAGAGAAACAGTCCTATTTGGTTGCAACCGGATATAGAGGGCATTGCTTCTGTTGTAATCAATGAATCCCTTGAACCCCAAGTTTAGGTAGTTTTAGAATTTTGTCCCCAATATGTAATGGAAGGGGCTCAGAAGTTCACAGTCTGCAGAAGTCCACAAAAAGCAGTTTTTGTTTCTTTTATTTTTTTTCCTCTGTTCTGGGCAAGTTAACTTTTTAAGGACACCTAGGAGAGGGAGAGCTTTTTTCTTCTCTTTTTTGTTTTCTCCCTGCCAGCTGTTACCATGGGGTCCAGTTGGTAACTTCTTTATCTTACAAATGTAGCCATCCCTGTGAAGCCCCAGCTCAAGGCCAGAGGCCTTATTCACATATTTTGTGAAAAATTAGTAAGGGGCTGTCTAGCTTAGGAGTGCTGATTTTTCCAGCCAGTTGCCAAGTAGAACAGGCAACACGAAAAGAGGAAGTTTGTCTACATTAAACTCTTTTATAGGGACTCTTTTGCTGAAAGTCCTAAAGTCAGCCTTGGTGAAGAATTTTGGAGAAGGTCAGTTAAGACTTTTTTGTGGGCCTTTTACAGACGGGAACGATGGGGAAGGCGGGGGGGAGAGCAGCTACATGGATCTGTGTATGAGAAAGGAGAGATGTAAAGAATAATGAGAAAGGGGTTTGGGATTTTCCTAGCAACAAAATCGTGAGCAGTAGAACAGGTAGAGCAGAGGGGAAGACGGGAGTGAGTATCCCAAAAAGTCTCTGAGGGACTTTAAATTCTTAGTAACCTGTTTTCAGTGATGACAAAGCAACTTTAAAAGCCATTTTTATTACATCTTGGATAGGGTTCTGAGGGATCTCCTCAGCTGGTTTGAGCTTTGGTATAGCTGGTAAGAGGACTTGGTGGGACCCGGTGCGGGCACTGACAGAAGAAGAGAGGAGTGAGTTGGTGGAGGGGTGCCTCACTACCTGCTACCTCAGCAAGGGGGCAATTGTCTGAGAACCGAGGTTTGGGTTTTGATCTAGAAATTGGAGGGGAGAAATCAGGTTGCTGAGGTGGGAGTGACAGCAGAGATTCTGGAGCAGAAGGCAGAGGGTGAGGATCTATTGGAGAAGCATAGTTCAGGATGTGAGAGAAGAAGGGAATTGGCCTGCCCATAGGGGAATCTCCTTTCACCCTTTTGAGCACTTGCAGAAGTTAAAAAGGTCACACAGAATTTGAGGATCTAGAGACCCATCTGGGGGCCATCAGTTTTGATTGTCTAATTGGTAATATGGTCAATGCTGTGTACTGAATTTGATGAGGAGTTTGGATTCCACCAGGCAGCCCCTGTATGCTCACATCCCCATGACTTACAGAAGAAGTCGGCTTTTGCCCCACACAGCCATGGCTGTTTGTGGTTTTGATAGTCCGCCGGAAAAACATAGTAATCTAGGCTAGCCAACCTGTATCTGGCTCGTGTGTCCCTACATCCATAATGTTTGTTTCCATTATCTATGGTACAGAAGGCATTTAACGGAATTTTAGTGGGATCCTCTTCTTCAGGGATATCCCAATAGGAACGACTTATAACCAGCTGACAAATATCTGGGTGGAGAGATGGCCACCAGGTCCCTAAGGGGGCTGTATGCGAGATAGATCATACTTCTTCTCTAGTAGGATTTGTGATTAGCCATCGCTGCTGTACGGGCTGATGAGCATTAGGACTACTTGTGGCCAAGGGGAGAATCTATAGCCTTATCCACCTGGTGAATACACCATTTGAAAGGGTTACCACTCTTTTCCAGTATCCAGCCAGAGTCTGGAGAGGGCGCAGGCTTGAGATGAGAGGCATGGATCCAGCAAGTGATTCCGTCTACATATACCACTGTAGGTGTTATAAGTAGCACCTGGTATGGTCCTTTTCAGCCGGGTTCCAGGGATGACACCTGATGTCGTCTTATGTAGACGAAGTCTCTTACTTGATATCCATGTGGAGTCCCCTCGTCCCCAGGGTGGTAGGCAGTGGCCAGCTGTTTCCACAGGTATCGCTGAGTTCTTTCAAGAGCTTTTAGTCTGTCAAGCAAGTATTTCTTGCATGAAACAGTGCATAAGGCAGGAACATACTCTAATCTTTTATGCCGGTCTCTAAGCTTAATTTCGTTTAGGTCTCTTTAATGGTTCTATTTATTTTTTTTTCCTGTCCTGAGCTCTGGGGTCTATATGCACAGTGTAACTTCCAATTAATCCCCAGGGTCCTGGCTAAGCTCTGACTCACCTGGGCCATGAACACCGTTCAATTAACAGACCCTATTACCTTAGGCAGGCCGTGTCTTAGAAAAATATCTTTCAGGATGTACTTGACCACCGTTTCAGCGGTTGTTTTTTTTTTTTTTTTTTTTTTTTTTTGTGAGAAAGGATTCAATCCATCCTGAAATTGTATTTACAAAGACTAAGAGATATTTAAGTCCATACCTTGCTGGCTTAATTTCAGTGAAGTCCACTTTCCAGAATTGTCCTGGTCTGGTTCCTCGTAGGTGCTTTCCTGCAGGAAGCTTGGAAGTGTAAGCATTAACCAATTGACAGAACCGACAGGCTTTTGTGAGTTATTTCCTTTCACTGTGAGTGAGTTAGTCGAAATCTCTGTTCCTGATCCTTCAGGAATGCCTGCAGTTTCTTTGAACCAAGGTGAGTAAGTTGATGTACATTTTTAATGTAGTGTAGGGCTTTCTGAAATTGCAGGCTGGGCTCAGTGAAGTTGAGGAGTTCAGTGTCAGTGTTTTAAATGTTATAAAAAGCTTGCTGGTGCTAAAGGGTCCATTGGAATTGGGCATCCTCATTTAACAGAGGGTATAAAGGAGCCGCAAAGAACACAAACCCAGGTATCCATAACGTGCAAAAGCCAGCAGTCCCAAGAAACTCTCTGTGTTGTCCCCTGTTAGATGGCAGTGGTATCTGCACAACAGTTTGTTTTCTGGGCTCAGTGAGCCATCATTTACCGCCCCTAATGGAATACCCCAGGAAGATTACTTCTTGCTGGCAAATTTGGGCCTTTTTGGCCGAAGCTCTATACCCGAGTTCAGCAATTTCAGATAATTGTGTTGGGTCCCAGACTCACAGTTTTACTTGGTGTTGGCAGCCAGTAGCAGGACATCCACATATTGAAGCAGAGTGACTTTGGGGTGCGTAGTTCTGAAGTTGTTGAGATTTCTGTGGAGGGCTGAATCAAAGAGAGTGGGGGAATTTTTGAACCGCTGTGGGTGTTTAGTCCAAGTTAGTTGAACAGACGTTCCAGTTTCTGGGTCTACCCAGTCGAAAGCAAACAGAAACTGACGATCTTTATGCAGAGTCAAGCAAAAGAAAGCATCTTTTAATTCCAGAAGAGTATACCATTTTCACTCAGCTACAGCAAACGGTTTATTGGGGGTCCAGCATGCTGGGGCTAAGAGCTCACATGAAAAGAGTAGAGAGCCCTGAGAACAGCTTAAAGAGAGCTTATATACTTTTCTTGGAGAGGGCATGGAAGGAAATTTTTGATGGGTCAGGGCGAGTGGGTGGTTTGCATGCAACCAGGTGAGGGAGTACATTCTGCAGTTTGGCAGTTGGGGACAGCACATTCTGGGAACAAAATTAGCAAACAGTTCTCAAGATTTCAACAGTGTTTTGTTAAGCATACAGAAAAACAGAAAGTGACAAGTACCCATTGTATTAACCTTTCACCAAAGCAAAATGCAAAGTGAGCATGGAATACTAAAATCAACCATGTCCAGATTGCCTAATGCTCTGAAATGTCAATCCTATTGGTGTCTACATATTTGTTTCTTCCTAAGATTATACATTCAACTTCAACCATGTTGAAAATGTCTAATCCTATCACTCACCTTATACTTTGCCTGATTTTCTAATGTCTCTATTGATATCTTTTTCCTACATATTTTCTCCAGTTCATCATTGTGAATGACTTTTCACATGTGCTAATATTTACATTCACTCTCTAAACGAAACAATATTGCTAATGAACTTTTGGTCCGATTCCTATACTCACCCTTTTTACTAAACCTACTGACTATCTTTCTAATCCTATGGACTATTCATTTTTGACTGGATGTTCTCTTCTACATTCAATCATCCAAGGTACAAGGTCCTATGCCATTGCATATCGATTTATCTGAGACATCTGTGCAGAACATAATTCAAAGCTAAGTATCCCACTAAAGGGCCCAATGCCCTTCAGGGCTTCAAATCGTACCTAGATTTTCTGGTTTCATACTTATATTTCACCGATATATTCTTGTGAATATTGCAGGTTCCCAATACCATTATTCATTCCGCAGAATGATGCCTAACCCAAATAGAATATGTTATTAACCCTAACCATACACTGTTCTCTCAATCTAACTTTACAGAAGAGCATAGACAGAGTTGGTCTTACAATACAGGCATGTAGGTGATCTTCCAATTGCTGAGAACCTCAAAGGTTGATGCAGAAATGATCCCAGGAGAAGATGTAGGCAGATATAAAGGACCTGAGAGAGCAAAAGTCATCTTCCATTGCAAACAACCTGATCAGGATGAAACGATGTGTCTGAATCAGCCTCTCTCTTCTTAATATAAAGAAGATGGACCAAACCAGCCCTGTGTGGAGAGCTTCTCCTCGGTCCCTATGGTTTATATACCATTCTAACTTGTGAAAGTGCCACAGGAAGTAGGGGCAGCCACTATCTCAAGGAACCCTTGGAAGCCACTGTTAGGACAAAGTGGTTGCCAAGGCAGTGACCTCATTCCGTTCCTGAAGGAATTGACCTAAGTCACATCTTTGGTGATGGAACTCCCTGAACTTGTTATCCAGGAAGCCAGGCACACAGAGCCAGTCCCAGTCCCAGTCCCAGTTGGCTCACTTGTTTGGATTTACCAAGGACAGAGTCTGTCTTTCTTGATACCTAATGATTTGAGGATGGCCAAATGCAAGTAGAGCTCTGAAGACGGGCCTTTCCAGAGAAAGCAGGTAGTGGTCAGCCCAGGCTCCTGACAACTTCACAGAGTTGGACAAGGAGACCGGATCTGAGACAGGACAGGCCATTTCGGGGGAACATAGTATGGTCCACCAGTCAGAGGACACTCTGGAAAGTCACAGACTCACTTGGGGGATGGAGGGGCCTTTGTGAATGTGGGTGTGAGTTTGTGGATTTGTCTCATGTTCTCAGAATAGGTAGGAAAGTCAATATGTTTGGTTAGGAGTGGACTGTTTCTAGAAAGTCGTTTGACAAGGTGAGTGTTTCTATGTCTGTGTATCTCACTGTGTCCGTGCTTGAAAACATTAGAAATAAGAATTCATCAATGGATGTGTCCTGTCTAGTAGAAAGCTTCCCAGCATTCATCCTGCCCATTTTAGGAATGGATTGCAGGTTTCATTACTGATGGGCAACACCTACTATCTTCCCAAGATCCTGTTTTCTTCCTGAATTCTGGCCACTCTCCAGAATAGGCTCATGGTTTTGTGTCCAAGATATGTACGACCTCCAAGCTCTGTGACATGGCCATGTACTGGATAGCTGAAGGGAATGCGAGCATCTCAGAAAACTCAGATATCAGTGTGACCAGGAAAGTCTCAGTGGAGAAACCCTGCTTTGGGCCTTTTGCTAACCTATTTGCCTGTTGCCATGAATATCAGGAAGGTCTTTGCCTCAGGCCAGACCTTTGTGAATCCTGAAGAAAACTGTTTTCAAATGGTAATGAATGGGCATCACCTGTGGCTCTTTGCTTAAATGCTTTGTAAAGGGATGTGTCTGAATCTGCCTCTTTGCCCTGTGTGAGGTAGTGGCTTAGATTCTCAGCACCAGTTGGATCTAAAGAAAAATCCAATGTGTGCATCCAAAACCAAAATGCAAAAAAGATCAGTCATGGTGTATGAAGTCTCTCACCTTCCTCTTTTAGGTTCCTGACCTCCATCAAGTGAGAATAGGGATCCTTTGGGACAAATGAGTTCTTTCAAGCCCTGCAGAGATGATTGGGTTTTCTCATGACTCCAAATCACATGAAGAAACTATACCTGACAGTCAGTAGGCCTCAAATTGGAGAAGCAGAGCAGTATTAACGGCAGACCTATGTGATCAATCCTGGTTCACAGAAAGGGTGTCCAGGCTACCCTGTGGTTAGGCAAATGAAGGGAAAGGGACCTTATTTTGGAAACTCTCTTAGGCTGTGACATTCATGGAAACATCCAGCCAGAGGTTATGATGAATGTATATATGGAAGAAGATGAGGGCCTTGGGGGAGTGTTTTGCTTTTAATTGTGGTCATTTGTGTGGAGTTTGGAAGAGATGACTGGGTCCACCTGGGCTTGAACTCTGATGTGATTCCCCTCAGAGACTGAGTTCTGTAACTGACCTCAGAGAAGTAATTGCTTTGGAATGGGATATGTCTTAATCAGCCTCTTGGCCCTGTGTGAGGCTGTGGCTTTGATTACCAGCACCGTAAGGATCTAAAAAAAGATCCCATGTCTGCTTCCAAAACCAAAATGACCAAAATTGCAGTCATTGTTGATGAAGTCTCTCACCTTCCTTTGTAAGGTTCTGAAAGAATAAAAGAAATTGAAATTGAAACGTAAAGAACCAGGTTCTGTAAAGTATCCAGGCTGCACTCAGAGCCTGAAATTCCTGTGGCAGTTAAGACAATTCCTGGAACTGCCCTTTAGATGTGTGTTGAAATCTTCCCTGACCACCTAGTTACTTAACAACCTCTTCTCAAAAACCGTGGGGCTCAGCACATATACATCTCAGGGCTTCAACCAATCATTTTAAATGTATACCCCTTCTCAGGGCTAACCAATAACACCCTGCCTGAACTGTTCCCACCAATGAATGTGCAAATCATGTTTTAGAGTTGTTATTTGATTTTCCCACGGTATACGGTGATTTGCTAAAGGAAGCTATGATGTCCGTTAAGTCCCTGCCCTCTCTAAAGAATGTATATAAAATCTGCTCATGTTGTTCTCGGGGCTCTTTGTTCCTTGCTCCTCTGAAGTGAGCTCTGAGCCCCAGCATGCTGGACCCCCAATAAACCCTTTGCTGTTTCATGAGAAATTCTCTTGGTGGTCTTTTCCTCCAACGTTCGGCCCACCTTTTCATCTGGAGGCCCTAGCTGAGAAATCCAGCAGTGACGAAAAAAAGACCCCAACGGACTCCTTTCAGAGTAAGTAAGGTGCCTCTTTCTTGTTTCAGGTTTCAGGTTAGGGCTTGGCAAAATGGCTGTCGGTGAAGAACATTAGCTCTCTGCGACGGTGGCTGACAGATGTGTCACAGAGCCACAGGCCACGTCCCTGGGGGACACTCCAGAGGACTCGGGAAATAGAGGATTAGTAGTTTCCTCAACTCGGTTATTTTTTGCTTCACGATTCGGTTTTCCAGCCCATCAGGTTTTGCTGGCTACTCAGTTTTGTTCATTGTCAGGAACTCATGTTGAGTTTACTGTCTGTCTTTATTGTCTAACCCATCATGTTTTGCCAGTTACTCAGTTCTAATCTTTGTCTTGGACTCATGTTAAACGTTTACTGTTTGTCTTTGTCTGTGTCATGTTTGTGTATTCACTGTCCCTGTTTGAGTAACTCCCATTATGGGACATTATGGGACAAAGCACTTCCATGCCTCTGTCCCTTAACCTTGATCATTGGACTGATGTCCGCTCAAGTACCAAGAATCTTTCTTTTTCAGTAAAATGCCGGACCTGGCAGACTCTCTGTGCTTCAGAATGGCCAATCCTAGGAGTCAGATGGCCCCCAGAAGAATCCTTCCACTTCCCTCTAATCCGAAAAGTCAGAGATATTGTCTTTCACTGGGGCCACGTGGCCACCCAGATCAACAGCCATATACCCCTTGCCCCAGGATCCTATCATTCCAACATTCTGCTCCTCCCCCTCTTCCCTCCATTCTGAGTCACAAGACTGGACACTCCTCTCTCTCCTTATCCTCTACCCTCGCTCCCCAACCCACAACATGTTCCAGATGATCCTCCCGCCGCTGACTCAGCCTCTCCGCCGCTAGAGGCAATTGGGCCAGACCCAAGCCCTCCAGGGGACTTCCCCGCAGCAGCAGCAGCCCCTGCTCCCCTGAAGGAAGCTGGGCCACCTAAAAAAACCCGCAGGAGATGGATAATAGAAAACTCGGAAGCCCCTGTGATGCTCCCTCTCCATCCCTACGGGCCCATGAACCGACCCAACTGGGACCCCAACACCTTTAAATGTAGGTAGCATCTGTCCACTTATCGCCGTTCTCTAATAGTGGGTCTCTGAGCGGCCGCCAGAGGGCCGACTAATTTGTCCAAGGTAAGAGAGATTATCCAAGGGCCTAATGAGTCTCCTTCTATGTTTCTGGAGAGAATTATGGAAGCCTATAGGAAATATACTCCTTTTGATCCTCAGGCAGAAGACCAAAAGGCATCTGTCGCAATGGCCTTTATCAAGCAGACTGCCCTAGATATTAAGAGAAAGTTACAACGTCTAGATGGATTATAAGATATGACCTTAAGAGATTTAGTCAGAGAAGCTGAGAAAGCATATTATAAGAGAGAAACTGAGGAGGAAAGGGAATAGAGGAGAGAGAGAAGGAAAGGGAACAAAAGAAGGAGGAAAGAAGCAAATGGCAGAGTAAAGCATTGCCTAAGGTTCGGGTCACAGCAGCAAATAGGCCAGAAGTTAAAAAGCAGGGATACATAAAGGGTTACCTGGGCCCACGCCAAAGGCTGCCCCTGGCCTCAAATCAATGTGCCCACTGTAATAAAAAAGAACACTGGGCCAAAGAGTGCCCCCAAAAGAAGCAGCCACGCCAGCCCGCCGTGCTGACTCTAGAAGAGGACTAGAAAATTCGGGGCTCAGATCCCCTTCCCCAGCTCATAGTAACATTTGAAGTTGAGGGGAACACAGTGAACTTTGAAGTGATTACAGGAGCAGTATACTCAGCCCTTAAGACTTCACTGCCCCCCCTATCAATTAAATGGTCCCTAGTTCAAGGGGCTAATGGCAGTAGATATCGGGCTTGGACAACTAAGATGAACATGGACCTCGGAAAGGGAAAAGTCCACCACTGTTTCCTAGTAATTCCAGAATGCCCAGCCCCATTGATGGGCAGGAATCTGCTTACCAAACTCCGGACTAGAATAACCTTTAAACCTAATGGTTCCCCAAGTGGAGGTTCTATAGCGTTCAGTATGAACTCCCATAGTCACATCTTTGACTATGTCCGTAGAAGATGAACATCAACTCTTTGCGCCCCATAGGACTAATCAAACAGGAAAACTACACCATAAATGGATAAAAGATTATCCTAATGCCTGGGCAGAAACTGCTGGGTTAGGTCTAGCCATCAACAACCTCCAATAGTAGTAGAATTAAAAGCCTCTTCGTCTCCAATTAGTGTTAAACAATATCCTCTAAGCAAAGAAGCTAAGGATGGGATAAGGCCCCATATTCATAAATACCTGGCTCTTGGGGTCCTAAGGCCCTGTCAATCAGCCTGGAACACCCCCCGGTACCAGTAAGAAAGCCAGGAACTGGGGACTACCGTCCTGTTCAAGACCTAAGAGAGATCAACAACAGAGTGCAGGACATTCACCCCACAGTACCCAATCCATATAATTTGCTTAGCACTCTGAATCCGTAGCGGAAATGGTACACTGTGCTGGACTTAAAAGATGCTTACTTCTGCTCGCCTCTACATAAGTACTGTCAGTTGCTGTTAGCTTTAGAGTGGATAGACCCAGAACCTGGAACATCGGGCCAACTAACCTGGACTAGACTCCCACAGGGGTTCAAAAAATCCCCCACTCTCTTTGATGAAGCCCTCCACAGAGACATCATTGACTTCAAAACTGCACACCCCGAAGTCACCCTACTCCAATAGTGGATGATCTTCTACTGGCAGCCAACACCAAGGAGACCTATGAGTCTGGGACCCAAGCACTATTATTCGAGCTTGCTCGGCTTGGATATAAGGCTTCTGCCAAAAGGCCCAAATTTGTCAGCAAGAAGTAATCTTCCTGGGTTATTCTCTCAGGGGTGGCAAACGATGGCTCCCTGAGCCCAGAAAAAAAACTGTTGTGCAGATACTGCCCCAATCTAATAAGAGAAAACTCAGAGAGTTTCTTGGGACTGCCAGCTTTTGCAGGTTATGGACTCCTGGGTTAACATCTTTGGCTGCCCCTTTATACCCGCTGATAAAGGGGGATGCCCACTTCCAATGGACCCCTGAGCACCAACAAGCTTTTGATAATGTCAAAAAAAGATGCTGCTATCTGCTCCGGCCTTAGCACTCCCAGATGTAGAAAACCCTTCACTCTCTACATCGAGGAAAAGAAAGGAATAGCATGGGGAGTGCTCACTCAGTCTTTTGGACCTTGGAAAAAGCCGGTAGCGTATTTATCCAAAAAACTGGACCCAGTGGCTAGCGGGTGGCCCCATTGCTTAAGTGCTATAGCAGCGGCAGCCCTTCTAATAAAAGATACTCATTAATTAACGATTGGACAGAAGCTAACCATTATATCCCCCCATGCCCTGGAGAGCATGATCTGTTAGCCTCCAGAGAGGTGGCTATCAAACTCCAGAATAAACCACTACCAGAGCCTCTTGTTTGACAAAGACAGAATAATGCTGGGACCCCCTGCTCCACTCAACCCAGCTACACTACTGCCAGAAGAATCATCAGGACGCGTCACTCATGAGTGTCAACACATACTGGCAAGGAAACCAGTATACAACAAGACTTGAAGGATCAGCCACTGCCTCGCCCTGAAGTCGTATGGTTTACGGATGGCAGCAGCTTCCTCCAAGATGGTAAGCAGCGGGCTGGAGCAGCAGCAGTTAGCAAAACTAATTTCATCTGATACTCGGGTCTCCCAGAAGGGACATCAGTCCAAAAAGCAGAACTGATTGCCCTTATGAAAGCATTGGAACTAGCAACAGGCAAAAGGGCCACCATATAAACTGTTAGCCACTATGCATTTGCCACTGTTCATATGCACGGGACTATTTACCAACAATGGGGGCTATTAACCTCTGCCGGGAAAGAAATAAAGAATAAAGATGAGATCCTCCACCTTCGCTCAGCAGTGCAGGGCCCTAAGGAACTAGCTATAGTGCACTGTCCAGGGCACCAGAAGAGAAACAATCCCGTGGCAGTTGGAAACAGAAGGGCAGATGAGGAAGCTTAATTGGCAGCCCTAAACGGAGTGACTCTGTTAACTTTTTTCACACCGGGGGGAACAAAAATCAGGAGACTTGGCCACCCTGGAACATTCAGGCAACTTATCATCTGAGGAGACAGATACAGAACTCTGGGACCCTACAGAGCCAAGTTTACAATTTCAAAAAGCTCACCTTTATGTCAAAGATGTACACCAGCTCAACCACTTAGGCTCAAAGAAGTTATAAGCACTCTTAAAGGACTGAATAAAGGACTTATTATTGACTGACTCACAGAGGAAAAAAATAGCTGAGCTGGTGACTAGAGCTTTTCAAGTCTTCCAATTAGTTAATACTTTCCCATCCAAGAGTCCTGCAGGGATGCGCATACGAGGAACCAGACCAGGACAATTCTGGGAAGTGGACTTTACTCAAATTAAGCCAGCAAGGTATGGACTTAAATATCTCCTAGTCTTTGTAGATACTTTTTCAGGATGGGTCGAAGCCTTCCCCATGAAGAAAGAAACAGCTCAGATGGTGGTCAAAAAGATCCTAGAAGACAGTTTTCCAAGGTTCGGTCTGCCTAAGGTAATAGGGTCTGATAACGGACCGGCATCCATGGCCAAGGTAAGTCAGGGATTTTCCAGGACCCTGGGGATTAATTGGAAGTTATATTGTGCTTATAGACCCCAGAGCTCAGGACATATAGAAAAGATGAATAGAACCATCAAAGACACTTAACGAAATTAATCTTGGAGACCGGCATAAAAAATTGGACTATGCTCCTACCTCATGCACTTTTTTGTGCAAGAAATACCCCTCCGCCTCTTTGTGTAACCTCACCCCTTATGAAATTCTCTATGGTGCCCCTCCTCCATTAAGGGACCTAACCCCAACTCTGAGATTAATGATTCCTTCAACACCCCCTTGCTAGACAGACTTAAAGCCCTTGAACAAACCCAGCACCCAGCGATACCTGTGAAAACAGTTGGCCACTGCTTATCATCCTGGAGACGAGGGAACTCCACATTGATATCAAGTGGGAGACTTCGTCTACATGAGACAGTGTCAGGTGTCATCCCTGGAACCCTGCTGGAAAGGACCATACCAGGTGCTGCTTATAACACCTACAGTGGTGAAAGTGGATGGGATCACTTCCTGGATCCATACCTCCCATCTCAATCCTGCGCCCTCTCCAGACTCTGGCTGGAAACTGGAACAGACTGGTAACCCTCTCAAGTTGCATGTCCGTGGTGTGGGTAGGGCTATGGATTCTTCCCCTGACCACCAGCAGTCCTAATCCCCATCAGCCTGTTCAGCAACAATGGCAAGTTTTATAAATCCTACTGGGCAAGTAGTGTGGTCTATTTCACATACAGCCCCCTTATGGACTTGGTGGCCATCTCTCCACCCGGATATTTGTCAGCTTGCCATAGGCCTCTCTGACTGGGATCTCTCTGACATAGTGGACCCCACACAGATGCCACTCAAACCCAAACCAGGGCAACATAGACCAACTTACCCCATGAATTATTGATGTCATCTCCCCCAGCTCAGGTGTAAACTAGCCAGTCTTGTGTATTAAGTGTGCCCAGCTGATTTCTGAAATCACAAACAGGCCCAAACCTGTGGAGGACCCAGTGACTTTTATTGTAGATCTTGGGGTTGTGAACACACGGGACCTACATTGTGAAACGCAAACTCCCCAGACAGTATGATTTGGGTAGGATGAAATGACATCTGGATTGATCCCAATAAATGTGCCGCTATCCAAGTGGTGTCAAAAACTTGCTGTGAAAAAAATAGTCTATGTTACCCCCTCAATATAACTTTCACTTCCAAAGGAAGGGGCTACCTCAGAACAACATGGCCTATGGGAAATACTTGGGGAATGCGATTCTATATTAATGGCCCTGGTTATGACTTTGGTCTCTGGTTCACCATCTGGCTTAAAAAGGAAGAAAATCCCACAGCAATAGGGCCCAATCCCCTCAAGTCAGGAATTAAGCCTCCTCAACCTCCCATGCCTAGATCTACCAAAACCCCTCTACCATATCATACTTCGCAGTTTCCATCTTTGCCTACTTCCCCAGTCCAGAGTACAGCTGACTCCTCCCCCTGGGAACTAATTAAAGGAACCTTTATGGTACTGAACTCCACACAGTCAGAACTCCTTGCATTTCAGCCCAGGTATTTGACAGCTCTGTACATTATTGTATAATGGTGCAGATACTCCCCAGGGTGCTCTATCATGATGCAGAATCCTTTGAAGGTCTACTAGGGGGACAACCAACCCGATTTTGCCGGGAGCCAGTGTCCCTTACTCTAGCCATCCTATTGGGGCTAGGAGCTGCTGCAGGAGTGGGTACAGGAACAGCTGATATGATCCATGGGTCACCACAAATGGCCTGATTAGAAACAGCAATAAATCAAGACTTGAAGACGTTAGAGACCTCCATCACACTTTTGCAGGAATCCTTAACCTCTCTCTCTAAAGTTGTTTTACAGAACAGTCGAGGATTAGACCTCCATTTCATGAGGGAGGGGGGCCTCTGTGCTGTACTGAGAGAAAAATGCTGTTTTTATGCTGACCATACTGGAGTTGTAAAATAATCCATGAGTAAATTGAGAAAATTCCTTGTAGAGCACCAGAGAGAAAGGGAGATTCAACAAGTGTGGTTTGAGTCATGATATACCCAGTCCCCCTGGTTAACTACACTCCTATCAGCCTTAGCTGGACCCCTGATCATGCTTATGGTGTTGATAACTGTGGGACCTCGTTTGCTTAACTACATAGTTTTCTTTCTCCAGGCTCAGATTGGGCAGGTAAAACTCATGGTAATCAGACAGAAATACACTTCACTGGCAGAAATAGAATGTGAGACCCCACAATAATTATGATTCATTACTTTTAAGATTAAAAGTAGGCAGAAAAAGGAGTGAGAAATGAAAGAATTAATGAAATTGAAATTGAAACGTAAAGAAAGAGGTTTTGTAAAGTTTACAAGCTGTGCTCAGAACCTGAAATTCCTGTGTCAGTGAAGACAATTCCCGGAACTGCCCGTTAGATGTGTTGAAATCTTCCCTGACCACCTAGTTACTTAACAACCCCTTCCCAGAAACCGTGCATGTCAGCACGTATACATCTCAGGGCTTCAACCAATCAGTTTAAATGTATACCCCTTCTCAGGGCTGACCAATCACCCCCTGCCCGAACTGTTCCCGCACATGAATGTGCTAATCATGTTTTACAGTTGCTATTTGATTTTCCCACAGTATATGATTGTCGCGACCCCTTGCCCGCAAGGAAGACGCAACTCAGAAATCTTCTTTCAGCAGTTTATTCAGGCCTTGATTAAAGTATCTTCTAGTGACCCCCCTCCTCCCGAGCGCCCAAGCACAGTCTAATAAAGCCTCCCACGTACCAATCTTAAGCCGCCACGTGGATCTTTCTCATAGGGTAGCAAGGGATAGCGTGCCATCTCTCCATAAAAGGAGTTGTTTACTACAGGCCACAGTGGAAGCCGGCGCCATCTTCTAATGGCGGCCACAATCTACAACAATGGCTTACCACATATGTTGATTTGCTAAAGGAGGCTATGATGTATATAAAGTCCCTGCACTCTCTAAAGATTGTATATAATATCTTCTCAAGTTGTTCTCGGGGCTCTTTGTTCTTTGCTCCTCTGAAGTGAGCTTTGAGTCCCAGCATGCTGGACCCCAATAAACCATTTGCTGTGGCATGAGACAATAGGTGCTTGGGTTTTCTCATGTCTCCAAATCATATAAAGAATCTATACCTGACAGTCAGTAAGCCTCAAATTGGAGAAGCAGTGCAGTATTAGCGGCAGGGCTATTTGATCACTCCTGAATCAAAGGAAGGGTGATCAGGCCACCCAATGCCCTTCTGGACTTCAATTATTACCTAGATTTCTGTTTTCATACTTATATTTCACCAGTATATTCTTGTAAATATCGCAGGTTCCCAATACCTTAATTCATCCCACAGAATGATTCCTAAACCAAATCGAACCTGTTATTACCCTTAAACATGCAATATTTCCTCAATCTAACTTAACAGAAGAACAAGGATATTGTTGGTCTTACAATACAGGAATATAGGGGATCTTCCACCTGCTGAGAACCTCAAAGTTCCATGCAGAAATGATCCCTGAAGAAGCTGTAGACACCTATGAAAGACCTGAGAGAGCAAAAGTCAACTTCCATGTAAAACAACCTGGTCAAAATGAAGGGATGTGTCTAAAAGCCTCTCTCTTCTTAATGTAGATTAAATCGACCAAACCAGGCCTGTGTGGAGAGCTGTTCCCGGGTGCCTATGGTTGATATACCATTCTATCTTGTGAAAGTGTCACAGGAAGTATGGGCAGCCTCCATCTCATGGAACCCTTGGAAGCAACTGTTAGGACAAAGTGGTTGCCAACGCAGTGACCTCATTCATTTCGTGAAGGAAGTGACCTATCACACTTCCTTGGTGATGAAACTCTCTGAACTCGGGATCCAGGAAGCCAGGCGCCCAGAGCCAGTCCCAGTCCCAGTTCCAGTGGTCTCACTTGTTTGGATTTACCAAGGACAGAGTCAGTCTTTCTTAGTACCTACTGAAGTGAGAATGGCCAAATGCCAGGAGAGCTCTGAAGAGGGGCCTTTTCTGAGAAAGCAGATAGTGGCTCAACCATGGCTCCTGACAACTTCACAGAGTTGGCAAAGAAGACCAGTTCTGAGATAGGACAGGCCATTTTGGTGGAACATAGTATGGCCCAAAAATCAGAGGAAACTCAGGATACTCACAGACATACTTGGGGGAAGGAGGTTCCATTGTGGGTGTCGGTGTGAGTTTGTGGTTTTGTCTCATGTTCTGAGAATAGGTAGGAAAGGCGGTTTGTTTGTTTGGACTGGAATGTTTCTAGAAAGTCGTTTGACAATGCGAGTGTTTCTATGTCTGTGTATCCCACTGAATCTGTTTTTGTAGACATTTGAAAAGCGAATGCATCAATGGTTGTGTCCTGTCTAGTAGAAAGCTTCCCCGCATTCATCTTGCCAAATTAAAGAATCAAGAGCTGCTTGCCTTATGGATGGGCAACACCTATTATCTTCCTATGTTCCTCTTTTCTTCCTGAATACTGGCCACTCTCCAGAATAGCCTCATGGTATTATTTCCAAGATATGTACCACCTCCAAGCTCTGTGACATGATCATGTACTGGATAGCTGAAAGGAATGAGAGCATCTCAGAAAACTCAGTTATCAGTGCAACCACTAAAGTCTCAGTGGAGAAACACTACTTTGGACTTTTGTTCTGTTGTCCTGAATGTCAGGAAGGTGTTTGCCTCAGGCCACCCCTGTGTGAAACCTGAAGAAATCAATTTTCAAATGGAAAAGGATGGGCGTCACCTGTGGCTCTTTACTTAATTGCTTTGGAAATGGATGTGGCTGAATAAGCCTCTTTGCCCTGTGTGAGGCAGTGGCTTAGATTCTCAGCACCTGATGGATCTAAAGAAAGTTTCCCAGTTTGCATGCAAAATGAAAATGGCCAAAAGAGCAGTCATTGTGGACGAAGTCTCTCGCCTTCCTCTGTAAGCTTCTTGACCTCCATCAAGTGAGAATAGGGATCCTTTGTGTCAAATCAGTTCTTCAAAGCCCTACAGAGGCTAGCACATAAGGGCTTGGGTTTTCTCATGACACCAATTCACATAAAGAATCTATACCAGACAGTCAGTAGGCCTCAAGTTAGAGAAGCAGAGCAGTATTAAGAGCAGGACTATTTGATCACTATTGGTTCACAGGAAGGGAGTCCAGGCCACCCTGACTTTAGGCAAATGAGGGGCAAGGGAGTTTATTTGGAAAACTGTCTTGGGCTGTGCCCCTCATGGAAACCTCCAGCCAGAGGCTATGAAGAGTGTCTATGTGGAAGAAAATGAGGGCCATTTGGGAGTGTTTTGGTTTTAATTGTGGTCATTTGTGTGGTGGTTGGAAGAGATGACTAGGTCCACGTGGCTTGAACTCTGGTGTGATTCCCCTTACAGACTGAGTTCAGGAACTGACCTCAGAGAAGTATTGCCATGAATTGTGTTGGGATTTTAGGAGAACACGCATGAGAGTTGCCTTTGGAAACTGAGATCAATGCCCAGGGTGGCTTTCCGCAGAGCATTGTCAATCTCTGCCAGGGCATCACATTATTTTATTCTGAAAGACTTGGCAGCCATTGTTGACAGTCAAAACACACATGGGCCTCACATTGTAGACCTCAATGGGCCTGGCTTCATGTGTCCTTTTGGCCACTCTTTGGGAAGCCTTGCCTCTGAGAGTTCTCCAGAGTTTCCTTGAAATGTGCTTCCTCAAACATTAATGGTTTCTGAATGAATTGAAACCCACAATTTCTCCAACTTCATCCTTGAAAAATGGCTAGATAAATACAATGAAATCTTTGAAATTTTCATGACCAGGTGGCACTGGAGAACCTTTCAATGTCCTCTTACTGATGAAGTGTGTACCAGACAGTGCCTTGATTGACTGGGTTTCATGAAAATGATGTAGAACAGAGATGCCAGTATGTTGGTGCCTGCTGAGTAGTGGGCCCAGAGCTGTGGTGTGCAGGTGTGTGATAAAACATCTGTGGTCGGGCCATGTGTATCTGACATTGACTTCCAAATGGCTTGTGGCTGACATTGTGCAGCCAGGAATCACTTATATGTCTGATAACTCTTCATATAAGGCATCTTGTTATATGGAGATGTTTCAGGACAATGTTCAGAATCAGGTGCTATGGTCAAGGGGACAAGCTATGTGGGATAGAAGTCTGGTTGATGCATTCTCCTGCAGACCCTGATCTATTTCATGTGACAGAACTCTCTCCAGCACTGTGTCCCAGCTGAATTCCTTGTATTTTGTGAAGCAAATAACAAACTCCCAGTGCAGCAGCAAGAAACACCATGAAAAGTGGAGGATGACCAAATGGCTTCACAGTCCACACGGGGAGTCACTTAGCCTTCAGTGGCCACAGTTTACCTACAAAGAGTGAATTCAGCACTGCTGCCTCATGTCCTTTGGAAAATAAGAAACCATGTCCTCCACGTCACATAGATGCAGATCCAGGTTTGATGGTCTCATTAGAAAGAAAGCTAAAGCTCCTGACAACAACATATATGTCAAGTGCCCATCCTCAGAGGCAGTTTCTAAGGAAGTCTTTAGGCCGGCAGAGCTGCATGTTTGATAGCGTTTACCTATTAGACCAGGATGCAAGAAAAGACCACTGACTCCGATTAAAATCAAGTTAAAGCAAGCTTATAATTTCCACTGCCCAGGTGGCCTCTCCCTCCCAAAACAGTGGGAACAAGACAGCCACCCAAATTTCCTACAGCCCAGGTTTATAACCCAGAATTTTACACTACAGGGGGGTTACAAATATCAGAACTCTGACAAGCATCACACTAATCGTAGTTTATATATATATATATATATATATATATATATATATATATATATATATATATATACATATATATATATATATACATATATATATATGTATATATATATATACATATATATATATGTGTATATATATATATATATATATATATATATATATATATATTTTTTTTATTTGCTGGCCCCAACATCAGAATTTATGAAAACCATTAGAACCTCAGAGAGGGTCATTGTCTGGCCAGGGAAGGCCAATATTTATGAGGTGTCAATAAAGTTTCATAGAGGGCTGTTCCTGGTCAAAATGCCAGGCATGGGTGAGTTCAAGGCCACGGGCAGGCATTTCAAGCAGGTTCAGAATTTGGTGTAATTTATAGTTAAGCCAAAATTTTCTTTTCATGGCTTTGTGGCAAGATGGATCCAAATTTTAATAAAAGATCAGGTTGGGTCTATTATTCCCCCCTTTTCTAATGTGTCCCTTTCAAATCTTTGATAGGGTAGGGGAAGAGCACTGAGGGAATTTTAATACCTCACGTAACAGTCTCCATATTTTTTGAACTCACACAAAACCAGTCTCCCTGATTTTACCTGACTTAATTAATTACTTAAAATGAAAGTCTATCTATTTTTGGCTCCATTGTTGTAAGAAGTGAGTCGTCACTCATTTTGGCTTCTTCTGAGCTGAGAGAGGGTGACATGAGGGGGCACAGCATGAGGGATATGAGTTGCCTTTTAGAAGTCAATTCGGTTTGAAGTCTGGTTGTGGTAGAACAGTTTGTAAAGTCATCTGGGGATGGGTTCTTCTATGAGAGAAACAAAAACCATGAGTACTGAATAAATGTTGCAGCAGCTGAAACATGTCACTGTATAGATGTCCCCTCATCTGTCTTCAATATCCCCAGTTATCAGGACTTTCAACTTAACTTTTAGTGTCATAGTTGTTTCACCCCATAAGATACAGTTTAATAATTTAATGTCATCTGATCTTGCAAATTCCTTTTACTAGTATGACCTCTGTGTGTAATAGAGAAACCTTTAATTCTGTTATTCAGGGCTGGATAATCGTACTAGCAAACACCAAGCCTACCTGTGTAGGTTAGGAATATCTGTAGGCCTTAAACAAAAAACTTCTGCCTCTGGTACCTCCTCTTGATAGTCTCTTTTTATACTCATCAGGCATTACTGTCTGAGAATCCTTCTTTGTAGCCTCCAGTCTTACTTATTTTGGGAGGCTACCATAAAGTGTATACGTTAAAATATTATTATAACTATTATTTTTTAAAATGCCGAGGAATGGCTGTATTTTGGGTTTATCTGTCTTTGCTAAGAGTTTAAGATGAAGCAGTAAAACTGACTTTTGTTTCTATCTATTGTTAACAGTCAGTTGAGATTTTATGGGAGTCATTCCTGGGGAAACTTGAGAGCAGCTTCTCAGTTCTGCTAGTGCCATTTGCGCTAGGTGAGTCCAGGTCTTGCTTGACCATGTGGCTTCTCTCGGAAGCATCAGGAATATCTCCCTTCTCTGATGACTCTCTTCTTCGTAGAAAATGCACTGATTGGCTTTCTGTTCTCCAGTGGTCTCATTAATCTTCCTGATCAGGAGGTTATGTGGCTCAGAGTTGCAAAGTTCTTTAGAGAAGTCTCCTGTTACCTGGATACAGACTGACTCAGAGGGCAAGAGCCAAATATTTGTTTTATTGTCCCTTTTCATTTAAACTAAATTTTAAATCCTAATCTTAAACATCCAGCAAATAAATTTTAACAGCCTTATATTAAGAGTACTGTGCTTTAATGTCTATAATTTAAAATTATTTATCTTTTTATTATTTGGGATCTGTATTTTTCTGTCTGTCTTGTAGGTGATGACTTATTATCTTAAATTAACCAATATTGTCTTCTAAAAGCAACTCTTTTGTAAAACACTAACAGGGAATCTTTAGTTAACTTATAAGGAAATTCAAAATAAAATTAACAAGAGTAAAAATACTTAGTTCGTGTAATAGCTACCCTGAATTTTAGGCTGAGTTATACATTATATCCCCTTTTTGAGATCCTAGTAATCTTGACAGAAAAACATAACTTTAAATTAAATAACATCTGACCTACTGCTTTCGTAGTTATTCTCACATGTTGTAAGATGAGACACAGAGCCTTATCTCAGGTAAGGCAGGGCTCTATATAAATCTTAAGTGTTTTAGTTCTAAAGCTGATCTTTGTTTTTTAAATATCATTTTACACAGTTTACATAAATTGTTTGAGGTCACATGAATATTAGCTAACATCATATGATATCACATTTAAAACATGAATTAAAGAAAGGCTGAAAGTTTTTAACCTTTACATAGATTAGGCGCTCATTAACTTAAAAATATATTTAAATTTTTTCCCAATGTAAAAAGTAACATAAAACTTTATATATCTTATTGATAACAAGTAAATAAATCCCCAATATATATATATTTTTACCATGCAACTTCAGAACACCAGCTTGATGAAATGCTCTTTTAAAGTTTCTACCTTACAGACTTGTATACCTGGAAGATATGAGCACATTAATAGCATCACAATGACATTGATGTTTTTACATTAACCAAGTTTAGCTTTTAAAGAAATGGCAGTAGAGTGCTCTAAAATAACAGTTCTTATTTAATCAGTTGTTTAATTTTTATGGTTGCTTGTTCTAGAAAAATAAAACTTTATAAACACAATGTTATGGGTAAACTTTTGTTTTAAGAAATTTGTGTCGCTTTATCACATGACTGATTTTTACAATCTTATACAGACTTTAGAACAAACTTATACAGACCTTACTAAATCAATCAGATATCTAACAAAAGTACTCATGAATGAGTAATCCCATATCAAATTTACTTCACTTATTTATCAAAATATTAGAGAAATGTATTGAACAGTGTAAACCATTTCTTTGTTTAAGGAAAAGTCCTAGAACCAAGGCATATTAGACATTTTATAGACATTAATATTTTATTAGATTTTTGAGCAGCTAGAAAAACTTGTAAGCTTAAATTTAAAGACATTTATTGTTATTTGCTTATCCAAATTTAAAGTGAATCATTTAAATCACGTGAATTAAAGATCTTTGAATCCACTTTTTAAAATTTGTTTTTATGAGTGCTTTTTTTTAATGATCGCTCCTTATATATGTTAATTTGTATATCACATATATGATATACGAACATATGGATATATAGACATACAACACATAACAAAAGTGTGCACAAATAATAATAGTAAGGCCTTGTAGCTTTTTGCAGGTGAAATCTCCATTGCAATGTTTCAAAACTCCACTGTTGGTCAAATATAGAACTGATCAGAAAAATATTAACCTAGTTCTGTAGGATCAAAATAATGAGCTCAAAAAAAATACAGAATCTAAGGAAAAAAATGAGAGTCCTAGAAAAAATGACTGGCCAGTAATTAGTAAATACCATACGATATACCTTTTTTTTCCCACTTAGACATCAGATCAGTCTCCTACTGAGTTTGCAGGCTTCTTTCATTTACATTTCAACATAAGTCCTGGCTGAGTTCTGGAAGGAGCTGGACAAAACTGCTATTCTAAGCAGACACCTCAGGCCTAAGGCACTTTAACCATAATTTTCAGGTGAGGATGTTGAAAATTATGATACAATTTTAAGATACAATTCACAAAATTTTATACCTTAACATCTTTTTTTGTCAACAGATACCATACTATGATTTACTATCCTTGTCCAAATTAATGCACTGATACACACTGTGACATTTTCCCAGGCTACCCAATTAAAAATTGGTCAAAAAAAAGACTGAATGATTGGGAAGTTACTTGCCAACTTGGAAGTAGAATTCTTTAGTTTTCCATTTTAAGTATTTAAGTTCTCTGGCATGAATTATCTGAAATCATAAACTAAAAAATTACCTAAACCCGACTTTTAACTTCAAGATTGTGCAATGCTTCAAAAACCCATTCAGATACCATATTGTTACAATAAAACATCATCCTTTAGACACACATTCAGCTAAGATAATTCCCAAGAAACAATTTATAATATCAACACATTATTGCACATGTCTTAAATGGCCAGAAACAAAGACAAAAGACAGACAGAAAGGAGCTCCAGACTATGGCTGACAGGACAGAAGCCTTTAAAACAGCAGAAAAGAGAAAAATCTCCTACACCAGTGGCACGATATATGTCCCCACAAGGGCATCAGATGTTTTCACAGAGTGGGAACCTGAAATGCAATATCAAAGGTCTCCATGGTGACTTTACTGCATTTACTGTCTCCTTTTTCTTTTTCTCTTTTTTAAGAAGACAGAGGTGGCATAATACTTACAGTGCAGGGAAGGAAGGAGGGAATTCACTGAAGCAACAGGACTTCGGCAGCTGCTGGGAGTCCCTCAGTCCCGTCTTTTACTTACAGGATTAGCTCCTCTGGTTCGGTTCCACCCCAAGCACGCTGAATCTCCTAACATTTCAGTAGTCAGCTCTCAAAAATTCCAGGGTCAGGGGCGGTATCAAAATTTGTAACTTAAATTTCGGTTCCGGACCTTGAAGCCAATTAATACCAATTTAATATAAGGACAGGGTTTGAGAAAAAGTAAAAGGGAGGTTTACTGCTTTGCTAACAAAGGAGAAAAACAGGGGATTTTGTCCAAAGTTGTGACTTTCTTGATCTGGAGGGACAAGGGGTTTTAAAGGAGTTTCACTTGTTAACCTGGGAGATACTCAGTTATTAGGTCCCCAGCAGGCATTGCCCTCTGCCGTGGGTGTGCTCCAGACAGCCAGCTAGGGGCTTCTCTCATCCTGCTTAACAAAGGCGGGTATAGTGCATCACATTTCTTTAAAACACAGTCCAAAGGGGTGTCAGGCTTACATGATTTATTACCCATTTTCAAGTGCAATATCCTTAAGTTTTTACCACAGAAATCACACAACAAAACGCACAAAAACAAACAAATAAAAAACATTTAGAACACAGAACAAAACACACACACAAAAAAACAGAAACTCAGCAAATAAACAGAAAACCAGAGGAGCAATGCAGCGTCTTGCTAAATCTCCGGGGTAGGAGCTCCTGCATGCCAGTCGGCACCTCTCTACACTTTCAGAGGTATTCCCTACAGAACAGAACAGAGGAAAGAAGGATTCCTATTACTGTCCCAGACAGGAGTATATGTGAGCCTTCCCAGGCCACCTCTCTGTCATCAGAAGAGTACTCCCTTAACCGGATATCAGATGTTATAAAGGCGCCTCTTACCTATGAAGGCCTCCTCCACCAGGTGCTTGATAATAGTTTTAGTGCGATGGTTCACTGCAGTGATCCACGGACTGAAGGCTCATTCCAAGGTTTTGGAACTTGGCTCTCCAGCCCGCAGTCCTGGAGGATAGGCCAGCTTCAGAATTTCCAGCAGTCTGGCTTTGTGATCTGGTCGGGTCATGTTGCTGGGGAACTCCAAAATGTTAGTCCAGGACACAAGAAAAGACCACTGAGTCCAATTAAAATCAAATTAAGGCAAGCTTAATATTTCAAGCAGCCGGGCTGCCTCTCCCTCTCAAACTGGCGGGAACAAGACAGCAACCCCACCTTTCCTACAGCCCAGCTTTATAGCCCAGAAAGTTACACAAAAGGAGGGTTACAGAAAACAGAACTTTGACAAGCATCACACTAATTGTAGTTTACATTTTTTTTCTGGCCCCAGCATCAGAAATTATGAGGATCATTAGAGCCTCTGAGAGGGTCGTTGTCTGGCCAGGGAAGGCGAATATTTATGAGGTGTCATTAAAGTTTCAGAATGGGCTGTTATCTGGTCAGAGAGCCAGGCATGGGTGAGTTCAAAACATGGTCAGGCATTCTAAGCAGGTTCAGAATTTGCAGTAATTTATACTAAAGCAAAAATTATCTTTTCATGGCTTTGTGGCAAGATGGCTCACAATTTTAATGAAAGATCATGTTGGGTGATCAACCCTGTCCCTTACTTTTGGAAAATCCTCTACCACCTCCAAGGTTGTGAACTCCTGAGCATTTTCCATTCCAGATATGTATTCACAGAATTTCTAACTCTTCTTCTCTAATTGTGTCTTACTTGGGGCGAAGGTAATGTCAAGCCATTGTTCTGGATGAGAGTGGGAAGAATATTGTGCAGCACATAATTGCATACACATTGGATTCACTTTCCAATTTTCCAATTGAAATACTGAATTCCTGACAATAACCCATACCCTTCTAGACGCTAACTACAAATACTAATATGATGGAGAAAAATAACCCAAACGGAATTGAAATATAAGCAGTTCAGAGGAGGCATGGTGTATATTGGACTTGCCTTTTGCAAGATAAATGGTAGGTGTTATAAATCTAGTCATTTTTTAATTGAAATTGTTTTATATGTGTATTAAAGTTAACAAATATGTGAATTCCTATCTCCCTTTTGCTGTAACCTATTCAGCACATTAATTTTTATATGCACATATAGAATCCTACCTGATATCAAACGTACATTTTTGTGAGGTGCCTGACATTGCAGATACAAATTGTGAGAATAGATCACTCCACCTAAACGCTGTTGGAACTGAAAATTCAAGCTAATGGTGAGCTTCCTAGTTTAATAACATTATACATAAATCCATGTTCAGTAAAATGAATATTTTTGGATCTGTGGATGATATATATTTCATGGTGAAATTCGATTGGCATATATAATTCTACTTTTGAATGTCTTTGTGTGTGTTTGTGTGTGTGTGTGTATATATATATACACACACACACAAACACACAATATATAAATCTCTAGATTTTTCAAAATATGAAATATGTGTGTCTTATATACACTCCCTAAATTTATTCATGTTCATGTATGTGGATTAATATTCAACTTTTCACAAGATTATTCTCAGAAATATTCATCCACCTGAAATACATATTTGTTCTCTAGTACTGAAAACTAACTTCAGTGAAAGGTGCAAACAAATCCTAGTATTTCTACATTAACTGACCTAGTTTAACATCAATGCAAGTAGATTCCTATGGGACATGATGTGTATTTTGACATTAATTATTAATCAACACTGGTACATTACTATTTCTTCAGTTTATACACATCATAGGATATATATTTCATCCACTACTTAGCAAATTTATAGGCATTTGTTTCACTTTCAATCACTTCTTGCTCCAGAACACATGTATTTCCCTATGTTTCTTGACTGGTCTTTTCATGAGACTTTTTTTCAAATATATTATTTTCGATTTCCATGATCAATTTTTAAGCAAAACTCACACACCCTTCATGATAAAACATAACCCTAAGATGACCATTAGGTATATAACTGGTTGGAATGATTGATTGTGTATCATTATAACATTTCTTATATATTTTCAGATATCCATTCAATCCATTATTTAAAGTGGATCCAGTTATATTATTTATTCCCAGTATGGTCTATTCATGCGTTATTGCTATATTCATAGACAGAGGGTATACCTATTTGTACCCCAATACAAATTTATATGTTCTCAAAATATTGCTCCTGGAAATGGTGGAAGAAAAATATCATGTCACGTGATATACATATACATTTTATCACAGAAATATTCTGGACACAAAAAGCAAAGGTCACACTTTCAATTGTACCAAAGCCTAAATGGAAAGTGAGCATGGATTACTAAAAACATACATGTCCAGGTTGCCTAATGCTCTCAAATGTCAATCCTATTGGTGACTACATATTTGTTTCTTCCTAAGATTATATGTTCAACCTCAAGCCTGTTGAAAATGTCTAATCCTATCACTCACTTTGTACTTTGCTTGATTTCCTAATGTCTTTATTGATATCTGCTTTCCCTCATATTTTTCCCAGTTCATCATTATGAATGACTCTTCACATGTGCTGACATTTACACTCACTCTCTAACCGAAATCCTATTGCTAAAAAACTTTTTGTCCAAATCCTATACTCACTCTTCATTCTAAACCTGACGAGTACCTTCCTCATCGTACTGAATATCGCTTTTTGACTGGATGTTCTCTTCAACATTCAATCATCCAAGGTACAAGGTCCTATGCCATTGTATATTGATTTATCTGAGACAACTGTGCAGCACATAACTCAAAGCTAAGAATACCACTTAAGGGTCCAATTCCCTTCTGGGCTTCAAATCTTTCCTAATTTTCTGCTTTCATACTTATATTTCACCTATATACTCTTGTAAATATCGAAGGTTGCCAATACCATTATTCATCTCGCAAAATGATTCGTAACCCAAATCAAACATGTTATTAACCCTAAACATACACTGTTCCCTCAATATAACTTACAGAAAAGCAGGGCAGAGTTGGTCTTACAATATAGGAATGTAGGTGATCTTCCACCTTCTGAGAACCTCAAAGATCCATGGAGAAATGATCCTTGGAGAAGATTTATGCAGCTATGTAGGACCTGAGAGAGCAATAGAAATCTTCCATGGCAAACAACCTGGTCAGGATGAATTGATGGGTCTAAATCAGCCTCTCTCTTCTTATTGTAGAGAAGTTGGAAGAAACCAGGCCTGTGTGGAGAGCTGTTCCCGGGTGCCTAAGGTTGATATTCCATTCTAACTTCTGAATGTGTCACAGGATGTTGGGGCAGCCTTCATCTCATGGGAACCTTGGAAGCAACTGTTAGGACAAAGTGGTTTTCAAGGCAGTGACCTCATTCAGTTCCTGAAGGAAGTGACCTCTTCTCACTTCCTTGGTGATGGAATTCTCTGAACTTGGGATCCAGGAAGCCAGGCACCCAGAGCCAGACCCAGTCCTAGTCCCATTGGGCTAACTTGTTTGCTTTTCCCAAGAACAGAGTCAGTCTTTCTTGGTACCTACTGATGTGAGGATGGCCAAATGCCAGCAGATCTCTGAAGAGGTACCTTCCCTGAGAAAGCAGGTAGTGGCTCACCGCTGTCTCCTGACAACTTCACAGAGTTGGCCAAGGAGACCAGATCTGAGACAGGACAGGCCATTTCGGGGGAACATAATATGGCCCACCAGTCAGAAGACACTCTGGATAGTCACAGACCTACTTGGGGGAAGGAGGTGGCTTTGCCGTTGTGGGTGTGAGTTTGTGGTTTTTTTCTCATGTTCTGAGAATAGGTAGGAAAGGCGTTTTTTTTTTTTTTTGGTGTGGAGTGGACTGTTTCTAGTAAGTCCTTTGACATTGTGAGGGTTTCTATGTCTGTGTATCCCACTGTATCTGTGGTTGTAGACATTAGAAAAGAGAATGCATCAATGGACTTGTTTTCTCTAGTAGAAAGCTTCCCCACATTAATACTGCCCAATTGATTAATGGACTTCACTTTGCCTTATGGATGGGCAACACCTACTGTCTTCTTAAGTTACTCTTTTCTTCGTGAATTCTGGCCACTCTACAGAATACGCTCATGGTTTTGTGTCCCAGATATGTAACACCACAAGGCTCTGTGACATGGCCATGTACTGGATAGCTGAAGAGAATGAGAGCATCTCAGAAAACTCAGATATCAGTATGACCAGTAAAGTCTCAGTGAAGAAACCCTTCTTGGGCCATTTGCTTACTTCTGATTCAATTACCCTGAATGTCAGGAAGGTCTTTGCCTCATGCCAACCCTTTGTGAAGCCTGAAGAAAACTGTTTTCATATGGAAATGAATGGGCTTCACCTGTGGCTCTTTGCTTAATTGCTTTGGAATGAGATGTGTCTGAATCAGTCTCTGGTCCTTGTGTGAGGCTGTGACTTAGATTCTCAGCACCCAATGGATCTGAATAAAAATCCCATGTGCTTCCCAAACCGAAATGGCCAAAAGAGAAGTCATTGTGGATGAATTTTTTTGCCTTCTTGTTTTAGGTTCCTGACCTCCATCAAGTGAGAATAGGGATCCTTTGGATTAAATGAGTTCTTCAAATCCATGCAGAGGCTAGCCCATATTTGCTTGGGTTTTCTCATGACTCCAAATCACTTAAAGAATCCATACCTCACAGCCAGTAGGCCTCAAATTGGAGAAGCAGAACACTTTCACAGCAGGAATATTTGATCACTCCTGGTTCACAGGAGGAGTGTCCAGGCCACCATGATTTTAGGCAAATGAGGGGCAAGTGAGCTTATTTTGGACATTTTCTTAGGCTGTGCCCCTCATAGAAATCTCCAGCCAGAGGTTATGATGAGTGTCTTTATGGAAGAAGATGAGGGCCCTGTGGGAGTGTTTTGATTTTAATTGTGGTCATTTTTGTGGTGGTTGGAAAGAATGACTGGGTCCACCTGAGCTTGAACTCTGGTGTGATTCCCCTTAGAGACTGAGTTCTAGAACTGAACTCAGAGAAGTATTGCAATGAATCGTGTTTAGATTTTAGAAGGCCATGCATGAGACTCACCCATGAAAACTGAGATCTAGGCCCAGGGTGTCTTTACACAAAACAATGGGAATCTCAGGCAGGATATCACATGATTTTATTCTGAAAGATTGGCAGGTATAGTTGAGAGTCAAAACACACATGGACCTCACATTGTAGACCTCAATTTGCCTGGCTTCATGTGACCTTTTGGCAACTCTTTGAGAAGCCTTGCCTGTGAGTGTTCTCCAAAGCTTTCATTGAAATGAGCTTTCTCAACACTTAATGGTTCCTGAATGATTTGAAACCCACAGTGCCTCCAACTTAATCTTTGAAAAATGGCTAGATAAATACCATGAAATTTTTGAAATTCCCATGACCAGGTGGCACTGGAGAAACTTTGGAAGTCCTGTGGCTGATCATGTGTATACCAGAGAATGCCTTGTTTTACTGGGTTTTATGTAAATGGTGTAGAACAGAGATGCCAGTAATTAGTATCCTGCTGAGTAGTGGGCCTAGAGCAGTGGTGGGCAGGTGTGTGATAAAACACCATGGTGGGCCCATGTGGATCGGCCATTGGCTTCCAAATGGATTATGACTGACATAGTGCAGAAATCAGACACTTATATGTAAAGGCATTTTTTATATGGAGCGGTTTCAGGGCAATGTTCAGAATCAGTTAACTATGGTTATTGGGGCAAGCTATGTTGGATAGAAGCATGGTTGGTGCATTCTCCTGCAGACCCTGACCCACCACACGTGACAGAACTCCCTCCAGCACTGTATTCTAGTAGAACTCCTTGTATTTGGTGAAGCAAATACCAAATTCCCAGTGCAGCAGCAAGAAACACCACGAAAAGTGGAGGATGACCAAATGTCTTCAGAGTCCACACGAGGAGACACTTAGCCTCCAGTGGCCACAGTTTACCTACAAAGAGAGAATTCAGCACTGCTGCCTCATGGTCGTTGGAATATAAGAAACCATGTCTTCCAGGTCACATAGATGCAGACCCATCTTTGATGGTCTCACTACAAAGGAAGTTAAAGCTCATGACAACAACATATATTTCAAGTGCCCAACCTCAGAGGCAGTTTCCCAAGAAGTCTTAGGCCAGCAGAGCTCCATGTTTGTGGAGTGTTTACCCTGTTCTTTACTTTTGGAAACTCCTCTACCACCTCCAAGGTTGTGAACTCCCGAGCATATTCCATTCCAGATATGTATTCACAGATTTTCACACTTTTCTACTCTAAGTGTGTCTTACTTGGGGCCAAGCTAATATCAAGGCATTGTTCTGAATGTGAGTGGAAAGATTTTTGTGTAACACATATTTACATACACATTCGATTCATTTTTCAATTTTCTATTTGAAATACTGAAGCCCTGAAACTAACACATACCCTACTATACTCTGACTTATAATTCTAATATGATGGTGAAAAATAACCCAAACAGAATAGAAATACAAGCAGTTCCGAGGAGGCATGGTGTATTGTTACAATTGGTTTTTGCATTATATAGTGTAGGAGTTATAAATCTAGTCAATTTTTTTTGTTGAAATATTTCTACATGTGTTTTTAAAATTAAAAAATATGTGAATTCCTGTCTCCCTTTCTCTGTAGCCTATTCAGCACATGTATTTTTATATGCACATATAGAATTCTACCTGGTACCACACGTACATACTTGTGAGGTAACTGAATTGGCAGATGCAAATTGTGCTAAAGGATCACTCCTCCTAAATGCTGTTGGAACTGAAAATTCAACCTATGGGTGAGCTTCCTAGTTGAATATCATTATACATTAATCCATGTTCAGTAAAATGAATATTTTTCGATCTGTGGATTATATATATTTCATGATGAATTTCGATTGGCATATATATTGCTACTTTTTTTTCTTTTATTGGTTGCTCAAAACATTACAAATCTCTTGACATATAATATTTCTTACATTAGATTCAAGTGGCTTATGAACTCCCATTTTTAGCCCAAATAGAGATTACAGAATCACATCGGTTACACATCCACATTTTTACATAATGCCCTATTAGTTACTGTTGTATTCTGCTACCTTTCCTATACTCTACTATCTCCCCTCCCCTCCCTTCCTATCTTCTCTTTTTCCCCCATCTACTGTAATTCATTTCACTCCATGTTTATTTTCCCATTCCACTCACAACGATATGTAATTTTGTGTAACAATGAGGGTCTCCCTCCATTACCATGCAATTTCCCTTTTCTCTTACTTACCCTCCCACCTCATGTCTCTGTTTAAAGTTAATCTTTTCTTCCTGCTATTGCTCCCTGCTCTGTTCTTAGTTGCTCTCATTATATCAAAGAAGACATTTGGTATTTATTTTTTAGGGATTGGCTATTTTCACTAAGCATAATCTTCTCCAGTGCCATCCATTTTTCTGCAAATTTTATGATTTTGTCATTTGTTAGTGCTGCGTAATACTTCATAGTGTATAAATGCCACATGTTTTTTATCCATTCATCTATTGAAGGGCATCTGGGTTGGATCCACAGTGTTTCAGTTGTGAATTGTACTGCTATGAAAATCGATGTGGTAGTATCCCTGTATTACTCTCTTTTAAGGTCTTCAGGGAATAGTCCGAGAAGGGCAATAGCTGAGTCAAATTGTGGTTCCATTCACAGCTTTCCCAGGAATCTCCATACTGCTTTCCAAATTGGCCACACCAGTTTACAGTCCCACCAGCAATGTACAAGAGTATCTTTTACCCCACATCCTTGCCAGCACTTGTTGTTTGACTTCATAATGGCTGCCAATTTACTGGAGTGAGATGGTATCTTAGGGTGATTTCGATTTGAATTTCTCTGACTGCTAGAAATGATGAGCATTTTTTATGTACTTGTTGATTGATTGTATGTCCTCCTCTGAGAAGTGTCTGTTCAAGTCCTTGACCCATTTTTTTAATTGGGTTATTTGTTATCTTATTGTCTATTTTTTTGAGTTCTTTGTATATTCTGGATATTAGGGCTCTATCTGAAGTGTGAGGAGTAAAAATTTGTTCCCATAATGTATGCTCCTTATTTACCTCTCTTATTCTTTCTCTTGCTGAGAAAAAACTTTTCAGTTTAAGTAGTCCCATTTGTTGATTCTTGTTATTAACTCTTGTGCTATGGGTGTCCTATAAAGGAATTTGGAGCCCAACCCCATAATATGTAGATCAGAGCCAACTTTTTCTTCTATCAGACACAGAGTCTCTGATTTGATATCTAGCACCTTGATCCACTATGAGTTAACTTTTGTGCATGGCGACAGAAAGGAATTCAGTATCATTTTGTTGCATATGGATTTCCATTTTTCCCAACACCATTTGTTGAAGATACTATATTTCCTCCATTGCATGCTTTTAGCTCCTTTTTCAAATATAAGATAGTTGTAGCTTTTTGGATTAGTCTCTGTGTCCTCCATTCTGTACCATTGGTCCACCCGCCTGTTTTGGTACCAGTACCATGCTGTTTTTTTGTTGTTGTTGTTGTTTTATTTTGTTTTTTTTTAATTAATTTTATTGTAGGTTGTTCAAAACATTACATAGTTCTTGATATATCATATTTCACACTTTGATTCAAATGGGATATGAGCTCCCATTTTTACCCCATATACAGATTGCAGAATCACATCAATTGCACAACCATTGATTTACATATTGCCATTCTGGTGACTGTTGTATTCTTCTGCCTTTCCTATCCTCTACTATCCCCCCTCCCCCTCCCTTCCCCTCTTCTCTCTCTACCCCCTCTACTGTAATTCATTTCTCCCCCTTATATTTTTCGTCCTTTCCCCTCACTTCCTCTTGTATGTAATTTTCTATACCCCTGAGGGTCTCCTTCCATTTACATGCAATTTCCCTTCTCTCTCCCTTTCCCTCCCACCTCTCATCCCTGTTTAATGTTAATCTTCTTCTCATGCTCTTCGTCCCTACTCTGTTCTTAGTTACTCTCCTTATATCAAAGAAGACATTTGGCATTTGTTTTTAAGGGATTGGCTAGCTTCACTTAGCATAACCTGCTCTTATGCCATCCATTTCCCTCCAAATTCTATGATTTTGTCATTTCTTAATGCAGAGTAATACTCCATTGTGTATAAATGCCACATTTTTTTTATCCATTCTTCTATTGAAGGGCATCTAGGTTGGTTCCACAGTCTTGCTATTGTGAATTGTGCTTCTATGAACATGGATGTAGCAGTGTCCCTATAGTGTGCTCTTTTTAGGTCTTTAGGGAATAGACCGAGTAGGGGAATACCTGGATCAAATGGTGGTTCCATTCCAAGCTTTCCAAGAAATCTCCATACTGCTTTCCAAATTGGGCGCACCAATTTGCAGTCCCACCAGTAATGTACAAGAGTACCCTTTTCCCGACATCCTCGCCAGCACTTGTTGTTGTTTGACTTCCTAATGGCTTCCAATCTTACTGGAGTGAGATGGTATCTTAGGGTGGTTTTGATTTGCATTTCTCTGACTGCTAGAGATGGTGAGCATTTTTTCATATACTTGTTGATTGATTGTATGTCCTCCTCTGAGAAATTTCTGTTCAGGTCCTTGGCCCATTTGTTGATTGGGTTATTTGTTATCTCATTGTCTAATTTTTTAGTTCTTTGTATATTCTGAATATTAGGGCTTTGTCTGAAGTGTGAGGAGTAAAGATTTGTTCCCAGGACGTAGGCTCAATATTTACCTCTCTTATTGTTTCTTTTGCAGAGAAAATCTTTTTAGTTTGAGTAAGTCCCATTTGTTGATTCTAGTTATTAACTCTTGTGCTATGGGTGTCCTATTGAGGAATTTGGAGCCCGACCCCACAGTATGTAGATCATAGCCAACTTTTTCTTCTATCAGACGCCATGTCTCTGATTTGATATCAAGTTCCTTGATCCACTTTGAGTTAACTTTTGTGCATGGCGAGAGAAAGGGATTCAGTTTCAATTTGTTGCATATGGATTTCCAGTTTTCGCAACACCATTTGTTGAAGATGCTAGCCTTCTTCCATTGCATGCTTTTAGCCCCTTTATCGAATATAAGATAGTTGTAGTTTTGTGGATTGGTTTCTGTGTCCTCTATTCTGTACCATTGGTCCACCCGCCTGTTTTGGTACCAGTACCATGCTGTTTTTGTTACTATTGCTCTGTAGTATAGTTTGAAGTCTGGTATAGCTATACCGCCTGATTCACACTTCCTGCTTAGCAATGTTTTTGCTATTCTGGGCCTTTTATTTTTCCATATGAATTTCATGATTGCTTTCTCTATTTCTACAAGAAATGCCATTGGGATTTTGATTGGCATTGCATTAAACCTATTGAGAACTTTTGGTAATATGGCCATTTTGATGATGTTAGTTCTACCTATCCATGAACAGGGTATATTTTTCCATATTCTAAGATCTTCTTCAATTCTCTGTTTAGGGTTCTGTAGTTTTGAATGTATAAGTCTTACACCTCTTTTGTTAGGTTGATTCCCATGTATTTTATTTTTTCTGAGGATATTGTGAATGGGGTGCTTGTCCTCATTTCCATTTCAGAGGATTTGTCGCTGATATACAGGAATGCCTTTGATTTATGCGTGTTGATTTTATATCCTGCCACTTTGCTGAATTCATTTATTAGCTCTAATAGATTCTTTGTAGACCCTTTTGGCTCTGATAGGTATAGAATCATGTCATCTGCAAATAGTGATAATTTGAGTTCTTCTTTTCCTATTTTTATGACTTTAATTTCTTTCGTCTAATTGCTCTGGCCAGTGATTCGAGAACTATGTTGAACAGAAGTGGTGAGAGAGGGCATCCCTGTCTTGTTCCAGATTTTAGAGGGAATGCCTTCAGTTTTTCTCCATTCAGAATGATGCTAGCCTGAGGCTTAGCATAGATTGCTTTTACAATATTGAGGTATGTTCCTGTTATCCCTAGTTTTTCTAGAGTTTTGAACATAAAGGGATGCTGTACTTTGTCGAATGCTTTTTCCGCATCTATCGAGATGATCATATGGTTCTTATTTTAAAGCCTATTGATGTGGTGAATAACATTAATTGATTTCCGTATATTGAACCAACCTTGCATCCCATGGATAAATCCTACCTGATGATGGTGCACAATTTTTTTGATATGTTTTTGTATCCGGTTCGCCAGAAGTTTATTGAGGATTTTTGCATCTAGGTTCATTAGAGATATTGGTCTGTAGTTTTCTTTCTTTGGAGTGTCTTTGTCTGGTTTAGGAATCAGGGCGATGTTGGCCTCTTAGAATGAATTTGGAAGTTCTCCCTCTTTTTCATTTTCCGGAAATAGCTTGAAAAGTATTGGTATTAGTTCCTCTTTAAAGGTTTTGTAAAACTCTGCTGTATACCCATCCGGTCCTGGGCTTTTCTTAGTTGGTAGTCTTTTGATGGTTTCTTCTATTTCCTCAATTGATATTGGTCTGTTTAGGTTGTCAATATCCCCCTGACTCAATCTGGGCAAATCATATGACTTAAGAAATTTATCGATGCCTTCACTATCTTCTATTTTATTGGAGTATAAGGATTCAAAATAATTTCTGATAATCTTCTGTATTTCTGAAGTGTCTGTTGTGATATTGCCTTTTTCATCCCGTATGCTAGTAATTTGAGTTCTCTCTCTTCTTCTCTTCATTAGCGTGGATGAGGGTCTGTCAATTTTATTTATTTTTTCAAAAAACCAACTTTTAGTTTTGTCAATTTTTTCAATTGTTTCTTTTGTTTCGATTTCATTAATTTCAGCTCTGATTTTAATTATTTCTTGTCTTCTACTTTTTTGCCGTTGTTTTGCTCTTCTTTTTCTAGGACTTTGAGTTGAAGTATTAGATCATTTATTTGTTGTTTTTTTTCTTTTTTTAAGGATTGAACTCCAAGCAATAAATTTTCCTTTTAGAACTGCTTTCAATGTGTCCCATAGATTCCAACATGTTGTGTCTGTGTTTTCATTTATCTCTAAGAATTTTTCAATTTCCTCCTTGATGTCTTCTATAACCCATTGATCATTCAGTAACCTATTTTTCATTCTCCAAGTGATGCATGATTTTTCCTTACTTCTTTTATCGTTGATTTTCAATTTCATTCCATTATGTTCAGATAAGATGCATGGTATTATCTCTACTCCTTTATATTGTCTAAGAGTTGCCCTGTGACATAATATAAAATCTATTTTTGAGAAGGATCCATGTGCTGCTGAGAAAAAAGTGTAACTGCTTGATCTTGGGTGGTATATTCTATATATGTCAATTAAGTCCAGGTTATTAATTATGTTATTGAGTTCTATAGTTTCCTTATTCAACTTTTCTTTGGAAGATCTATCCAGTGGTGAGAGAGGTGTGTTGAAGTCTCCCATAATTATTATATGGTGGTCTATTAGACTCTTGAACTAGAGAAGAGTTTGTTTGATGAACAGCTGCACCATTGTTTAGGGCATATATATTTATGATTGTGATGTTTTGTTGGTGTATGGTTCCCTTGAGCTGTATGTAGTGTCCCTCTTCATCCCTTTTGATTAACTTTGGCTTGAAATCTATTTTATATGATATGAGTATGGACACTCCTGCTTGTTTCCAAAGTCCATATGAGTGATATGATTTTTCCCAACCTTTCACCTTCAGTCTATGTATGTCTTTTCCTATCAAATGCGTCTCCTGAAGGCAGCATATTGTTGGGTCTTGTTTTGTGATCCATTCTACTAGCCTGTGTCTCTTAATTGGTGAGTTTAAGCCATTAACATTTAGGGTTATTATTGAGATATGGGTTGTTCTTCCAGCGATATTTGTTTATTTATGTTCCTAAACATGGTTTGTTTTCCTCTTTGATTATCCCCAGCCTTTACTGTACTCCCTCCCGCTGTTGGTTTTCATTGATATTTTCCATTTCCTCTTCCTGTAATATTTTGCCAAGGATGTTTTGAAGAGATGGTTTTCTAGCTGCAAATTCTTTTCACTTTTGTTTATCGTGGAAGGTTTTAATTTCATTTTCCATACTGAAGCTTAATTTTGCTGGATACACAATTCTTGGTTGGAACCCATTTTCTTTCAGTGTTTGAAATATGTTATTCCAGGATCTTCTAGGTTTCAGAGTCTGTGTTGAAAGATCAGCTGTTATCCTGATTGGTTTACCCCTAAATGTAATCTGCTTCCTTTCTCTTGTAGCTTTTAAAATTCTCTCCTTATTCTGTATGTTGGGCATCTTCATTATAATGTGTCTAGGTGTGGATCTCTTATGATTTTGCACATTCGGCATCCTGTAGGCTTCTAGGATTTGGGATTCTGTCTCATTCTTCAAGTCTGGGAAGTTTTCTCGTATTATTTCATTGAATAGATTGCTCATTCCTTTTGTTTGGACCTCTATAACTTCCTGTATCCCAATGACTCTTAAGTTTGGTCTCTTTATGTTATCCCATATTCTTGAATGTTCTGCTCATGGTTTCTTAACATCTTTGCTGAGCTGTCTATGTTCTTCTCCAGTTGAAATACTTTGTCTTCATTGTCTGATGTTCTATCTTCTAAGTGTTCTACTCTGCTGGTAGTATTCTCAATTGAGTTTTTAAGTTGGTTCATTGTTTCCTGCATTTCCAGGATTTCTGTTTGTTTGTTTTTTATAACCTCGATCTCCGTGTATAATTGATCTTTTGCTTCTTGGATTTGTTTATGTAATTCATTTTCGAAGTGGTTGAAGTGGTCTTTCATTGTCTGATTTTGCTGTCTAATGTCTTCCTTGAGACTCAAGATTATCTGAAGCATGTATATCCTGAATTCTTTATCTGACATTCCATCTGCTGCAGATATTACCTCTTCTAAAGTTGAGTTGACCTGCATTGCTTGTGGTCCTTTCTTTCCTTTTCTTTTCATACTGATCGCGTTTCTTTCTGCTTGGTGAAACTGTTGTGTTATTGATTTTTCCCCCTATATGTTTATATTGCTCTTGTATAGTTGCACAGTTTCCCTCGCAGGCTTTGGCGGTGGTTCTGCCCCTCCTCCAATTGGGGCAATGTGCCTACCACGCCGGCAGGTCGCTGTGCCTGTACTTTCGGTCTGCCTGTTCTTTCGGTGGTCACAGGTCCGCCTATCTTGCAGGCGTGAGCAGCGGCCCTGCCACTCTGCTGGCCGCTAGGCCTGTTCTGTCTGTCGTTTGCAGGTCTGTCTACCTAACAGGCGCTGGTGGAGGCCCTGCCCCTCCTCCAACCGGGGTGATGTGTCAGACGGGCCACTGGGCCTCTTTTGTCAGTGTTCACGGTACCGCCTACCTTGCAGGTGCGTGGGGCAACAGTGCCCCTCCGCAGGTTTCTGGGCCTGACCTGCCGGTGGGTCGCAGCTCATTCATTTTTTAGTTCTAGTAGTTTTTGTAGACCCTTTTGTGTCTTCTATGTTTAGAATAATGTCACCCGAAAATAGTGATAATTTACCTATTTTCCTATTTTTATGCCTTTTATTTCTTTAGTCTGTCTAATTGCTCTGGCCAGTGTTTTGAGAACTATATGGAATAGAAGTGGTGAGAGAGGGTATCACTGTCTTGTTCCAGATTTTAGAGGAAATGCCTTCAATTTTTCTGCATTCATAATGATGCTAGCTGAGGCTTTGCATAGATAGCTTTTACAATGTCGAGGTAATTTCCTGTTATCCCTAGTTTTTCTAATGTTTTGAACATAAAGGGATGCTGTACTTTGTCAAGTGCTTTTTTTGCTTCTATCGAGATGATCATATGGTTCTTATCTTTAAATCTATTGATGTGGTGAATAACATTTATTGATTTCCATATATTGAACCATCGTTGCATCCCAGGGATGAATCCTACTTGATCATGTTGCATAATTTTTTTGATGTGCCTTTGTATTCGATTCGCCAGAATTTTATTTAAGATTTTTGCATGTAGGTTCATCAGATATATTGGTCTGTAGTTTTCTTTCTTTGAGGTGTCTTTTTCTGATTTCGGAATCAGCGTGATGTTGGCCTCATAGAATGAATTTGGCAGAGCTCCCTCTTTTTCTCTATCCTGAAATAACTTGAAAAGTATTGGTATTAAATCTTCTTTAAATGTTTTGTAAAACTCCGCTGTATAGCCATCCGTTCCTGGGCTTTTCTTGGTTGGTAGTCTTTTGATTGCTTCTTCTGTTTCATCCATTGACATTGGTCTGTTTAAATTGTGTGTATCCTCCTGACTCAGTCTGGGCAAATCATATGACTTAAGAAATTTGTTGATGTCTTCACTATATTCTATTTTATTGGAATATAGGTTTTCCAAATAATTTCTAATTGTCTTCTGTATTTCGGAAGCATCTGTTGTAATATAGCCTTTTTCATCCCATATGTTAGTAATTTGAGTTCTCTCTCTTCTTCTCTTCATTAGCATGGCTAAGGGTCTGTCGAACATATATATTTTTTCGAAGAACCACCTTTTAGTTTTGTTAATTTTTTCAATAGTTTCTTTTGTTTCAATTTCGTTGATTTCTGCTCTGATTTTAATTATTTCTTGCCTTCTGCTACATTTTCTGTTGTTTTGCTCTTCCTTTTCTAGGGCTTTGAGTTAAAGTGTGAGCTCATTTATTTGTTCGGTTTTACTTTTTTTCAGGAATGACCTCCAGGCAATGAATTTCCCTCTTAAAACTGCTTTCATTGTGTCCCATAGATTCCGATATGTTGCGTCTGTATTTTCATGTATCTCAAAGAATTTATTGATTTCCTCCTTTATATCTTCTGTAACCCACTGATCATTCAGTAACATATTGTTCATTTTCCATGTGATGTAGGATTTTTCCTTCCTTCTTTTATCATTGATTTCCAGTTTCATTCCATTATGATCAGATAAAATGCATGGTATTATCTCCACACCTTTATATTTACTGAGGGTTGCCCTATGGCATAATATATGGTCTATTTTTGAGAAGGATCCACGTGCTACTGAGAAAAAAGTATATCCACTTGATGATGGTTGATATATTCTATATATGTCAGTTACATGTAGGTTATTGATTGTGATATTGAGTTCTATACTTTCTTTATTCAACTTTTGTTTGGAGGATCTGTCCAATGGTGAGAAAGGTGTGTTGAAGTTTTCCATAATTATTGTGTTGTGTTCTATTTCATTCTGGAACTTGAGGAGAATTTGTTTTTTGAACATTGCAGCACCATTATTTGGTGCATAAATATTGATAATTTTTATGTTTTGTTGGTGAATGGTTCCTTTTAACAGTATATAATGTCCTTTCTTATCACTTTTGATTAAATTAGTCTTGAAGTCGATTTTATTCGATATGAGGATGGCCACCCCTGCTTGCTTACGAGGACCATTGCATGGTATATTTTTTCCAAAAGTGCACCTTCAGCCTGTATGTCTTTTCCATTCAGATGTGTCTCCTGGAGGCAACATATTGTTGGATTCGTTTTTAATCCAAGTTACCAGCCTATGTCGCGTTATTGGAGAGTTTAAGCCATTAACATTTAGAGTCACTATTAATATATGGTTTGTACTTTCACCCATAATTGATGATTCATCTTTTTTTTTAATTTAGTTTGTTTCTCCATGATTAGCTTTTCCCCCACCCTCTGTCATTACTGAGGCACTTCCCACTGATGGTTTTGGTTGTTGATTTTTATTTCTTCTTCGTGTATTGTTTTGCTCAAGATGCTTTGCAATGCTGCTTTTCTGCCTACAAATTATTTTAGCTTTTGTTTATCATGAAATATTTTTATTTCATTGTCATACCTGAAGCTTAATTTTGCTGGATACAGAATTTTTGGTTAGCATTCATTGTCTTTCAGTGTTTGAAATACGTTGTTCAAGGATCTTCTTGCTTTCAGCGACTGTGATGAAAAATCCCTTCTCAACCTTATTGGTTTACCCCTTAATGTAATCTGCCTCCTTTCTCTTAGAGCTTTTAATATTTTCTCTTTGTTTTTTTATATTGGATATCTTCATAACGATGTGTCTTGGTGTTGATCTACTGTGATTTTGTGTGCTCGGTGTCCTGTAAGCATGTCCAATTTGTATATCCGTTTACTTTGTATTTCTGGAAATATTTCTGTAATTATTTCATTCAATAGATTACTCATTTCATTGGTTTGAATCTGTGTACCTATCCAGATGACTCATAAATTTGTTTTTTTATGTTATCCCATATCTCTTGGATGTTTTACTCATGATTTTTTACCAGCCTTTCTGTGTTGGCTAGATTCATTTCAAGATGATATATTTTGTCTTCATTATCGAACATTCTGTCTTCTACTTGCTCCACAGTGTTAGTGATACTCTCAATTGACTTTTTAATTTGGTTTATCGTTTCCTTCATTTCTAGAATTATTGTTTGATTTTTTTATAATCTCTATCTCCTGATAAAGATTCATAACTTCTTTTATCTGTTTATGTAATTCATTTTCAATGTGTTCTTTCACTGTTTGGATTTGCTGTCTCGTATTCTCTTTAAGTTTCCATTCCATCTGTCCAAGGTATTCCTTGAGTTCTTTATATGACCATTTTTCTGATGATATAGGTCCTCCTGAATATTTAGGCTGTCCTTCATTGTTTGTACTTATTTTCTTCCTTGATTTTTTGTGCTGCTCATGTTACTTCTTGCTCTGTTTCACTGCTGAGTTACTGTTTACTCTTATAAATTTATTTGATGCTTGGGAGGAAAGATATTAGAAGGAAAGGGAAGAAGTCACTAAAGAGAATGAGAGTAGGCATGTAGAATTAAAGGAAGGGGAAATAAGAAAATTGAAAAGAAACGATAAAACAAAAGAAAAAAAATAGAAAAGAAAGAAAGAAAAAAAAATTTAAAAATAATGATCATTTAAAAAATGAATATTAAAATTTAAAATAATAATAATAATAATAAAATAAAAATATTTTAAAAATGAAAACATTTTAAAACGTTAAAGTACAACAACAACAACAAAAAATGAATTCACATAAAGAATCTAAATGCCACACTCAGTAGGCCTCAAGTTGGAGAAGCAGAGCAGTATTAAGGGCAGGCCTATTTTTTCACTTCTGTTTCACAGGAAGGGAGTCCAGGCCACCCTGATTTTAGGCAAATGAGGGGCAAGGGAGCTTATTTTGGACACGGATGTGGGCTGTGTACCTCATGGAAACCTCCAGCCGGAGGTTATGATGAGTGTCTACATGGAAGAAGATGAGGGCCATGTTGGGGTGTTTTGGTTTTAGCTGTGAACATTTGTATGGCGGTAGGAAGAGAAGACTGGGTCCACCTGGGCTTGAACTCTTGTGTGATTCAACATAGAGACTGAGATCTGGAATTGACCTCAGAGAAGTATTGCCATGAATTGTGTTGGGATTTTAGAAGGCCATGCATGAGAGTCGCCCTTGGAAAGTGAGATCTAGGCCCAAGGTGGCTTTCCACAGAGCAAAGGGAATCTCAGCCAGGATATCACATGATTTTATTCTGAAAGACTTGGCAGCCATAGTTGAGAGTCAAAGGCTCATGGACCTCACATTGTAGACCTCAATGGGCCTGGCTTCATGTGACCTTTTGGCCACCCTTTGGGAAGCCTTGCCTCTGAGAGTTCTCCAGAGCTTTCATTGAAATGAGCTTACTCAACATTTAATGGTTAATGAATGAATTGAAACCCACAGTGCCTCCAACTTCATCCTTGAAAATTGGCCAGATAAAAACCATGAAATTTTTGAAATTCCCAAGACTAGGTGTCACAGGAGAACCTTTGGATGTCCTCTAGCTGATCATGAGAATACAAGACAATGCCTTTATTGACTGGTTTACATGAAAATGGTGTATAACAGAGATGCCAGTAAGTTGGAGCCTGCTGAGTAGTGTTCCTAGAGCCGTGGTGGGCAGGTGTGTGATAAAAAATCTCTGGTGTTGCCATGTTTATCTGCCATTGGTATCCAAATATCTTGTGACTGACATTTTGCAGCCAGTAGACCCTTATATGTAAAAGCATCTTGTTATATGGAGAGGTTTTAGGGCAATGTTCAGAATCAGGTTGCTATGGTCAATGGAGCAAGCTATGTGGGATAGAAGCCTGGTTGGTGCATTCTCCAACAGAACCCGACCCACCACAACTGACAGAATTCCCTACAGCACTGTGTCCCAGGTGAATGCTTTTTATTTCATGAAGCAAATACCACACTCCTAGTGCAACAGCAAGAAACACCATGAAGAGTGGAGGATGAACAAATGGCTTCACAGTCCACATGAGGAGACACTTGCCCTCAGTGGCCACAGTTTACCTACACAGAGAAAATTCAGCACTGCTGCCTCATGTTCATTGGAAAATAAGAAACCATGTCATCCATGTCACATAGATGCAGACCCAGTTTTGATGGTCTCACTAGAAAGGAAGCAAATGCTCCTGACAACAAAATATATTTCAAGTGCCCAACCTCAGAGGTAGTTTCTCCAGATGTTGGGCCGGCAGAGCTTCATGTTTGTGGAGTGTTTACCCTGTCCCTTACTTTTGGAAACTCCTCTACCACCTCCAAATTTGTGAACTCCTGAGCATTTTCTATTCCAGATATGTATTCACAGATTTTCTAACTCTTCTCCTCTAATTGTGTCTTACATGGGGCGAAGGTAATGCCAAGGCATTGTTCTGAATGAGAGTGGGAAGATTTTTATGTAGCACATATTTGCATACACATTGGATACATTTTCCAATTTTCCATTCGAAATACTGAATCCCTGACACTCACAAATTCCCTTCTAGACTTTTACTTATAATCTTAATATGATGCAGAAAAATAACCCAGACAAAATAGAAATACAAGAGGTTCACAGGAGGCATGGTGTATAGTTGGATTTGCCTTTCGTATGATAAATGGTAGGTGTTATAAATCAAGCCAATTTTAATTGAAATAGTTCTCCATGTGTTTTAAAAGTTAACAAATATGTGAATAACTGTCTCCCTTTCTCTGTAGCCTATTCAGCACATGTATTTTTTATGCACATATTGAATTATACCTGGTATCACACGTACATTTTGTGAGGGGGCTGACTTGGCAGATACAAATTGTAAGAAAAGATCACTCCTACTAAACGCTGTTGGAACTGAAAATTCAACATATGGGTCAGTTTTCTAGTTGTACAACATAAATTGATGTTCAGGAAAATGAAAGGAAAATGAATATTTTTGGATCTCTGGATGATATATTTTTCATGGTGAATTTCAATTGGCATACATAATGCTACTTTTTAATGTCTCTGTGTGTGTGTGTGTGTGTATATATATATATATGTATTCACTCTCCAGATTTTTCAAAATATGAAATGTATTTGTCTGATTATACACTCCCTAAATTCATTCATATTTATGTATGTGGATGTATAATCAACTTTTCACAAGTTTATTCTCAGAAATATTCATCCACCTGAAATACATATTTGTTTCCTAGTACTGAAAACTAACTTCAGGGGATCATATGATGACAGCGAAAGGAGTTCATCAACCTCATGTACAGCATCACTGTGCAGGAGAATGACAAATTTCCAGCAAAATTTGGGTGGTCCTAAACCTAGTGGAAGTATTTCCATCTCACGAGGATCAGCTACGGGGCTCAAACGTGAGTGATTTGTCTGCATGGAGCATCATGCTGCTTATTCAGCAAATCGCCCTGCGGGTAGAGTCTGTGGCGCGTGCTGGGAAGCAATGAGATAGCAACACAAATATTCAGTGGTGCAGATTCTGTGGGCTCCTGCCATCTGTACAATCACTGTGCTCATTGCTGAATTCTGGGTTTGAGACCAGGGAAATACACGGTCCAATTCGGTTTTCCACACCAGTCAGACCACAGAGGAAGCCAGGGGCCACCATCTTGGAGAGCTGACGTCACCATTCCTGTTTTCAACTGATAGCAGCTCATTCAGCTATAGAACAGGTAATCTCAGGCTGTCATTCGCCTGTGTCTCGGAGACAAATTACTCAGGCCTGCTCCTATCAGAACATACACCAAGCCCAGAGCGGCCGAATTCTGGCTCCTGGAACTGATCAGGCCCAGGGCTAAAGAACCTGCGGAAACTGCTTCTCGGTCTAGGTCTTGCTGAATACTGTGGAGGTAAATACCTACCGAGCCTTCATAGGCAGTGGCAACAGGATTGAGACGGGGCTTGTGAGGGCCGGTCAGGACTCACCCATTGCTTTGTTCATCCGGCAAAGGGAACGAAATGCTGCCATTCGCATGGGATACCAACATGTTAGAGATCTGAAGTCATCACAAAGTGGCGGAGGAGATAACTTCATCGATACCAGCGGTGAGAGAAACAGTTGGTCTCCTGGTAAAAAAAATGAGTCACAAACACCCGAGTCTCTCTCACTTTGTCTTCAAGCTAGAGGGACAGAGCAGAGACACCGCTCACGCCCGGCACTGGCCCAGCGACCCGCAGGCGTGGTAGTCACGTCATCCCAATTGGAGTAGGGACAGAGCAGAGCCGCCGCCCATGCCCGGAACAGGCCCATCGACCAGCAGGCTTGGTAGTCACGTCACCCCAATTGGAGTAGGGGCAGAGCAGAGCCACAGCCTATGCCCAGAAGAGGCCCAACGACCCGCCGGTGTGGTAGACACGGCACCCCTATTGGAGTAGTGGCAGAGCAGAGCCTTCTCCCGTGCCCATTACAAGCCCATCGGCCCACCAGCATGGTTGTTAGGTCACCCCAATAGGAATAGGGGCAGAGCAGAGCCACCACCCATGCCCAGAACAGGCCCAACAACCCGCCGGCGAGGTAGTCACATCACCCCAATTGCAGTAGGGGCAGAGCAGAGTGACCAACCTCGCCCACAACGTAGGCAACCGAACAGCAAAACAGGCCAAGTGGCCTGCGGGCACGGCAGACACACAACCCCATTTGGAGTAGGGGCAGAGCAGATCCACTGCCCGTGCCCACAAAATAGACAGACCTGTGACCGACCAGCAAAGAGGCTCAGCGTCCTGCCGGCATGGTAGACACATCATCCCAATTTGAGTAAGGGCAGAGTAGAGCTGCCGCCCGCACCTGCAAGGAAGGAAGACCTGCAATGGATCAGCAGAACAGGCCGAGGGGTCCGTGGGCGTTGTAGACACGTCACACCAAATGGAGGAGGGGCAGAGCAGAGCCACTGCCCGCGCCCGCATTGTAGACAGACCTGCGACCAACCAGCACAACAGGCCCAGCAGCCCGTCAGCGTGGTAGATAGATCACCCCATTTGGAGGAGCAGAACAGCCGCCCCCCGCTACTTCAAGGGAGACTTTTCAACTATACAAGAGCAATATAAGTATATAGGGGGAAAATTTCAAAAACACAACAATTTCAACAAGCAGAGAGAAACGCGAGCAGTATGAAAAGACAAGGAAAGAAAGCACCACAAGCAATGCAGGTAAACACAATTTTAGAAGAGGTAATAGCTGCATCAGATGGAATGTCAGATAAAGAATTCAGGATACTCAGGCTTTAGATGATCTGGAGTCTCAAGGAAGACATTAGACAACAAAATCAGACAATTAAAGATCACTTCGACAATGAATTACATAAACAAATCCAAGAAGCAAAAGATCAACTATATAGGGAGATAGAGGTTGTAAAAACAAACAAACAGAAATCCTAGAATTGCAGGAAGCAATAAACCAACTTAAAATCTCAATTGAGAATACTACCAGCAGAGTAGAACACTTAGAACACAGAACATCAGACAATGAAGACAAAGTATTTCAACTTGAAAAGAACATAGACAGCTCAGCAAGACTGCTAAGAAACCACGAGCAGAACATCCAAGAAATATGGGATAACATAAAGAGGCCAAACTTAAGAGACATTGGGATACAGGAAGGTATAGAAGTCCAAACAAAAGGAATGAGCAACCTATTCAATGAAATAATACGAGATAACTTCCCAGACTTGATAAATAAAAAAGAATCCCAAGTCCTAGAAGCCTACAGAACGCCGAATGTGCAAAATCATAAGAGAGCCACAACTAGAAACATTATAATGAAGATGCCCAACAAACAGAAAAAGGAGAGAATTTTAAAAGCTACAAGAGAAAGGAAGCAGATTACATTTAGGGGTAAACCAATCAGGATAACAGCTGATCTTTCAAAACAGACTCTGAAAGCTAGAAGATCCAGGAATAACATATTTCAAACACTGAAAGAAAATGGGTTCCAACCAAGAATTGTGTATCCAGCGAAAGTAAGCTTCAGGATGGAAGATGAAATTAAAACCTTCCACGATAAACAAAAGTGAAAAGAATTTGCAGCTAGAAAACCATCTCTTCAAAACATCCTTGGCAAAATATTACAGGAAGAGGAAATGGAAAATATCAATGAAAACCAACAGCGGGAGGGAGTACAGTAAAGGCTGGGGATAATCAAAGAGGAAAACAAACCATGTTTAGGAACATAAATAAACAAATATCGCTGGAAGAACAACCAATATCTCAATAATAACCCTAAATGTTAATGGCTTAAACTCACCAATGAAGACACACTGGCTAGTAGAATTGAACAAAAAACAAGACCCAACAATATACTGCCTACAGGGGGCGCATTTGATAGGAAAATGCATACATAGACTGACGGTGAAAGTTTGGGAAAAATCATATCACTCATATGGACTTCGGAAACAAGCAGGAGAGTCCATACTCATATCAAATAAAATAGATTTTAAGCCAAAGTTAATCCAAAGGGATAAAGAGAGACACTACATCCTGCTCAAGGGAACCATACACCAACAAGACACAGCAATCGTTAATATATATGCCCCGTACAATGGTGCAGCTATGTTCATCAAAGAAACTCTTCTCAATTTCAATAGTCTAATAGACCACAATACAGTAATCATGGGAGCCATGAACACACCTCTCTCACCACTGGACAGATCTTCCAAACAAAAGTTGAATAAGGAAACTATAGAACTCAATAACACAATTAATAACCTAGACTTATTTGAGATATGTAGAATATAACACCCAACATCAAGCAGTTACCTTTTTTCTCAGCAGCACATGTATCCTTGTAAAAAATAGATCATATATTATGTCACAGGGCAACTCTTAGACAATATAAAGGAGTACAGTTAATACCATGCATATTATCTGATCATGATGGAATGAAACTAAAAATCAATGATAAAAGAAGGAAGGAAAAATCATGCATCACTTGGAGAATGAACAATAGGTTACTGAGTGATCAATGGGTTATAGAAGACATCAAGGAGGAAATTTAAAAATTCTTAGAAATAAATGAAAATGCAGACACAACATACCGGAATCTATGGGACACATTGAAAGCAGTTCTAAGAGGAAAATTCATTGCTTGGAGTTCATTCCTTAAAAAAAGAAACAACCAACAAATAAATGATCTCATACTTCATCTCAAAATCCTAGAAAAAGAAGACGAAAGCAACAGCAAATGAAGTAGAAGGCAAGAAATAATTAAGATCAAAGCTGAAATTAATGAAATTGAAACAAAAGAAACAATTGAAAAAACTTGACAAAAGTAGAAGTTGGTTCTTTGAAAAAATAAATAAAATTGACAGACCCTTAGAAATGATAACAAAGAGAAGAAGACAGAGAACTCAAATTACTAGAATAAGGGATTAAAAAGGAAATATCACAACAGATATTTCAGAAATACAGAAGATAATCAGAAATTATTTTGAATCCTTATACTCCAATCAAATAGAAGACAGTGAAGGCATCGATAAATTTCTTAAGTCATATGATCTGCCCATATTGAGTCAGGAGGATATAGCAACATAAACAGACCAATATCAATTGAGGAAATAGAAGAAACCATCAAAACACTACCAACTTAGAAAAGCCCAGGACCGTATAGGTATACAGCAGAGTTTAACAAAACCTTTAAAGAGGAACGAATACCAATATTTTTCAAGGTATTTCAAGAAAGTGAAAAAGAGGGAGATCTTCCAAATTCATTCTACGAGGCCAACATCACCCTGATTATTACAGCAGACAAAGACACTTCAAAGAAAGAAAACTACAGACCAATATCTCTAATGAACCCACATGAAAAAATCCTCAATAAAATTCTGGCGAATTGGATACAAAAAAAATATCAAAAAAATTGTGAATCCTGATCAAGTAGAATTCATCCATGTGATGCAAGGCTGGTTCAATATACGGAAATCAATAAATGTTATTCACCACATCAATAGACTTAAAAATAAGAACCATATGATCATCTCGATAGATGCAAAAAAAGCATTCAATAAAGTACAGCATTCTGTTATGTTCAACACTCTAGAAAAACTAGTGATAAGAGGAACATACCTCAATATTGTAAAAGCAATCTATGCTAAGCCTCAGGCTAGCATCATTCTGAATGGAGAAAAATTGAAGGCATTCTCTCTAAAATCTGGAACAAGACAGGGATGCCCTCTCTCACCACTTCTGTTCAACATAGTTCTCGAAACACTGGCCAGAGCAATTAGACAGACGAAAGAAATAAAAGGCATAAAAATTGGAAAAGAAGTACTTAAATTATCACTTTTGCAGATCACATGATTCTATATCTAGCAGTCCCAAAAGGGTCTACAAAGAAACTAATGGAGCTAATAAATGAATTCAGAAAAGTGGCAGGATATAAAATCAACATGCATAAATCAAAGGCATTCCTGCATATCAGCGACAAATCTTCTGAAATGGAAATGAGGACAACCACTCCATACACAATATCCTAAAAAAATAATAATAATAATTAGGAATCAACCTAACAAAAGATGTGAAAGTCTTATACAATGAAAACCACAGAACCCTAAAGAGAGAAATAGAAGAAGATCTTAGAAGATGTAAAAATATATCCTGTTCATGGATAGGCAGAACTAACATCATCAAAATGGTGATATTACCAAAAGTTCTCAATAGGTTTAATGCAATGCCAATCAAAATCCAAACGGTATTTCTTCTAGAAATAGAGAAAGCAATCATGGAATTCATATGGAAAAATAAAAGACACAGAATAAAAAAAACAATACTAAGCAGGAAGTGTGAATCAGGCGGCCTAGTGATACCAGACTTCAAACTATACTACAGAGCAATAGTAACAAAAATAGCATGGTACTTGTACCAAAACAGGAGGGTGGACCAATTGTTCAGAATAGAGGACACAGAAACCAAGCCAGGAAACTACAACTATCTTATATTTGATGGAGGGGCTAAAAGCATGCAATGAAGGAATATAGCATCTGCAAAAAATGGTGCTGGGAAAACTTGGAATCCATATCTAACAAAATGAAACTGAATCCCTTTCTCTCGCCATGCACAAAAGATAACTCAAAATGGATCAAGGAGCTTGATATCAAATCAGAGACATGGCGTCTGATAGAAGAAAAAGTTGGCTACGATCTACATACTGTGGGGTCGGGCTCCAAATTCCTCAATAGGACACCCATAGCACAAGAGTTAATAACTACAATCAACAAATGGGACTTACTCAAACTAAAAAGGTTTTTCTCAGCAAAAGGAACAATAAGAGAGGTAAATAGGGAGCCTATATCCTGGGAACAAATCTTTACTCCTCACTCTTCAGATAGAGCCCTAATATTCAGAGTATACAAAGAACTGAAAAAAATAGACAATAAGATAACAAATAACCCAATAAACAAATGGGCCAAGAACCAGAACAGACACTTCTCAGAGAAGGACATACAATCAAAAAACAAGTACATGAAAAAATGCTCACCATCCCCAGCAGTCAGAGAAATGCAAATCAAAACCACCCTAAGATACCATCTCATTCCAGTAAGATTGGCAGCCATTATAAGTCAAACAACAACAAGTGCTGCTGAGGATGTGGAGAAACAGGTACACTTGTACATTATTGGAGGCACTGCTAATTGGTGCAGCCAATTTGTAAAGCATTATGGAGATTTCTTGGAAAGCTGGGAATGGAACTACCATTTGACCCAGCTATTCCTCTTCTCGGTCTATTCCCTAAAGACCTTAAAAGATCATGCTACAGGGACACTGCTACATTGATGTTCATAGCAGCACAATTCACAATAGCAAGACTGTGGAACCAACCTAGATGCCGTTCAACAGAAGAATGGATAAAAAAAATGTGGAATTTATACACAATGGAGTATTACTCTGCTTTAAAAAATGACAAAATCATAGAATTTGCAGGAAAATAGATGGCATTAAAGCAGATTATGCTAAGTGAAGCTAGCCAATCCCTAAAAAACAAATGCCAAATGCCTTCTTTGATAAAAGGAGAGTAACTACGAACAGAGTAGGGATGAAGAGCATGAGAAGAAGATTAGTATTAAATAGGGATGAGAGGTGGGAGAGAAAGGGATAGAGAAGAGAAATTGCATGGAAATGGAAGGAGACCCACAGGGTTATATAAAATTACATAAAAGAGGATGTGAGAGGAAAGGGAAAAATAATACAAAAAGGGAGAAATTTATTACAGTAGAGGGGGTAGAAAGAGAAGAGGGGAAGAGAGGGGAGAGGAGGAGGGATAGTAGAGGATAGGAAAGGCAGCAGAATACAATAGACACTAGTATGGCAATGTGTAAATCAATTGATGTGTAACTGATGTGATTCTGCAATCTGTATACGGGGTAAAAATGGGAGTTCATAACCCACTAGAATCAAAGTGTGAAATATGATATATCAAGAAATATGTAATGTTTAGAACAACCATAAAAAAATTAAAAAAAAAGGAAACTAACTTTGGTGAATGAGGCACGTGAATCCTAATATTTCTACAGTAACTTACCAAGTTTAACATCAATGCAAGTAGATTCCAATGGGACATGATGTGTATTTTTACGTTAATTTTTATTCAAAACTGGTACATTACAATTTCATCAGTTTATGCACATCATAGGATATATATTTCATAATCAATTTAGCAAATTTATACGCATTTGTTTCACTTTCAATCTCTTCCTGCTTCAGAACACATGTATTCCTCCATATATCTTGACTGGTCTTTGCATGAGAATTCTTTCCGAACATATTATTTTCGATTTCCATAATCACTTTTGAAGCAAACTTCACACACTCTTCATGATAAACCAAAACACTAATATTACCATTAGATGTATAACTGGTTGGAATGAATGAATGTATATCAATATAAGATTTATTGTATATTTTCAGATATCAATTCAATCCATTATTTAAAGTTGGAACCAGTTATATTATTTATTCACAGTATGGTGTATTCATGCTTAATCTCTATATTCATGGACACAGGGTACACCTCTTTGTATCCCCAATAATAATTTTATGTCTTCAATATATTGCTCCCAGAAATGGTGGTAGAAATACTCATGTCACCTGGTCTACATATACATTTTATCACAGTAATATTCTGGACAAAAATGTAAAGGTCACACTTATGATTGTACCAAAGACTAAATGAAAAGAGATCATGGATTACTAAAAACATCCATGTCCAGGTTGCCTAATGCTCTCAAATGTCAATCCTATTAGTTACTAGATATTTGTTTCTTCCTAAGTTTATATATTCAAACTCAACCCTGGTGAAAATGTCTACTCCTATCACTCACTTAATACTTTGCCTGATTTCATAATGTCTCTAGTGATATCTGCTTTTCTACATATTTTCCCAATTTCATCATAGTGACTGACTCTTCATATGTGCTGACATTTACATTCACTCTCTAACCGAAACCCTATAGCTAAAGAATTTTTAGTCCCAATCCTACACTCATTCTTCTTCCTAAACCTACCGACTATCTTCCTAATCCTACCGACTATCCCTTTGGATTGGATGTTCTCTTCTACATTCAAACATCCAAGGTACAAGGTTCTATGCCATTGTATATCAAATTGTCTGAGACATCTTTGCAGAATATAATTAAAAACTAAGTATCCCAATTAAGGGCCCAATGCCCTTCTGGGTTTCAAATCATACCTAGATTTCTGTTTTCATACTTATATTTCACCTCGATATTCTTGTAAATATCGCAGGTTCCCAATACCATTATTTATCGCACAGAATGATTGCTAACCCAAATCGAACCTGTTATTAACCCTAAACATACACTGTTCCCTCAATCTCATTTTACAGAAGAGCAGGGAGAGAGTCGTTCTTACAATACAGGAAAGTAGGGGACATTCCACCTGCTGAGAACCTCAAAGGTCCATTCAAAATGATACCTGGAGAAGATGTAGGCAGCTATGAAGGACCTGAGAGAGCAAAAGTCATCTTCCATGGCAAACAACCTGGTCAGGATGAAGGGATGTGTCTGAATCAGCCTCTCTCTTTTTATTGTAGAGAAGATGGACCAAACCAGGCCTCTGTCGAGAGCTGCTGCTGGGTGCCTATGGTTGACATACCATTCTACCTTGTGAAAGTGTCACAGGAAGTAGGGGCAGCCTCCATCTCATGGGACACTTGGAAGCAACTGTTAGGACAAAGTGGTCGCCAAGGCAGTGACCTCATTCAGTTCCAAAGAAAGTGACATACCTCATTTCCTTGGTGATGGAACTCTCTGAACTTTTGTATCCAAGAATCCAGGCACCCCGAGGCAGCCCCAGTTCGAGTGGGCTCACTTGTTTGGATTTACCAAGGACAGAGTCAGTCTTTCTTGGTACCTACTGATGTGAGGATGGCCAAATGCCAGGAGAGCTCTGAAGAGGGACCTTTCCAGAAGAAGCAGGTAGTGGCTCACCCCTTTTTCTTGACAACTTCACAGAGTTGGCCAAGGAAACCAGATCTGAGAGAGGTCAGGCCATGTCCTGAGAATAGGTAGGAAAGTTGGTTTGTTTGGTTTGGAGTGGATTGTTTTTAGTAAGTCGTTTGACCAGGCGAGTGTTTCTATGCCTGTGTATCCCTCTGTGTCCGTTGTTGTAGACATTAGAAAAGAGAATGCATTAATGAATGCCTCCAGTCTAGTATAAATCTTCCCATAATTCATCCTGCCCAATTTATGAATGGACTGCAGCTTGTCTTATCGAGAGGCAATACCTTCTATCTTCCTAAGTTCCTGTTTTCTTCCTGAATTCTGGCCACTCTCCAGAATAGGCTCATGGTTTTGTGTCCAAGATATGTACCACTCCAAGCTCTGTGACATGGCCATGTACTGGATAGCTGAAGAGAATGGCCAGCCTTTCAGAGAACTCAGATATCAGTGTGAACAGGAACGTCTCAGTGGAAAAACCCTGCTTTGGGCCTTCTCTTACCTATTGTTCTGTTGCACTGAATGTCAGGAAAGAATTTGTCTCAGGCCACCCTTTTGTGAAGCCTGAAGAAAACTATTTTCAAATGGAAATGAATGGGCATCACCTGTGGCTCTTTGTTTAATTGCTTTGGAAAGGGATGTGGCTGAATTAGCCTCTTGGCCTTGTGTGTGGCTGTGACTTATATTCTCAGCACCTGATGGATCTAAAGAATAATCCCATGTGTGCATCAAAAACCATAATGGCAAAAAGATCAGTCATTGTGGATGAAGTCTCTTGCCTTCCTCTGTTAGGTTCCTGACCTCGGTCAAGTGAGAAAATTGATTCTTTGGGTCAAATGAGTTCCTCAATGCCCTGCAGAGGTGCTTGGGGTTTCGCATGACTCCAAATCACAAAGAATCTATACCTGAAAATCAGTAGGCCTCACATTGGAGAAACAGAGCATTATTAATGACAGGCTTATTTGATCACTGCTGGTTCACAGGAAGGGTGTCCAGGCCACCCTGACTTTAGGCAAATGAGGGTCAAGTGAGCTTATTTTGGACACTTTCTTGGGCTTCGCCCCTCATGAAAATCTTCAGCCAGACATTACGATGAATGACAATATGTAAGAAGATGAGGGCCATGTGGGAGTGTTTTCGTTTTAATTTTGGTCATTTGTGTGGCGGTTGGAAGAAATGACTGGGTCCACCTGGGCTTGAACTCTGGTGTGATTCCCCTTAGAGACTGAGTTGTGGAACTGACCTTAGAGAAGTATTGCATTGAATTTTGTTGGGATTTTAGGAGGCCACGCATAAGAGTCACCCTTGGAACTGAGATCTAGGCCCAGCGTTGCTTTCCACAGATTTTTCAGTTCCTGAAAGAAGTGACCTCACCTCACTTTCTTGGTGATGGAACTCTCTGATCTTGGGATCCAGGAATTCAGGCACAAAAGCCAGGGCCAGTTCCAGTCCGAGTGGTCTCATTTGTTTGGATTTACCAAGGACAGAGTCAGTCTCTCTTGGTACCTACTAATGTGAGGATGGCCAAACGGCAGGAAATCTCTGAAGAGGGGCCTTTCCTGAGAAAGCAGGTAGTGGCTCACAGCTGGCTCCTGACAATTTCATAGAGTTGGCCATGGAGTCCAAATCTGAGACAGGAGTGGCCATTTCGGGGGAACATAGTATGGCCCAAAATTCAGAGGACACTCCAGATAGTCAAAGACCTACTTGGCGGAAGGAGGTGCCTTTGTAGGTTTGGTTGTAGGTTGGTGGTTTTGTCTCATGTTCTGAGAATAGGCAAGGAAGGCAGTTTGTTTGGTTAGGAGTGAACTGTTTCTAGTAAGTCGTTTGGCAAGGCGAGTGTTTCTATGTCTGTGTATCCCACTGTTATCCATGGTTGTAGACATTAGAAAAGATATTGGATCAATGGATGTGTCCTGTTTAGTAGAAAGCTTCCCAGAATTCATCCTGCACAATTTATGAATGGACTGCGGCTTGCCTTATCAATTGGCTACACCTGCTATCTTCCTAAGTTCCACTTTTCTTCCTGAATTCTGGCCACTCTCCAGAATAGGCTCATGGTTTTTGTGCAAGATATATACCACCTCCAAGCTCTGTGACATGGCCATGTACTGGATAGCTGAAGGGAATGGCGAGAATCGCAGAAAACTCAGAAATCACTGTGACCAGTAAAGTCTCAGTGGAGAAACCCTGCTTTGGGCCTTTTGGTTACCTATTGTTCTGTTGCCCTGAATGTCAGGAAGGTCTTTGCCTTTGGCCACCCCTTTGTGAAGCCTGAAGAAAACAGTTTTCAAATGGAAATGAATGGATCACCTGTGGCTCTTTGCTTAATTGCTTTGAAAAAGATGTGTCTCATTCAGACCATTGGCCCTGTGTGAGGCTGTTGCTTAGTTTCTCATCACCTGATGGATCAAAAGAAAGATTCCATGTGTACATCCAAAACCAAAGTGGCAAAAAGAGCAGTCATTGTGGATGAAGTCTCTCGTCTTCCTCTGTAAGGTTTGTGACCTCCATCAAGTGAGAATAGGGATCCTTTGTGTCAAATGAGTTCCTCAACGCCCTGCAGATTCTATCCCATAGGTGCTTGGGTTTTATCATGACTCCAGTTCACATAAAGAATCTAAAACCCACAGTCAGTAGTCCTCAAATTGGAGAAGCGGAGCAGTATTAATGGCAGGCCTATTTGATCACATCTGGTTCACAGAAAGGGTGTACAGGCCACCCTGAGTTTAGTCAAATTAAGGGACAAGGGAGCTTATTTTTGACACTGGCTTGGGCGGAGCCCCTTATGGAAACCTCCAGCCAGAAGTTATGATGAGTGTCTATATGGAAGAAGATGTGGGTCATGTGGGAGTGTTTTGGTTTTAATTGTGGTCATTTGGGTGGCGGTTGGAAGTGACGACTGGGTCCACCTGGGCTGGAACTCTGGTGTGATTCCCCTTAGATACTGAGTTGTGGTACTGACCTCAGAGAAGTATTGCCATGAATTGTGTTGGGATTTTAGGAGGCCACGCATGAGATTTGCCCTTGGAAACTGAGATCTAGGCCCAGGTTGGCTTTGCACAGAGCACTGGGAATCTCAGCCAGGGTATCACATAATTTTATTCTTAAAGGCTTGCAGCCATAGTTGAGAGTCAAAACACACATGGACCTCACATTGTAGACCTCAATGCACCTAGCTTCATGTGATCATTTTCTACTCTTTGGGAAGCCTTGCTTATGAGAGTTCTCCAGAGCTTTCATTGAAATGAGCATCCTCACCATTTAATGGTTCCTGAATGAAGTGAAACCCACAGTGCCTTCAACTTCATCCTTGAAAAATGGCTAGATAAATACGGTGAAATTTTTTTAAATTTCCATGACCAGGTGGCACTGGAGAAACTTTGGATATCCTGTTGCTGACTATGAGTATACTAGACAGTGCCTGATGGACTGGGTTTCAAGAAAATGGTGTAGAGCAGAGATGCCAGTAATTTGGAGCCTGCTGAGTAGTGGGCATAGAGCTGCAGTCGGCAGGTGTGTGATAAATCATCTGTGGTGGGGCCATGTGGATCTTCCTTTGGCTTCCAAATTGCTTGTGACTGACATGGTGCAGCAAGCAGACCCTTATATGTAAAGGCGTATTTGTATTTGGAGAGGTTTCAGGGCAATGTTCAGAATCACGTTGCTATGGTCAAGAGGCAAGCTATTTGGAATAGAACCTTGGAGGGTGCATTCTCCTGCGGACCCTGACCCACCACACTTGAGAAACTCCCTCCAACACTTTGTCCCAGTTGGACTCCTTGTATTTTGTGAAGAAAATACCAAACTACCAGTGCAGCAGCAATAAACACCACAAAATGTACGATGACCAAATGGCTTCACAGTCCACACGGGGAGACACTTAGCCCCCAGTGACCACAGTTTACCTACAAAGATTGAATTCAGCACTGCTGACTCATGTTCATTGGAACATAAGAAACCATGTCCTCCAGGTCACATAGATGCAGACCCAGCTTTGATGTTCTCATTACAAAGGAATCTAAACCTCCTGACAACAACATATATTTCAAGTGCCCAACCTCAGAGGCAGTTTCTGAAGAAGTCTTTAGGCCAGCAGAGCTCCATATTTGTGGAGTGTTTACCCTGTCCCTTACTTTAGTAAACTACTCTACCACCTCCAAGGTTGTGAACTTTTGAGCATATTAAATTCCAGCTATGTATTCCCAGATTTTCGAACTCTTCTCCTCTAATGATGAATTACTTGGGGCGAGGGTAATGTCAAGGCATTGTTCTGGATGACAGTGAAATATTTCTCCATGTGTTTTTTTAAATTATTTTATTTCAGATTATTATTTTATTTTTTTAATTGGGTGTTCAAAACATTACAAAGCTCTTGACATATTATATTTCATACATTAGATTCAAGTGGGTTATGAACTCCCATTTTTATCCCAAGTACGGATTGCAGAATCATATCTGTTACACATCCGCATTTTTATAATGCCCTATTAGTAACTGTTGTATTCTGCTACATTTTCTATCCTCTACTATCCCTGCTCCCCTCCCATCTTCCCTCTCTACCCCATCTACTGTAATACATTTATATCTTTGTTTATTTTCCCATTCCCCTCACAACCTCTTATATGTAATTTTGTGTAACAATGAGGGTCTCCCTCCATTACCATGCAATTTCCTTTATCTCTCTCTTTCCGCACCCCACCTCATGTCTCTGTTTAATGTTGATCTTTTCTTCCTGCTCTTCCTCCCTGCTCTGTTGTTAGTTGCTCTCATTATATCAAAGAAGACATTTTTATTTGTTTTTTAGGGTTTGGCTAGCTTCACTAAGCATAATCTGCTCTAGTGCCATCCATTTCCCTGCAAATTCAAAGATTTTGTCATTTTTTAATGATGCATAATACTCAATGGTGTATAAATACCACATTTTTTTTATCCATTCATCTACTGAAGGGCATCTGGGTTGGTTCCACAGTCTAGCAATTTTGAATTGTGCTGCTATGAACATCGATGTGGCAGTATCCCTGTAATATGCTCTTTTAAGGTCTTCAGGGAATAGTCTGAGAAGGACAATAGCTGGGTCAAATGGTGGTTCCATTCCCAGCTTTCCCAGGAATCTCCATACTGCTTTTCAAATTTGCCACAACAGTTTGCAGTCCCACCAGCAATGTATAAGAGTACCCTATTCTCCACATCCTCGCCAGCACTTGTTGTTGTTTGACCTCATAATGGCTGCCAATCTTACTAGAGTAGGATGGTATCTTAGGGTGGTTTTAATTTGCATTTCTCTGACTGCTAGAGATGGTGAGCATTTTTTCATGTACTTACTGATTGATTGTATGTCCTCCTCTGAGAAGTGTTGGTTCAGGTCCATGGCCCATTTTTTGATTGGGTTATTTATCATCTTATTGTCTAATTTTTTGAGTTCTTGGTATACTCTGGATATTAGGGCTCTATCTGAAGTGTGAGGAGTAAAAATTTGTTCCCATGATTTAGGCTCCCTATTTACCTCTCTCATTTTTTATCCTGCTGAGAAAAAAAACTTTTCAGTTTAAGTAAGTCCCATTTGATGATTGTTGTTATTAACTCTTCTGCTATGGGTGTCCTGTTAAGGAATTTGGAGCCCGACCCCACATTATGTAGATCAGAGCCAACCTTTTCTTCTATCAGATCCAGAGTCTCTTATTTGATATCTAGCTCCTTGATCCACTTTGAGTTAACTTTTGTGCATGGCAAGAGGAGGGGATTCGGTTTCATTTTGTTGCATATGGATTTCCATTTTATACAAAACCATTTGTTGAAGATGCTATATTTCCTCTATTGCATGCTTTTAGCTCCTTTATCAAATATAGCATAGTTGTAGCTTTGTGAATTAGTCTTTGTGTCCTCTATTCTGTACCCATTGGTCAACCCGCCTGTTTTGGTACCAGTGCCATGCTGTTTTTGTTACTATTGCTCTGTAGTATAGTTTTAAGTCTGGTATCGCTATATCGCCTGATTCACACTTCCTGCTAGAATTGCTTTTGCTATTCTGGGTCTTATATTTTTCCATATGAATTCCATGATTGCTTTATCTATTTCTACAAGAAATGCCTTTGGGATTTTGATTGGCATTGCATTAAACCTATAGAAAACTTTTGGTAATTTCGCCATTTTGATGATGTTAGTTCTGCCTATCCAGGAACAGGGTATATTTTTTCATCTTCTAAGATCTTCTTCTACTTCCCCTTTTAGGGTTCTGTAGTTTTCATTGTATAAGTCTTTCACCTTTTTTGTTAGGTTGATTTTCAAGTATTTAATTTTTTTGACGATATTGTGAATGGAGTGTTTTTCCTCATTTCTGTTTCAGAAGTTTTGTCGCTGATATACAGAAATGCCTTTGATTTATGCGTTTTGATTGTATATCCTGCCACTTTGCTGAATTCATTTATTAGTTCTAGTAGTTTTTTTTGTAGACCCCTTTGGGTTTTCTATGTATAGAATCATGTCACCAGGAAATAGTGATAATTTACGTTCTTATTTTCCTATTTTTATGCCTTTGATTTCTTTCGTCTGTCTAATTGCTCTGGCCAGTGTTTCGAGAACTATATTGAATAGAACTGGTGACAGAGGGCATCCTTGTCTTGTTCCAGATTTTAGAGGGAATGCCTTCAATTTTTCTCCATTCATAATGATGCTAGCCTGAGACTTAGCATAGATAGCTTTTACAATGTCGAGGTTAGTTCCTGTTATCCCTATTTTTCTAATGTTTTGAACATAAAGAGATGCTGTACTTGGTCAAATGCTTTCTGCGTCTATCGAGATGATCATATGGTTCTTATCTTTAAGTCTATTGATGTGATGAATAACATTTATTGATTTTCGTATATTGAACCATCGTTGCATCCCAGGGATGAATCTTACTTGATCCTGGTGAAAAATTTTTTTGATGTGCCTTTGTATTCGATTAGGCAGATATTTATTGAGGATTTTTGCATCTAGGTTAATCAGATATATTGGTCTGTAGTTCTCTTTCTTTGAGTTGTCTTTTTCTGGTTTTGGAATTAGGGTGATGTTGGCCTCATAAAATGAATTTGGCAGAGCTCCCTCTTTTTCTATTTCCTGAAATAACTTGAAAAGTATTGGTATAAATTCTTCTTCAAAGGTTTTGTAAAACTCCGCTGTATAGCCATCCGTTCCTGGGCTTTTCTTGGTTGGTAGTCTTTTGATTGCTTCTTCTATTTCATCCATTGATATTGGTCAGTTTAAATTGTGTGTATCCTCCTGACTCAGTTTGGGCAAATCATATGACTTAAGAAATTTATCGATGTCTTCACTATTTTCTATTTTATTGGAATAATGATTTTCAAAATAATTTCTAATTATTTGATGTGCCTTTGTATTCGATTCGCCAGAATTTTATTGAGGATTTTTGCATGTAGGTTCATCAGATATATTGGTCTGTAGTTTTCTTTCTTTGAGGTGTCTTTTTCTGATTTCAGAATCAGCGTGATGTTGGCCTCATAGAATGAATTTGGCAGAGCTCCCTCTTTTTCTCTATCCTGAAATAACTTGAAAAGTATTGGTATTAAATCTTCTTTAAATGTTTTGTAAAACTCCGCTGTATAGCCATCCGTTCCTGGGCTTTTCTTGGTTGGTAGTCTTTTGATTGCTTCTTCTGTTTCATCCATTGACATTGGTCTGTTTAAATTGTGTGTATCCTCCTGACTCAGTCTGGGCAAATCATATGACTTAAGAAATTTGTTGATGTCTTCACTATATTCTATTTTATTGGAATATAGGTTTTCCAAATAATTTCTAATTGTCTTCTGTATTTCGGAAGCATCTGTTGTAATATAGCCTTTTTCATCCCATATGTTAGTAATTTGAGTTCTCTCTCTTCTTCTCTTCATTAGCATGGCTAAGGGTCTGTCGAACATATATATTTTTTCGAAGAACCACCTTTTAGTTTTGTTAATTTTTTCAATAGTTTCTTTTGTTTCAATTTCGTTGATTTCTGCTCTGATTTTAATTATTTCTTGCCTTCTGCTACATTTTCTGTTGTTTTGCTCTTCCTTTTCTAGGGCTTTGAGTTAAAGTGTGAGCTCATTTATTTGTTCGGTTTTACTTTTTTTCAGGAATGACCTCCAGGCAATGAATTTCCCTCTTAAAACTGCTTTCATTGTGTCCCATAGATTCCGATATGTTGCGTCTGTATTTTCATGTATCTCTAAGAATTTTTTGATTTCCTCCTTTATATCTTCTGTAACCCACTGATCATTCAGTAACATATTGTTCATTTTCCATGTGATGTAGGATTTTTCCTTCCTTCTTTTATCATTGATTTCCAGTTTCATTCCATTATGATCAGATAAAATGCATGGTATTATCTCCACACCTTTATATTTACTGAGGGTTGCCCTATGGCATCATATATTGTCTATTTTTGAGAAGGATCCATGTGCTGCTGAGAAAAAAAGTATATCCACTTGATGATGGTGGATATATTCTATATATGTTAGTTACATGTAGGTTATTGATTGTGATATTGAGTTCTATACTTTCTTTATTCAACTTTTGTTTGGAGGATCTGTCCAATGATGATAGATGTGTGTTGAAGTCACCCATAATTATTGTGTTGTGGTCTATTTCATTCTGGAGCTTGAGGAGAATTTGTTTCATGAACAACGTAGCACCATTATTTAGTGCATAAATATTGATAATTGTTATGTCTTGTTAGTGAATGGTTCCTTTTAACAGTATATAATGTCCTTCCTTATCCCTTTTGATTAACTTAGTCTTGAAGTCGATTTTATTCGATATGAGGATGTCCACCCCTGCTTGTTTATGAGGATAAGTGTGCATGGTGTATTTTCTCCCAACCTTTCACCTTCAGCCTGTGTGTCTTTGCATTTCAGATGTGTCTCCTGGAGGCAACATATTGTTGGATTTGTTTATTTAATCCAAGTTACCAGCCTATGTCGCTTTATTGGAGACTTTAAGCCATTTACATTCAGAGTTACTATTGATGTATGGTTTGTATGCCAGCCATGTTTGATTATTTATATTTTTTTTAATTTAGTTTGTTTCTCCATGACAAGCTTTCACCCTGCCTCTGTCATTACCAAGGTACTTCCCACTGATGGTTTTGGTTGTTGTTTTTTATTTCTTTCTTGTGTAGTGTTTTGCTCAAGACGCTTTGCAATGCTTGTTTTCTGGCTTCAAATTCTTTTAGCTTTTGTTTATCATGAAAGATTCTTATTTCGTTGTTGGACCTGATGGTTAATTATGCTGGATACATAATTCTTGGTTGGCATCCATTGTCTTTCAGTGTTTGATATACATTTTTCAAGGATCTTCTCGCTTTCAGCGTCTGTGATGAAATATCCATTGTTAACCTTATTTGTTTACCACTGAATGTATTCTGCCTCTATTCTCTTGTAGATTTATTATTTTCTCTTTGTTCTGTATATTGGATATCTTCATAACAATGTGTCTTGGCATTGGTCTACTGTGATTTTGTGTGCTCTTGTCCTGTATGCATCTACAATTTGTATATCCATTTCCTTTTTTATTTCTGGAAAGTTTTCTGTAATTATTTCATTCAGCAGTTTTCTCATTCCCTTGGTTTGAGTCTCTGTACCTTCCTCTATCCTGATGACTCGTAAGTGTGTTTTTTTTTTTATGTTATCCCAAATCTCTTGGATGTTTTTGTTGTGATTTTTTTGCCAGCCTTTCTGAGTTGGCTGGACTCGTTTCAAGATGATATATTTTGTCTTCATTATCTGACCTTTTGGCTTTTACTTGCTCCACTCTGTTAGTGATACTCTCAATGGAGTTCTTAATTTGGTTTATCATTTCCTTCATTTCTAGAATTATTGTTTGATTTTTTTATAATCTCTATCCTCTGATAAAGATGCTTAACTTTTTCTTTTATCTGTTTATGTAATTCATTTTCAATGTTTTCTTTTACTGTTTGGATTTTCTGTCTCGTATCCTGTTTAAGTTTCCATTCCATCTGTCTAAGGTATTCCTTGAGTTCTTTATGTGACCATTTTTCTGATGACTCTAGGTCCTCCTGAATATTTAGGGTGTCCTTCGTGGTTTGTACTCCTTTTCTTCCTTGCTTGTTTATGCTGCTCATGTTACTTCTTGTTCAGTTTGACTGCTTAGTTACTGTTTACTCTTATAAATTTATTTGATGCTTGGGAGGAAAGATTTTAGGAGGGAAGGGAAAAAGTCACTAAAGAGAATGAGAGTAGGCAGGTAGAATGCAAGGAATGGGAAATAAGAAAATTGAAAAGAAATGAAAAGACAATAGAAAAAATAGAAAATAAAGAAAGAAAATGATTTTTTTAAAAAAATGATTATGATAATATAAAATTAAAATTAAAATTTTAAAAAATAATAATAACAAAAGAAAAAATTAAAAAAAATTAAAAACATTTTTAAAAAGTTAAAGAACAGCAACAAAAAAATAAAAATAAAAGAAAACAAAAAAAACAAAAACAAAAAAAAACAAACTAATATAATAATAATAATAATAATAAATGCAGTCATAGATTGCAATAAACTTTTTTTCCATTAGGCAGAGCTGTGCCCACTGGGCCAAGCTTCTCCTTTCAATAGGTGGGAACCAATCACTGTGCAGCAGCTATTCCTCCCACACTGGGTGGGTGTCCAATCCTGAGTGCCTAGGGCCTTCTTTTGTGTTTCCTCAAGCCAGGCCCCACTCACCTGTGACACTCGCCACAATACTGGCTACATGCCAGGTCTGCTGCTCCTAGGAGCCCTGTTTTCATGAACGCCTGAGCACAATCTCCCTGTTTGTCTCCCTCAGACCCTAAGTTTGTAGAGCTTAGGCCTGAGAACCCCCAGCGAATTTGCTTGCACTCCGGAAGCCATGCCCCCGGAAGCTGGAGCAAGAGACTTCAGTTTTCAGCACTGGTGGGAGCGGTGCCCTGGAGGTCTGCACCACGAGTCCCGTGCCACTCCTAATTCCCTCGGTCTGGATATCGTGCTCAAGGGAGAGCTGGGAGGGGCTCTTAAGATTTCCCCACAAGTTCGCAAATTTATAGGAATTTGCTTCACTTTCAATCACTTCCTGCTTCAGGACACATGTATTCTTCCATGTTTCTTGACAGGTCTTTTCATGAGACTTCTTTCAAGACACATGACTTTCAATTTCCATAATCACTTTTGAAGCAAAACTCACGTAAACTTTATGATAAATTATAACTCTGATATTACCATTAGATGTATAACTGGTTGGAATTAATGATTGCATACCAATATAGGATTTCTTATATATTTTCAGATAAAAATTCAATCCATTATTTAAAGTGAAAAGAGTTATATTATTTATTCACAGTATGGTCTATTCATGCATTATCTCTATATTCATAGACGCAGTGTACACTTCTTTATACCCCCAATACTAATTTATACGTCTTCAAAATATTGCTCCCTGAAATGGTGGAAGAAATACTCATGTCACCTGATCTACTTATACATTTAATCACAGAAATATTCGGAACACAAAATGCAAAGGTCACACTTATGTTTGTACCAAAGCCTAAAAGGAAAGTAAACATGGATTACTAAAAACATCCATGTCCATGTTGCCTAATGCTGTCAAATGTCAATCCTATTGGTGACTACATATTTGTTTCTTCTTAAGATTATATATTCAAACTCAACCCTACTGAAAATGTCTAATCCTATCCCTCACTTTATACATTGCCTGATTTCATTATGGCTCTATTTCTATCTGTTTCCTACATATTTTCCCCAGTTCATCATTGTGACTGACTCTTCACATATGCTGACATTTACATTCACACTCTAATCGATAACCTATTGCTAATAAACTTTTGTTCCTAATCCTATACTCATTCTTTTTGTAAAGCTACCGACTATCTTCCTAATCCGACCGACTATCCTTTTTTGACTGGTTGTTCTCTTCTACATTCAATCAAGCAAGGTACAAGGTCTTATGCCATTGTATATTGATCTATCTGAGACCTCTGTGCAGAATGAAATTCAATGCTAAGTATCACAATCAAGGGTCCAATGCCCTTCTGGGCTTCAAATGTTACCTAGATTTCTGGTTTCACACTTATATTTCACATATATATTCTGGTAAATATCGCAGTTTCAAATACCATTATTCATTCTGCAGGATGATTCCTAAACTAAATCCAACATGTTATTGACCCTAAACATACACTGTTCCCTCAATCTAACTTTACAGAAGAGCAGGGACAGAGTTGGTCTTACAATACAGGAATGTAGGGGATCTTCCACCTGCTGAGAACCTCAAAGGTCCATGCAGACATGATCCCTGGAAAAGAGGTAGGCAGCTATGAAGGACCTGAGAGAGCAAAAGTCATCTTCCATGGCAAACAATCTTGTCAGGATGAAGGGGTGTGTCTGAATCAGCCACTTTCTTCTTAATGTAGAGAAGATGGTCCAAACAAGGTCTGTGTGGAGAGCTGTTCCCGTGTGGCTATGGTTGATATGCCATTCTAACTTGTGACAGTGTCACAGGAAGTAGGGGCAGCCTCCATCTCATGGGACCCTTGGAAGCAACTATTAGGACAAAGTGTTTGCCAAGGCATTGACCTATTCAGTTCCTGAAGGAAGTGACCTACCTTACTTCTTTGGTGATGGAACTCTCTGAACTTGGGATCCAGGAAGCCAGGCATCCAGAGCCAGTCCCAGTCCCAGTCCCAGTGGGCTCACTTGTTTAGTTTTACTAATGACAGATTCTGTCTTTTTTGGTACCTACTGATGTGAGGATGGCCAAATGCCAGGAGAGCTCTGAAGACGGGCCTTTCCTTAGTAACTAGGTAGTGGCTCACCGCTGGCTCCTAACAACTTCACAGAGTTGGCGAAGGAGACCAGATCTGACACAGTACAGGCCATTTCGGGGGAACATAGTAGGGCCCGCCAGTCAGAGGACACTCTGGATATTCACAGACTTACTTGGGGAAGGAGGTGCCTTTGTGTTTGTGGGTGTGAGTTTGTGGTTTTGTCTCATTTTCTTAGAATAGGTAGAAAAGCTGGTATGTCTGGTTTGCAGTGGACTGTTTCTAGATAGTCGTTTGACAAGGCAAGTGTTTCTATGTCTGTGTATAACACTGTGTCCGTGGTTGTAGACATTAGAAAAGAGAATGCATCAATGAATGTGTCCTGTCTAGTAGAAAGCTTCCCAGCATTCATCTTGCCCAATTTATGACTGCACTGCAGGTTGCCTTATCGATGGGCAACACCTAATATCTTCCTAAGTTTCAGATTTCTTCCTGAATTCTGACCAATCTGCAGAATAGTCTCATGGTTTTGTGTCCAAGATAGGTACCACCCCAAGCTCTGTCACATGGCCATGTACTGAATAGTTGAAGGTAATGGCGAGCATCTTAGAAAACTCAGATATCAGTGTGACCAGGTAAGTCTCAGTGGAGAAACCATGTTTTGTGCCTTTTGGTTACCTATTTTTCTGTTTCACTGAATGACAGGAAGGTCTTTGCCTCAGGCCACCCATTTGTGAAGCATGAAAAAAACAGTTTTCATATGGAAATGATTGGGCATCACCTGTGGCTCTTTGCTTAATTGCATTGAAAGGGATGTGTCTGAATCAGCCTCTTGGCCCTGTGTGAGGCTGTGGCTTAGATTCTCAGCACCTGATGGATATAAAGAAAGATCCCATGTGTGCATCCAAAACCAAAATGTCAAAATTCAGTCATTGTGGATGATGTCTCTCTACTTCCTCTATTAGGTTGCAGACAATCATCAAGTGAGTATAGGGATCCTTTGGGTCAAATGAGTTTTTCAAAGCCATGCAGAGGTGCGTGGGTTTTCTCATGATTTCACTTCACATAAAGAATCTAAACCCCACAGTCAGTAGGCCTCAAATTGGAGAAGCAGAGCAGTTGTAATGGCAGGCCTATTTGATCACTCCTGGTTCACAGGTATGGTGTCCAGGCCACCCTGACTTTAGGCAAATGAGGGCCAAGGGAGCTTATTTTGGACACTCTCTTGCGCTGTACCCCTCATGGAAATCTCCAGCCAGAGGTTATAATGAGGGTCTATGTGGAAGAAGATGAGGGCAATGTGGGAATGTTTTGGTTTTAATTTTGGTCATTTGTGTGGCAGTTGGAAGGGATGACTGGGTCCACCTCGGCTTGTACTCTGGTGTAATACTCCTTAGAGACTGAGTTGTAGAACTGACCTCAGAGAAGTATTGCCATGGATTGTGTAGGGATGTTAGGAGGCCACGCATGAGAGTCGCCCTTTGAAACTGAGATCTAGGCCAAGGGTGGCTTTCCACAGAACACTGAGAATCTCAGCCAGGATATCACATGATTTTATTCTGAAAAACTTGGCAGCCATAGTTGAGAGTCAAAACACACATGGACCTCACATTGTAGACCTCAATGGTCCTGGCTTCATGTGACCTTTTGGCCACTATTTGGGATGCCTTGCCTGTGATTGTTCTCCAGAGCGTTTATTGAAATGAGCTTCCTTAACATTTAATGGTTCCTGAATGAATTGAAACCCACAGTGACTACAACTTCTTCCTTGAATAATGGCTAGATAAATACCATGAAATTTTTGAAATTTCCATGACGAGGTGGCACTGGAAACCCTTTGGATGTCCTGATGCTGATCATAGTATACCAGACAGTGCCTTGATTGGCAGGGTTTCATGAAAATGGTGAAGAACAGAGACGCCAGTTAGTTGTCGCCTGCTGATTAGTGGGCCTAGAGCAGTGGTGGACAGATGTGTGACAAAACATCTGTGGTGGGGCCACGTGGATCTGCCATTGGCTTCCAAATGGCTTGTGACTGATATGGTTACAGCCAACAGACCCAATAGGTAAAGGCATTTTGTTATATGGAGAGGTTTCAGGGAAATGTTCAGAATCAGGTTGCTATGATCAAGGGGGCAAGCTATGTGGGATAGAAGCCTGGTTATTGCATTCTCCTGCAAACCCTCACCCACCACACGTGACTAAACTCCCTCCAGCAATGTGTCCCAATTGAACTCCTTTATTTCGTGAAGCAAATACCAAACTCCCAATGCAGCAGCAAGAAACACCACTAAAAGTGGAGGATGAACAAATGTCTTCCCAGTTAACACAGGGAGAAACTTAGCCCCAGTGTCCACAGTTTAGCTACAAAAAAAGAATTCAGCACTGCTGCCACATGTTCAATGAAAAATAAGAAACCATGTCTTACAGGTCACATATATGCAGAACCAGCTTTGATGGTCTCTCTACAAAAGAGCTAAATCTCCTGAAAACAACATATATTTCAAGTGACCAACCTCAGAGGCAGTTTCTCAAGAATTCTTTCGGCCAGCAGAGCTCCATGTTTGAGGAGTGTTTACCTTTTGCCTTACTTTTTTGAACTCTGCTACCACCTCCAAGGTTGTGAACTCCTGAGCATATTCCATTCCAGATATGTATTCACAGATTTTCTAACTCTTCTCCTCTAACTGTGTCCTACTTTGGTAAAAGATAATGTCAAGGCATTGTTCTGGATGAGAGTGGGAAGATTTTGGGTAGCACATATTTGCATAGGCATTGGATACATTTTTCAATTTCCCTTCAAAATACTGAATCTCTGACCCTAACCAATTCCCAACTAGACTCTGACTACTAATCCTAATATGATGGAGAAAAATAACAAAAAACAGAAAAGAAGTACAAGCAGTTCAGAGGAGGCAAGGTGTATACTAGGACTTGCCTTTTGCATAATATAGGGTAGGAGTTATAAATCTTGCAAATTTTTTTTTTGAAATAGTTCTCCATGAGTTTTTAAAGTTAACAAATATGTGAATTCCTTTCTCCCTTTCTCTGTAGCCTATTAAGCACATGTATTTTTATATGCACATATAGATTTCTACCTGGTACCACACGTACATTCTTGTGAGGTGTTTGACTTGGCAGATACAAATTGTGAGAAGAGATCACTCCTCGTAAATGCTGTTGGAACTGAAATTTCAAACTATGGGTGAACTTTCTAGTTGAACAACATTATACATAAATCCATGTTCAGTATAATGAATATTTTTGGATCTGTGTATGATATATATTTCATCATGAATTTTGATTGGCATATATATTGCTAGTTTTTAATGTCTCTCTCTCTCTCTCTCTGTATATATATATATATATATATATATATATATATATATATATATATATATATACTCTCCAGATTTTTCAAAATATGTAATATATGTGACTTATTATACACTCCCTAAATTCATTCATATTCATTTATGTGGATTTATAATCAACTTTTCACAAGATTATTTTCTAAAATATTCATCCACCCGAAGTTCATATTTGTTTCCTATTACTGACAACTAACTTCAGTGAATGGTGTATACAAATCCTAATATTTCTACAGTAACTGACCCAGTTTAACATCAACGCAAGCAGATTCCTATGGGACATGATATATATTTTGACATTCATATTTATTCAACAATGGGACATTATTATTTCTTCAGTTTATGCACATCATAGTATATATATTTCATCCAAAATTTCAAAAATATATAGGAATTTGTTTCACTTTCAATCACTTCCTGCTTCTGAACACATGTATTCCTCCATGTTGCTTTACTGGTATTTTCATGAGACTTCTTTCCAAACACATTATTTTCGATTTCCAAAATCAATTTTGAAGCGAAACTCACACACTCTTCATGAAAATCCTAATACTAATATTATCATTGATGTATAACTGGTTGTAATGAATGTCTGTATATCAATATTTGATTTCCTGTATATTTTCAGATATCAATTCAATTCATTATTTATAGTGGAATGAGTATATGTTTTATTCAGAGTATGTTCTATTCATGCATTATCTGTATATTCATAGAAACAGGGTACACCTCTTTGTACCCCCAATACTAATTTATACGTCTTCAAAATATTGCTCCCAGAAATGGTGGAAGATATACTCATGTCACCTGATCTACATATATATTTTATCACAGTAATATTATGGACACAAAATGCAAAGGTCACACTTATGATTGTACCAAAGCCTAAATGGAAAGTGAGCATGGATTAGTAATAACATCCATGTCCAGGTTGCCTAATGCTCTCAAATGTCAATCCAATTTGTGACTACATATTTGTTTCTTGCTAAGATTATATATTCAACCTCAACCCTGTTGAAAATGTCTAATCCTATAACTCACATTATACTTTGCCTGATTTCCTTTTGTCTCAATTGATATTTACTTTCATACATATTTTCCCCAGTTCATCATTGTGAATGACTCTTCACATGTGCTGACATTTACATTCACTCTCTACCCGAAACCCTATTGCTAAAAAACTTTTGGTCCAAATCCTATACTCACTCTTCTTTCTAAACCTTCTGACTATCTTCCTAATCCTACCGATTATCCCTTTTTGACTGCATGTTCTCTTCAACATTCAATCATCCAAGGTAAAGGTCCTATGCCATTGTGTAGTGATTAATCAGAGACATCTGTGCAGAACATAATTCAAAGCTAAGTATCCTACCCAAGGGCCCAATACAATTCTGGGCTTCAAAACTTACATAGATTTGGGTTTTCAAACTTATATTTCACCTTTATATTCTTTTAAATATCGCAGGTTCCCAATAACATTATTCATCCCGCAGAATGATTCCTAACCGAAATCGAACCTGTTATTAACCCTAACCATACGCTGTTCCCTCAATCTAACTTTAGAGAGGAGCAGGGACAGAGTTGGTCTTACAATACAGGAATGTAGGGGATCTTCCACCTGCTGAGAACCTCAAAGGTCAATGCTGAAATGATCCTTGGAGAAGTTGTAGGCAGCTATGTAGTACCAAAGAGAGCAAAAGTCTTCTGACATGGTAAAGAACCTGGACAGGATGAAAGGATGTGTCTGAATCAGCCTCTCTCTTCTTAATGTAGAGAAGATGGACCAAAGCATGCCTGTATGGAGAGAAGTTCCCCGGTGCATATGGTTGATATACCATTCTAACTTGTGACAGTGTCACAGAAAGTAGGAACAGCCTCCATCTCATGGGACCCTTGGCAGCAACTGCTAGGACAAAGTGGTTGCCAAGGCAGTGACCTCATTCATTTCATGAAGAAAGTGACTTCACCTAACTTACTTGGTGATGGAACTCTCTGAACTTGGGATCAAGGAAGCCAGACATCCAGAGCCAGTCCCAGTCACAGTCCCAGTGGGATCACATGTTTGGTTTTACCAAGGGCAGAGAGTCTTTTTTTGGTACCTACTGATGTGAGAATGGCCAAATGCCAGGACAGCTCTGAAGAGGGTCATTTCCTAAGAAAGCAGGTAGTTGGTCATCGCTGGTTCCTGACAACTTCACAGATTTGGCCACGGAGACCAGATCTGAGACAGGGCAGGCCAGTTCGGGGTAACAATATGGTCCACAGAGGACACTCCGGATAATCACAGACATATTGGGGGAAGGAAGTGCCTTTGTGGGTGTGGGTGTGAGTTTGTGGTTTTGTCTCATGTTCTGAGAATAGGTAGGAAAGGCGGTTTGTTTGGTTTGGAGTGGACTGTTTCTAAAAAGTCGTTTGAAAAGGTGAGTGTTTCTATATCTGTGTATCTCACTGTGTCCGTGGTTGTAGACATGAGAAAAGAGAATGCATCAATGGATATGTCCTGTCTAGAAGAAAGTTTTCCAGCATTCATCCTACCCAATTTATGACTGGACTGCAGGTTGCCTTATGGATGGGCCACCCCTAGTATCGTCCTAAGTTCCTGTTTTCTTCCTAAATTTTGGCCACTACCCAGAATAGGCTCATGGTTTTGTGTCCAAGATATGTAACACCTCCAAGCTCTGTTACATGGCCATGTACTGGATAGCTGAATGGAATGGCGAGCATCTCAGGAAACTCAGATATCAGTGTGACCTGGAAAGTCTCAGTGGAGAAACACTGTTTTGGGCCTTCTGCTTACCTATTTCTCTGTTGCCCTGAATGTCAGGAAGGTCCTTACCTCAGGCCACTCCTTTTTGAAGCCTGAAGTAAACAGTTTTAAATGCAAATGAATGGGCATCACCTGTGGTGCTTTGCTTAATTGCTTTCGAAAGGGATGTGTCTGAATCAGCCGCTTGGCTCTGGGTCAGGCTATGGATTAGATTCTCAGCACCTGATGGATATAAAGAAAGTTCCCATGTGTGTATTGAAAACAAAAATGGTAAAAATATCAGTCATTGTGCATGAAGTTTCCTGCCTTCCTCTGTTAGGTTCCTGACCTCCATCAAGTGAGAATAGGATCCTCTGGGTCAAATGAGTTCTTTGAACTCCTGCACAAGTGCTTGGGTTCTCCCATGATGCCAAATCACATAAAGAATCTATACCTGACAGTCAGTAGGCCTCAAATTGGAGAAGCAGAGCAGTATTAAAGGCAGGCCTATTTGATCACTCCTGGTTTACAGGAAGGGTGTCAAGGCCACGCTCACTTTAGGCAAATGACGGGCAAGGGTGCATATTTTGGACATTGTCTTGGGCTGCGCTCCTAATGGAAACCTCCAGCAAGAGTTTATGATGAGTGTCTATATGGAAGAAGATGAAGGTCATGTGGGAAAGTTTTGTTTTCAATTGTGGTCATTTGTGTGGCGGTTGGAAGAGATGACTGGGTCCACATGGGCTTGAACTCTGATGTGATTCTCCTTCGAGACTGAGTTCTGGAACTGACCTCAGAGAAGTATTGCCATTAATTGTGTTGGGATTGTAGGAGGACACGCATGAGAGTCACCCTTGAAACCTGAGATTGGGCCCTGGGTGGCTTTCCACAGAGCACTGATAATCTCAGCCAGGATATCACATGATTTTATTCTGAAAGACTTGGCAGCTATAGTTAAGAGTCAAAACACACATGGACCTCACATTTTAGACCTCAATGGGCCTGTCTGCATGTGACATTTTGACCACTCTTTGGGAAGCCTTGCCTGTGAGAGATCTCCAGAGCTTTCATTGAAATGAGCTTCCTCACCATTTCATGGTTCTTGGATGAATGGAAACCCCAAAGTGCCTCCAAATTCATTCTTGAACAATGGATAGATAAATACCATGAAATTTTTGAAATTCCCAATGACCAGGTGGCACTGGAGAACCATTGGATGTCCTATTGCTGCTCATGAGTGTACAAGACAGTGCCTTGATTGACTGGACTTCTTGACAATGGTGTAGAACAGAGATGCCAGTAAGTTGGAGCCTGCTGAGAAGTGAGCCTAGAGCAGTGGTGTGCAGTTGTCTGATAATATATTTGTGGTGTGGCCATGTGGGTGTGTCATTGGCTTCCAAATGGCTTGTGACTGATTTGGTGCAGCCAGAAGAAAATTATATGAAAAGGCATCTGGTTATATGGACAGGTTTCAGGGCAATGTTCAGAATCAGGTTGCTATGGTCAAGGGAGCAAGCAATGTGGGATAGAAGCCTGGTTGGTGCATTCTCCTGAAGACCCTGACCCACCACACCTTACAGGACTCCCACCAGCACTGTGACCCATTTGAAATCCTTGTATGTTGTGAAGCAAATACAAAACACCCAGTGCAGCTGCAAGAAACACCACGAAAATTGGAGGATGACCAAATGGCTTCAAAGTCCACACAGGGAGACACTTAGCCCCCAGTGGCCACAGTTTATCTACAAAGAGAGAATTCATCACTGCTTCCTCATGTTCATTAGAAAATAAGAAACCATATCCTCCAGGTCACATAGATGCAGACCCAGCTTTGATGGTCTCCGTACACAGGGAGCTAAAGCTCCTGACAACAACATATACTTCAAGTGCCCAACCTCAGAGGCAGTTTCTCAAGAAGTCTTAATGCCAGCATAGCTCCATGTTTGTGGAGTGTTTACACTGTCCCTTATATTTGGAAACTCCTCTACCACCTCCTGAACATTTTCCATTCAAGGTATGTATTCACAGATTTTCTAACTCTTCTTCTCTAATTGTGTCTTACTAGGGGTGAAGATATTGTCAAGGCATTGTTCTGGATGAAAGTGGAAATGTTTTGTAGCACATATTTGCATACACATTGGATTCATTTTCCTATTTTCCATTTGAAATACTTAATAACTGACACTAACCCATACCCTAATAGACTCTTACTACTAATCCTAATATGATGGAGTAAAATAACCCAAACAGAATAGAAATACAAACATTTCAGAGGAGGCATGGTGTATAGTTAGACTTGGCTTTTGCATGATAAAGTGTAGGTGTTATAAATCTAGTTAATTTTTAATTGAAATAGTTCCATGTGTACTTAAAGTTAACAAATATGTGAATTCCTGTCACCCTTTCTCTGTAGCCTATTCAGCACATGTATTTTTATATGCACATATAGAATTCTACCTGGTACCACAGGTACATTCTTGTGAGGTGGCTGACTTGGCAGATAGAAATTGTGAGAATAGATCACTCCGCCTAAACGCTGTTGAAACTGAAATTTCAAACTATGGGTGAGCTTCCTAGTTGAACAACATTATACATAAATCCATGTTCAGTAAAATAAATATTTTTGGATCTGTGGATGATATATATTTCATGGTGAATTTCGATTGGCATATGTATTGCTAATTTTTAATGTCTGTGTGTGTGTGTGTGTGTGTGTATATATATATATATATATATATATATATATATATATATATACACTCTAAATTTTTTTAAAATATAAAATATATGTGTCTTATTATAAACTCCCTAAATTCATTCATATTCATGTATGTGGATTTAGAGTTAACATTTCACAAGATTATTCACGGAAATATTCATCCACCTGAAATACATATTTTTTTCCTAGAAATGAAAACTAACTTCAGTGAATGGTGGATACAAATCCTAATATTTCTACAATAATTGATCCAGTTTCTCATCAATGCAAGTAGATTCCTATGGGACATGATGTGTATTTTGATGTTCATTCTTATTCACCACTGGTATGTTACAATTTCTTCAGTTTATGCACATTATAGGATATATATTTCATCCATACGTTAGCAAAATTATAGGCATTTGTTTCACTTTCAATCATTTTCTGCTTTAGAACACATGTAATCCTCCATGTTTCTTGACTGGTTTGTTTATGAGACTTCATTCCAAACATATTATTTTCGATTTCCATAATCATATTTGAAACAAAACTCACACACCCTTCATGATAAACTATAACCCTAATATTACTATTAGATGTATAACTGGTTGAAATGAATGATTGTATATCAATATAAGATTTCTTATATATTTTCAGATATCAAATAAATCCATTATTTAAAGTGGAACCAGTTATATTATTTATTCACACTATTGTCTATTCATGCATTGTCTCTATATTCATAGACACAGGGTACACCTCTTTGTAAACCCAATACTAATTTATACGTCTTCAAAATTTTGCTCCCAGTAATGGTGGAAGAAATACTCATGATTTCTGATCTACATATACATTTTATCACAGTAATATTCTGGACAGAAAAAGAAAAGGTCACACTTATGTTTGCACCAAAGCCTAAATGTAAAGTGAACATGGATTACTAAAACCATCCATGTCAAGTTTGGCTAATGCTCTCAAAAGTCAATCCTATTTGTGACAACATATTTGTTTCTTGCTAAGTTTATATATTCAAACTCAACCCTGTTGAAAATATCTAATCCTATCTCTCACTTTATACTTTTACTGGTTTCATAATGTCTCTATTTATATCAGCTTTCCTACATACTTTCCACAGTTCATCATTGTGACTGACTCTTCAATTGTGCTGACATTTACATTCACACTCTAATCCAAACCCTATTGCTAAGGAACTTTTTTTCCAAATCCTATACTCACTCTTCTTCTTAAACCTACTGACTATCTTCCTAATCCTACCCATTATCCCTTTTTGACTGGATGTTCTCTTATACATTCAACAATACAAGGTACAGTGTCTAATGCCATTGTATATCGATCTATCTCAGACATCTGTGCAGAACATAATTCAACGCTAAGTATCACAATCAAGGGCCCATCCCCATTCTGCGCTTCAAATCTTATTTAGATTTCTGTTTTCATACATATATTTCACCTATATATACTTATAAATGTCGCAGGTTCCCAGTACCATTATTCATCCAGCAGAATGATTCCTAATTCAAATTGAACATATTATTAACGCTAACCATACACTGTTCCCTCAATCTAACTTTACAGAAGAGCAGGGACAGAGTTGGTCTTACAATACAGGAATATAGGGGATCTTCCACCTCCTGAGAACCTCAAGGTCCATGCAGAAATGATCCCTGGAGAAGATGTAAACAACTATGAAGGACCTGAGAGAGCAAAAGTCAGCATCCATGGCAAACAACCTGGTCAGGATGAAAGGTTGTTTATGAATCAGCCTCTCTCTTCTTATTGTAGAGAAGATGGACCAAACCAGGTTGGTGTGGAGAGCTGTTCCTAGGTGCCTATGGTTGATATACCATTCTACCTTGTGAAAGTGTCACAGAAAGTAGGGGCAGCCTCCATCTCATGGTCGTCTTGGAAGCAACTGTTAGGACAAAGTGGTTACCAAGGCAGTGATCTGATTCAGTTCCTTAAGGAAGTGACCTCACCTCACTTCTTTGTTGATGGAACTCTCTGAACTTGGTATCCAAGAAGCCAGGCACCAAGAGGCAGTCCCAATCCCAGTGGTCTCACTTGTATGGATTTACCAAGGACAGAGTCAGTCATTCTTGGTACCTACTGATGTGAGGACAGCCAAAACCAGGAAAGCTCTGAAGAGGGGCTTTTCCTGAGAAAGTAGGTAGTGGCTCACTGCTGGCTCCTGACAACTTCACAGAGTTGGCCAAGGAGACCAGATCTGAGACAGGACAGGCCATTTCATTGGAACATAGTATGGCCCACCAGTCAGAGGACACTCCGGATAGTCACAGACCTACTTGGAGGAAGGATGTGTCTTTGTGGGAGTAGGTGTGGGTTTGTGGTTTTGTCTCATATTCTGAGAATAGGTAGGAATGGCGGTTTGTTTGGTTTGGAGGGAACTGTTTCTAGTAAGTCATTTGACAAGGTGAGTGTTTCTATGTCTGTTTATACCACTGTGTCCCTGGTTGTAGACATTAGAAAAGAAAATGCATCAATGGGTGAGTCCTGTCTAGTAGAAAGCTTCTCAGCTTTCATCCTGCCCAATTCATGAATGGACTGCGGCTTGACTTATCAATGGGGAACACCTGCTAACTTCTTAAGTTCCTGTTTTCTTCCTGAATTGTGTGCACTCTCCAGAATAGGCTCATGGTTTTGTGTCCATAATATGTACCTCCTCAAATCTCTGTGACATGGCCATGTACTGGATAGCTGAAGGGAATGGCGAGCATCTCAGAAAGCTCAGATATCAGTGTGACCAGGAATGCCTCAGTGGAAAAACCCTGCTTTGGACATTTTGCTTACCTATTCTTCTGTTGCCCTGAAAGTCAGGAAGGTCTTTGCATCAGGTGTGTCATGTGGGAATGTTTTGGTTTTAATTGTGGTCATTTTTGTGGCCGTTGAAAGAGATGACTATGTCCACCTGGGCTTGAACACTTATGTGATTCCCCTTAGAGACTGAGTTCTGGAACTGACCTCAAAGAAGGATTGCCATGTATTGTGTTGGGATTTTAGGAGGCCACGCATGAGAGTCGCACTTGGAAACTGAGATCTAGGCCCAGGGAGGCTTTCGGAAGAGCACTGGAAATTTCAGGAAGGACATCACATGATTTTATTCTTAAAGACTTGGCAGCCATCGTTGCAAGTCAAAACACACATGGACCTCACATTGTAGACCTCAAATGCCTGGCTTAATGTGACCTTTTAGCCTGTCTTTGGGAAGCCTTGCCTGTTAGAATTCTCCAGAGCTTTCATTGAAATGAGCTTCTTCTCCATTTTATGGTTCCTGAATGAATTGAAACCCACAGTGCCTTCAACTTCATCCATGAAAAATGCCTAGATAAATATCATTAAAGTTTGGAAATTCCCATCACCTGGTGGCACTGGAGAACCTTTGGGTGTCCTATTGCTGATCATGAGTGTACCAGACAGTGCCTTGATTGACTGGGTTTCATGAAAATGGTATAGAACAGAGATGCCAGTAACTTGGAGCCTGATGAGTAGTCGGCCTAGAGCAGTGGTGTGCAGGTGTGTGTTAAAACATCTGTGGTGGGGTGATGTGGATATGCCATTGGCTTCCAAATGCCTTGTGACTGATATGGTGCAGCCCCCATACCCTTGTATGTAAAGGCATCTTGTTATATGGAGAGGTTGCAGGGCAATGTTTAGAATCAGATTGCTATGGTCAAGGGGGCAAGCTATGTGGGATATAAGCCAGGTTGGTGCATTCTCCTGCAGACCCTTACCCACCACACGTGACAGAACTCCCTCCATCACTGTGTCCCAGTTGAACTTCTCGTATTTTGTGAAGCAAATACCAAACTCCCAGTGCAGCTGCAAGAAACACCACGAAAATTGGAGGATGACCAAATGGCTTCACAGTCCACACTAGAAGACACTTAGCCCCCAGTGGCAACAGTTTACCTATAAAGAGAGAATTCAGCCCTGCTGCCTCATGTTCATAGGAAAAAAAGAAACCATGTCCTCCAGGTCATATAGATGCAGACCCAGCTTTGATGGTCTCACTACAAAGGAAGCTAAAGCTCCTGTCATCAACATATATTTCAGGTGCCCAACCTCAGAGGCAGTTTTTCAAAAAGTCTTTAGGCCAGCAGAGCTCCATGTTTTTGGAGTTTTTACCCTGTCCCTTACTTTTTGAAACTTCTCTACAACCTCGAAGGTTGTGAACTCCTGAGCATTTTCCATTACCGATATGTATTCACAGATTTTCTAACTCTTCTCCTCTAATTGTGTCTTACTTGGGGTGAAGGAAATGTCAAGGCATTGTTCTGAATGAGAGTTGGAAGATTTTTGGGTAGCACATATTTGCCTACACATTGGATTCATTTTCCAATTTTCCATTCGAAATACTGAATCCCTGACTGTCAAGGGTAGAAGGAATTCTTTTTCAAAGAACAGCCTGACACTTACAAGAAACAGCCACCAGGAGACATCCTGTCTGGAAGACATCCTGTAGCCATATGTGTCCCTGAGACATCCTGTGGCCATCTTTCTTCCAGAAACATCCTGAAGTTATCTCACCTTGTGAAGACATCCAGGAACTGCCGATAAGAGAGTTTTCCCAAATCCAGCATTTTAATACCCATGTGTGAACAATAAAATTTTGCAGCTTGATCAGAACTCCTGTGTTGCTCTCATCTCTCGTGTCTCTTGTCCCTTCATTCCTCCGCATCTAGGTTCGCTGCCCATGTTGATGTGTCCTGCCGGCCGGGACATCTGGCGCCCACCGACTGGGGCTCAAGCCATTGACTGAGGGGGAACCCCTTCCTCCTGGAAGACTTGGTCAAGAGGAGCCCGCGATCGTCTCAGCAGACACCACCCGAAGACATATCCAGGAGGAGGGTGGGAATGATGCACGGTGAGTGACCCACCATGTGACAAGCAGTATCGTCACATGATTTGTTTATTTCAGGCCTCAAGTAGTTCTTCAAGACATGGGGGGCACATGTTAAGAAAAAGGACTTAAAATTTTTCTTTTCACACATAGGAGCATTGTGTCCATGGTTTCCTCTTGAAGGGACCATTGATGGCAAAAATGGCTTAGAGTAGGAGACTGTTTAAAAGATTATTATGAATCCTTTGGCCCAGAAAAAATGCCAGTTCCCACCTTTTCTTACTGGAACTTAATTAATGAAATTCTTAAAAGTTTTCGCTTTGACAATGGTACCTTACAACTTGTCAGGATTGGGGAAGAGATTATGCAAAAGACCTCTCATCCCTCCTCTGCATGCCCATCATTAGTATAGACATAGACCCTTCTCAGTCTTCCCAGGACCCTGAGAACCTTCCTGGTCCCCCTAAAAATACGACCCTAATTAATAAGGCTCCAATGATTAAAAACCACCTTTATCCAGTTTTAAATCCCAGAGACACATTGACCCCTGGGAAGGACGCTATCTTGGAGAAGGAAGCAGCTCTCTACCATTCAGAAGACCCGCAACCTCTCAGGACCCTGCCACAGCCTACAGGATTTACACATCCACCTCCCTCCTATATCCCTCCTGCCTTTTGTGCTCTGGCCCTTCAGGGGCCAAGTGCCCCCCCAGATATTTTTTCCCTACTTCCCCTACCTAACCTCGCTCCCTTGCCAGCATCCTTCCAACATAGACAGGAAGAGATGCAACTTTTAAAATAATTAAATTCCCTTGACTCTGAGCTCTCTTCATTAGCCTTAGCTATGGAGTCAATGCAAGCTGGCCCACAGCGGTCTAATACAAAGTCGAAGCCACTCCATCAGCCTGTTCTCACCTTCCCAGTCACCACCAGTCAGATATATAAGCCTGCCCAGGCTGCGGTCAAAGACTTCGATGAGGAACAAGAGGAGGAAGTGGGGGAAATGGATCAAGGAGATCAGGACTCAGAGGATGAGGAGTTCACCCCTGGGCAGGAAGGAACCCAGAGTCTGCAAAAAATTAAGCCTATGTTTTCTTGAAAAACTTAATAAGGCTTGTGCTCACTATGGCCCCACTGTGCCCTACACGTTGGCTTTATTAGAAATCCACAGCGCACAATGGCTTACTCCCAATGATTGGAAATTTTTAGACCAAGCTACCTTCAGTGCCGGAGACTTCCTGTTATGGAATGCAGATTTCGAAGACAATGTCGGGAAACTGCTCAAATAATTTTAACTAAGGCCTCCTCTGAATCTGGGACTTAAGTTAAGCTAGTGGGCAATGCGCCTTTTGACACTAAAAATAACAGGCACGTTTCCCTCCTGGACTCTTGGCGCAGACTCAGATGGCTGGTTTTCCTGCTTGGTGACACCTCCCTCAAAAGGCCTCGGCTACCAATTCCCTGGCAAAAATTTGACAAGTGCCCCATGAGCCTTATAGGTAGTTTGTTCCCCGGCTTAACCTAGCTACGGAATGCTTGCATGAACCAAGCGAAGGTGAAAGCACCTATGTAAAACATCTTGCCTTTGAAAATGCCAACCCAGCATGTCAGGATGTTCTTCAACCACATAAGGATAAAGGGAAACTTTCTGAATTTATTAGACTCTGTGCAGGCGTGGGTGCAGCCCATGCCATGGGTCTCGCTTTAGGGGCCGCCTTTACCAAGGCGTTTCACAATCCTGGCTCACGTACTTGCTTTACTTGTAAACAACCTGGCCATTTTGCATGTGGGTGTCCGACAGGCAAACAAAGCCTAGGAATAGCGTCTCCTCAAACTGGGGCTTAACCGCCCCCAGCTACCCTTTTCCATAGAAGTGGTAAAGGTCATCACTGGGGCAGTGAGTGTAGATCTAAGACAAATGCTCTCAGACAGCCTATTTCTTCCTGCTTCTCGGGAAACTCCCTGCGGGGCCAGCCCCTGGCCACAACATCCCCCAGGACAAACACAGGAGCAATAAGGTTTGTTCCCTCCCAAACTCCCAACCTACCACAAAATCCTTCTCCACAATTGCCTCCCTCCAACTAGCCACCCCAGGCAGCGCAAAATTGGACCTCTGTGCCACCACAGTTACAATATTAGACTCAATGCAAGGGCCCCAGATAATACCCACTGGAATTATGGGTCCCCCTCCATCTCATACATGTGCCCTTATTCTTGGAAGAGCCTCCACTACCATTCAAGGTGTTCAGGTCTTCGCTGGCATTAATGATAATGATTTCACTGAAGAAATAAAAATACTGGCCACTGCTATTAATGGAGTTGCCGCCATCCCAGCAGGAACAAGACTTGCACAATTAATTCTCCTTCCCTTGGATTCAGGAGGCATTTCCACCACCCAAACCTACCTCGGGGGGCTGCCTTCTTAGGCTTCTCTGATGTGTATTGGGTTCAACCCATTTCTCACAATAGACCCACCCTTACCTTACTTACTGAAGGAAAGGAATTCCAAGGAGTTCTAGATATTGGAGCTGATGCCACAATTATTTCTCAAAAATACTAGCCATCAGGTTGGCCCCTCACTCCATCCTTGACTGACCTTAAAGGGATAGGAAAATAAAAAAATCCTCTGGTCAGCTCAAGGTCTATTAGCTGCACTGATAAAGATGGTAATAAGTCAACTGTCACTCCTTTCGTTGATTCTGACCTCCCTGTTAACGTATAGGGTGGAGATATTTTGAGTCATTGGAAGTTATTCTCGCCAGTCCCAATTCCATGGTGACTCATCAAATGCTTCCTATGAATTTTGTTCCTTGTACAGGCCTGGGGATACTGAAACAAGGACTGGTGGAGCCTATACAACCCATAAAAAAAACAAATACATGTGGACTTGTGTATTCAGATTTTTAGTGTCGGTCCCTGACCCTCCTGTACCCCATGCAGATAAAATTATTTGGGAGACTCAGACTCCTGTGTTGGTGGATCAGTGGCCCCTTACCCAAGAAAAATTGGAGGCTGCCTCCACGTTAGTGCTGGAACAGCTGGCAGCCGGCCATGTAAAGCCCTCAACCTCACCATGGATTACTCCTATTTTTATTATCAAGAAAAAATCAGGCAAGTGGCGCCTTTTACAATATTTGTGTGCCATTAATAAAGTTATGTGCCCGATGGGAGCACTACAGCCAGGCATTCCCACACCAGTGGCGATTCCAAAAACCTATTGTAAAATGGTTATTGACTTAAAAGATTGCTTTTTTACCATTCCTTTACATCCTGAGGATAGACCCTATTTTGCCTTTAGTCTCCCTCGCATTAATTTTCTGGGCCCTATGCAGAGATTTCAATGGAAGGTTCTTCCCCAAGGTATGGCCAACAGCCCTAGTCTTTGCCAAAAATACGTTGCTCAAGCAGTAGACCCTGTGAGAGAGCGATGACCACAAAATTATATTTTACATTATATGGATGATTTGTTAATTGCTGCACCTAATACCCATGACCTTAATAATTGTTACTTGGACTTTTACAAAACCTCACTACCTTGGGACTACAGATAGCTCCAGATAAGTTTCAAACACAGGACCCTTATACCTATTTGGGCCTTAAACTTCAAGATAATCAGATCCAAATTCCTAAAATACAACTATGTGTGGACCATATTCACACACTTAATGATTTTCAAATATTACTGGGGGATATTCAATTGCTAGGAACATATTTAAAATTACCCACTTGTGTACTTTTGCCCCTTAATGATATTTTGATAGGTGATTCCCACCCCTCCTCCCCTCAAAAGCTTACTCCCGAGGCATGACATGCATTAAACCAAGCCACAGAAGCCATTGCCCAAAAGTTTGTTACACAAATTTCTTATAACCTTCCTCTGGTTCTGGTTATTTTCCACACTCCTCATACACCCACAGGAATATTTTGGCAGCGAGATCCACATTTTAAAAATAAAGGCTGCCCCTTGCTTTTGGTCCTTGTACCCACCACATCCTCCAAGGTTATTACTGTTTATCTTGCTCAGGTAGCTTCTCTTATTTTTAAAGGTCGTTTGCTTTCTCGACAACATTTTGGCAAAGACCCTGATAATATTTTAATTCCATATACTAAGGACCAAACCCTTAGTACAATTTTTACTACAGACATGGATGAATGGGATATTGCCCTATCAGGCCTTTTGGGAACAATTCATAACCACATCCCCAATGACCCCCTTTTAAATTTTGTCCAGTTACATCCATTTATTTTTCCCAAAATTACTCAAAAGGCTCCCATTCCTCAAGCCCTTACCTTTTTTACAGACGGTTCCAGTAATGGCCGTGCAGTCTTTGTTGTCAATAACAAGCCTACCACCTTTGATACTGTCTATCAGTCAGCTCAGTTTGTGGAATTGTTCGCCATAACACAAGTTTTTATAAAGTTTTTTGATAATCTTGTTAATATTTATACAGACAGTGCCTACATTGCTCATTCTGTGCCCCTTCTGGAGATTTCACCCACCATTAAGGCTTCTTCCAATTCCCCCTTTCTGTTTCACCGGCTTCAGCAGCTAATTCAGGCCAGAAAACATCCATTTTCCTTAGGACACATCATGACACACTCTGACCTTCTGAGCCCTCTAACACAAGGTAATGCCCAAGCTGATGCAGCAACACGTTCCATCTTTCCAATTTTTGTTGGCTCCATTCAAAAGGCCATGGAGTTACACAATCTTCACCATCTAAATTCCCAGAGCCATCGATTACTTTGGAAAATTACCAGGCAACATGCATGAGAAATAGTAAAAGCATGCCCTGCTTGCACTGTCTCCCTCCCTATTCAACACTTGGGAGTTAACCCCCGAGGATTACTGCCCAATCAGATTTAGCAAATGGATGTTATTCATTTACCTGAATTTTGAAAAACCAAATATATATACGTTTCTATAGATACCTTCAGCGGCTTTATTTTTGAATCACCACATTCTTGAGAGGCTAACAAAGATGTCCTTTCTCATCTTGTTACAGCCTTTTTCGTAATGTGTAAACCAATACATATTAAAACAGATAAATGTCCTGCATATACCAGTGCCAAGTTTAAACAGTTTTGTGCTACCTTGCAATTTTGTCATACTACTGAAATTCCATACAACACTCAGGGCCAAGGCATGTGGAACTTGCCCAGCTTACCTTAAAGACTTGGCTATCCCGTCTTAAGGCTTCCGCCCTTGTATTTACCACTCCCAGGGATCGCCTTAACCATGCATTATTTGCCCTTATTTTTCTTACCCTAGACAGTGAAGGCCATTTGGCCACAGACAGACACTGGCATCCTTCATCCAATTCTGTTCGCACACCTGTTATGTGGTGCAATCCCATTACAAATAAATGAAAACGCCCACATCCTATCCTCATCAGGGGATGAGGCTCAGCTTGTGTTTTGGACCAAGAGCAAGCATCCCCAAGATGGTTACCAGAATGCCTGGTTAAACAGGTAAATTACTTACCTCAACCCAGGGACAGAGGCCCTCCCCCTGAGGACAAATTTTCCTCCATTTCAGATACAGCCAACAATCTGTGCGAGGATCCTGCTTAAGGCACTTCTGCTGAACAGGTTTGAACACAGAGGCCTTGGACCTCTAATTTCCAACATCATGGGGTACCTTTTTGCCCCCCCCCCCGTGAATGCAAAGGAGGATTTTGGACTGAGGCTCCCACTAGTTGGACGCAGACTGCTGACTGCATGACTAAGGTGACTTACCTCCGTGCCAAGGTTGACCATAATCTCGGAGGAGTTCATCAGCCTAAATGGGTATGTGTTAACAAGCCAAAGATTATTCCCCCTAGTACAAGTAAAGCTCTCCAAAATTGTTCTGCAACTTGTACGCATACCCAGGCGATGCATGTCTCTTGTAATGCGTCGGCTTCACTTTGTGTTAATAAACAGGGAGAACAATTTTTTGAAGCCTCCCTAACTAAAACTCATGCAGCAGGGGGACCACTATTCATTATACCCCCATTCTCTTTGACCATGGAGGAGATGGCAAATACACCAAGCTACAGTCAGCTGGGTGCCAAGGCACTGTCGGAAAACCTTCCTACTGGCCCATTAAGGCCCCTACAGGGGTCTCTGATGGTGGAGGACCCACTTATTCTGTCAAGCATCCTCAGATAATCAAACTTTTGAAACCCCAAATCCCTGAGCTCACATATCATCCCTTAATGTAGCCTAAATCCCAGTTCCCAGGTTTAGATACCAATACATTAGATATTTTGCAAACTACATTCTCCTAGCTTAATAATTCGAACCCCACCCTTGCTGGTGATTGCTGGCTCTGCATGACAACAGGGGCAATCATGCCTATGGCAGTTCCTATTAATTCTATCATGGACAATGATAATACATGCCAACCCGGATTTCCCTTTAAAGTACAGCCTATAGGCACTTTTACATTATTTCTTTTAGGCGCGATGCAGAATAATACCTATGATATTGATGTTCGACTTACTTCCTTTGGAAATTGCTCAACAGTATAAAATTATTCCTCACCCACCCCATCTCTTTGTCCCTCCAATGGCACAGTTTTTATGTGTGGAGGAAACTCGGCCTTCCCACGCTTCCAGCGAATTGGACCATTGGTTGTGTTCTTGCTTTATTACTCCCTGATATAACTATTGTCCCAGGAGATGAACCTCTACCAATTACTAGCCTAGACACTTTAGTCAAAAGACATAGGTGGGCAATACAGGCTTTACCACTCATTGCCAGCCTTGGAATAACAGCTGCTGTGGGCACAGGTACAGTGGCTTAGGCACGGCTATTCACTCTTACCATCGCCTGTCTCAACAACTTATAAATTATGGACAAACTTTATCAGGAACCATTAAAGATTTGCAGGACCAAATAAATTCCCTGGCAGAAGTGTTCCTTCAAAACAGACGAGGCTTAGATTTGCTGACAGCTAACCAGGGAGGTATTTGCTTAGCCTTAGGGGAACGATGCTGCTTTTATGCAAATAAATCAGGCATAGTACGCATTAAAATTAAGCAGCTTCAAGAAGATCCAGAAAAGAGACAAAGGGAACTATTTGAAAATCCCCTCTGGATTGGGCATAATGGATTTCTACCCTACCTTCTTCCCCTATTAGTCCCTTTGTTGGGTTTACTTTTAATGGTGTCCATAGGCCCCTGCATTATAAAGAGGCTGGTACAATTTATTAAAGAACAGATTAATATTTTGGTTTCTAAGCCCATACAGGTCCACTATCATGGTCTGGAGATGGAAGACAGCACTGCCAACATTTAAAAGAATGTTCAACCCTTCTCACAGGCTTATTAAGTTTACATCCCGACAGATCTCTCTTTCTTACAGAAAACTATAAGTAACAGCTCTGAGCAACCATCTTCTACCCTTGCAATAAGGGTTCGTACTCCATGGGCCCCTCCGCTTGGGGGAGGACACACCCTTGGAATGAGCACGTTAGGCCATAATAACGGAGGGTCCAGGAAGGACTGCAGGAGGATGGATCCACGGATCCCCAAACACAAGACCTCTGAATGACACGCTCTGGTGCATGGCGGTTGGCATGCTATCCCCTCAAAGACGTCTCCTCCAAAAACATGCCAAAGCCAACACGAAATCTCCTAGGAAAGATGCTCGCTCAAATCAGGAGATATTCTAAGGCATCCTAGAGAAACAGAGCCACTATCACCCCCTAAATCCATGGCCTGTAAGGTATGGTCGAATATTTTATATAACAAAAGGGGAGATGTCAGGGGCTAGAAGGAAGTTCTCCTTCAAAAAATAGACTGACACAAGAAACAGCCCCCTGGGACACAACCTGCCTGGGAGACATCCCACAGCCATCTATCTCCTTTTGACATCCGGCTACCATCTGTCTACCTGAAACATCCTGAGGTTATCTCACCCTGTGAAGACATCCAGCAACTGCCGATAAGAGAGCTTTCCCATCCGCAGCATATAAATACCCTCTGAGAATAATAAAAGTTTGCAGCATGATCAGAACTCCTGTCTTGCTGTCATCTCTCGTGTCTCTTGTCCCTTCATTCCTCCCCAACTAGGATCGACACCCAAGTTGATGTGTCCTGCCAGCCGGGCCATCTGACACTAACCCATACCCTCCTAGACTCTGATGACAAATCCTAATATGATGGAGAAAAATAACCCAAACAGAATAGAAATACAAGCAGTTCAGAGGAGGTATGGTGTATAGTTGCACTTGCCTTTTGCATGATATAGGGTAGGTGTTATAAATCTAGTTAATTTTTAATTGAAATAGTTCTCCATGTGTTTTTAAAGTTAACAAATATGTGAATTCCTGTCTCCCTTTCTCTGTAGCCGATTCAGCACATGTATTTTTATATGCACATATAGAATCCTACCTGGTATCAGATGTACATTCTTGTGAGGTGGCTGATTTGGAAGATACAAATTGTGAGAAGAGATCACTCCTCCTAAACGCTGTTGGAACAGAAAATTCAACCTATGGGTGAGCCTCCTAGTAGAACAACATTATACATAAATCCATGTTCAGTAAATTAAATATTTTTGCATCTGTGGATGATATATACTTCATGATGAATTTCGATTGGCATATATATTGCTACATTTTATTGTCTGGGTGTGTGTGTTGTGTGTGTGTGTGTGGGGGGGGTGTGTATATATATATATATATATATATATATATATATATATATATACACTCTCCAAATATTTCAAAATATGAAATATATGTGTCTTACATATACTACCTAAATTCATTCATGTTCATGTATGTGGATTTATAATCAACTTTTCACATTATTATTCTCAGAAATATTCATCCACCTGAATTACATATTTGTTTTCTAGTACTGAAAACTAACTTCAGTGAGTGGTGCATACAATCCTAATATTTCTACAGTAACTGACCCAGTTTAACATCAATGCAACTAGATTCCTCTTGGATATGATGTCTATGTTGAAGTTCATTTTATTCAACACTGGTACATTACTATTTGTTCAGTTTATACACATCATAGGATATATATTTCATCAACAACTTCAATAATTTATAGGATTTTGATTCACTTTCAATCATTTCCTGATTCAGAACACATGTATTCCTCCACGTTACTTGATTGTTTTTTCATGAGACTTCTTTCCAAACGCCTTTATTTTCGATTTCCATAATCATTTTGAAGAAAAACTGACACACTCTTCATGATAAACCATAACCCTAATATTACCATTAGATGTATTTCTGGTTGGAATGAATGATTGCATATAAATATACGATTTTCTGTTTATTTTCAGATATCAATTCAATCGAATATTAAAAGTTGGAACAAGTTATAACATTTAATCACAGTATCGTCTATTCATAAATTATCTCTATGTTCATAGACACAGAGTAAATCTATTTGTAACCCCAATACTAATTTTTTCATCTTCAAAATGTTGCTCCCAGAAATGGTGGAAGAAATACTCATGTCACCTAATCTACATATACATTTTATCACAGTAATATTCTGGACACAAAAAGAAGAGGTCACACTTATGATTGTATCAAAGCCTAAATGAAAAGTGAGCATAGATTACTGAAAAAATTCATGTCCAGTGTGCCTAATGCTCTCAAATGTCAATCCTATTGGTGACTACATATTTGTTTCTTCTTAAGACTATATTTTGAACCTCAACCCTGTTGCAAATGTCTAATCCTATCACTCAATTTATACTTTGCCTGATTTGCTAATGTCTCTATTGATGTCTGCTTACCTAAATATTTTCCCCAGTTCACCATTGTGACTGACCCTTCACTTGTGCTGACATTTACATTCACTCTCTACCTGATACACTATTGTTAAGAACTTTTGGTCCAAATTCTGTACTCAGTCTTCTTCTGAAACTTATCGAATATCTTCCTAATCCTACCGACTATCCCTGTTCTAGTGGATGTTCACTTCTACATTCAATCATCCAAGGTACAAGGTCCTATGCCATTGATTATCGTTTTATCTGAAACACCTGTGCAGAACGTATATCAAAGCTAAGTATCCCAATCAATAGCGCAATGCCCTTCAGGGCTTCAAATCTTACCTAGATTTTTGTTTTCATACTTATATTTCACCTATATATTCTTATAAATATCACAGGTTCCCAATACCATTATTCATCAATTAGAATAATTCCTAACCCAAATCAAACCTGTTATTAACCCTAACCATACACTGTTCCCTCAATCTAACTTTACAGAAGAGGAGGGACCAAGTTGGTCTTACAATACAGGAATGTAGAAAATCTTCCACCTGTTGTAAAACTCAAAGGTCCATGAAGAAGTGATCCCTGGAGAGCATGTAGGCAGCCATGAAGGACCTGAGAGAGCAAACGTCATTTTCCATTGCAAACAACCTGGTCAGGATGAAGGGTTGTGTCTGAATCAGCCTCTCTGTTCATAATGTAGAGAAGATGGACAAAAACAGTCCTGTTTGGAGAGCTGTTCCTGGGTGCCTATGGTTCATATACCATTCTAACTTGTGAAAGTGTCACAGGAAGTAGGAGAAGCCTCGATCTCATGGGACCCTTGGAAGCAACTGTTAGGACAAAGTGGTTGCCAAAGCAGTGACCTCATTCAGTTCCTGAAGGAAGTGACCTCACCTCACTTCCTTGGTCATGGAACTCTCGGTACTTGGGATCCAGGAAGCAAGGTACCAAGAGCCTGTCCCAGTCCCAGTCCCAGTGGGCTCACTTGTTTGGATTTACCAAGGACAGAGTCAGTCTTTCATGGTACCTACAGATATGAGGATGGCCAACTGCCAGGAAAACTCAGAAGAGGGGCCATTTCTGAGAAAGCAGATAGTGGCTCACCGCTGGCTCCTGACAAGTTCACAGAGTTGGTGATTTCCGGGGATCATAAGTTGGCCCACCAGTCAGAAGACACTCTGGATAGTCACAGACATACTTTGTAGAAGGTGGTGCCTCTGTGGTTGTCAGTGTGGGTTTGTCGTTTTGTCTCATGTTCTGAGAATAGGTAGAAAAGGCGGTTTGTTTGATTTGGAGTGAACTGTTTATAGTAAGTCGTTTGGCAAGCAAGAGTTCCTATGTCTGTGTATCCCACTGTGTCCATGGTTTTAGACATTAGAAAACAGAATGCATCAATTGTTGTGTCCTGTCTAGTAGAAAGCTTCCCAGCATTCATCCTGCTGAATTTATGAATAGATTTCAGCTTGCCTTATGAATGAGCAACATGTGGTATCTTCCAAAATTCCTGCATTCTTCATGAATTCTGGCTACTCTCCAGAATAGGCTCATGGTTTTGTGTCCAAGATATGTAGCAGTTCCAAGCCCTGTGACATCGCCATGTACTGGATAGCTGAAGGGAATGTCGAGCATCTCAAAAAACTCAGATATAAGTGTGACCATGATAGTCTAAGTGGAGAAACCCTGCTTTGGGCCTTTTGCTTACCTATTGTTCTGTTGCCCTGAATTTCAGGAAGGTCTTTGCCTCAAGACATTCGTTTGTGAAGCCTGAAGAAAACAGGTTCAAATGGAAATGAATGGACATCACCTGTGGATCTTTGCTTAATTCCTTTGGAAATTGAAGTGTCTGAATCAGCCTCTTGGCCCTGTGTGAGGCCGTGGCTTAGATTCTCAACCCGTGAAGAATCTAAAGAAACATCACATGTGTGCATCCAAAACAAAAATGGCCAAAAGTGCAGTTATTGTGGATGAAGTCTCTCCCCATTCTCTGTGAGGTTCCTGACCTCCATCAAGTTAGAATAGGGATCCTTTGGGCCAAATCATTTCTTCAAAGCCCTAAAGAGTCTTGCCCATAATTGCTTGAATTTTCCCGTGACTACAATTCACATAAAGAATCCAAAATGCACAGTCAATACGCCTCAAATTGGAGAAACAGAGAAGTATTAACAGCAGGCCTATATGAACACTCCTGGTTCACAGGAGTGGTGTCCAGGCCACCCTGAATTTAGGCAAATTAGGGGCAAGAGAGATTATTTAGGAGACTGTCTTGAGCTTCGCCCCTCGTGGAAAATTCCAGCGATAGGTTATGATGAGTGTCTATATAAAAGAACATGAGGGCCATGTGGGAGTGTTTTGGTTTTAATTGTGGTTGTTAGTGTGGTGGTTGGAAGAGATGACTGGGTCCACCTTGACATGAACTCTGGTGTTTTTCCCCTTAGAGACTGAGTTCTGGAACTGACCTCAGAAAAGTATTGCCATTAATTGTGTTGGGATTTTAGGAGGCCATGCATGAGAGTCGCCCTTGGAAACTGAGATCAAGGCCCAGGGTGGCTATCAACAGAGCACTGGGAATCACAGCCAAGATATCACATAATTTTCTTCTGAAAGACTTGGCAGCCATAGTTGAGAGTCAAAAGACACATGGACCTCACATTGTAGAACTCAATGGGCCTGGCTTCATTTGACCTTTTGGCCATTCTTTGGGAAGAATTACCTGTGAGATTTCTCCAGAGCTTTCATTGAAATGAGCTTCGTCAAGATTAATGGTTCTGGAATGAACTGAAACTCAGAGTGCCTCCAATGTCATTGTTGAAATATGGCTAGAAAAATACCATGAAATTTTTGAAATTTCCATGACCAGCTAGCACAGGAGAACCTTTGGATGTCCTGTTGCTGATCATGAGTATAACAGACAGTGCCTTGATTGACTGGTTTTAATAAAAATTGTGTAAAACAGAGATGCCAATAAGTTGGAGCCTAATGATTAGTGGGCCTAGAGCATTGGTAGGCAGTTGTGTGATAAAACATCTGTAGTGGGGCCATGTGGATCTGCCATTGGCTTCCAAATGGCTTGTGACTGACATGATGCAGCCAGCAGTCCCTTCTAAGTAAAGGCATGTTGTTATATGGAGAGGTTTCAGGGCAATGTTCAGAATCGATTTGCTATGGTCAATGGGGAAAGCTATGTGATATAGAAGCATGGTTGGTGCATTCTCCTGCAGAAATTGAAATACCACATGTGACAGAACTCCCTCCTGCACTGTGTCCCAGTTGAACTCCGTGTATTTCATGAAGCAAATACCAAACTCCCATTGTAGCAGCAAGAAACACCATGAAAATTGGAGGATGAACAAATGGCTTCACAGTACACACAGGGAGACACTTAGAACCCAGTGGCCACAGTTTACCTACAAAGATCAAATTCAGGACTGGTGTCTCATGTTAATTGGAAAATAAGAAACTATGTTTTACAGGTCACATAGGTGCAGACCCAGCTTTGATGATCTCAGTACAAAGGAAGCTAAAGCTCCTGATAACAACATATGTTTCAAGTGCCCAACCTCAGAGGCAATTTCTCAAGAAGTCTTTAGGCCAGCAGAGCTCCATGTTTATAGAGTGTTCACCCTGTCCCTTACTTTTGGAAACTCCTGTACCACCTTCAAGGTAGTGAACTCCTTAGCATATTCCATTCCAGATAAGTATTCACTGATTTTCTAATTCTTCTCCTCTAATTATGTCTTACTTGGGGCGAAGATAATGTCAAGCCATTGTTCTGGAGGAGTGGGAAGATTTTGTGTGGCACATATTTGCATACACATTGGATACATTTTCCAATTTTCCATTCGAAATACTGAATCCCTGACTCTAACCCCTACCATACTAGACTCTGACTACTAATCGTAATATGATAGAGAATAATAACCAAAACAGAATAGAAATACAAGCAGTTCAGAAGAGGCATGGTGTATAGTTGGAATTGCCTTTTGCATTATATAGGGTAGGAGTTATAAATCTAGTCATTTTTTTGTTGAAATAGTTCTCCGTGTGTTTTGAAAGTTAACAAATATGTGAATTCCTGTCTCCTTTTCTCTGTAGCCTATTCAGCACATGTAATTTTATATGCACATATAGAATTGTACCTGGTATCACACGTACATTTTTGTGAGGTGACTGACTTGGCAAATACAAATTGTGAGAAGAGATCACTCCTCCTAAATGCTGTTGGAACTGAAAATTCAACCTATGGGCAAGCCTCCTAGTTGAACAACATTATACATAAATCCATGTTCAGTATATGAATATTTTTGTGTCTGTGGATGATATGTATTTCATGATGAATTTCGATTGGCATATATATTGCTAGTTTTTAATGTCTGTGTGTGTGTGTGTGTATATATATATATATATATATATATATATATATATATATATACTCTCCAGATTTTTCAAAATATGAAATATTTGTGTCTTATTTTGCACTCCATAAATTCATTCATATTCATGTATGTGGATTTATAATCCACTTTTTAAAAAATTATTCTCAGAAATATTCATCCACCTGAAATACATATTTTTTCCTAGTACTGAAACAGTTTTCAGTAAATGGTGCATCCAAATCCTAATATTTCGGCATTGCAAGATGGCTGTGAAGACAGTGTATCACACCCAGTGTACCCTGCCACTGCGCAAGTGAATAACGAGTTAGAGGGATGAAAAACTATCTTGTTAGGATCTTACAGGAAAATGGGTGTTTACCGAAACCTAGAAGAATGATTTCCACCACCGAGGTCAGGTAATTGAGTCTCAAACACAAGCCACTTGTGCAACTGGAGATCCATTCTGATTGATCCGCGTGACCTGCCCTGTGTCTACAAATGGTGAGGCACCACGGAGAAGCGACCAGCAAGCAGGGAGAAACGTTGCTGGGGATTCTGTGGAATCATGCTGGCTGAGCATCCACTGAGCCCCCAGCTGAATTCGGGATTTCAGACAGGGAAGTTAGCAGTACATTTCTATGCCCCAAAGCGGAAACTCCACAAAGGAAACCAACAGCCACCATCTTGGAGAGCTGAAGTAACCACCACCACTCCCTGACAGATTGCAAGAATAAAACAGGTGTGTGTTTCTCAGCTCATCTCACATACAGAGGGGAATTCGCATAAAATATCTCCTAGGCTTTTGGGGGAGGGATAATCAGAGCAAGTCTGCATAAAGACTGGGGGAAAACTACAGGCACCTGACCTTCATCTCCCCTTCCCATCAGTGGCAAAAATGAAACTTGTCTAGCCAGTGCGGGGCGATGGGCAAGCGAAAAAAATTAAAACAATAGAGTTCCAGGTTTCCCAATAGACACCCTCCCCACCCAACAAACGGCAGACCCAGAGAACAGTTTGAGCTGCCGAGAAGCATCACTCAGGAGAAATCTGGTCTAGCAGGAGAAATCAGGACTAGCAGGATAAACCAAGGGACTAGAGGCCAGGCCCTCCTGACTGGTTGGCTGGAGAACGCCGGCCCACTGCCAGTGTGACTGGGCAACTGGATACCACCTTCCTGCTGGCGCCAGCCCACCTGCTGATGCTATGTCTTGACGGCTGGAGAATGCGCGCCTGCTGGCGACCGAACGCGCAACTGTGTGGCTAGAGATCACCCAACAGCCGAAGACAGACCACAAGCTGCCCGCACTACTGGGTGGCTGGAGACTGCCGGCCTGCCAGCGACCGGGAGCTGAAACGAACCAGAGACAATCCAGTCCACCCACCCAATTTGGACACTCCGGCAAGGAGCCTGGGGCCCACCACAGCAGAGAGATGACATCACCGGAGCTCGGCCGTCAGAATTCCTTAACAGCGGAATCCACTTAAGCAGGCATAGTCTACCAACACAAAGGAGAGAAAACAGAGACATATAAACCCATAACAAATCTATAGCAGAGAGCAGAAACACAGCAATCAAATAGAGCTGGAAAATGACGTGAACATCATAAAAAAACAAGGGAAAACAAGGTGTACAAACAATGAAGGACAACTTAATACTACAGGAAAACCTAGAAGCATCAGAAACAGGGATAGGGAAAAAACTTAAGTCATACCTAACTCAGATGGAAAGGAATAAGAGAGAAGACATGAGGCAGCAAGTCTAAGCAATAAAAGTATATTTTGAAAATGAATTAAACAAACAAATTCAAATGGCAAAGAACAAGCTTTACAAGGAGATAGAGATCTTTTAAAAAATCATACAGTAATTCTAGAAATGCAGGAAACTATAAACCAAATTAAAAACTCAAACAAGAATATTACAAATAGACTAGATCAAGTAGAAGTCAGAACATCAGATAATGAAGACAAAGTTTGTCAACTTGAAAAGAATATAGTCAACACAGAAAACATGCTTAAATCCCATGAGCAACTATTCAAGAGATATGGGATGTCATAAAAAAAAACAAAATTGGGAGTCATCGGGATAGAAGAAGGCATAGAAATTCAAACCGAATGAATGAACAACATATTAAATGAAATAATTCTAGAAAACTTCCCAGAGATGAAAGATGGAATGGATTGCCATATCCTGGAAGCCTACAGGACCTGAAACATTCAAAACCATAATAGACAAACTCCAAGACATATAATTATGAAGATAGCCAACATACAGAACAAGGAGAGAATATTATAAGCTACGAAAGAAAGTAGGCAGATAACATTCAGGGGTAAACCAATAAGGTTAACAATTGATTTTTCATCACAGACTTTGAAAGTGAGAAGATCTTTGAACAATGTATTTCAAACACTGAAAAATAATGGATTCCAAACAAGAATACTGTATCCAACAAAATTAAGCTTCAGATTTGACAATGAAATTAAGTCCTTCCTGATAAATAAAAGCTAAAAGAATTTGCAGACAGAACACCAGCACTGCAAAGCATTTTGAGCAAAATACTACAAGAAGAGGAATTGAAAAATAGTGCCCAAAACTAACAGCGGGAGGTATCTCAGTAAAGGGGTAAGAAAAAAACCAAAAAGTAAAAACTACCCAAATTAAAATAAATAAATAAATAAACATGACTGGAAGTACAAATCATATTTCAATTGTAACCTTAAATGTTAAAAATCTAAACTCACCAATCAAGAGACATAGGCTAGTAACCTGGATCAAAAAAATAAATCCAACAATATGCTGCCTTCGGGAGACTCATATGAAAGGTAAAGACATACACAGGCTGAAAGTGAAAGGTTGGGAAAAATCATACCACTCATATGGCCCTCGGAAGCAAGCAGGAGTGGCCATACTCATATCATATAAAATCAACTTCAAACCTACGTTAATCAAAAGGGATAAAGTAGGACACTATATATTGTTAAAAGGAACCATCCACCAACAAGACATAACAATTATCAATTGGTATGCACCAAACAATTGAGCTGCAACGCTCATAAAACAAACTCGCCTCAAGTTCAAGAGTCAAATAGACTACAACACAATAATTATGGGTGACTTCAACACACCGCTCTCGCCATTAGACAGATCCTCTATAAAAAACTGAATAAAGAAACTATAGAATTCAACAGCACAATCAATAACCTTGACGTAACCGACATATATAGAATACATCAACCATCATCAAGTAGATACACTTTATTCTCAGCAGCACATGGATCCTACTCCAAGTTAGACCATATATTATGCCATTGGTCAACTCTTAGTGAATATAAAGGCGTGGAGAAAATACCATGCACCATATCTGATCATAATGGAATGAAACTGGAAATCAATGATAAAAGAAGGAAGGAAAAATCCTACATCACATGGAAAATGAACAATATTCTACTGAATGATCAATGGGTTACAGAAGACACAAAGGAGGAGATAGAAATATTTTTAGAATCAAATGACAATACAGACACATCATACTGGAATCTATGGGACACAAAGAAGGCAGTTTTAAGAGGGAAATTCATTTCTTGGAGTTCTTTCCTCAAAAAAAGAATAAAACAACAAATAAATAAACTCACAGTACACATCAAAAACCTAGAAAAGGAAGAGCAAAACAACAGCAAATGTAGTAGAAGACAAGAAATAATTAAAATTAGAGCAGAAATCAACGAAATTGAAACAAAAAAAAAACATTGAAAAAATTGATAAAACTAAAAGTTGGTTCTTTGAAAAAATAAATAAGATTTACAGGCCCTTAGCCATGCTAAGGATGAGAAGAAGAGAGACAACTGAAATTACTAACATACGGAATGAAAAAGACAATATCACAACAGACAGTACACAAATACAGAAGATAATTAGAAAGTATTTTGAAACCCTATATTCCAATAAAATAGAAGATAGTTAAAATATCGATAAATTTCTTATGTCATACGATCTGCCCAGATTCAGTCAGGAAGAAACACACAATTTAAACAGACCAAAAACAAAGGAAGAAATAGAAGATGCCATCAAAATACTACTAACCAAAAAAGCCCTGGACCTGATGGGTATAGAGCAGAGTTCAAAAAAACCTTCAAAGAAGAATTAATACCAATACTTTTCAACTATATCAAGAAATAGAAAAATAAGGAGCTCTTCCAAATTCATTCTCGGAGTCCAAAATCACCCTGATCCCAAAACCAGACAAAGACACTTCAAAAAAGAAAACTACAACCAATATCTCTAATGAACTTGGATGCAAAAATTCTCAATGAAATCCGTGTGAATTGAATCCAAAAGCATATCAAAATAGTTGTGCACCATGATCAAGTTGGATTCTTCCCTGGAATGCAAGGCTGGTTCAATATACGGAAATCAATAAATGCTATTCACCACATCAATAGACTTAAGGACAAGAACCATATGATCATCTCGATAGATGTAGTAAAAACATTCGACACAGTTCAGCATCCCTTTATGTTCAAAACACTAGAAAAACTAGAAATAACAGGAACTTACCTCAACATTGTAAAAGCTATATATGCTAAACCTCAGGCTAGGATCATCCTAAATGGAGAAAACTGAAGGCATTCCCTCTGAAATCTGGAACAAGACAGGGATGCCCTCTATCACCACTTCTATTCAATTTAGTTCTTGAAATACTAGCCAGAGAACTTAGACAGACAAAAGAAATTAAAGGCATAAAAATAGGAAAAGAAGAACTTGAATTATCGCTATTTGTGGATGACATGGTAATATATTTAACAGACCCAAAAGGGTCTACAAAGAAACTGCTAGAGTTAATAAATGAAGGATATAAAACCAACACGCATAAATCAAAGGCATTCCTGTATATCAGAAACAAAACTTCTGAAATGGAAATGAGGAAAACCACTCCATTCACAATATCCTCAAAGAAAATAAGATACTTGGAAATCAACCTAACAAAAGAGGTGAAAACCACAGAACCCTAAAGAGAGAGATAGAAAAAGATCTTAGAAGATGGAAAAATGTACCCTGTTCATGGATAGGCAGAACTAAATTCATCAAAATGGCGAAATTACCCAAAGTTCTATACAGGTTTAACGCAATGCCAATCAAAATCCCAATGGCATTTCTTGTAGAAATGATAAAGCAATCATGAAATTCATATAGAAAAACAAAAGACACAGAATAGCAAAAGAAATTCTAAGCAGGAAGTGTGAATCGGGAGGTATAGCGATACCAGAGTTCAAACTTTACTACAAAGCAATAATAACAAAAACAGTGTGGTACTGGTACGAAAACAGGAAGGTGGACCAATGGTATAGAATGGAGGACAGAGAAACCAATCCACAAAATTACAACTTTCTTATATTTGATAAAGTGGCTATAAACATGCAATGGATGAAGGATAGCATCTTCAACAAATGGTGCAGGGAAAATTAGAAATCCATATGCAACAAAATGAAACTGAATCCCGTTCTCTCACCATGCACAAAAGTTAAATCAAAATAGATCAAGGAGCTAGATATCAAATCAGAACACTGCGTCTCATAGAAGAAAAAGTTGGCTACGATCTATATACTGTGGGGTCAGGCTCCAAATTCTTTAATAAGACATCAATAGCCCAAGAGTTAATAACAAGAAAAAAACAAATGGGACTTACTTAAACTAAAAAGTTTTTTTCTCAAGAAGAGAAACAATAAGAGAGGTAAATAGACAGCCTACATCCTGGGAACAAATTTTTACCCTTCACACTTCAGATAGAGCCCTAATATGCAGAATATACAAAGAACTCAAAATATTAAACAATAAGATAACAAATAACCCAATCAACAAATGGGCCGAGGACCTAATCAGACACTTCACAGAGGAGGACATACAATCAATCAACAAGTACATGAAAAAATGCTCACCATCTGTAGCAGTCTGAGAAATGCAAATCAAAACCACCTTAAGATACCATCTTACTCCAGTAAGATGAGCAGCCATTATGAAGTCAAACAACAATAAGTGTTGGCGAGGATGTGGGGAAAAGTGTACACTTGTACACTGCTGGTGGGACTACAAATTGGTGAGGCCAATTTTGAAAGAAGTATGGATATTCCTGGGAAAGCTGGAAATGGATCCACCATTTGACCCAGCTATCACCCTTCTTGGACTGTTCCCTGAGGATCTTAAAAGAGCGTACTATAGGGATACTGCCACATCAATGATCATAGCGGCACAATTCACAATAGCTAGACTGTGGAACCAACTTAGATGCCCTTCAATAGATTAATGGATAAAAAAAATGTGGCATCTATACACAATGGAGTATTACACAGCACAAAAATGACAAAATCATAGAATTTGCAGGGAAATGGATGGCATTAGAGCATATTATGTTAAGCGAAGCTAACCAGTCCTTAAAAAACAAATGTCAAATGTCTTCTCTGATACAAAGAGAGCAAATAAGAGCAGAACAGGGAGGAAGAGCATGAGGAAAATATTAACATTAAACAAAGACGAATGGGGGGAGAGAAAGGGAGAGAGAAGGGAAAGCTTATGAAAATTGTAGGAGACCCTCAATGTTACACAAAATCGCATATAAAATGTTGTGAGGGGAAGTGGGGGGGAAACAATGGAGAGAATTGAACAATAGCAGATGAGGTAGAGAGGGAAGATGGGAGGGGAGGAGAGGGTGGATAGTAGGGGATAGGAAAGGTAGCAGAATACAACAGTCACTAATATGCCATTATGTAAAAGTGTGAATGTGTAACCGATGTGATTCTACAATTCGTATTTGGGGAAAAAATGGGAGTTCATAACCCAATTGAGTCAAATGTATGAAAGATGATATATCTTGAGCTTTGTAATGTTTTGAACCACCAATAAAAATAAATAAATAAATAAAGGTTTAAAATTTAGTGGGAAGAAATCAGCTAAAAATGGGTTCAGATGTATTCATTTTGCTATGCAGAAACTATGTTTTGTGTAGTTGTAAATATCACAAATTTATTTTACCAGAAAATGCACATAAATTGAGATGAAAGGATAATTCACCTATCTTCATGAAAAATTCATAGCATTTTCTACACTTTTCATACTTCATTTTTTTCGTGAATATTTTGACATGGACAAGGTCTAGTCTTAGGCTATTCTTCCAGAATACTACCTCATCTGACAAGTTCGTACAATGTGTTGGATTGTTCTTTTCATCTTTTATTTAATAGTTTCTAGCTGATAATGTGTATTTTTCTTATCTTTATTTGGACATTATCTTTGCATTTTATGTTTTACTGGGGAAGAGACTCATCAAAAGCTCTTTATTATATGTATCAACAATCAAACATTTAGAGCATGCAATTATTCTTAATTTTGCATGAAAATAAATTTGTACCATTTTTCTTATAAAGATGTAGTATTATTAATAATGTCCCTACTGTAATAAGTAATTACTTACAAGAAGAATTAAACAATTGACTTTATATCAATTATGAACATGAAAAGTACTAAAATAAGTATTTGGCAATTAATACACAATTGATAGAAATAGAAATCACAAGAACGCCATTTAAAATGTCAGTGCATATGGTCCTTAAATAATAGGTTGTTCAAATAAAATTTCTCTAATTCATAAGAGTTAATATGCCATATTACAGCTTAATGTGATATAAAACCTTAAATTATCAGTATTGATAAATAAGAATGATACCTTTTTACTTAAATATGTTTATTTGATTTTCACTGTAAGATGTTAATTATGGAAGAATTGAGAATTAAGAAAGACTTGGTCTATATTATTTCTAACAGGAGAATCAAAGTACTTTTAAATATATATGTATATATATATATATATATATATATATATATATATATATATATATATAATATATGTAATGCATATGCATGAATATAGATACATATGTGTAATAAATGTATTGTAATATATCTATCAGGTGATTATAATTTTTACATTTTCTCAAGAAAAACAATGACTATAAAAAACAGTCTTAAACTTAAATTTCATAGCATACTACTGTTTGTAATGACATGAGAGAAAAATAGATATGGAGGGGAAATGAAAAAGGAAGGGAGAGAAGGGGGAAAATGGGGAAGAAAGTGAGTAAAGAAGAGGGACATGAGTGTATGATGTTAAGATAAAAGTGGAGGGGCTGGGTTTGTGGCTCAGTGGTAACATGCTTTTCTAGCATGTGTAAGGCACATGGTTCTATTCTCAGCACCACATACAAATAAACAAAATGAAGGTCAATCAACAACTGAAAAAATAAAAAAGAAAAAAGAAGAAATATTACGAAAATTCCAAGCTTTGATGAATGTTAAATAAAAAAAATTATGTTACATAGCCTTATGTAATTTTAGACTATCCAAAATAGTCACTAAATGTTAGATTATTAGTGCTATAACTAAAAATCCATTGATCTTTCCTCTACATTCTGTGGCATGCTAGTGCTAAAATAAATTGTATTATTAATCCCCCCCAAAATCCTAATATTTCTACAGTAACTGACCCAGTTGAACATCAATGCAAGTAGACATGATGTGCATTTTGACGTTCATTTTTATTCAACACTGGTACATTACTATTTCTTCAGTTTATGCACATCATAGCATATATGTCTCATCAAAATTTCGCAAATTTATAGGCATTTGTTTCACTTTCAATCACTTCCTGCTTGAGAACACATGTATTCCTCCATGTTTCTTGACTGCTCTTTTCATGAGACTTCTTTCCAAACACATTATTTTCGATTTCCATTATCACATTTGAAGCAAAACTCACAAACCCGTCACAATAAACCATAACACTAATATTACCATTAGATGTGTAACTGGTTGGAATGAATGGTTCTATATCAATATAAGATTTCTTACTTAGTTTCAGATATCAATTCAATCCATTATTTAAAGTGGAACCAGTTATATTATTTATTCACAGTACAGTCTATTCACGAATTATCTCTATATTCATAGACACAGGGTACACCTCTTTGTACCCCCAATACTAATTTATACGTCCTCAAAATATAGCTCCCAGAAATGGTGGAAGAAATACTCATGTCACCTGATCTACATATACATTTTATCATAGTAATATTCTGGACACAAAAAGCAAAGGTCACACTTATGATTGTACAAAACCTAAATGGAAAGTGAACATGGATTACTAAAAACATCCATGTCCAGGTTGCCTAATGCTCTCAAATGAAAATCCTATTGGTGACTAGATATTTGTTTCTTCCAAAGATTATATATTCAAACTCAACCATGTTGAAAATGTCTAATCCTGTCACTCACTTTATACTTTGCCTGATTTTGTAATGTCTCTATTGATATCTGCTTTCCTACATATTTTCCCCAGTTAATCATTGTGACTTCCTCGTCACATGTGCTGATATTTACATTCACTCTCTTAGCAATACCCTACTTCTAAAGAACTTTTGTTCCAAATCCTACACTCATTCTTCTTCCTAAATTTACCGAATATCTTCCTAATCCTACCGACTATCACTTTTTGACTGGATGTTCTCTTCTACATTCAATCATCCAAGGTGAAAGGTCCTATGCCATTGTATATCGATTTATCTGAAACATCTGTGCAGAATGTAATTCAACGCTAAGTATCCCAATCAAGGGACAAATGACCTTCTGGGCTTCAAATCTTACTTAGATTTCTGTTTTCGTACATATATTTCACCTCTATATTCTTGTAAATATCACAGGTTCCCAATACCATTATTCATGCAGCAGAATGGTTCCTAACCCATATCGAACATGTTAATAACACTAATCATACACTGTTCCCTCAATCTAACTTTGCTGAAGAGCAGCGACAGTGTTGGTCTTACAATACAAGAATGTATGGGATCTTCCACCTGCTGAGAACATCAAAGGTACGTGCAGAAATGATCTCTGGAGAAGATGTAGGCAGCTATGAAGGACCTGAGAGAGCAAAAGACATCTCCATGGCAAACAACCTGGAAGGATGAAGGAATGTGTCTGAATCAGCCTCACTCTTCTTAATGTAGAGTAGACCAAACCAGGCCTGTGTGGAAAGCTCTTCCCAGGTGCGTATGGTCGATATACCATTCTAACATATGAAATTGTCACAGGAAGTAGGGGCAGCCTCCATCTCATGGAACCCTTGGAAGCAACTGTTAGGACAAAGTGGTAGCCAAGGCAGTGACCTCATTCAGTTCCTGAAAGAAGTGACCACACCTCACTTCCTTGGTGATGAAAGTCTCTGAACTTGGGATCCAGGAAGCCAGGCACCCAGAGCCATTACCAATCCCAGTCCCAGTGGTCTCACTTGTTTGAATTTACCAAAGACAGAGTCAGTCTTTCTTCTTACCTGTTAAGGTCTGTAAAAAAGTCAGATTGGCACCTGTTATTTTGCGGGAGAAATGTTAGAGTCTGTAAACAAGTCTGGATGGCGCCTGGCAAAACGCCAGAGGGAGTGGTTTGTGAAGTAACAAAAGCGAGCCATTAAGTGTGAAGATTCCTTATTGGTTGACTGCTGTATCTATTTTATGCTAATGAGATAGGCTGTGTAAAATGTATAAATATCACTCAGATCTTACAATAAACGGCTCTCATTCCTGCTGCATCAACATACACAAGTTATTCGTCACCCCCCAGGTTATTCTGCTGCAGCGGGACTGCGGCAGATGGTGGCCCGTTACGGGGAGCCCTGGGACACTCACGGGTAAGGGTTGAAAAAAGCTTTCTGTCCATAGATAGGACGGGAGCAATCTGCTCGTCCCTAGGCAGATAGGGCGATAGGAAAAATGACCATTTCGAGAAAATGGAGAAGATTGATGCAGTATGTTTGTGTCTTGTTTTGTCTTGAAATGTTGTATTGTCTTTGTGATGAAAATATGGAAGGGGTGAGAAGTAAATTGATAAGAGAAAAAGGCACCCCAGTGGAACCAAGAATAGTTAGGGCATGTGTTGATAAAAGCCCAGAAACTCCAATCAGAAAGAAAAAGAAAGTTCAGAAGAAGAAGGATTATCAGGAAAAAAGTTGCAGCAAAAGGCTATTACTGAATACTTTTCGATACTGGAGGGTGCGTGAAATGAAAAGGCGGCTGCCACCTGCCCAAGCCGATCATGGCGCAGTAAGAATTTTCCAAGAGGCAGTTGAGGGCTCTTCCCTGCCCCCCTGCCCGGGGGAGCGGATCACCACTGTGAGCCCAAATCTAGACCTGACCTGGAGGCACAGTCTCGCAGGCTTTTGCTCCCTGTGCCCGGAAGAAGTTTGAGCCCAGGACTCTCCCTGGGGCCATCTGGGGCTGCCCAGGATGCTACAGCTGGCAGAAGATGCCACTGGCATCCCTGAAGTTTGATCATTTCCAAGGCCAGTAACTACAATGGGTCTCCCACACCTGCAGGCTGATGTGTAATGAGTACTATTAAGGCTTATTTCAAATGTAAAAAACCTTGAGATAATGTACTAAAATTGTTCAGAAGGTTGTTTTCTTAGTGAAATGCTACAGGATTTTCTTTAGCCATCCGGAGTTCCTGCCGTCGTCCAAGTGCCGGTGAAAACAAAGGTGGAAGAATTTACAATGTTGCTGAGAACTGGAGGAAACTTTGGCTGAGAACCCGAGGAGACTTCGGAGCTATCGCTGTTTCTGCTACTACAACTTAAGGTAGCTGCCTGGAGAACTTACCTGGACTGTGATTTACCTGAACTCTGAGTTAATCTATTGAGACACTGCTTTATCTGGAATGAGACAACAGACTGTAATCTACAACAACTTGTAACTCGGTATCTTTGCTAACGGTGTCATTGCTGGTATAAGTTTTCTAAGGGCTTCTTGCATGGAGCCATCAATTGGATTGGTATTGTAACATTTTGTATCCTCCCTTTCTGTTTCTAGCAGGTTATTTATGGTGTTTCTGTAAAAAACACTATGGTCCTTATTTAAATTAAACAAAAGGGGGAAATGTTAACGTCTGTAAACAAGTCAGATTGGCACCTGTTATTTTGCCAGAGAAATGTTAGAGCCTGTAAAGAAGTCTGGATGGCGCCTGGCAAAATGCCAGAGGGAGGGTTTGTGAAGTAACAAAAGCGAGCCATTAAGTGTGGAGATTCCTTATTGTTTGACTGCTGTATCTATTTCATGCTAATTAGATAGGCTGTGTAAAATGTATAAATACCGCTCTTATTCAACAATAAACGGCTTCCAGTCCTGCTGCATCAGTCTACACAAGTTGTTCGTCACCCCCCCGGTTATTTTGCCCAGCCAGCCGGGCTACGACACTTACCTACTGATGTGAGGATGGCCAAATGCCAGGGAAGCTCTGAAGATGGTTCTTTCCTGATAAAGCAGGTATTGGCTCACCGCTGACTCCTGACTACTTCAAGAGTTGGCAAAGGAAAGCAGATTTGAGACAGAAAAAGCAATTTTGGGGAACATAGTATGGCCCACCAGTCAGAGGACACTCTGGATAGTCACAGACCAACTTGGAGGAAAGAGTTGCCTTTGTGGGTGTGGTTGTGGGTTTGTGTATCCCACTGTGTCTGTGGTTATAGACATTAGAAAAGAGAATGCATCAATGGATGTGTTCTGTCTAGTAGAAAGCTTCTCAGCATTCATCCTGCCAAATTTATGAATGGACTACAACTTTCCTTATGAATGGGCAATACCTGCTATCTTCCTAAGTTCCTGTTTTCTTCCTGAATTCTGGCCACTCTCAAGAATAGGCTCATGGTTTTGTGTAAAAGATATGTACCACCTCCAAACTCTGTAACATGGCCTTGTACTGGATAGATGAAGGGAATGGAGAGGAACTCAGTAAACTCAGTTATCAGTGTGACCAGTAAAGTGTCAGTGGAGAAACACTGATTTGGGCCTTTTGTTTACCTATTGTTCCGTTGCCCTGAATGTCTGGAAGGTCTTTGCCTCAGTCCACCCCTTTGTGAAGCCTGAAGAAAACAGTTTTCTAATGGAAAATAATGAGCATCACCTGTGGCTCTTTGCTTAATTGCCATGGAAAGGGATGTGTCTGAATCAGCCTCTTGGCCCTGTGTGAGGCTGTGACATAGATTCTCACCACCTGATGAATCTAAGGAAAGATCTCATGTGTGCATCCAAAACCAAAATGGAAAAAGAGCAGTCTTGTGGATGAAGTCTCTCGCCTTCCTCTGTAAGGTTTCTGATTTCCATCAAGTGAAAATAGGTATCCTTTGGTTCAAAAAGTTTTTCAAAGCCCTGCAGAGGCAAGCCCATAGGTGCTTGGATTTTCTCATGACTCCAATTCACATAAAGAATCTAAACCCCACAGACATTAGGCTCAAATTGGAGAAGCAGCGCAGTATTATTGGCAGGCCTATTTGATCACTCCTTGTTCACAGATAGGTTGTCAAGCCACCCTGACTTTAGACAAATGAGGGTAGGGAGCATATTTTGGATACTGTCTTCAGCTGCGCCCCTCATGGAAACTTCCAGCCAGAGGTAATGATGAGTGTCTATGTGGAAGTAGTTGAGAGCCATGTGGGAGTATTTTGGTTTTAATTGTGGTCATTTGTTTGGCTGATGGAAGAGATGACTGGGTCCACCTTGGCTTGAACTCTGGTGTGAGTCTTCTTAGAGACTGAGTTTGGAAATTACTGCAGAGATGTATTGCCATGAATTGTGTTGGGATTTTTGGAGGCCACACATGGTAGTGGCCTTTGGAAACTGAGATCTAGGTCCAGGGGGCTTCCCACAGAGCACTGGGAATCTGAGCCAGAATATCACATGATTTTATTCTTTAAGACTTGACAGCCATAGTTGAGAGTAAAAACACACATGGACCTCACATTGTAGACCTCAATGGGCCTGGCTTCATTTGATCTTTTGGCCACTCTTTGGGAAGTCTTGCCTGTGAGAGTTCTCCAGATGTTTCATTGAAATGGGCTTTCTCACCATTTGATGTTTCCAGAATGAATTAAATCCCACAGTGCCTCCAACCTCATCCTTGAAAAATGGCTAGATAAACATCATAAAAATTTGAAATTCCCGTCACCAGGTGACACTGGATACACTTTGGATTTCCTGTTGCTGATCATGAGTGTACAAGACAGTGCCTTGATTGACTGGGTTTCATGAAAATGGTGTAGAACAGTGATGCAAATTAGTTAAAGTCTGCTGAGTAGTGGGCCTAGAGGAGTGTTTTGCAGGTCTGTGATAAATCTTCTCTGTTGGGATTATGTGGATCTGCCAAAAGGCTTGTAACTGACATGGTGCAGCCAGCAGACCCTTGTATGTAAAGGCATCTTGTTGAATGGAGAGGTTTCAGGTCAATGTTCAGAATCAGGTTGCTATGGTCAAGGGGGCAACCTATGTGGGATAGAAGCCTGGTTGGTGCATTCTCCTGCAGACCCTGACGCACAACACGTGACATATCTCCCTCCAGCACTGTGACCCAGTTGAATTTCTTGTATTTCCTGAAGCCAATACCAAACTCCCAGTGCAGCAGCGAGAACACCATGAAAAGTGGAGGATGACCAAATGGCTTCACAGTCCACACGGGGCCACACTTAGCCTTCAGTGGCAAGAGTTTACTTACAAAGAGAGAATTCAGCCTTGCTGCCTCACTTTCTTTGGAAAATAAGAAACCATGTTCTGCAGGTCACATAGATGGAGACCCAGCTTTGGTGGTCTCACTAGAAAGGAAGCCATAGGTCCTGACAACAACATATACTTCAAGTGGCCAACCTCAGAGGCAGGTTCTCCAGAAGTCTTTAGGCTGGCACATCTCCATATTTGTGCAATATTTACCCTGTCCCTTACTTTTGGAAACTCCTCTACCACCTCCAAGATTGTGAACTCGTAATCATGTTCCATTCCTGATATGTATTCACAGATTTTCTAACTCTTCTTCTTTTATTTTGTCTTACTTGGGGAAAAGATAGTGTCAAGGTATTGTTGTGAATGAGAGTAGGAAGATGTTGTGTAGCACATATTTGCATACACATTTGATTCATTTTCCTATTTTACATTCAAAATACTGAATCCCTGACACTAACCCATACCCTACTAGACTCTGACCACTAATCCTAATATGGTGGAGAGAAATAATGCAAACAGAATTGAAATACAAACAGTTCAGAGGAGGCATGGTGTATAGTTGGATTTGCCTTTTGCATGATAAAGTGTAGGTGTTATAAATCTAGTCAATTTTTAATTAAAATAGTTCACCATGGGTTTTTGTAGTAAACAAATACGTGAATTCCTGTCTCCCTTTCTCTGTAGCCTATTCAGCACATGTATTTTTATATGCACATATAGAATCCTACCTGGTATCACACGTATATTTTTGTGACGTGGCTGACTTGGAGATACAAATTGTGAGAAAAGATCACTCCTCCTAAACGCTGTTGGAACTGAAAATTCAACCTATATGTGAGCTTCCTAGGAGAACAACATTGTACATAAATCCATGCTCAGTACAATAAATAATTTTGCATCTGTGGATGTTATATATTTCATGATGAATATTGATTGGCTTATATATTGGTACTTTTTAATATCTCTGTGTGTGTTTTGGGTATATATATATATATATATATATATATATATACACTCTCAAGATTTTTCAAAATATGAAATATATGTGTCTTATATACACTACCGAAATTCATTCATGTTCATGTATGTGGATTTATAATAAAAATTTCACAAGATTATTCTCAGAAATATTCATTCACCTGAACTGCATATTTGTTTCCTAGTACTTAAAACTAACTTCAGTGAATGGTGCATACAAATCCTAATATTTCTACAGTAATTGACCCAGTTTAACATCAATGCAATTAGATTCCTATGGGACATAGTGTGTATTTTGATGTTCATTTTTATTCAACACTGGTTCGTTAATATTTCTTCAGTTTATGCACATCATAGGATATATATTTCATCCACAAATTCACAAATTTATAGGCATTTGTTTCACTTTCAATCACTTCCTGCTTCAGAACACATGTATTCCTCCAGGTTTCTTGACTGGTCTTTTAATGAGACTTCTTTCCAAACACATTATTTTCGATTTCCATAATCACGTTTGAAGCAAATCTCACACAGTCTTTATAATAAAACATAACGTAATTATACAATTAGATGTGTAACTGGTTGGAATGAATGATTGTATATCAATATAAGTTTTTGTGTATATTTTCACATATCAATTCAATCCATTATTTAAAGTGGAAACAGTTATATTATTTATTCACAGTATTGTCAATTCATGCATTAATTCTATATTCATAGACACAGGGTACAAATCTTTGTACCGCCAATAATAATTTATACATCTTCAAAATATTGCTCCCAGAAATGGTATAAGAAATACTTATGTCACCCGATCTACATATACATTTTATCATAGTAATATTCGAGACACAAAATGGAAAGGTCAAACTTATGATTGTACCAAAGCCTAAATTGAAAGTGAGCATGGATTACTAAAAACATCCATGTTGCCTAATGTTCTCAAATGTCAATCCTATTTGTGACAACATATTTTTTTCTTCCTAAGATTATATATTCAAACTCAACCCTGTTGAAAATATCTAATCCTATCACTCACTTTATACTTTTCCTGATTTCTTAATGTCTCTATTGATATCGGCCTTCCGACATATTTTCCCCAGTTCATCATTGTGACTGACTCTTCACATGTGCTCACATTTAAATTCACTCTGTATCCGAAACCCTATTGCTAGAGAACTTTTTGTCCAAAACATATACTCACTCTTCTTTCTGAAACTGAATATCTTTCTAATAATTCCAACTATCCTTTTTTGACTAGAAGTTCTCTTAAACATTCCATCATCCAACGTACAAGGTCCTATGCCATTGTACATCGATTTATCTGAGACATCTCTGCAGAAAATAATTCAAATCTACGTATCCCAATCAAGGGCCCAATGCACTTCTGGGCTTCAAATCTTACCTACATTTCTGTTTTCATACTAATATTTCACGTATATTTTCTTGTAAATATTGCAGGTTCCCAAACATTCCTGCAGAATGATTCCTAACTCATATCGAACATGTTATTAATCCTAACCATACACTGTTCCCTCAATCTAACTTTACAGAAGATTAGGGACAAAGTTGGTCTTTCAATACAGGAATGTAGCAGATCTTCCACCTGCTAAGATCCTCAAAGGTCCATACAGAAATGATCCCTGGAGAAGATGTAGGCAGCTATGAAGGACGTGAGAGAGAAAAAGTCATCTCCATGTAATGGCTCACCGCTGGCTCCTAATAACCTCACAGAGTTGGCCAAGGAGTCCAGATCTGAGACAGGACAGGCCATTTCTGGGAACATAGTATGGCCCACCAGTCAGAGGACACTCCGGATAGTCACAGACCTACTTGGGGGAAGGAGGTGCCTTTGTGGGTTGGGTGTGAGTTTGTGGTCTTTTCTCATTTTCTGAGAATAGGTAGAAAAGGCAGTTTGTTCATTTTGGAGTGGATAGTTTCTACAAAGTCGTTTGACAAAGAGTGTGTTTCTATGTCTGGGTATCCCAATGTGTTCGTGGATTAAGACATTAGAAAGAGCATGCATCAATGGATGTTTTCTGTCTAGTAGAAAGCTTCCCAGCATTCATCCTTCCCAATTTATAGATGGACTTGGCTTGCCTTCTGGATGGGCAACACCTACTGTCTTTCTAAGTTCCTGTTTTCTGCCTGAATTCTGGCCACTAACCATAATAGGCTCATGGTTATGTGTCCAAGATATGTACCACCTCCAAGCTCTGGGACATGGCCATGTACAGGATAGCTGAAGGGAATTGGAGCATCTCAGAAAACTCAGATATCAATGTGACCAGTAAAGTCTCTGTGGAGAAACCCTGCTTTGGGCCTTTTGCATACCTATTCTTCTGTTGCACTGAATAACAGGAAGGTCTTTGATTAGGCCACACATTTGTGAAGCCTGAAGAAAACAGTTTTCAAATGGAAATGAATGTGCATCACCTGGGGCTCTTTGCTTAATTGTTTGGAAAGGGATGTGTCTGAATTGGCCACTTGGCCCTGTGTGAGGCTGTGGCTTAGATACTTAGCACCTAATTGACCTAAAGAAACATCCCATGTGTGCACCCAAATCCAAAATGTCCAAAAAGCATTCATTGTGGACTACGCCTCTCGTCTTCCTCTGTAAGGTTCCTGATCTCCATCAAGTGAGAATAGGGATCCTTTGCATCAAATGAGTACTTCAAAGCCCTGCAGTGTCTAGCCCATTGGTGCTTGTGATTACGCATGACTCCAGTTCACATAAAGAATCTAAATCCCACAGTCAGTAAGCCTCAAATTGGAATTGTGGAGCAGTATTGAAGGCAGGGCTCTATGATCATTCCGTGTTCAAAGGAAGGGTGTCCAGGAAACCCTGACTTGTGACAAATGAGGTGCGAGGGTGCTTATTTTGAACACTGTGTTGGTCTGTGCCCCTCATGGAAACCTCCAGCCAGAGGTTATTATTAGTGTCTATATGGAAGAAGATGAGTGTCATGTGGGAGTCTTTTGTTTTTAATTGTGGTCATTTGTGTGGCGGTTGGAAGAGATATCTGGTTCCTCCTGGGCTTGAACTCTGGTGTGATTTCCCTTAGAGACTGAGTTATGGAACTGACCTCAAAGAAGTATTGCCATGTATTGTGATGGGATTTTAGGAGGCCACACATGAGAGTCGCCCTTGGAAACTGAGATCTATGCCCAGGGTGGCTTTCCACAGAGCACAAGTAATCTCAGCCAGGATATCACAAGATTTTATTATTAAAGACTTGGCAGCCATAGTTGAGAGTCAAAACACACATGGAGCTCACATTGTAGACCTCAATGAGCCTGGCTTCATCTGACCTTTTGGCCACACTTTGGGAAGCTTTGCCTGTGATAGTTCTCCATTTCTTTTGTTCAAATGAGTTTCCTCGCCATTTAATGGTTCCTGAATGATTGGAAACCCACAGTGCCTCCAACTTCATCCTTAAAAAATAGCTAGATAAATACCACCAAATTTTTGAAATTCCCTTGACCAGGTGGCACTGGAGAACCTTTGGATTCCTGTTGCTGATCATGAGTATACCAGACAGTGCCTTGATTGACTTGGTTTCATGAAAATGGTGTAGAACAGAGATGCCAGTAAGTTGGAGTCTGCTGAGTAGTTGGCCTAGAGCAGTGGTGGGGAGGTGTCTGATATAACATCTGTGGTGAGGCCATGTTTATCTGCCATTGGCTTCCAAATGGCTTGTGACTAACATTGTGCATCCAGCAGACCCTTGTATGTAAAAGCATCTTGTTATATGGAGAGGTTTCAGGGCAATGTTCAGAATCAGGTTGCTATGGTCAATGGGGCAAGCTCTGTGGGAAAGAAGCTTGCTTGGTGCATTCTCCTGCAGACCCTGACCCACCACATGTGACAGAATTCCCTCCAGCACTTTGTCCCAGTGGAACTCCTTGTATTCCAAGAAACAAATACCAAACTTCCAGTGAAGCAGCAAGAAACACCACAAAAAGTGGAGGATGAAAAAACGGCTTTACAGTAAACACGAGGAGACACTTAGCGCGCAGTGGCTACAGTTTACCTACAAAGAGAAAATTCAGCACTGCTGCCTCATGTTCATTGGGAAGTAAGAAACAATGTCCTCCAGCTCACATATATGCAGACCCAGTTATGATGGTCTAACTAGAACGGAAGCTAAATCTCCTGACAACAACATATATTTCAAGTGCCCAAACTCAGAGGCAGTTTCTCAAAAGTCTTTAGGCCAGCAGAGCTCCATGTTTGTGCAGTGTTTACCCTGTCCCTTACTTTTGGAAACTCCTATACCACCTCCAAGGATATGAACTCCTGAGCATATTCCATTCCAGATATGTATTCACAGATTTTTGTAACTCATCTCCTCTAATTGTGTCTTACTTTAAGCGAAGGTGATGTCAAGGCATTGTTCTGGATGAGAGTGGGAAGATTTTTTTGTAGCACATATTTGCATAAATATTGAATTTATTTTCTATTTTCAATTCGAAATACTGAATCCCTGAAACTAACCCATAACCTACTCTGACTACTAATCCTAATATAATGGAGTAAAAAAACCCACACAGAATAGAAATACAACCAGTTCAGAAGAGGCATGGTGTATAGTTGTACTTTCCTTTTGCATGATAAAGGGTTGGTGTTATAAATCTTGTCAATTTGTAGTTAAAATAGTCCTCTATGTGTTTTTAAAGTTAACAAATATGTGAATTCCTGTCTCCCTTTCTCTGTAGCCTATTCAGCACATGCATTTTCATATGCACATATAGAATACTACATGGTATCACACGTACATATTTGTGAGGTAACTGACTTTGCAAATACAAATTGTTAGAAGAAAACACTTCTTTTAAATGCTGTTGGAACTGAAAATTCAACCTATAGGTGAGCTTCCTAGTTGAACAACATAAATCCATATTTAGTAAAATCAATATTTTGGGATCTGTGGATGATATATATTTCATGGTGAATTTCGATTGGCATACATAATGCTACTTTGTAATGTCTGTATTTAGGTGTGTATGTGTGTGTGTGTGTGTGTGTGTGTGTGTGTGTATTATATATATATTATATATATATATTAATATATATATATATATATATATATATATATATATATTCACTCTGCTGATTATTCAAAATATAAAATATATGTGTCTTATTATACACTAACTAAATTCATTCATATTCATGTATTTGGATTTATAATCAACGTTTGAGAAGATTATTCTCAGAAATATTTATCCACCTGAAATACATGTTTGTTTCCTAGTACTGAAAACTAACTTCAGGGGATCATATTATGGTGGTGATGGGAGTTCATTACCCCCGTGTACCGCCTCACATTGCAGGAGAAGGACAAGTTAGAACAGCTAAAATCTATCTTGTTAGAAATTTCCAGGAAAATTGGTGTGCTCCAAAACCTACAGGAAGGATTTCCATTGCACAAGGACCAGCTACGGGGGCTCAAACGCCAGCGATTTGTCCTCACGGAGGGTCACGCTGCTTATTCAGCAAATCACCCCACAGCTAGTGTCTGCAATGTGCGCTGGGAAACGACGAGAGAGCAACGCAAAGATATAGCCCTGTGGATTATGCGGGCTCCTGCCAGCTGTGCAATCACTGTGCTCAGTGTTGAGTTGTGGGTTTGAAACGGGGGAAGGAAGCGGTCCAATTCGGTTTTCCACACTGGTGAGACCACAGAGGAAGATAGTGGTCACCATCTTGGAGAGCTGACGTCACCATCCCTGTTTTCGACTCATCACAGCTCATTCAGATACAGAATAGGTAATTTCAGGCTGCCATTCGCCTTCATCTTGCAGACAAATTACTCAGGGTCAGTGCTGAAGAACCCACGAAAATTGCTTCTTGGATCCTGCTCCTATCAGAACATACACCGAGCCCGGAGCGGCTGAATTCCGGGTCCCGGAACTGCTCTGGCCCAGGGCTAAAGAACCTGCAGAAACTGTTTCTTGGTCTGGGTCCTGCTGAATACTGTAAAGGTAAATGCCAACTGAGCCTTCATAGACAGTGGCAACAGGATTGAGACGGGGCTTGTGAGGGCCGGTCAGGACTCACTCGTTGCTTTGGTCACCCGGCAAAGGGAAAGAAATGCTGCCATTCACATGGGATACCAACATGGCAGAGATCTGATGTGATCACAAAGCGGTGGAGGAGATAACTTCATCTATACCAGCGGCGACAGAAATAGTTGGTCTCCTGGTAAAGAAAGTGAGTCACAAACATCCGAGTCTCTCTCATTTAGTCATCAAGCCAGAGGTGCAGAGCAGAGCTGCCGCCTGTGCCTGGAACAGGCCTAGCGACCCACCGGCATGGTAGTCACGTCACCCCAATTGGAGTAGGGGCAGAGCACACCCATGCCTGCAAGGTAGGCAGACGTACGACCGACCGGCAGAACAGGCCCAGGGGCCGGTCAGAATGGTAGACAGATCACCCCAATTGGAGGAGCATCACAGCCGCCAACCGCACCTGCAATGGAGACTTTTCCACTATACAAGAGCAATATAAATATATAGGGGGAAAATTTCAAAAACACAACAGTTTCACCAAGCAGAAAGAAACGCAAGCTGTATGAAAAGACAAGAAAAGAAAGGACCACAAGCAATGCAGGTCAACTCAACTTTAGAAGAGGTAATAGATGCAGCATATGGAATGTCAGATAAAGAATTCAGGATATACATGCTTCATGTGATCTGGAATCTCAAGGAAGACATTAGACAGCAAAAATCAGACAATGAAAGATCACTTCGACAATGAATTACATAAAAAAATCCAAGTAGCAAAGATCAACTATACAGTGAGATAGAGGTTATAAAAAACAAACAAACTGAAATCTTAGAAATGCAGGAAGTAATGAACCATCTTAAAAACTCAATTGAGAATACTACCATTAGAGCAGAATACTTAGAAGATAGAACATCAGACAATGAAGACAAAGTATTTCAACTCAAAAAGAACATATACAGCTCAGCAAGACTGTTAAGAAACCATTAGCAAAAGTGCAAGAAATATGGGATAACATAAAGAGACCAAACATAAGAGTCATTGGGATACAGGAAAGTATAGAGGTCCAAACCAAAGGAGTGAGCAATCTATTCAATGAAATAATAGGAGAAAAATTCCTAGACTTGAAGAATGAGACAAAATCCCAAATCCTAAAAGTCTACAGGACGCCGAACATGCAATATCATAAGAGATCCACACCTAGACACATGATAATGAAGATACCCAACATACAGAATAAGGAGAGAATTTTAAAAGCTACAAGAGAAAGGAAGCAGATTATAGTTTGTGGTAAACCAACCAGGATAACAGCTGATCTTTCAACACAGACTCTGAAAGCTAGAAGATCCTTTAATAACATATTTCAAACACTGAAAGAAAATGGGTTCCAACCAATAATAATGTATCCAGTGAAATTAAGCTTCAGACGGAAGATGAAATTAAAACCTTCCACAATAAACAAAAGTGAAAAGAATTTGCAGCTAGAAAACCATCTCTTCAAAACATCCTCGGCAAAACATTACAGGAACTGGAAATGGAAAATATCAATGAAAACCAACAGTGGAAGGTAGGACATTAAAGGGGGGGAAATAATCAAAGAGGAAAACAAACTATGTTTAGTAACATAAATAAACAAATATGGCTGGAAGAACAACCCATATCTAAATAATAACCAAAAATCTTAATGGCTTAAACTCACCAATTAAGAGACACAGGCTAGTAGAATGGATCACAAAACAAGAACCAACAAAATGCTGCCTACAGGAGACGCATTTTACAGGAAAAGACATACATAGACTCAAGGTGATACTTGGAAAAATCATATCACTCTTATGAACGTTGGAAACAAGCAGGAGTGTCCATACTCATATCAAATAAAATAGATTTCAAGCCAAAGTTAATCAAAAGGGATAAAGAAGGACACTACATACTACTCAAGAAAACCATACGCCAACAAGACGTAACAATCATAAATATATATGCCCCAAACAATGGTGCAGCTTTGTTCATCAAACAAACTCTTCTCAATTTCAAGAGTCTAATAGACCACAATACAGTAATCATGAGAGACATGAACACACCTCTCTCACCACTGGACAGATCTTCCAAACAAAAGTTGAATAAGAAAACTATAGAACTCAATAACACAATTAATAACCTAGACTTAATTGACATATATAGAATGTACAACCCATCATCAAGAAGTTACACTTTTTTCTCAGCAGAACATGGATCCTTCTCAAAAATACATCATATATTATGTCACAGGGCAACTCTTAGACAATAAAAAGGAGTAGAGATAATACCATGCATTTTATCTGATCATAATGGAATGAAACTAAAAATCAATGATATAAGAAGGAAGGAAAAATCATTCATCACTTGGAGAATGAACAATAGGTTTCTGAATGATCAATGGGTTATTGAAGACATCAAAGAGGAAATTAAAAAATTCTTAGAGGTAAATGAAAACACAGACACAATATATCGGAATCTATGAGACACATTGAAAGCAGTTCTAAGAGGAAAATTCATTGCTTGGAGTTCATTCCTTAGAAAAAGAAAAAACCAACAAATAAATGATCTCATACGTCATCTCAAAATCTTAGAAAAACAAGAGCAAACAACAGCAAAAGAAGTAGAAGGCAAGAAATAATTAAAATCAGAGCAGAAATTAATGAAATCAAAACAACAGAAACAATTGAAAAAATTGACAAAACAATACATTGGTTTTTTGAAAAAATAAATAAAATCGACAGACCCTTAGCCATGCTAACAAAGAGAAGAAGAGAGAGAACTCAAATTACAACCATATGAAATGAAAAAGGAAATATAACAAGAGACACTCAGAAATACAGAAGAAAATCAGAAATTATTTTGAATTAATATACTCCAATAAAATAGAATATAGTGAAGGCATTGATAAATTTCTTAAGTCATAAGATGTGCCCAGATTGAGTCAGGAGGATATAGACAACCTAAACAGTCTAATATCAATTGAGGAAATAGAAGAAACCATCAAAATACTACCAACTAAGAAAAGCCCAGGACCGGATGGGTATAGAGCATAGTTTTAAAAAACCTTTAAAGAAAAACAAAAACCAATACTTTTCAAGCTATTTCAGGAAAAATGCAAAAATCCTCAAAAAAATTCTGGCGAATCAGACACAAAATCATATATATATATATATATATATATATATATAAAATGTGCACCATGATCAAGTAGGATTCATTCCTGGGATGCAAGGCTGGTACAATATACAGAAATCAATAAATGTTATTCATCACATCAATAGACTTAAAAATAAGAACCATATGATCATCTCGAGAGATGCGGAAAAAGCATTCGACAAGGTACAGCATCACTTTACGTTCAAAACTCTAGAAAAACTAGGGATAACAGGATCATACCTCAACATTGTAAAAGCAATCTATGCTAAGCCTCAGGCTAGCATCATTCTGAATGGAGAACAATTGAAGTCATTCCCCCTAAAATCTGGAGGAAAACAATGATGCCCTCTCTCACCCCTTCTGTTCAACATAGTTCTCGAAACACTGGCCAGAGCAATTAGAAAGGATAAAGAAATTAAAGGCATAAAAATAGGAAGAGAAGAACTCAAATTATCGCTATTTGCAAAAGACATGATTCTATACCTAGCAGACCCAAAAGGGTCTACAAAGAAACTATTAGAGGTAATAAATGAATTCAGCAAAGTGGCAGGATATTAAATCACCACGCATAAATCAAAGGCATTTTTGTATATCAGCGACAAATCCTCTGAAATGGAAATGAGGACAATCACTCTATTCACAATATCCTCAAAAAAATAAATAAAATACTTGGGAGTCAACCTAACAAAAGAGGTGAAAGACTTATACAATGAAAACTACAGAACCCTAAAGAGAGAAATAGAAGAAAATCTTAGAAGATGGAAAAATATACCCTGTTCATGGATAAGCATAACTAACATCATCAAAATGACAATATTACCAAAAGTTCTCTATAGGTTTAATGCAATGCCAATTAAAATCCCAAGGTCATTTCTTGTAGAAATAGATAAAACAATTATGAAATTCATATGGAAAAATAAAAGACCCAGAATAGCAAAAACAGCTCTAAGCAGGAAGTGTGAATCAGGCAGTATACCGATACCAGACCTCAAACTATACTACAGATCAATAGTAACAAAAATAGCATGGTACTGGTGCCAAAACAGGTGGGTGGACCAGTGGTACAGAATAGAGGACACAGAAACCAATCCACAAAACTACAACTATCTTATATTTGATAAAGGGGCTAAAAGCATGCAGTGGAGGAAGGATAGCATCTTCAACAAATGGTGCTGGGAAAACTGGAATTCCATATGTAACAAAATGAAACTGAATCCCCTCCTCTCGCCATGAACAAGAGTTAACTCAAAATAGATCTAGGAGGTTGATATCAAATCAGAGACACTGCATCTGGTAGAAGAAAACTTTTGCCACAATCTACATACTGTGGGGTCGGGCTCCAAATTTCTCAATAGGACACCCATAGCACAAGAGTTAATCACTAGAATCAACAAATGGGACTTACGCAAACTAAATAGATTTTTCTCAGCAAAAGAAACAATAAGAGAGGTAAATAGGGAGCCTACATCCTTGGAACAAATCTTTACTCCTCACACTTCAGATAGAGCCCTAATATCAAGAGTATACAAAGAACTCAAAAAAATTAAACAATAAGAAAATGAATAACCCAATCAACAAATGGGCCAATGACCTGAACAGACACTTCTCAGAGGAGGACATACAATCAATCAATAAGTACATGAAAAAATGCTCACCGTCTCTAGCAGTCAGAGAAAAGCAAAACAAACCCACCCTAAGATACCATCTCACTGCAGTAAGATTGGCAGCCATTATGAAGTCAAACGACAACATGTGCTGTTGAGGATGTGGGGAAAAGGGCACACCTGTACATTGCTGGTGGGACTGCAAATTAGTGCAGCCAATTTGGAAAGCAGTATTTAGATTTCTTGGAAAGCTGGGAATTGAACCACCATTTGACCTATTCCGCTTCTCGGTCTATTCCCTAAACACCTAAAAAGAGCATGCTACAGAGATACTGATAAATCGATGTTCATAGCAGCACAATTCATAATGGCAAGACTGTGGAACCAACCTAGATTCCCTTCAATAGATGAATGGATTAAAAATGTGACATTTATATAGAATGGCTTTTGACTCACAAGGTGCAGCCAGCAGACCCTTATATGTAAAGGCAAATTGTTATATGGTTTGGTTTCAGGTAAATGTTCAGAATCAGGTTGCTATGGACATGGGGGCAAACTATGAGAGATAGAAGATTGGATGGTGCATTCTCCTGCAGACCCTGACCATACACACGTGACAGAACTCTCTCCAGCACTGTGTCCCAGTTGAACTCCTTGTATTTCGTGATGCAAATACCAAACTCCCAGTGCAGCAGCAAGAAACCCACGAAAAGTGGAGGATGACCAAATGGCTTGACAGTTCAAACGGGGAGACACTTAGGTTCCAGTGTCCACAGTTTACTTAGGAAGAGAGAATTCAGCACTGTGGTCTCATGTTCATTGGAAAATAAGAAACCATGTCCTCCAGGTCACATAGATGCAGACCCATCTTTGAAGGTCTCACTACAAAGGAAGCTAAAGCTCCTTACAACAAAATATATTTCAAGTGCCCAACCTCAGAGAGACTTTCTCAAGAAGTCTTTAGGCCAGCAGAGCTCCATGTGTGTGGACTGTTTAACCTTTCCCTTACTTTTGGAAACTCCTTTAACACCTCCAATTTTTTGAACTACTGAGCATATTTTATTTCACATATGAATTCACAGATTTTCTAACTCTTCTCCTCTAATTGTGTTTTACTAGGGTTGAAGGTAATGACAAGGCATTGTTCTTGATGAGAGTTGGAAGATTTTTGCGTAGCATATGTTTGCGTACACATTGGATTCATTTTCCTATTTTCCATTCAAAATACTGAATCCCTGACACTAACCCATACCCTACTAGACTTTGACGATTAATCCTAATATGGTGAAGAAAAATAACCCAAAGAGTATAGAAATACAAGCAGTTCAGAGGAGGCATGGTGTATACTAGGTCTTGCCTTTTGCATGATAAAGGGTAGGTATTATAAAAATAGTCAATTTTTAATTTAAATAGTTCTACATGTATTTTTAAAGGTAACAAATATGTGACTTCCTGTCTCCTTTTCTCTGTAGCCTATTCAGCACATGTATTTTTATACGCACATATAGAATCCTACCTGGTATTACACATAATTTCTTTTGAGGATACTGACTTGGAAGATAAAAATTGTGAGAAGAGATCATTCCTCCTAAACGCTGTTGGAACTGAAAATTCAACCTATGTCAGCTTCCTAGTAGAACAACATTATACATGAATCCATGTTAAGCAAAATGAATATTTTTCGATATGTGGATTATATATATTTCATGATGAAATGCGATTGGCATATATATTGCTACTTTTTAATGTCTGTGCGTCTGTGTGTGTGTGTGTGTGTGTGTGTGTGAGACTCTCCAAGTTTTTTAAAATATGAAATATATGTGTATTATATACACTCCCTAAATTCATTCATGTTCATGTATGTGGATTTCTAATCAACTTTTCAGAAGATTATTCTCAGAAATATTCCTCCACCTGGAATACATATTTGTTTCCCATTACTGAAATCTGACTTCAGTTAATGGTTCATACAAATCCTAACATTTCTACATTAACTGACCCAGTTTAACATCAATGCAAGTAGATTACTATGGGACAAGATGTCTATTTTGAACTTCATTTCTATTCAACACTGCTACATTACTATTTCTTCACGTTTAGCCCATCATAGCATATATATTTCATCCACAAGTTCACAAATTTAGAGGCATTTGGTTCACTTTAAATCCCTTCCTGCTTTAGAACACATGCATTCATCCAGGTTTCTTGACTGGAATTTTTTGAGACTTCTTTCCAAACACATTATTTTCGATTTCCATAATCCTTTTGAAGAAAATCTCACACACCCTTCATGATAAACCATAACCTAATATTACCATTAGATGTATAACTGGTTGGAATGAATGATTGTATATCAATATTAGATTTCCTGTATATTTTCAGATATCAATTAAATGAATTATTTAAAGTGGAACCAGTTATATTATTTATTCACAGTATGGTCTACTCATGCATTATCTCTATATTCACAGACACAGCGTACACCTCTTTGTACCCCCAATACTAATTTATACGTCTTCTCAATATTACTCCCGGAAATGGTTGAAGAAATACTCATGTCACCTGATCTACATATACATTTTATCACAGTAATATTCTGGACAAAACTGCAAAGGTCACACTTATGATTTTACAAAGCCTAAATGGAAAGTGAACACGGATTACTAAAAACATCCATGTCCAGGTTGCCTAATGCTCTCAAATGTCATTCTTTGGTGACTACATATTTGTTTCTTCCTAAGATTATATATTCAAACTCAATCCTGTTGAAAATGTCTAATCCTAACACTCACTTTGTACTTTGCCTAATTTCCTATTGTCTTCCTTGATATTTGCTTTCCTACATTTTTTCCCTAGTTCATCTTTGTGACTGACTCTTCACATGTGCTGACATTGGCATTCACTCTCTAATCGAAACCCTGTTGCTAAAGATTTTTTTTTTTTCCAAATCTATACTCACACTTCTTCCGAAAACTACCGATTATCTTCCTAATCTTACCGACTATCCCTTTTGGAGTTGATGTTCCCTTCTAAATTCAATCATCCAAGATACAAAGTCTTATGCCATTGTATATTGATTTATCCAAGAAAACTCTGCTGAAGGTAATTCAATGCTGAGTATCCCAATCAAGGGCCCAATTTCCTTCTTGGCTTCAAATCTTACCTAGATTTCTGTTTTCATACATATATTTCACCTCTATGTTTTATAAATATAGCAGATTCCCAATATCATTATTCATCCCTCAGAATAATTCCTAACCCAAATTGAACAAGTTATTAATGCTAACCATACACTGTTCCCTCAATCTAACTTTACAGAAGAGCGGGACAGAGTTGGTCTTACAATACAGGAATATAGGGGATCTTCCACCTGCTGAGAACCTCAAAGGTCCATGCAGATATGACCCCTGGAGAAGATGTAGGCAGATATGAAGGACCAAACAAGGCCTGTGTGGAGAGCTGTTCCTGGGTGCCTATGGTTGATATACCATTCTAACTTTTAAAAGTGTCACATGAAGTAGGGGTAGCCACCAGCACTTGTCCCCGTTGAACTCCTTGTATTTCGTTAAGCAAATACCAAACTCCCAGTGCAGCAGCAAGAAACACCACGAAAATGGAGGATGAACAAATGGCTTCACAGTCCACATGGGGAGACACTTTGCCCCCAGTGGCCACAGATTACCTACAAACAGGGAATTCAGTACTGCTGCCATATGTTCATTATTAAATAAGATACCATGTCCTCCAGGTCACATAGATGCACACCCAGCTTTGATGGTCTCACTACAAAGAAGCTATAGCTCCGGACAACAATATAAATTTAAGTGCCCAACCTCAAAGCCAGTTTCTCAAGAAGTCTTTAGGCCAGCAGAGCTCCATGTTTGGGTTGTGTTTACAATGTCCCTTACTTTGTGAAACTCCTCCACCACATCCAAGGTTGTGAACTCCTGAGAATTTCCCATTCCAGATTGGATTTATTTTCCAATTTTCACTTCTACAGTAACTGACCTAGTTTTACATCAATGCAAGTAGATTCCTATGGAATATGATGTGTATTTTGAAGTTCATTTTTATTCAACACTGTTACATTACTATTTCTTCAGTTTATGCACATAATAGGATATATATTTATTCCACAAGTTAGGAAGTTTATAGGCATTTGTTTCACTTTCAATCACTTTCTGCTTCAGAACACATGTATTCCTCCATGTTTCTTGACTGGTCTTCTCATGAGACTTCTTTCCAAACACATTATTTTCTATTTCCGTAATCACTTTTGAAACAAAACTCACACACCCTTCATTATAAACCATAACTCTAAGATTACCATTAGATGTATAACTCTTTGGAATGAATGATTGTATATCAATATAAGATTTCCTATATATTTTCAGATATCAATTCAATCCATTATTTAAGTGGAACCAGTTATATTTTTTCCCAGTATGATCTATTTATGCATTATCTCTATATTCATAGACACAGCGTACACCTCTTTGTACCCCCAATACTAATTTATTCGTCTTCACAATATTGCTCCCGGAAATGGTGGAAGAAATACTCATTTCACCTGATCTACATATACATTTTATTACAGTAATATTCTGGACACCAAATGCAAAGGTCACACTTATTATTGTACCAAAGCCTAAATGGAAAGTGAGCATGGATTACTAAAAACATCCATGTCCACATTGCCTAATTCTCTCAAATGTCAATCCTATTCCTGACTACATATGTGTTTCTTCCTAAGATTATATATTCAACCTGAACCCTTTGAAAATGTCTAATCCTATCACTTTATAGTTTGCCTGATTTTGTAATGTCTCTATTGATATCTGCTTTCCTACATATTTCCCAAGTTCATCATTGTGATTGACTCTTCACATGTGCTGACAAACATATTCACTCTCTAACCAAAACCCTATTGCTAAAGAACTTTTGTTCCAAATACTATACTCACTCTTCTTCCTATACCTACCGACTATCTTCCTAATCCTACTGACTATCCCTGTTTGACTGGATGTTCTCTTGTACATTCAATCATCCAAGGTAGAAGATCCTATGCCATTGATTATAGATTTATTTTAGACATCTGTGCAGAAAGTAATTCAATGCTAATTATCCCAGTCAAGGTCCCAATGCCATTCTGGGCTTCGAATCTTACCTAGATTTCTGATTTTATAATTATATTTCACCTCTATATTCTTTTAAATATTTTAGGTTCCAAATACCATCATTCATCCAGCAGAATGATATCTAACCCAAATCAAACATGTTGTTAACCTTAACCATTCACTGTTCCATCCATCTAACTTTACGAAAGAGCAGGGATAGAGTTGGTCTTAAAACACAGGAATGTATGAGATATTTCACCTGATGAAAACCTCAAAGGTACATGCATAAATGATCCCTGAAGAACATGAAGGCAGCTATAAAGGACCTGAGAGAGCAAAAGTCATCTTCAATGGCAAACAACCTGGTCAGGATGAAGGGTTCTGTCTGAATCAGCCTCTCTCTTCTTAATGTAGAGAAAATGGACCAAACCCAGCCTGTGTGGGTAGTTATTCCAGGGCGCCTATTATTGATATACCATTCTAACTTGTGAAAGTGTAACAGGAAGTAGGGGCAGCCTCCTTCTCATGTGACACTTGGAAGCCACTGGTAGGACAAAGTGATTGCCAAGGCAGTAACCTCATTCAGTTCCTGAAGGAAGTGACCTCACCTCACTTCCTTGGTGATAAAAATCTCTGAACTTGGGATTCATGAAGCCAGTCACCCATAGCCAGTCTCAGTACCAGTCCCAGTGGTTACACTTGTTTGGATTTACCAAAGACAGAGTCAGTCTTTTTTAATAACTACTGATGTGAGGATGGCCAAATGCCAGGAAAGCTCTGAAGAGGAGCCGTTTCTGAGAAAGCAGGTAGTGGCTCACCTCTGGCTCCTGACACCTTCACAGAGTTAGCCAAGGAGACCAGATCTGACACAGGTCAGGCCATTTCAGGGGAATATAGTATGGTCCACCAGTCAGAGGACACTCTGGATATTCACAGACCTACTTGAGTTAAGGAGGTGCCTTTGTGGGTGTGGGTGTGAGTTTGTGGTTTTGTCTAATGTTTTGAGAATAGGTAGGAAAGGCGGTTTGTTTGGATTGGAGTGGACTGTTTCTAGTAAGTCGTTTGACAAGGCGAGTGCTTCTATGTCTGTGTTTCCCACTCTGTCCGTGGTTGTAGACATTAGAAAAGACAATGCATCAAGGATGTGTCCTGTCTAGTAGAATGCTTCCCAGCATTCTTCCTGCCCGATTTAGGAATGGACTGTGGCTCGCCTTATGCATGGGAAACACCTACTAACTTTCTAAGTTCCTGTTTTCTTCCTGAATTCCGGCAAATCTCAAGAATAGGCCCATGGTTTTGATTCCAAGATATGTACCACCTCCAAGCTCTGTGACATGGCCATGTACTTGATAGCTGTAGGGAATGGGAACATCTTAGAAAACTCAAATAACTGTGTGACCAGTAAACTCTCAGTGGAGAGACCCTGCTTTGGTTTATTTGCATACTTATGGTTATGTTGCCCTGAATGTCAAGAAGGTCTTTGCCTCAGGCCACCCCTTTGTGAAGCCTGAAGAAAACTGTTTTCAAATGGAAATAAATGGGCATAACATGTTGCTCTTTGCTTAATTGCTTTGGAAAGGGATGTGTCCGAATCAGCCTCTTGGGCCTCTGTGAGGTTGTGGCTTAGATTCTCAGCACATGATAGATCTAAAGATAGATTCCATGTGTGCAATCAAAACCAAAATGGCAAAAAAATTAGTCATTGTGGATGAGTCTCTTGCATTCCTCTGTTAGGTTCTTTACCTCCATCAAGTGTGAATAGGAATCCTTTAGGTCAAATGAGTTCTTTAAAGCCCTGCAGAGGTGCTTGTGTTTTCTCAAGACTCCAAATCACATAAAGAATCTATACCTGAGAGTCAGTAGGCCTGAAATTGGAGAAGGAGAGCAGTATTAATGGCAGGCCTATTTGATCACTCCTGGTTCACAGGAAGGGTGTCCATGTCACCCTGACTTTAGGCAAATGAGGGGCAAGCAACATTATTTTGGACACTCTCTTGGGATGCATTCCGCATGGTAACCTCCAGCCAGAGGTTATGATGAATGTCTATATTTAAGAAGATGAGGGCCATGTGGGTGTATTTTGGTTTTAATTGTGGTCATTCTTGTGGCAGTTGGAAGAGATGACTGGATAAACCTGGGCTTGAACTCTGGTGTCATTCCCCTTAGAGACTGAGTTCTGGAACACACATCAAGGAAGAATTGCCATAAATTGTGTGGGGATTTTAAGAGGCCACGCATGAGAGTCGCCCTTGGAAACTGAGATCTATGCCCACGGTGGCTTTCCACAGAGCACTGGGAATCTCAGACAGGATATCACATGATTTAATTCTGAAAGACTTGGCAGCCATATTTGATAGTCAAAACACACATGGACCTCAATTGTAGACCTCAATGGGCGTGGCTTCATGTGACCTTTTGGCCATGCTCTGGGAAGCCTTGCCTGTGAGAGTTCTCCAGAGCTTTCATTGAAATGATCTTCCTCAACATTGAATAATTCCTGAATGAATTGAAATAAACAGTGCCTCCAACTTTATCCTTGAAAATTGGCTAGATAAATACCATGAAGTTTTTAAAATTCCAATGACCAGGTGGCACTGAAGAACCTTTGGATGTCCTGTTGCTGATCATGAGTGTACCAGACAGTGCCTTGATTAACTGGTTTTCATGAATATGGTGTAGAACAGAGATGCTAGTAATTTGGAGCCTGCAGAATAGTGGGCCTAGAGCAGAGGTGATTAAGTGTGTGATAAAACATCTGTGGTGGGGTCATGTGGATCTGCCATTGTCTTCCAAATGGCTTGTGACTGACATGGTGCAGCCAGCAGAACATTGTATGTAAACGCATCATGTTATATGGAGAGGTTTAAGGGCAATGTTCAGAATCAGGTTGCTATGGTCACGGAGGCAACCTATGTGGTATACAAGCCCTGTTGGTGCATTCTCCTGCAGACAATGACCCACCACATGTGACAGAACTCCCTCCAGCACTGTGGTCAAGTTTAACTCCTTGTATTTCATGAAACAAATACAAAACTCTGAGTGCAGCAGGAGACATTATAAAAAGTGGAGGATGATGAAATGGTTTCACAGTCCACATGGGGAGACACATAGACCCCAGTGGCCATAGTTTACCTACAAAGAGAGAATTCAGCACTGCTGCTTCATGTTCATTGGAAAATTATAAACCATGTGCTCAAGGTCACAGAGATGCATAAACAGCTTTGATGGTCTTACTAGAAAAAAAGCTAAAGCTCCTGAAAACAACATATATTTCAACTGTCCATCTTAGAGGCAGTTTCTTCAGAGTCTTTAGGCTGGCAAATCTTCATGTTTGTGGAGTATTTACATAGTCCCTTACTTTTGGAAACTCCTCTACCATCTCCAAGGTTGTGAAATCCGGAGCAGTTTTCATTTCAGGTATGAATTCAAAGATTTTCTAACTCTTTTCCTCTAATTGTGTCTTACTTGGGGTGAAAATAATGTAAAGTTATTGTTCTAAATGAGAGTGGAAAAATTTTTGTGTAACACTAATTTGCATACACATTGATCCATTTTCCAATTTTCCATTTGAAATACTGAATCCCTGACAGTAACTCATACCCTACTATACTCTGACTACTAATCCTAATATGATGGAGAATAATACCCAAACAGAATGAAAATACAAGCAGTTCAGTGGAGACATGGTGTACAGTTGGACTTCCCTTTTACATGATTAAGGGTAGGTGTTATAAATCTACTCAATTTTTAATTGAAATAGTCCTCCATGTGTTTTTAAAGTTCACAAATAAGTTAATATGTCTCCCTTTCTCTGTAGCCTACTCAGCACATGTATTTTTATATGCACATAGAGAATCCTACCTGGTATCACACGTACATTTTCATGAGTTGGCTGAATTGGCAGATACAAATTGTGAGAAGAGATCAGTCCTCCTAAACCCTGTGGGAACTGAAAATTCAAACTATGTGTGAGCTTCCCAGTAGAACAATATTATACATAAATCCATGTTCAGTATAATAAATATTTTTGCATCTGTGGATGATGTATATTACATGATGAATTATGATTAGCATGTATTTATTGATACTTTTTAATGTATATTTGTGTTTATTTAAAATATATATATATATATATATATATATATATATATATATATATATATATATATATATATCTCCAGATTTCTCAAAATATGAAATATATGTGTCTTATACACACTCTGTAAATTCATTCATGTTCATGTATATGGATTTATAATCAACTTTTCAGATGATAATTCTCAGAAATATTCATCCACCTGAAATACATATTTGTTTCCCAGTACTGAAAACTAACTTCAATCAATGGTGTTTACAAATCCTAATATTTCTACAGTAACTGACCCAGTTTAACATCAATGCCAGTAGATTCCAATGGGACATGATGTCTATATTGACCTTCATTTTAATCCAACACTGGTACATTACTATTTCTTCAGTTTTTGCACATCATAGGATATGTATTTCATCCACAAGTTCACAAATATATAGGAATTTGTTTCACTTTCAAACACTTCTTGCTTCAGAACACATGTATTCCACCATGTTACTTGACTCGTCTTTTCATGAGACTTCTTTCCAAATACATTATTTTCAATTTCCATAATCAATTTCAAAGCTAAACTCACACACTCTTCATGATGAACCATAACATTAATATTAACATTAGATGTATAACTGGTTGGAATGAAAAATTGTATATCAATATAAGATTTCCTCTATATGTTCACGATTCAATTCAATCCATTATTTAAAGTTGGAACCAGTTATGTTTTTTATTCACAGTATTGTCTATTAATGCATTATCTCTATATTCATAGATACAGTGTACTCCTCTTTGTCCCTTCAATACTAATTTATACGTCTTCAAAATATCGCTCCCAGAAATGGTGGAAGAAATACTCATGTCACCTTATCTATATATAGATTTCATCACAGGAATATTCTGGACACAAAAAGTGAAGGTCACACTCATGATTGTATCAAAGCCTAAATGCCAAGGGAGCGTGGATTACTAAAAAGAACCATGTCCAGGTTGCCTAATGCTCTCAAATGTAAATCCAATTGGTGACTACATATTTGTTTCTTCCTAAGATTATATATTCAACCTCAAACATGTTGAAAATGTCTAATCCTGTCACTCACTTCATACTTTGCCTGATTTCGTAATATCTTTATTGATACCTGCTTTCATACATATTTCCCCCAGTTCATCATTGTGACTGATACTTCACATATGCTGACATTTACATTCACTGTCTACCCGAAACCCTATTGCTAAAGAACTTTTGGTCCAAATCCTATACTCACTCTTCTTTCTAAACCTACTGACTATCTTCCTAATGCTACTGACTATAGTTTTTTGACTCGATGTTCTCTTCGAGAATCAATTATCCAAGGTATAAAGTCCTATGCCATTGTATATCAATTTATCTGAGACACATGTGCAGAACATAATTCAAACCTAAGTATCCCACTCAAGGGCCCAGTTCCCTTCTGGCTTCCAATCTTACCTAGATTTCTGTTTTTATACTTATATTTTACCTATATATTTTTGTAAATATCACAGGCTCCCAATACCATTATTCATCCGGCAGAAAGATTCCTAACGCAAATCAAACATGTTATTAACCCTAAACATACACTTTTCCCTCAATCTAACTTTACAGAAGAGGAGGGACAGAGTTGGTCTTACAATACAGGAATGTAGGGGATCTTCCACCTGCTTAGAACATCAAAGGTATATGCAGAAATGATCCCCTGAGATGATGAAGGAAGCTATGAAGGACCTGAGAGAGCAAAAGACATCTTCCATGGCAAACTATCTGGTCAGGATGAAGGGATGTGTCTCAATCAGCCTCTACCTTCTTAATGTAGAGAAGATGGACCAAACCAGGCCTGTGTGGAGAGCTGTTCCCAGGTACCTATGGTTGGTATACCATTCTAACTGTGAAAGTGTGACAGGAAGTAGGGACAGCCTCCATCTCATGGGACTTTTAGAAGTAACTTTTAGGACAAAGTGGTTGCAAAGTCAGTGACCTCATTCAGTTCCTGAAGGAAATGACCTCACCTCACTGCCTTGGTGATGGAACTCTCTGGACGTTTGATCCTGGAAGACAGGCACCAAGAGCCAGTCACAGTCCCAGTCCCAGTGGTCTCACTTGTTTTGATTTATCAAGAACAGAGTCAGTCTTTCTTAGTACCTACTGATGTGACGATGGCCAAATGACAGGAAAGCTCTGAAGAGGAGCTTTTCCTGGGAAATCAGGTAGTGGCTCACCCATGGCTCCTAACAACTTCAAAGTGTTGGCCAAGGAGACTAGATCTGATACAGGACAGGCCATTTTGGGGGAACATACAATGGCCCACCATTCCGAGGACACTCTGGATAGTCACAGACTTACTTGAGCAAAGGAGGTGCCTTTGAGTGTGTGTGTGTGGGTTTGTGGTTTTGTCTCATGTTCTGAGAATAGGAAGGAAATCTCTTTGTTTGGATTGGTTTGGACTGTTTCCAGTAAGTCGTTTGACAAGGCGAGTGCTTCTATGTCTGTGCATCCCACTCTATCCGTGGTTGTAGACATTAGAAAAGAGAATGCATCAATGGATGTGTCCTGTCTAGTAGAAAGCTTCCAAACATTCATCCTGCCCAATTTACAAATGGACTGCAGCTTGTCTTATTGAAGGGCAACATCTGCTCTCTTACTAAGTTTCTGTTTTTTTCCTGAATTCTGGAAACTCTCCAGAATAGCCTCATGGTTTTGTGTCCAAGATATGTACCACCTCCAAGCTCTGTGATATGGTGATGTACTGGATAGCTGAAGGGAATGGCGAGCATCTAAGAAAACTCAGATATCAGTGGGACCAGGAAAGTCTCAGTGGAGAAACCCTTCTTTCGGGCTTTTGCTTACCTATTGTTCTGCTGCCCTGAATTTCAGGAAGGTTTTTACCTCAGGACACTCATTTGTGAAGCCTGAAGAAAACAGTTTTCAAATGGAAATGAATGGGCATCACCTGTGGCTCTTTGCTTAATTTCATTGGAAATGGATGTTTCTGAAACAGCCTCTTGGCCCTGTGTGAGGCTGTGGTTAGATACTCAGCACCTTATACATCCCACGTGTTCATCCAAAACCAAAATGGCCAAAAGAGCAGTCCTTGTGGATGAAGTCTCTCCCTACCTCTGTAAGGTTCCTGACCTCTATCAAGTGAGAATAGGGTGCCTTTGGGTCAAATGAGTTCTTCAAAGCCCTTCAGAGGCTAGCCCATAGGTGATTCCAATGATTCCAATTCACATGAAGATTCTAAACCCCACAGTCAGTAGTCCTCAAATTGGAGAAGCAGAGCAGTATTAACGGCAGGCCTATTTGATCAGTCATGGTTCACAGAAAGGTGTTCAGGCCACCCCAACTTTAAGCAAATGAGGGGCAAGGGAGCTTATTTTGGACACTGTCTTGGGCTGTGACCCTCATGGAAACCTCCATCCAGAGGTTAAAAAGAGTGTCTATATGGAAGAAGATGATGGCCATGTGGAAGTGTTCTGGTTTTAATTGTGGTTATTAGTGTGGTTGTTGAAAAATATGACTGGCTCCACCTGGTCTTGAACTCTGGTGTGATTCCCCTTAGAGACTGAGTTCTGGAACTGATCTCAGAGAAGTATTGCCATGAGTTTTGTTGGGATTTTAGAAGGCCATGCATGAGAGTCACCCTTGGAATCTGAGATCTGTGCCCAGGAAGGCTTTCCACAGAGCACAGGGAATCTCAGACAGGTTATCACATAATTTTTTTCTGAAAGAATTAGAAGCCATAGTTGAGAGGCAAAACAGGCAAGGATTTTACATTGTAGACCTCAATGGGCCTGGCTTCATGTGACCATTTGGCAACACTTTGGGAAGCCTTGCCTGTGAGAGTTATCCAGAGCGTTCATTGAAATGCGCTTCCTCACCATTTAATGGTTACTGAATTAAATGAAACCCTCAGTGCCTACAACTTCATCCTTGAAAAATGGGCTCGATAAATACCATGAAATTTTTGAAATTCCCATGACCAGGTGGCACTGGAAAACCATTGGAGATCCTGTTGCTGATCATGAGTGTACCAGAAAGTGCCTTGATTGACTGGGTTTCACAAAAAAATTGTGTAGAACAGAGATGCCAGTAAGTTGGAACCTGCTGAGTAGTGGGCCTAAAGCAAAGGTGGGTAGGTGTGAGATAAAACATCTCTGGTGGTTTCATGTGGATCGGCCGTTGGCTTTCAAATGGCTTGTGACTGACATGATGCAGCCAGCAGACCCTTATATGAAAAGGCATCTTGTTATATGGATAGTTTTCTGGGCAATGTTCAGAATCAGGTTGATATGGTCAAGGGGGCAAGCTATGTTGGACATAAGCCTGGTTGGTGCATACTCCTGCAGACTCTGTCCCACCACACGTGACAGAACTCCCTCCAGCACTGTGTCCCAGTTGAACTCCTTGTATTTCATGAAGCAAATACCAAACTCCCAGTGCAGCAGCAAGAATCACCACGAAAAGTAGAGTATAACCAAATGGCTTCACAGTCCACATGAAGAGACACTTATCCCCCAGTTGCCACAGTTTACCTACAAAGTGAGAATTCAGCACTGCTGCCTCATTTTCATTGGAAAATAAGATACCATGTCCTCCAGGTCACATAGATGTTGACCCAGTTTTGATGCTCTCACTACATAGGATGCTAAAGCTACCGACAACAACATACATTTCAAGTGTCCCAACTCAGAGGCAGTATCTCAAGAAGTCTTTAGGCCTGCAGAGCTCCATGTTTGTGGAGTGTTTACCTTGTCTTTTATTTTTGGAAAGTCATCTACCACCTCCAAGGTTGTGAACTCCTGAGCATATTCCATTCCGGGTATGTATTCACAGATTTTCTAACTCTTATCCTCTAATTGTGTATTTCTTCCAGCGAGGGTAATATCAAGGGATTGTTCTTAATGTGAGTCGGAAGATTTTTGTGTAGCACATATTTGCAAACACATTGGGTTTACTTTCCTATTTTCCATTCGAAATACTGAATCTCTGACACTAACCCATACCCTACTAGACTCTGACTACTAATCCTTATATGATGGAGAATAGTAACCCAAACAGAATACAAATACCAGCAATTCAGAGAAGGCATGATATGTATTTGGACATCCCTTTTGGATTATATTGTGTAGGAGTTAAAATATATATTTAATGTTTATTGACATAGTTCTCCATGTGTTTTTAAAATTAACAAATATGTGAATTCCTCTCTCCCTTTTCTGTAGCCTATTAAGCACATGTATTTTTATATGCACAAATAGAATCCTACCTGGTATCACATGTACATTCTTCTGAGGTGGCTGACATGGCAGATAAAAATTGTGAGAAGAGATCACTCCTCCTAACCTCTGTTGGAACCGAAAATTTAACCTATGGGTGAGCTTCCTAGTTGACCAACATTACGCATAAATCCATTTTCAGTAAAATGTATATTTTTGGATAAGTGGATGTTATATATTTAATGATGAATTTCGATTGGCATATATATTGCTATTTTTTAATGTCTCTGTGTGTGTGTGTTTGTGTGTGTGTATATATATATATATATATATATATATATATATACTCTCCAGATTTTTCAAAATATGAAATATATGTGTCTTATTATACACTTCCTAAAATCATTTATATTCATGTATGAGGATTTATAATGAACGTTTCACAAGATTATTCTCAGAAATATTCATCCACCTGAAATACATATTTGTTTCCTAATACTGAAAAATAACTTCAGTGAATGGTGCATACAAATCATAATATTTTGACATTGCAAGAGGGCCGTGAATAGAGAGCATCATACCCATTGTACCGCGCCACTGCGCAGGTGACTAACGACTAAGAACGACAAAAAACTATCTTGTTAGGCACTACAGCAAAATGGGGGTGCACTGAAACCTAGAAGAAGGATTTCTAGCACTGAGGTCCGGTAAATGAGTCCCAAACATGAGCCAACTCTGTGACCGGAGATCCTGTCTGACTGATCCGCGCGACCCGTCCAGTGGCTACAGACAGCAGGGCACCACCGAGATGCGATCAATAATCACGGAGAAACGTTGATGCAGATTCTGTGGAATTCTGCCAGTAGAGTCCCCACTGAGCCCTGGGCTGAGTTCAGGGTTTCAGATGGGGAAGGAAGTGGTACAGTTCTAACCCCCACAATAGAAACTCCACGAAGGAAACCAACGGCCACCATCTTGGTGAGCTGAAGTAACGACAGCCACTCCCCTACAGATTGCAACAATAAAACAGGTGCTGTTACTCAGCTCATTTCCCATACTTCGGGGAATTTGCATCAAATCTCTCCTAGGCTTTCTGGGGGAGAAATTATCAGAGCGAGCCTGCATAAAGACAGGGGAAAACTAGAGGCACCTGACTTTCAACTCCCCCTCCCATCAGTGGTGAAAAAAACCTGTCTAGCCAGCGCTGAGAGAGGGGCAAGCGGAAAAAAAAAATCAAAACAATAGAGTGCCGGGGTTCCCAATAGCCAACTGTGAAATCAGAGATCCGGGCTGATTGAATCATGCAGCCAGGCCTGCTGTTTCAGATGGCGGGGCAGCACCGAGAAGTGACCTGAAGCAGGGAGAAATATTGCTGCGGATTCTGTGGAATCCTGCCGGCTGAGCTCCCACTGATCCCCGGGCTGAGTTTGGGAATTCAGACAGGGAAGAAAGTGGTATAGTTCTATCCCCCACAAAAGAAACTCCACCAAGGAAACCAGCGGCCACCATCTTTGAGATCTGAAGTAACCACCGCCCCTCTCCAATAGATTGCAACAATAAAACAGATGTGTGTTACTCAGCTCATCTCTCATACAGCGGAGAATTCGCATAAAATGTCTCCTAGGCTTTCCGGGGGAGGGTTAATCAGAGCAAGCCTGCATAAAGACGCAAGAAAAACTAGAGACACCTGACTTTCGACTCCCCCTATCATCAGTGGCGATAACGAAACGTGTATAGCCAGTGCTGGGGGAGGGGCAAGCGGAAAAAATCAAAACAATAGAGTGTCTGGGTTCCCAAAAGACACCCTCCACACCCAACAAACGGCAGGCACAGAGTACAGTTTGAACTGCCGAGAGGCATCACTCAGGGGAAATCTGGTCTAGAAAAAGAAACCAGGACAAGCAGGAGAAACCAAAGGACTAGAAGGCAGGCCCTTGTGATTAGGCGGCTGGAGACCGCAGGCCTGCACGTGACATTCCACCCACTGCCTGAGTGACTGGGGAGCTGAGGAATGCCCGCCCGCCGGCAACCGAGCGTGAGACTGCGTGGCTAGAGATTGCCAACCCAACGGCGACAGCCCACCTGCTGCCCGCGTGACTGGGCGGCTGGAGACCACCCGCCTGCCAGTGACCCAGAGCTGAAACAAACCAGAGACAGTCAAGTCCCACCCCCCAATTCGGACACCTCGGCAAGGAGCCTGGGGCCCGCCAAAGCAGAGAGGTGACATCACTGGAGCTCGGCCTTTGGAATTACTTCCAAGCGGAATCCACTTTAGCAGGCATAGTTTACCAACACAAAGGAGAGACAACAGAGATATACAACACCAAAACAAATCTAAAGAATAAAGCAGAAACACAGCAATCAAATAGAGCTGGAAAGTAACGTGAACATCATGAAAAAACAAGGGCAAAAAAGGAGTACAAACAATGCAGGACAACTTAAATCTACAGGAGGACCTTGAAGCATCAGAAACAGGGATAGGGAAAGAACTCAAGGCATACCGAACTCAGATGGAAAGGAATATTAGAGAAGACATGAGGCAGCAAGTCCAAGCAATAAAAGTATATTTTGAAAATGAATTAAACAAACAAATTCAAATGGCAAAGAATGAGCATTACCAGGAGATAGAGATCTTAAAAAAAATATTAAACAGTAATCCTAGAAATGCAGGAAAATATAAACCAAATTAAAAACTCAAACGAGAATATTACAAATAGACTAGATCAAGTAGAAGTCAGAACATCAGATAATGAAGACAAAGTTTATCAACTTGAAAAGAATTGAGTAAACACAGAAAAGATGCTTAAATCCCACCAGGAATTTATTCAAAAGATATGGGATGTCATAAAAAAAAAAAAATTTAAGAGTCATCAGGATAGAAGAAGGCATAGAGATTCAAACCAAAGGAATGGACAACATATTAAATGAAATAATTCTATAAAACTTCCCAGAGATGAATGATGGATTGGATTTCCAATTCCTGGAAGCCTACAGGACCCCAAACATTCAAAACCAAAATAGACCAACTCCAAGACATATAATTATGAAGATAGCCAACATACAGAACAAGGAGAGAATATTAAAAGCTACAAGAGAAAGGAGGCAGATTACATTCAGGGGTAAACCAATTAGGTTAACAACTGATTTTTCATCACATTCGTTGAAAGTGAGAAGATCCTGGAACAATGTAATTCAAATGCTGAAAAAAAAAAAGAATTCCAACCAAGAATACCATATAAATCAAAGTTAAGCTTCAGATTTGACAATGAAATTAAAGTCTTTCACGATAAACAAAAGCTAAAACAATTCTCAGCCAGAAAACCAGCACTGCAAAGCATTTTGTGCAAAATACTACAAGAAGAAGAGTTAAAAAATAGTGCCCAAAACTAACAGTGGGAAGTGTCTCAGTAAAGCGGGAGGAAAGTAACCAAAAAAGTAAAAACTATCCAAACTAAAATATAATAAATAAATAAACATGACTGGAAGTACAAATCATATTTCAATTGTAACCTTAAATGTTAATGGCCTAATTTCACCAATCAAGAGACATGTGCTAGTGACCTGGATCAAAAAAACAAATCCAACAATATTCTGCGTTCAGAAGACTCATATGATAGGAAAAGACATACACAGGCTGAAGGTAAAAGGTTGGGAAAAATCATAACACTCACACGGCCCTCGGAAGCAAGAAGGATTTGCCATACTCATATGAAATAAAATCAACTTCAAACCTAAGTTAATCAAAAGGGATAAAGAATGACACTATACTCTGTTAAAAGGAATCATCCACCAACAAGAAAAAAACAATTATCAATTTGTATGCACCAAGCAATGGAGGTGCAACGTTCATAAAACAAACTCTCCTCAAGTTCAAGAGTCAAATAGACTACAACACAATAATTATGGGTGACTTCAACATACCACTCTCGGCATTAGAGAGATCCTCTAGACAAAAACTGAATAAAGAAACTTTAGAACTCAACAGCACAATCAATAACCTAGACTTAACCGACATATATAGAATATATCAACCATCGTCAAGTGGATACATGTTCTTCTCAGCAGCACATGGATACTACTCAGAGATACACCATATATTATGCCATAGGGCAATTCTTAGTAAATATAAAGGCATGGAGATTATACCATGCACCATATATGATCATAATGGAATGAAACTGGAAATCAATGAGAAAAGAAAGAAGGAAAAATCCTACATCACATGGAAAATGAACAACATGCTACTGAATGATCAATGGGTTACAGAAGACATAAAGAAGGAGATAAAAAAATTCTTAGAGACAAATGACAATACAGACACAACATACCGGAATCTATGGGACACAATGAAAGCAGTTTTAAGAGGGAAATTCATTTCTTGGAGTTCTTTCCTCAAAAAAAGAAAAATACAACAAATAAATGAACTTAAACTACACCTCAAAAACCCTGAAAAGGAAGAGCAAAACAACAGCAAATGTAGTAGAAGACAAGAAATAATTAAATTTAGAGCAGAAATCAATGAAATTGAAACAAAAAAAAAGTTGAAAAAATTGATAAAACTAAAAGTTGGTTCTTTGAAAAAATAAATAAGATCGACAGGCCCTTAGCCATGCTAAGGAAAAGAAGAAGAAAGAGAATTCAAATTACTAACATATGGGATGAAAAAGGCAATATCACAACAGACACTACAGAAATACAGAAGATAATTAGAAAGTATTTTGAAACACTATATTCCAACAAAATAGAATATTGTGAAGATATTGATAAATTTCTTAAGTCATACGATCTGCCCAGATTGAGTCAGGAAGACACAAACAATTTAAACAGGCCAATAACAAAGGAAGAAATAGAAGAGGCAATCAAAAGACTACCAACCAAAAAAAAGCCCTGGACCGGATGGGTATACAGCGGATTTCTACAAAACCTTCAAAGAAGAATTAAAACCAATATTTTTTCAAGCTTTTTCAAGAAATAGAAAAAGAAGGAGCTCTTCCAAATTCATTCTATGAGGCCAACATCACCCTGATCCCGAAACCAGACAAAGACACTTCAAAGAAAGAATACTACAGACCAATATCTCTAATGAACTTGGATGCAAAAATTCTCAATAAAATCCTGATGAATCAAATACAAAAGCATATCAAAATAATTGTGCACCATCATCAAGAAGGATTCATCCCCGTGATGCAAGGATGGTTCAATATACGAAAATCAATAAATGCCATTCACCACATCAATAGAATTAAAGACAAGAACCATATGATCATATCGATAGATGCAGAAAAAGCACTTGACAAAGTTCTGCATCCCTTTATGTTCAAAACACTATAAATACTAGGGATAACAGGAACTTACCTCAAAATTGTAAAAGCTATATATGCTAAACCTCAGGCTAGCATCATCCTAAATGGAGAAAAACTGAAGGCATTCCTTCTAAAATCTGGAACAAGACAGGGATGCCCTTTATCACCACTTCTATTCAATTTAGTTTTGAAATACTAGCCAGAGCAATTAAACAGACCAAAAAAATTAAAGGCATAAAAATAGGAAAAGAAGAATTTAAAGTATCACTATTTGCAGATGACATGATAATATATTTAACAGACACAAAAAGGTGTACAAAGAAATGGCTAGAGTTAATAAATGAATTCAGAAATGTGGCAGGATATATAATTAACACGCATAAATCAAAGGCATTCCTGTATAACAGCAACAAAACTTCTGAAATGGAAATGAGGAAAACCACTCTATTCACAATATCCTCAAATAAAATAAGATACTTGGGAATCAACCTAACAAAAGAGGTGAAAGATTTATATAATGAAAACTACAGAACTCTAAAGAGAGAGATAGAAGAAGATCTCAGAAGATGGAAACATGTGCCCTGTTCATGAATAGGCAGATCTAACAACATAAAAATGGCAATATTACACAAAGTTCTCTACAGGTTTAATGCAATGCCAATCAAAATCCCAATGGCATTTCTTGTAGAAATAGATAAATCAATCATGAAATTCATATGGAAAAACAAAAGACCCAGAATAGCAAAAGCAACTCTAAGCAGGAAGTGTGAATCTGGAGGTATAGCGATACCAGAGTTCAAACTGTACTACAAAGCAATAGTAACAAAAACAGCATGGTACTGGTACCGAAAAAAGCAGGTGGACCAGTGGTACAGAAGAGAGGACACAGAAACCAATCCACAAAATTACAACTTTCTTATATTTGATAAAGGGGCTAAAAGCATGCAATGGAGGAAGGGTAGCATCTTCAACAAATGGTGCTGGGAAAATTGGAAATCCATATGCAACAAAATTAAACTGAATTCCCTTCTCTCGCCATGCACAAAATTTAACTCAAAATGGATCAAGGATCTAGATATAAAATCAGAGACACTGCATTTCATAGAAGAAAAAGTTGGCTACGATCTACATACTGTGGGGTCGGGCTCCAAATTTCTTAATAGGACGCGCATAGCCCAAGAGTTATTAACAGGAATAAAAAAAATGAGACTTACTTAAACTTAAAAGTTTTTTTTCTCTGCCAGAGAAACAATAAGAGAGGTAAATAGAGAGCCTACATCCTGGGAACAAATTTTTACCCCTCACACTTCAGATAGAGCCCTAATATCCAGAATATACAAAGAATTCAAAAAAAACTATCAATAAGATAACAAATAACCTAATCAACAAATGGGGCAAGGACCTGAAATGACACTTCACCGAGGAGGACATACAATCAATCAACAAGTACATGAAAAAATGCTCACCACATCTAGCAGTCAGAGAAATGCAAATCAAACCCACCCTAAGATACCATCTCACTGCAGTATGATTGGTAGCCATTATGAAGTCAAACAACAAGTGTTTACGAGGATGTGGGGAAAAGGGGACACTTGTACACTGCTGGTGGGACTGCAAATTGGTGAGGGCAACATGGAAAGCAGTATGGGTATTCCTGGGAAAGCTAGGAATGGATCCACCATTTGAACCAGCTATCGCCCTTCTCGGACTATTCCCTGAGGATCTTAAAAGAGTGTACTAAAGGGATACTGCCACATCAATGATCATAGTGGCACAAATCACAATAGCTAGACTGTGGAACCAACCTAGATGCAATTCAATAGATGAATGGATAAAATAAATGTGGCATCTATACACGATGGATGCAGCACTAAAAAATTACAAAATCATAGAATTTGCAGGGAAATGGATGGCATTAAAGCAGATTATGCTAAGAGAAGCTAGCCAATCCTTAAAAAAAATGGCAAATGTCTTCTTTGATAAAAAGAGAGTAACTAAGAATAGAACAGTGAGGAAGAGCATGAGGAAAAGATTAATATTAAACAAAGATGAGTGGGAGAGAGAAAGGGAGAGAGAAGGGAAAGCATATGGAAATGGTAGTAGACCCTCATTGTTACATAAAATTACATATAAGACGTTGTGAGGGGAAAGGCGGGAACAAGAGAGAGAAGTGAAGAACAGCAGATGAGGAAGAGAGGGAAGATAGGATGGGAGGGGAGGGGAGATAGTAGGGGATAATAAAGGTAGCAGAGGACAACAGTCACTAATATGACATTATGTAAAAATGTGAATGTGTAACTGATGTGATTCTGCAATTCGTATTTGGGGAAAATTGGGAGTTCATAACCCATTTGAGTCAAATGTATGAAAGATGATATATCATGAGCTTTGTAATGTTTTGAAAAACCAATAAAAATAAATAAACAAAGGTTTAAAATTGAGTGGGAAAAAATCAGCTAAAAAAGAGTTGAGATGCATTCATTTTGATAAGCAGAAAGTTTGTTTTGTGTAGTTGTAAATATCACAAATTTATTTTACCAGAAAACTGGCTTTTAAAAATGAACATATATTGAGATTAAAGGATAATCCACCTACCTTCATGAAAAATTCATATCATTTCCTATATTTTTCATATTTCATTTTTTTCGTGAATATTTTGTCATGGACCAGGTCTAGTCTTAGGCTACCTCTTCTGACAAGTTCGTACAATGTGTTGGATTGTTCTTTTCATCTTTTATTTGATAGTTTCTAGCTGATAATGTGTATTTTTCCTTATCTTTATTTGGAAATACATACCCAACTACATCTTTGCATTTTATGTTTTACTGGGGAAGAGACTCATCAAAAGCTCTTTATTATATGTATCAACAATCAAACATTTAGAGCATGCAATTATTCTTAATTTTGCATGAAAATATCTTTGTACCATTTTTCTTATAAAGGTGTAGAATCATTAATACTGTCCCTACTGTAATAAGTAACTACTTACAAGAAGAATTAAACAATTGACTTTATATCAATCATGAATATGAAAATTAATAATATAAGTGTTTGGCAATAAATATGCAATTGATAGAAATTAAAATCACGAGAAAGCCATTTAAAATGTCAGTGCATATGGTCCTTAAATAATAGGTTGTTCAAATGAAATTTCTCTAATTCATAAGAGTTAATATGCCATATTACAGCTTAATGTAATATAAAAACTTAAATGATAAGTATTGATAAATAAGAATGATACCTGTTTACTTAAATATGTTTATTTGATTTTCACTGTAAGATGTTAATTCTGGAAGACTTGACAATTAAGAAAGACTTGGTCTATATTATTTCTAACTGGCTAATCAAAGTACTTTTAAATATATATGTATATATATATAACATATGTAATACATATGCATGAATATAGATACATATGTATAATAAATGTATTGTAATATATCTATAGGTTATTATAATTATTAAATTTTCTCAAGAAAAAAGAATGACTATAAAAAACATTCTTAAATGTAAATTTCATAGCATATTACTGTTTGTAATGACATGAGAGAAAAACTCCTATGGAGGGAAAATGAAAAAGGAAGAGAGAGAAGGGGGAAAATGAGGAAGAAAGTGAGTAAAGAAGAGGGAGAGGAGTGTTTGATTATAAGATAAAAGTGGAGGGTCTCGGTGTCTGGCTCAGTAGTAACATGCTTGGCTAGCATGTGTGAGGCACTGAGTTATATTCTCATCACAACATATAAATAAATAAAATGAGGTCGATCAACAACTGAAAAAATTAAAATAAAAGTAGAAATATTACCAAAATTCCAAGTTTTTATGAATGCTAAATAAAAAAAATTGTTGCATAGCCTTATGTAATTTCTAGACTCCCAAAAATAGTCATTTAATGATAGATTACTAGTGCGATAACTAAAAATCCATTGCTCTTTCCTCGACATTCTGTGGCATGCTAGTGCTTAAATAAATTGTATTATAACACCAAAAAAATTCTAATATTTCTACAGTAACTGACCCAGTTTAACATAAATGCAAGAAGATTCCCATGGGATATAATTGTATTTTGACGTTCATTTTTATTCAACACTGGTACATTACTATTTCTCCAGTTTATGCACATCATAATATGTATATTTCATTCACAATTTAGCAAATTTATACGCATTTGTTTTACTTTCAATCACTTCCTGCTTCAGAACACATGTATTCCTCCACGTTTCTTGACTGCTCCTTTCATGAGACTTTTTCCAAAGACATTATTTTTGATTTCCATTATCATTTTTGAAGCAAAACTCACACACCCGTCATGATAAACCATAACCCTAATATTACCATTAGATGTAAAACTGGTGGGAATGAATGATTGTATATCGATATAAGATTTCTTGCATACTTTCAAATATCAATTCAATCCATTATTTAAAGTGGAACCAGTTATATTATTTAATCACAGTATGGTCTATTCATGCATTATCTCTATGTTGATAGACACAGGGTACACCTCTGTGTACCCCCAATAATAATTTGTATATCTTCAAAATTTTGCTCCCAGAAATGGTGGAAGAAATACTCATGTCAACTGATCTACATATACATTTTATCACAGTAATATTCTGGACACAAAATGAAAAGGTCACACTTAGGATTGTCCCAAAGCCTAAATGGAAAGTGAACATGGATTACTAAAAACATCCATGTCTTGGATGCCTAATTCTCTCAAATGTCAATCCTATTGGTGAGTACATATTTGTTTCTTCCCAAGATTATATATTCAACCTCAACCATGTTGAAAATGTCTAATCCTATCACTCACTTTATATTTTGTCTAATTTCCTAATGTCTCTATTGATATCTCTTTTCCTACATATTTTCCCCAGTTCATCATAGTGACTGATTCTTCACATGTGCTGACATTTACATTCACTCTTTATCCGAAACCCTATTGCTAAAGAACTTTTTGTCCAAATACTATACTCACTCTTTTTTCTAAACCTACCGACTATTTACCTAATCCTACGACTATCCCTTTTTGACTGGATGATCTCTTCAACAATAAATCATCCAAGGTACAAGGTCCTATAATATTGTATATTGATTTATCTGAGACAACTGTGCAGAACATACTTCAAAGCTAAGTATCCCAATCACGGGCCCAATGCCTTTCTGGTCTTCAAATCTTACCTAGATTTCAGTTTTCATAATTATATTTTACCTGTATATTCTTATATATATTGCAGGTTCCCAATACCATTATTCATCCAGCAGAATGATTCCTAACACAAATCGAACATGTTATTAACCCTAACTATACACTGTTCCCTCAATCCAACTTTACAGAAGAGCAGGGACAGAGTTGGTCTTACAATACAGGGGTGTAGGGGATGTTCCACCTGTTGACAACCTCAAATTTCCATGCAGATATGATCCCTGGAGAAGATGCAGGCAGCTATGAAAGGCCTGAGAGAGCAAAAGTCATCTTCCATGGCAAACAACTGGGTCAGGTTGAAAGCATGTGTCTGAATCATCCTCTCTTTTCTTAATGTAGGGAAGATTGACCAAACTAGGCCTGTGTGGAGAGCTGTTCCCAGGTGCCTATGGTTTCTATACCATTCGAACTTGTGAAAGTGTCACAGGAAGTAGGGGCATCCTCCATATTATGAGACCCTAGGAAGCAAATTTTAGGACAAAGTGGTTGCAAAGGCAGTGACCACATTCAGTTCCTGAAGGAAGTGACCTCACCTCACATCCTTGTTGATGGAACTCTCCGAATTTGGGTACCAGGAAGCCAGGAATCCAGACCCAGTCCAAGCTCCAGTCACAGTGGTCTCACTTGTTTGGATTTACCAAGGACAGAGTCAGTCTTTTGTGGTACCTAGTGATGTGAGGATGGCCAAATGCCAGGAAAGTTCTGAAGACGGGCCCTTCCGGAGAAAGAAGGTAGAGGCTCACTGCTGTCTCCTGACCACTTCACAGAGTTGACCCAGGAGACCAGATCTGAGACAGGACTGGCCATTTCTGGGGAACATAGTATGGCCCTCCAGTCAGAGGACACTCTGGATAGTTTCAGACCTACTTGGGGGAAGGAGGTGACTTTGTGGGTGTTTGAGTGGGATTGTGTTTTTTTCTCATGTTCTGAGAATAGTTAGGAAAGGGGGTTTGTTTGGTTTGGAGTGAACTCTTTCACATTAGTCCTTTGACAAGGCGAGTGTTTCTATGTCTGTGTATCCCACTGTGTCCATGGTTGTAGACATTAGAAAAGAGAATGCCTCAATGGGTGTGTTCTGTCAAAGAGAAAACTTCCAAGCATTCATCCTGCCCATTTTATAAATGGACTGTGGCTTGCCTTATCATTGGGCAACACCTACTATTTTCTTACGTTCCTGTATCCTTCCTGAATTCTGGCCACTCTCCAAAATAGGCTCATGGTTTTGTGTACAAGATATGTACCACTTCCAAGCTCTGTGACATGGCCATGTACTGGATAGCTGAAGGGAATGGCAAGCATCTCAGAAAACTCTGATATCAGTGTGACCAGTAAAGTCTCAGTGGAAAAACCCTGCTTTGGGCCTTTTGATTACCTATTGTTATGTTGCCCTGAATATCAGGAATGTCTTTTCCTCAGGCTACTCCTTCCTGAAGCCTGAAGAAAACAGTTTTCACATGGAAATGAATGGGCATTGCCTTTGTGTTTTACAATAAAACCTTCACAGAGATTAGGCTCTACTTAACTTAAAAATACTTTTAAATTGTATCTAACTGTAAAAAGTAACATGTAACTGTACATATCTTTTTGATAACAAGTCCAATTATACAACACAAATGATACACATAAATCTCCAACATGTTTTTATTTTAAGCCTAGAATTACCATACAACCTTAGAACACCAGCATGATACAATGCTCTTTTGAAGCTTCTACCTTACACACTTGTATACCTGGAAGATATGAACACATTAACACCACAATTACATTGATGTTTTTGTATTAACCAAGTTTAGCTTTTTAAAGAAATAACCTGGCATAATTTTATAAAAACAGTATTGTTTAACCAGCTGTTTAATTTTTTAAGATTACTTGCTCAAAACTTACACATATAACCAACTTACACAAACATTTTTATTATTTACTTAAACCATTTTAATTACTTAATCATATAGACTCTCTTATCGAGAAACACATTTTCCCTCTATTAAATCTATATCTAGAAACTTTTAGTTTCTCTTTTCCATCTGTGAACCTCTTTCTGTTCACATTTTGAAACAATACTTATAAATTTCTGAATTTAAGCAGATTATTTTGTAGACATCAACATTTTATTAGGGCCTGTTTGTACACCTAGAAAACTTATAGGCCTAATTCTAAAGACATCTTTATTTTTATCTGTTTACCCAATTTGAATTGAACCATTTGAATCACGTGAATCCAAGATATTTATATCAATTTTTAAATATTTTATGAGCGCTCCTCATCTGTCAATTGTCATATCACTGCATGATATATGGACATACACACATACAGACATACCAACATACAACACGTAACACAAGTGTAACACATAACACAATAATGAAGGCCTTGTAGCTTTTTCAGGTGAAATATCCATTGCAATGTTTAAAAACTCCACAGTTGATCAAAAATAGAACTGATCAGAAAACATTAACCCATCTGCAGGATCAAGATCATGAGCTCAAAAAATAAAAAATACAGAATCTAAGAAAAAGCAAGAGTGCCAAAAAAGATGACTGGCCAGTAATTAGTAAATACCATATAATGTACTTTTTGTTTGGATCTAGTTTGAGTTCAGGTAAAAAGACACTTTTACTCCTTTTTATGTCTCCTGCTGAGTGCTGCAGGCTTCTTTTATTTGCATATCAACTTAAGTCCTGGCTGAGGACTTGAAAACTGTAAAGGCTGGAGTTCTGAGCAGAAACCTCATGCCTAAGGCATTTTAGCTATAAGTCATAATTTCCAGGTTTGAATGTTGAAAATTATGATGCAAGTTTAAGATGTAATTCTCAAAATTTTATATCTTTATGTTTTTCTACACTAGAAAATCTTGAGTCCCTTAGCCTCACCACAAAAAACTGAAAATATGATCATTTTTTGATAATATTAAAGCCACCATCATAAGAAGTTTCTCTAGGATCATTAAGCCACTTTCTTTGTTCTGAAGTTTCTAAAGTAGTAGTAAGCTACATTAAATTTCTTGAAAAAAATTTTAAAAACAACCACAGACTACCATTTGTATCCCAAATTAAGCTTTAAAAATTTCCAAGACTGTTGCTAATTAATGTCATTTCACTAAGGCAGACCAACGTTTTAATTTAGCACGTTTTTAAAAAAATCTTACACATTAAAGGGAACAGATATCATATCATAATTTATTATCTTTGCCCAAGTTAATGCACTGGTATAAATAGTGAAATTTTCTCAGGCTACCAAGTTCAAAATTAAAACTCTTTAATTATTTTTTTTTATCCGAAGTATTTAAGTTTTCTAGCATCAGCTATCTTAAATCAAACTAAACTCTTGTTTAAACCCAACTTTTATCTGTAAGATAGTGCAATGCTTTAGAAACCCATTCAGATACCAGATTGTTACAATTAAAAATATCATCTTTTAAATACAATTTCAGCCAAGATCATCCCCAAGAAACAATCTAAAATATCAACATATTACTGCATTCATGGTCCTTTTTGTTAAGTAAACAGAGGTGGAGCAATCCTTAAAGTGCAGGTAAGGAATAAGGGAGTTCCCCACAGCAAAATGGCTCTGGCACCTGCTGGGAGTCCCTTAGCCTCACCATTTACTTACAGGATTAGTTCTTCTGGTGGTTTGACCCCAGGCACCAGGCATATTCTATATCTCCCACCTTTTCAGTAGTCAGCTTCCAAAAAATTCATCCTCTGCTTGCAATTGTTTTGAGTGCTAGGCTTCCCCAAGAGGGCAGAGTGTGGTTCATTGAAAGTCCCCACTGGTGTGTCAAAATTTATGACTGAAGGTTTGGTTCCCATCCCCAAAGCCAATTAATAACAATTTAATAATGAGGATAGGGTTTTGAGAAACGTTTAAGCGAGATATCAATGATCTTAGACCCCAGGCATTTCCTTCTGCAGTGGGCGTGCTCAAGCCAACTATGGGAAGAAAAGAAATCACTGCTTCCCTAATCTCGCTTAACAAAGAGAAGAAAAGTTTATCAAAGTTCTTTAAAACACAGCTAAGAGAGGTGTAAAAGGTGAGAACAGAAAAGCTGGTGGTTCTATTGACTTTTGGTCCCTCACAGAAGAAGCTTTAGGTTAAATTTTAGCTAAAGTTATTTCCACACATCTAAGGCAGGTTGGAACTCGGTGTGGTAAGCCATTGTTGTAAATTGTGGCCGCCATTAGAAGATGGCGCCGGCTTCCACTGTGGCCTGTGATAAATCAAATTCCTTTGTGGAGAGTTGGCACGATATCTCTTGCCACCCTATAAGAAAGATCCACGCGGCGGCTTAAGATTGGTACATGGGAGGCTTTATTAGGCTGTGCTTGGGCCCTCGGGAAGAGAGAAAGAGAAAGAAAGGGAGTCACTAAAAGATACTTAAATCAAGGCCTGAATAAACTGCTGAAAGAAGATTCCTGAGTTGCGTCTTCCTTGCGGGCAAGGGGTTGCGACAAGTGGTGCCGAGACCCGGGAACCAGAACTTTCAGCAGTCAGGGGTGGTGCACCGGTTAGTCCCAGGTAAGGTGGGACCTGCGAGTAAAGCAGAGATTAGTCCCAGGTTAATTGTGACCTGCTATTAAAGCAGAGATTAGTCCCAGGTTAATTGGGACCTGCGATTAAAGCAGAGATTAGTCCCAGGTTAATTGGGACGCCGGTTAAAGCGGAGATTAGTCCTAGGTAATTTAGGACCCGCTGTCAAGGCGGCAGCTCCTCTGTAAAGCCAGAGAGAGCATTAAATCTTATTGCAGCTGCACTGTGTACTTTTGCTCTTACTTTCACTCTTGTTTGTTGTGTGTCTTTTGTTGTGTCATGGGTGCCGTATCTTCAAGTCCGCTTCTCCTGGCCCTAGATAACCTGTTACGTTCCAAGGGCCTAAAAGTGAAACGTAGTACTTTACAGAGATTTTTACAGAAGACAGATGTTATCGCACCGTGGTTTGCATTTTCTGGCAGTCTTACACTGCCTAGCTGGGATAAGTTAGGCACAGACCTTGACTTTGCTTCTGAGCAGGGCATATTAGAGGGTGGGGTGATACCCCTTTGGAAGATGATTCGTAGTTGCCTCACAGATAGCAGATGTCAGGAAGCACTTACTAAAGGACAAGAAGTTTTAGAGCAGTTACATGAAGAAAGATCAGAAATGGCACGCAGTGAGGTATTTCAGGAGGGTGGGAGTGTGCGGAGCGAGAAACAGGGGAGGAAACAATTATCTCCGGCAGGCAGTGACGTATTTCAGGAGGATAGCAGTGTGCGAAGCGAGAAACAGGGGAGGAGGCGATTGTCTCTGGCACGGAGTGAAATATTTCAGGAGGAGGGGAATGTGCAGAGCGAGAAACGGGGGAGGAAACGCTTGTATCCAGATCTCAGTACACTGCGCACACTCCCATGCAAAAGTGGGTCAGAAGAGAAGGAGAATGAGGAGGAGGAGCTCGGGAGACTGTCTCGGCAGCTAGGGAGTTTAACTATGGGAGAAGGGAACAAAAATAAACAGGAGCTCAGTAAGAAGAAGAAGAAAAAAAAAAAAATCCTCCGGACCCACCGCCGTACGGTGGGCATGTTTTTTCGAGGAGAGCTTTCCATGCCCAAACAGGGGGGCTGCCAAGTCTGGAATGGGAGCCTACGTAATTAATGACTCTCCCCCTATCCAGCATCAATTTGCTCCTGGAAATCCACAATGGGTAGAACTACAAATTGTTATTGAAGTTTTTAAACAGTGTTCTTTTCCTTTTAATCTTATTTCAGACTCCAGTTATGTGGTACAAGCACTAAAAGTCCTGGAGGCCGTGGGAACTATTAGTGATGCCCACAATGTGTCTGTTTACTTTACTCAGCTTCAACAGCTTATCTCTAACCACACTGCTTCTTTTTATCCTATGCACATCAGGGCTCACACCTCTCTTCCTGGTCCGTTATCCCAAGGTAATGCCTGTGCGGACTTAGCCACTAGAGGTCAATTGATATGCTTGGCTTCCTCCTTAGAGGGGGCTAAGTTGTTTCACCAAAACTTCCATGTTAATGCATTAACGCTGCGCAGGCGTTTTTCCATTTCAAGAGCGGATGCTCGGCAGATAGTATTGCAATGTCCCCATTGTGTCACATTTCTTCATCCCCCTAATTATGGAGTAAACCCACGGGGATTAAAGCCATTGGTTGTTTGGCAAATGGATGTGACACATATACCTGACTTTGGTAACCTTAAGTATGTGCATGTTTCCGTTGATACGTGCTCTGGAATTATCCATGCTTCTGCTTTATCGGGAGAAAAGGCACATAATGTCATTACTCACTGTTTAGAGGCATGGGCAGCATGGGGTGCACCTGCATCCCTTAAGACTGATAATGAACCTGCTTATACTGGCAGACAATTTACAGCTTTTTGTTCTACCATGGGAGTGCAACTTACTCATGGTTTGCCTTATAATCCTCAAGGACAAGGCATTGTTGAGCGTGCTCATCACACCTTAAAGGAAACCTTACAAAAACAAAAAGGGGGAATAGGAGCTGAACACACTCCTAAAGAACGCCTGTCCTTAGCTCTCTTTACCATTAATTTTTTGAACTTGGATATTCATGGTCGCTCTGCGGCCGATAGACATGTGTCACCTCAGCCCTCTGTGATTGGCTATGTTAAGTGGAAGGATGTTCTTACGGGCCAATGGAATGGACCTGACCCCGTGCTGACATGGGCACGAGGATCGGTATGTGTTTTTCCCCAGGATCGTACGGAACCGTTGTGGGTTCCTGAACGCTTGACAAGAAGAGTCTCGACATCAACTGACCAGCAACAAGAGATACCACAACAATCCTGTGATGAAGATCTTCATTCTGCTAAGTGCTCTGGCTCTGGTGCTGGTGCCGATGGCACAGGCGACACCAATGCAGTGGTGGGCAGTGGCACGGGCATGGCCAATGCCGATGCCGGTTCATGGTAATTCTAGTGTCCTCCCCACTCTTTTTTCTACCTCATGTGAGATGTCTGCTCCCTGTGCCTCTCCTAGAGGGGACATGGAGAGAATTTTTAATCAATCTCAAGTTAATCTTACAGGAGTTTTTTGTTTCAGCCTTAAAAACGCTAATTGCATTAGACTTAAGACCAAAAATTTGACTAACTGGGAGGAACCATTGCGGTCCAATCAGGTCTCAGGAAGCATTATCAGTGATATATTGAGCAAGGTAGTTTCGGGGAAGCAATCAGGCTCAGGAACCCCCGCAAACAGCAGCTCTGCTCTTAACATAACTACCTTGGCTATTATCTCCGAGGTGCTAATCCCAGTGCCTCCTTCTTCTAGTAGTATTTATAATGCCACTCATTTTAAGGCCTCTCCTTACTGTTCCCCTAATCTTGGTTTCCCCCCAACATTTACGCCTTGTCAGGATCATTCTTGGGAGAAACATCAAGTTGCTAAAGGTTTCTCCCTTTCCCCCTCTCTTAATAGGTATGTTTATAACTTTAACAATAGTGCCAGCTCCTCTACAGGAGTAGGTTGGTCCTGGTTTCAGTGGCTGATTTCCAATGAAAAGGGGGCTTCAGCCGATATTTCTGCATTGGCTCAGTTGCTAGGAGCCAAAAGTTGGCTGGCTAATATTTCTGGTACTGTTAGGGAAAGTGAACAAGGTAATAGACTTACATCTGTTTCATTCAACTCTCTGTTGTATAATGCCACATTGCCTCCTGCAATGGTCTGTGTCCAATCCCCTTTCTTATTCCTTTTGGCTGAGGCCACCTCATCGGAGATGCTGGATTGTTCTCATACTACCTGTCTCTTATCTGAGTGTTGGAATGGTTCCTGGACTGTAGCAGTGGTTATGAAAATTCCAACTTTCGTCCCAATCCCGGTCACTGCGGATCCTGATAAATTCCCTATTGTTGAGCTACTTAGAGTCCGCAGAGATTTTGGAATCACAGCGGCTATAGTGACAGCCGTGGCGATATCTGCTGCTGCAGCGGTTACGGCCGGAATGGCTATGGCCAATCAAGTACAAACTGCTGCCACCATTAATCAAGTTGTCCAACAAACTTCCACCATACTTGAATCCCAAAATAGAATTAATCAACATATTTTGTCAGGGATTTTAGCTGCCAACCAAAGAATAGATTTACTCCAAGCTCAGGTAGAAGAATTGGCTGACTTAGTACTTTTGGGTTGTGTTGACCAACGTGCACATTTATGCATAACCTCTGTCAGATTTAATGATTCCAGGAATGCTTCCCGCATCATTGGTGAATATTTGGCTGGAAATTGATCCATGGAAGCGGAAGACATGATCCAGTCTCAACTAACCCAGATAGCTGTCTTGAATAACACCCGTGTTGATCCCGTGACTTTGGGTCAATTCACCGATTGGATATCTTCTGCTTTTTCCTTTTTTAAAGAGTGGGTGGGGGTAGGCATTTTTGGTGCAATGTGTTGCTTCGGTATGTTTCTCTGTTTGTGGTTTCTCTGTCGCCTCAAGGCCCGCAATGCTCACGATAAGGCTATGATCATCCAAGCTCTTGCAGCTTTAGAAAATGGCAATTCACCTCAAGTCTGGCTTGCGCAGCTTAAACAGTAAATCTTTGACATGGTCGTTGCACCCCAAGTTGTTATAACATTGCACTGGGATCGGCATGTCTTTCCTCGTTATTCTCTTAGTGTTGGAAAGCCCTTGCACTCTGCCGGTCTTGCTGCCATTGCACGCAGGTGGGTTTCCACACTAATACTTCTCTATCGCCTTAAAGTCCGTGCCTTTCTTTCAGGGTGCTGTCAACTCGTTTGTCGTTGTGTACAGCCACAGAACAGCCTCAGCTGTCCCCCTTCGTCCACCTTCATCATGATGCAGGATGCGAGGCAAAGCACTGCACTTGAGTGATCCTTCAACGGACCTCAAGGAAAGCATGTCCTATTGCATGCGGGTTTGACGTCCACACCCCCGCCCTACGAAAAAAAGCGTCGGCTGATATGGGGTCAGGTATGGGGAAGGGCCCTCCTTAGGACTGAACCATACATTGCAGCCACTTCTGCACAGTAGGATAGGACCTCTACTTTCGCCTGCATTGTTTTATAAATTAGAAGGGGGAACTGTGGTAAGCCATTGTTGTAAATTGTGGCCGCCATTAGAAGATGGCGCCGGCTTCCACTGTGGCCTGTGATAAATCAAATTCCTTTGTGGAGAGTTGGCACGATATCTCTTGCCACCCTATAAGAAAGATCCACGCGGCGGCTTAAGATTGGTACATGGGAGGCTTTATTAGGCTGTGCTTGGGCCCTCGGGAAGAGAGAAAGAGAAAGAAAGGGAGTCACTAAAAGATACTTAAATCAAGGCCTGAATAAACTGCTGAAAGAAGATTCCTGAGTTGCGTCTTCCTTGCGGGCAAGGGGTCGCGACAACTCGGGACTCTGCATCGGTCCAAACAATGCCATCACATTTAACAGAAACACAGACAAAAAGACACACAAAGACCATCATGCAGCTCCCGTTTGTTCACAACCCCAAGATCAACAATCTTGTGACTCAGGGAGAATGGAGGGAAGAGGGGGAGGAGCAGAGGGTTTGAGTTATAGGATTGTGGGCAAAGGGGTCAGATTGAAGGCAGCGACCAGGAAAGGCTTCAGGGACAGAGGCATGGAATGGCTTTGTCCCATAATGAGAGTTACTCAAACAGAGACAAGGACAAAACAAACGTAACACAAACACGGGCACACAGTTAACGTTTAACACGAGTTCAGAAGTAAAGATTAGAACCCAGTAACTGGCATAACCTGATGAGTTACACCACAAAGACAGACAGTGAATTCAACCTGAGAGAAAAAAGTAGCCAGCAAGACCTGATGGGTTTGCAACAGAGTCACTTAATGAGGGCTCATCTGTCCCTCCTCACCTAATGAGGGCACTTCCGTATCTCCTCACCTAATGAGATCACATCTGTCCCTCCCCGAGTCCTTCAAGTTGTCCCTTGCAAGAACGTGGCCGGTGGCTTTAGGACACGTTTGTCCACCACTGCCAGGGGGAACTTACACGCTCTGCTGGCAGCCACTCTGCCAACCCAAACCGAAAACTGAAAAACCAAACCTGAACAAAAAGCTCTGAGCGATCACAAGGAAAAATGGAAAGAGGCGCCTTTCTTACCCTCAGAGGGGTCCGTTGGGATCTCCTTGTTCGGTGCTGCACGATTCCCGGCCAACTCACCAAAATTAAGGGTTCAGCGAATGTCGGAGGAAGAGACCACCAAGAGACCGCGGATCATGCAACAGCAAAAAGCATTTATTGAGTTCCAATCCATCATGCTGGGGCTCCGTGCTCACTCAAGAAGGGAGAGCAGCCCAGAGCCACAAGCAGGAGTTGAGCAGTGCTTAAGTACACTTTTTGGGGAGGGTGGGTCTTTACATACATCACAGTCTCTTTTAAAAAATCATCATACACCACGGGAAAATCAAACAACAATTCCAAAGATGATTAGCTCATTCTTTGGTGGGAACAGGTCTGGCAGGAGTGATAGGTCAGTTCTAAAGTAGGGTACACATTGAAACTGATTGGTTTAGGCCCTGTGATGCCTATGTGCCAGGCCACAAAGGGTACTAGGTTATTAAACAATCAGGCAGTCAGGGGAAAATTTACTGGGCAGTCCGGGAATTGTCCTACAAGCTACAGGAATTTCAGGTTTTGTGTATAGCATAGGAACGTAACAATACCTGGTCCTTTACATTTTAACTCAGATCTTGCAGCTTAGAAAATTTGCAACACCCAGTCTTTTAAACTTTAAATTTTACACATTAATTTCAATTTCTTTTACACTTACAGATTACTTCTGGTTCACAACAAGGGTGTCAAAGCCACCCTGACTTTAGGCAAATGAGGGGCAAGGGAGCTTATTTTGGACACTGTTTTTGGCTGTGCCCCTCATGGCAACCTCCAGCCAGATGTTATGATGAGTGTCTTTATGGAAGATGAGTGCCATGTAGGAGTCTTGTGGTTTTAATTGTGGTCATTTGTGTGGCGGTTGAAAGAGATGACTCGGTCCACATGGGCTTGAACTCTGCTGTGATTCCTCTTAGAGACTGAATTCTGGAACTGACCTCAGAAAAGTATTGCCATGAATTGTGTTGGGATAACAGGAGGCCACGCATGAGCATCGCCCTTGGAAACTGAGATATAGGCCCAAGATGGCTTTCCACAGAGCACTGAGAATCTCAGCCAGGATATCACATTATTTTTTTGTGAAAGGCTTGGCAGCCATAGTTGAGAGTCAAAACACACATGAACCTCACATTCAAGACCTCAATGGGCCTGGCTTCATGTGACCTTTTGGCCACTCTTTGGGAAGCCTTGCCTTAAAGAGTTCTGCAGAGCTTTCATTGAAATCAGCTTCCTCACCATGTAATGGTTCCTGAATGAATTGATACCCACAGTGCCTCCAACTTCATCCTTGAAAAATGGCTAGATAAATACCATGAATTTTTTTGAAATTTTCATGACCAGGTGGCCCTGGAGAACCTTTGGATGTTCTATTGCTGATCATGAGTGTACCAGACAGTGCCTTGATTGACTGGGTTTCATGAAAATGTTGTAGAACAGAGATGCTAGTGAGTTGGAGCCTCCTGAGTAGTGGGTGTAGAGCAGTGGACTATAGGTTTGTGAATAAATACCTGTGGTTTTACCACGTAGATCCGCCATTGGCTTCAAAAGACTTGTGACTGACATGGTGCAGGCCACAGATCCTTATATGTATAGGCATCTTGTTATATTGAGAGGTTTGAGGGCAATGTTCAGAATCCGGTTGCTATAGTCAAGGGGGAAAGCTATGTGGGATAGACCCCTGTTTTGAACATTCTCCTGGAGACCCTGACCAACCACACGTGACAGAACTCCCTCCAGCACTGTGTCCTTGTTGAACTACTTGTATTTCATTAAGCCAATACCAAACTCCCAGTGCCACAGTAAGAAACACCACGAAAATGGAGGATGATGAACAAATGGTTTCACAGACCACAAGGGGAGACACTTAACTACCAGTGACCACAGTTTACCTACAAAGGGAGAATTCAGAACTCCTTCCTCATGTTCATTAGAAAATAAGGAACCATTTTCTCCAGGTCACATAGATGCAGATCCAGATTTGATGGTGTCACTACAAAAGAAGCTAAATCTTCTGACAACTACATATATTTCATGTGCCCAACCTCAGAGGAAGTTTCTCAAGAAGTCTTTAGGCAAGCAGAGCTCCATGTTTGTGCAGTTTTTAACCTCTCCCTTACTTTTGGAAACTGTTCTAACACATCGAATGTTGTGAACTCCTGAGCATTTTCAGTTCCACATATGTAATCACAGGTTTTCGAACTCCTCACCACTAATTGGGTCTCACTTGGAGTGAAGTTAATGTCAAGGAATTGTTCTGGATGAGAGTGGCAAGATTTTTGTGTAGCACATACTTGCATACACATTAGATTCATTTTCCTATTTTCCATTTTAAATACTGATCCCTGACACTAACACATACCCGACTAGAATCTGAAAACTAATCCTAATATGATGGATAAAAAGAAACCTAACCGAAAAGAAATACAGGCCTTCCATAGGAGGCATGGTGTATACTTTGATTTGCCTTCTGCTTAATCAAGGGTATGTGTTATAAATCTTGTCAAATTTTCTTTGTAATATTTCTCCATGAGATATATATATATATATATATATATATATATATATATATATATATATATATATATATATATTTTTTTTTTTTTTTCTCAAAACATGAAACATATGTGTATTATTAAACACTCCCTAAATTCATTCATGTTCCTGTATGTGGATTTATTATCAATTTTTCACAAGATTATTCTCAGAAATATTCAACCACCTGAAATACATATTTCTTTCCTAGTACTGAAAACTAACTTCAATGAATGGTGCTTACAAATCCTAATATTTCTACAGTAACTGACCCAGTTTAACATCAATGCAAGTAGATTCCTATGGGACATGATGTGTATTTTGAAGTTCATTTTTATTCAACACTGGCACATTACTATTTCTTCAGTTTATGGAAATCATAGGATATATCTTACATCCACAAGTACACAAATTTATAGACATTTGGCTCAATTTCAATCACTTTCTCCTTGAGAACACATATATTACTCCATGTTTCTTTATGGTCTATTCACTAGACTTCTTTCTAAACACATTATTTTCGATTCCATAATCATTTTTGAAGCAAAACTCACACTCTTCATGATAAACCGTAACCCTAATATTACCATTAGATATATAACTGGTTGGAATGAATGTATGTATATCAATATAAGATTTGCTATATATTTTCAGATATCAATTCAATCCATTATTTAAAGTTGGAAATAGTTATATAATTTATTCACAATATTGTCTATTCATGCATCATCTCTAGATTCATCAACACAGGTTACAACAATTTGTATCCTCAGTACTAATTTATAAGTTTTCAAAATTTTGCTCCCCAAAATGGTGGAAGAAATACTCATGTCACCTGATGTACATATACATTTTATCACAGTAATATAAAGGACACAGTATTGATAAATAAGAATGATACCCTTTTACTTAAATATGTTTATTTGATTTTCACTGTAAGATGTTAATTCTGGAAGACTTGAGAATTAAGAAAGATTTTGTCTATATTATTTCAAACAGGCTAATCAAAGTACTTTTAAATATATATATATATATATATATATATATATATATATATATATATATATATATATAACATATGTAATACATATGCATGAATATAGATAATATGTATAATTAATGTATTGTAATATATCTATCAGGTGATTATAATTTTTAAATTTTCTCAAGAAAAAAGAATGACTATAAAAAACTGTCTTAAATGTAAATTTCATAGCATACTACTGTTTGTAATGACATGAGAGAAAAATACATATGGAGGGATAATGAAAAAGGAAGAGAAAGAAGGAAGAAAATGAGGAAGAAAGTGAGAAAAGAAGAGGGAGAGGAGTGTTTGATGATAAGATAAAAGTGGAGGGGCTGGGTTTGTGGCTCAGTGGTATCATGCTTGTCTACCATTTGTGAGGCACTGGGTTATATTCTCAGCACCAGATACAAATAAATAAAATGAAGGTCTATCACAAACTGAAAAAATAAAAAATAAAAAACTAGAAATATTACCATAATTCCAAGGTTTTATGAATGTTAAATAAAAAAAAAATGTTACATAGCCTTATGTAATTTCTACACTCCCCAAAGTAGTCATTTAATGTTAGATAATTAATGCTATAACTGAAAATCCATTGCTCTTCCCTCTACCTTCTGTGGCATGCTAGTGCTAAAATAAATTGTATTATAACACCAAAAAAAATTCTAATATTTCTACAGTAACTGACCCAGTTTAACATCAATGCAAGAATATTCCTATGGGATATAATGTGTATTTTGACGTTCATTTTTATTCAACACTGGTATATTACTATTTCTCCAGTTTATGCACATAATAGGATGCATATTTCATCCACAATTTAGATAATTTATACGCATTTTTTTACTTTCAATCACTTCCTGCTACAGAACACATGTATTCCTCCATGTTTCTTGACTGCTCTTTTCATAAGACTTTTTTCCAAACACATTATTTTCGATTTCCATTATCACTTTTGAAGCAAAACTCACACACCCGTCATGATAAACCATAACCCTAATATTACCATTACATGTATAAGTGGTGGGAAAGAATGATTGTATATCAATATAAGATTTCTTACTTAGTTAAAGGTATCCATTCAATCCATTATTTAAAGTGGAACCAGTTATATTATTTGGTCACAGTATGGTCTATTCATGCATTACCTGTATATTGATAGACACAGGGTACACCTCTTTGTACACCCAATACTAATTTATACGTCTTCAAAATATTGCTCCCAGAAATGGTGGAAGAAATACTCATGTCAACTGATTCTACATATGCATGTTATCATAGTAATATTCAGGACACAAAATGCAAAAGTCACACGTATGATTGTACCAAAGCCTAAAAGGGAACTGAACATGGATTACTAAAAACATCCATGTCCAGGTTGCCTAATGCTCTCAAATGTCAATCCTATTGGTGACTACATATTTGTTTCTTCCTAAGATTATATATTCAATCTCAAAACTGTTGAAAATGTCTATTTTTTTTACTCACTTTATACTTTGCCTGATTTCCTAATGTCTCTATTGATATCTGCTTTCCTACATATTTTCCCCAGTTCAACATTGTGACTGACACTTCAAATGTGCTGACATTGACATTCACTCTCTAACCGAAACCCTATTGCTAATGAACTTTGGTCCAAATCCTATACTCACTCTTCTTCCAAAGCATACTGACTATCTTCCTGATTCTATCGACTATCCCTTTTTGAGTGGATGTTCTCTTCTACATTCAATCATCTAAGGTACAATGTCATATGCCATTGTTTATCGATTTATCTGAGATATGTATGCAGAACGTAATTCAATGCTATGTATCCCAATCAATTTCCCAATGAACTTCTGAGCTTCAAATCTTACTTAGATTTCTATTTTTATACTTATATTTCACCTATATATCCATGTTAAGTAAAATGAATATTTTTGGATCTGTAGATGATATATATTTCATCATGAATTTTCTACTCACCTGATATACATATATATTTATCTCAGTAATATTCCAGACACAAAATACAAGGGTCACACTTATGATTGTACCAAAGCCTAAATTGAATGTGACCATGTATTACTAACATCATCCATGTCCTTGTTCCATAACACTCTCAAATATCATTGCTATTGGTGACTACATATTTGTTTCTTCCTAACATTATATATTCAACCTCAACCCTGTTAAAAATGTATTTTCCTATCACACACTTTGAACTTTGCCTGATTTCCTAATGTCTCTATTGATAAATGCTTTCCTACACCTTTTCTCCAGTTCATCATTGTGAATGACTCTTCACATGTGCTGACATTGACATTCACTCTCTCACTGAATCCCTATTGCTAAAGAACTTTTGGTCCAAATGCTTTACTCACTCTTCTTTTGAAACCTACCAACCATCTTCCTTATCCTACCAACTATCCCAGTTTGAGTGGATGTTCTCTTCTATATTCAATGATCCAATGTACAAGGTCCTATTACCATGATTATCTATTTAACTGAAACATCTGTGCAGAATGTAATTCAAAGCTATGTATACCAATCAAGTGCCCAATGACCTTCTGGGCTTCCAATCGTTCCTAGATTTCTGTTTTCATACTTATATTTCACCTCTATAGTCTTATAAATATCGCAGGTTCCCAATAACATTATTCATACAGCAGAACAATTCCTAACGCAATCGAACATGTTATTAACCCTAACCATACACTGTTCCCTCAATCTAACTTTACAGAAGAGCAGGGAAAGAGTTGGTCTTACAATACAGGAATTTAGGGGATCTTCCACCTGCTGAGAACCTCAAACGTCCATGCAGAAATGATCCTTGTAGAAGATGTAGGCAGCTATGAAAGACCTGAGAGAGTAAGAGTCACCTTCCATGGCCAACGACCTGGTCAGGATGAAGGGATGTGTCTGAATCTGCCTCTCTCTTCTTAGTGTAGAGAAGATGGACCAAAACAGGCCAGTGTGGAGAGCTGTTCTGGAGTGCCTATGGATGATATACCATTCTAACTTGTGAAAGTGTCACAGGAACTAGGGGCAGCCTCCATCTAATGGGGCCTATGGAAGCAACTATTAGGACAATGTGTTTGCCAAGGCAGTGACCTCATTCAGTTCCTGAAGGAAGTGACCTCACGTCATTTCCTTGGTGTTCGAAATCTCTGAACATGTGGTCCAGGAAGCCAGGCACCCAGAGCCAGTCCCAGTCCCAGTCCCAGTGATCTCACTTGTTTGGATTTACCAAGGACAGAGTCAGTCTTTCTTGGTACCTACTGATGTGAGGATGGCCAAATGCGAGTAAAGCTCTGAAGAGGGCCCTTTCCTGAGAAACCAGGTTGTGGCTCACCGCTAGCTCCTGTCAACATCACAGAGTTGGACAAGGAGAACAGATCTGAGACAGAACAGGCCATTTCATGGAAACATAGTATGGCCCACCAGTCAGAGGACACTCCGGATAGTCATAGACCTACTTGGGGGAAGGAGGTGCATTTGTGGGTGTGGATGTGGGTTTGTGGTTTTGTCTCAAGTTCTGAGAATAGGTAAGAAAGGCAGTTTGTTTGGTTTGGAGTTAATTGATTCTAGTAAGTCGTTTGAAAAGGCAAGTGTTTCTAGGTCTGTGTATCCCACTGTGTCCGTGGTTGTAGACATTAGAAAAGAGAATGCTTCAATGGATGTGTCCTGTCTAGTAGAAAGCTTCCCCGGATTCATACTTCCCATTTATGAATGGACTGTGGCTTGCATTATCGATGGGCAACCCCTGATATCTTCCTAAGTTCCTGTTTTCTTTCTGATTTCTGGCCACTTTCCAGAATAGGCTCATGGTTTTGTGTCCAAGATGTGTACCACCACCAAGCTCTGTGACATGGCCATGTACTGGATAGCTGAAGGGAATGGCAAGCATCTCAGAAAACTTAGATATCAGTGTGATCAGGAAAGTCTCAGTGGAGAAATACTGCTTTGGTACCTATTGTTCTGTTGCCCTCAATGTCAGGAAGATTTTTGCCTCTGGCCACCCCTTTGGGAAGCCTAAAGAAAACAGTTTTCAAATGGAAATCAATGGGGATCACCTGTGACTCTTTGCTTAATTGCATTGGAAAGGGATATGTCTGAATCAGGCTCTAGGTCCTGTGTTAGGCTTTGGCTTAGATTCTCAGCACATGATGGATGTAAAGAAAATCCCATGTTTGCATCCAAAACTAAATTGGCCAAAAGATCAGTCATTATGGAAGAAGTCTCTCGCCTTCCCCTGTAAGGTTCCTTACCTCCTTCAAGTGAGAATAGGAACCTTTGGATCAAATGAGTTCTTCAAAGCCCTTTAGAGGCTATCCCATAGGTGCTTTTGTTTTCTCCAGAATCCAAATCACATAAAGAATCTATACCTGACAGTCAGTAGGCCTCAAAATGAAGGAGCAAAGCAATATTAACAGCAGGCCTATTTGCTCACTCCTGGTTCCCCGGACGAATGTCCAGGCCACCCTGACTTTAGGCAAATGAGGGGCAATGGAGGTTATTTTGGACACTGTCTTGGGCTGTGCCCCTCATGGAAACCTCAAGCCAGAGGTAATGATGAGTGTCCATATGGAAGAAGATGAGGGCCATGTGGGAGTGTTTTGGTTTTAATTGTGGTCATGTGTGGGCGTTGGAAGGGATGACTGGGTCCACCTTTGCTTGAACTCTGTTGTGATTCCCCTTAGAGACTGAGTTGTGGACCTCACCTCAGAGAAGTATTGCCATGAATGGTGTTGGGATTTTAGGAGGATTCACATGAGAGTCACCCTTGGAAAATGAGATCTAGGCCCAGGGTGGCTGTTCACAGAGCACTGGGAATCTCAGCCAGGTTACCACATGATTTTATTCTGAAAGACTTGGCAGCCATATATGAGAGTCAAAACACACATGGATGTCACAATGTAGATCCTAATGGGCCTGGATTCATGTGATCATTTGGCCACTGTTTGGGAAGCCTTGCCTGTGAGACTTCTCCAGAGATTTCATTGAAATGAGCTTCCTAACCATGTAATAGTTCCAGAACGAAATGAAACACACAGTGCCTCCAACTTCAACCTTGAAAAATGGTTAGATAAATACCAAGAAATTTTGAAACTTCCCATGACCAGGTGGCACTGGAGAATCTTTGGATATCCTGTGGCTGATCATGAGATTACAAGACAGTGCTTTGATTGACTGGTTTTCATGAAAATGGTTCAGAACAGAGATACCAGGAAGTTGGAGCCTGCTGAGGAGTGGGCCTACAGCAGTGGTGGGCAGGTGTGCAATAAAACAACTGTGGTGGGGCCATGTGGATCTTCCATTGGCTTCCAAATGGCTTGTGACTGACATGGTGCAGCCAGCAGACCCTTGTATGTAAAGGCATCTTGTCATATGGACAGGATTCAGGGCAATGTTTAGAATCAGGTTGCTATGGTCAAGGGGGAAAGTCATGTGGGATATAAGCCTGGTTGGTGCATTCTCCTGCAGACCCTGACCTACCAAAAGTGACTGAACTCACTCACGCACCGGGTAACTGTTGAATTCTTTGTATATCATGAAGCAAATACCAAAATCCCAGTGCAACAGCAAGAAACACCACGAAAAGTGGAGGATGACCAAATGGCCTCACAGTCCACATGTGGATACACTTATCCCCCAGTTGCCACAGTTTACCTACAAAAGAGAATTCAGCACTGCTGCCACATATTCAGTGGAAAATAAGAAACCATGTCCTCCAGGTAACATAGATGCAGACACAGCTTTGATTGTCTCACTACAATGGAAGCTAAATCTCCCGACAACAACATATATTTCAAGTGCCCAAACTCAGAGTCAGTTTCTCAAGAAGGATTTAGGGAACCAGAGCTCCATGTTTGTGGACTGTTTTCCCTGTCCCTTACTTTTGAAATCTCCTCTACCGTCTTCAAGGTTGTGAACTCCTGAGCACATTCCATTCCAGATATTTATTCACAGATTTTCTAACTCTTCTCCTCTAATTGTGCCTTAGTCTCAGTGATTGTAATGTCAAGGCATCCCTTTCTCTGTAGCCTATTCAGCACATATATTTTTACATGCAATTATAGAATCTTACCTGATACCACACGTACATTCTTGTGAGGTGACTGACTTGGCAGATACAAATTGTAAGAGATCACTCCTCCTAAACGCTGTTGGAACTGAAAATTCAATCTATGAGTGAGCTTCCTTGTTGAACAACATTATACATAAATCTATATTCAATAAAATAAATATATTTGGATCTGTAGATGACATATATTTCATGGTGAATTTCAATTGGAATATATTATGCTATTTTTAATGTCTGTGTGTTTGTGTATGTGTATATATATATATATATATATATATATATATATATATATATACACACACTCTCCAGATTTTTCAAAATATGAAATATATATCTTGTTATACACTCCCTAAACTCATTCATATTCAAGTATGTATATTTATAATCAAAATTTCACAAGAGTATTCTCAAAATTATTCATTCACCTGAAATACATATTTGTTTCCTAGTACTGAAAACTATCTTCAGTGAATGGTGCATACAAATCCTAATATTTCCACAGTAACTGAACCAGTTTAACATCAATGCAAGTAGATTCCTATGGGACATGTTGTGCATTTTGACATTTATTTTATTCAACACTGGTACATTACTATTTCTTCAGTTTATGCTCATCATAGCAAATATGTTTCATCCAAAACTTTGCAAATTTATAGGCATTTTGTTCACTTTCAATCACTTTATTCTACAGAACACGTGTGTTCCTCCATGTTTTTGATGGGTCTTTTCATGAGACTTCTTTCCAAACACATTATTTTCGATTTCCATGATCACTTTTGAAGCAAAACTCAAAGACACTTCGTGATAAACCATAATCCTAATATTACCATTAGATCTATTGCTGGTTGGAATGAATGATGGTATATCGATATAAGATTTCTTATATATTTTCAGATATCAATTCAATCTATTATTTAAAGTGGGACCAGTTATATTATTTATTCACAATGTGGTCTATTCATGCACTATCTCTATATTCATAGACACAGTGTATACCTCTTTGTACCACCAATACTAATTTATAGGACTTCAAAATATTGCTCCCAGAAATGCTGGAAGAAATACTCATGTCACACGATCTACATATACATTTTATCACAGTAATATTCTGGACACAAAATGCAAAGGTCACACTTATGATTGTACCAAAGCCTAAAAGGAAAGTGAACAGGGATTACTAAAAACATGCATGTCCACATTGCCTAATACTCTCAAATGTCAATCCTATTGGTGACTACATATTTGTTTCTTCCTAAGATTATATAGTCAAACTCAACCCTGTTCAAAATGTCTAATCCTATCACTCACTTTATACTTTCCCTGATTTTGTAATGTCCCTGTTATTATCTGATTTCCTACATATTTTCCAAAGTTCATCGTTGTGACTGAATCTTCATATGTGCTGACATTTACCTTCACCCTCTAACAGAAACCCTATTGCTAAAGAAGTTTTTTTTTCCAAATCCTATACTCACTCTCCTTCCAAAACCTACCAACTATCTTTCTAATCTTACCTACTATCCCATTTTGACTCGATGTTCTCTTCCACATTCAATCATCCAATGTACAAGGTCCTATGCCATTGTATATGGATTTATCTGAGACATCTGTGCAGAAAGTAAGTAAACACTAAGTATCCCAATGAAGGGTCCAATGCCCTTCAGGGCTTCAAATCTTAGATCTCTGTTTTCATACATATATTTCACCTACATATTCTTATAAATATTGTCGGTTCCCAATAACATTATTCATCCAGCAGAATAGTTCCTAACACAGATTGAACATGTTATTAACCCTAACCATACACTCTTCCCTCAATCTAACTTTACAGAAGAGCAGGGACAGAGTTGGTCTTACAAGACAGAAATTAAGGGATCTTTCACCTGCTGAGAACCTCAAAGGTCATTAGAGAAATGATCCCTGGAGAAGATGTAGGCAGCTATTAAGGACCTCAGCGAGCAAAAGTCATCTTCCATGGCAAACAACCTGGTCAGGATGAAGGGTTGTGTCGGAATCAGCCTCTCTCTTCTTAATGTAAAGAAGATGCAGCAAACCAGGCCTGTGTGGAGAGCTGTTCCTGGGTGCCTATGGTTGTATACCATTCTAACTTGTGAAAATGTCAGAGTAAGTAGGTGCAGCCTCCATCTCATGGGACCCTTGGAAGCAACTGTTAGGACAAAGTGGTTGCCAAGGTAGGGACCTCATTCAGTTCCTGAAGGAAGTGACCTCACCTCACTTCCTTGGTGATGGCATTCTCTGAACTTGGGATCCAGGTAGCCAGGCATCCAGAGCCAGTCCCAGTCCCAGTCCCAGTGGTCAAAATTTTTCGGATTTACCAAAGACAGAGTCAGTCTTTCTTGGTACCTACTTATGTGAGGATGGCCAAATGCCAGGAAGGTCTGAAGAGGGGCCTTTCCTGAGAAAGCAGATAGTGGCTCACCACTGGCTCCTTACAGCTTCACAAAGTTTGCCACAGAGACTAGATCTGAGACAGGACAGCCCATTATGAGGGAATTTATTATGGCCCACTATCAAACAACACTCCATATTGTCACAGACGTACTTGGGGGTCTGTGTGGGTGTGGGTGTGGGTATTTGTTTGTGGTTTTGTCTCATGTTCTGAGAATAGGTAAGAAAGTCGGTTTGTTTGGTTTGGTGTGAACCGATTCTAGTAAGTCGTTTGACAAGGCTAGTCTTTCTATGTCTGTGTATCCCACTGTGTCCATGGTTGTAGACAATAGAAAAGAGAATGCATAAATACATGTGTCCTTTCTAGTAGAAATCTTCCCAGCATTCATTCTGCCCAATTTATGAATGGTCTGCGGCTTGCCTAATGGATGGGCAACACCTAATATCTTCTTAAGTTCCTGTTCTCTACCTGAATTATGGGCAATCTCCAGAATACGCTCATGGTATTGTGTCCAAGATATGTACCACCTCCACGCTCTGTGATACGGCCATGCAATAGAGAGCTGAAGGAAATGATGAGCATCTCAGAAAACTCAGATATCAGTGTGAGCAGGAAAGTCTCAGTGGAGAAACCCCGCTTTGGGCATTTTGCTTACATATCCTTCTGTTCCCCTGAATGTCAGGAAGGTCTTTGCCTCAGGCTACGCCTTTTTGAAGCCTGAAGAAAACAGTTTTCAAATGGAAATGTATGGACATTACCTGTGGCTCTTTCTTAATTGCTTTGGAAAGGGATGTGTCTGAATCAGCCTCTTGGCCCTGTGTGAGGCTGTGGCTTAGATTCTCAGCACCTGATGGATCTAAAGAAAAATCCCATGTGTGCATCCAAATCAAAAAGCCAAAAGAGCAGTAATTTTGGATGAAGTCTCTCACCTTCCTCTGTAAGGTTTCTGACTTCCATCATTGAGAATACAGATCCTTTGCGTCAAATGAGTTCTTCAAAGCCCTGCAGACACTAGACCATAGGTTCTTGGGTTTTCTCATGACTCCAATTAACATAAAGAATCTAAACCCCACAGTCAGTAGGCCTCAAAATCGAGAATAAGAGCAATATTAACGGCAGGCCTCTTTGAACACTCCTGGTTCACAGGAAGGATGTCCCGGCCACACTGACTTTAGGCAAATGGATGCAAGGGAGCTTATTTTGGACACTGTCTTGGGCTGTGCCCCTCATGGAAACCTCCAGCCAGAGGTTATGATGAGTGTCTATATGGAAGAAAATGAGGGCCATGTGGGAGTGTCTTGACTTTAATTGCGGTCATTTGTGTGGCGCTTGGAATAGATGACTGGGTCCACCTGGGCTTGAACACTGGTGTGATTCTCCTTAGAGACTGAGTTCTGGAACTTACCTCAAAGAAGTATTGCCTTGTATTGTGTTGGGATTTTAGGAGGCCACACATGAGAGTCGCCCTTGGAAAGTGAGATCTGGGCCCAGGTTGGCTTTCCACAGAGCACTGGGAATCTCGGGAAGGATATCACATGATTTTATTCTTAAAGACTTGGCAGCCATAGTTGCAAGTCAAAACACACATGGACCTCAAATTTTAGACCTCAGTAGGTCTGGCTTCATGGGACCTTTTGGCCTGTCTTTGGGAAGCCTTGCGTGTGATAGTTCTCCAGAGCTTTCATTGAAATGAGCTTCCTCTCCATTTAATCGTTCCTGAATGAATTGAAACCCACAGTGCCTCCAAGTTCACCCTTGAAAAATGGCTGGATAAACACCTTTAAATTTTTGACATTCCCATGACCAGGTGGCCATGGAGAACCTTTGGATGTCCTATTGATGACCATCAGTGTTCCAGACAGTGCCTTGATTGACTGGATTTCATGAAAATGGTGTAGAACAGAGATGGCAGTAATTTGGAGCCTGCTGAGTAGTCGGCCTAGAGCAGTGGTGTGCAGGTGTGTGTTAAGACATCTGTGGTCGGGTCATCTGCATCTGCCCTTCGCTTCCAAATGGTTTGTGACTGACATGCTACAAGCCACAGACCCTTGTATGTAAAGGCATCTTGTTATATGGAGAGGATTCAGGGCAATGTTTACAATCAGATTGCTATGGTCAAGGGGGCAAGCTATGTGGGATAGAAGCCTTGTTGGTGCATTCTCCTGCAGACCCTTACCCACCACACGTGACAGAACTCCCTCCATCACTGTGTCCCAGTTGAACTTCTTGTATTTCGTGAAGCAAATATCAAACTCCCAGTGCAGCTGCAAGAAACACCACAAAAATTGGAGGATGACCAATGGCTTCACATTCCACACTGGGAGACACTTAGCCACCAGTGGCCACAGTTTACCTACAAAGAGAGAATTCAGCACTGCTGCCTCATGTTCATTGGAAAATAAGAAACAATGTCCTCTAGGTCACATAGATTCTGACCCAGCTTTGATCGTCTCATTACAAAGGAAGCTAAAGCTCCTAAAAACAACCTCAGATTAAGTTTCTCAAGAAATCTTTAGGCCAGCAGAGCTCCATGTTTGTGGAGTTTTTACCCTGTCCCTTACTTTTGGAAACTCCTATACCACCTCCAAGGTTGTGAACTCCTGAGCATTTTCTATTCCAGATGTGTATTCACAGATTTTCTATCTCTTCTCCTCTAATTGTGTCTTACTTGGGATGAAGGTAATGTCAAGGCATTGTTTTGAATACACATTGGATTCTTTTTCCAATTTTCCATTCGAAATACTGAATCCCTGACTGTCAGGGGTAGAAGGAATTCACCTTAAAGAATAGCCTGACACTTACAAGAAACAGCCCCCATGGAGACATCCTGTCTGGGAGACATCCTGTAGCCAACTGTGTCCCTGAGACATCCTGTTGCCATCTGTCTTCCTGAAACATCCTGAGTGTATCTCACCTTGTGAAGACATCCAGAAACTTCGGATAAGAGAGCTTTCCCATCTCCAGCATATAAATGCCCCTGTGTGAAAAATAAAAGTTTGCAGCTTGATCAGAACTCCTGTCATGCTGTCATCTCTCCTGTCTCTTGTCCCTTCATTCCTCCGCATCTAGGTTCGCTGCCCCTGTTGATGTGTCTTTCCAGCAGGGAATACTGGCACCCACTGACTGGGGCTCGAGCCTTTGACTCATTGGGAACCCCGTCCTCCTGGAAGACTTCATCAAGTGGAGCTTGCGATTGCCTCAGCAGACACCACCAAGAGACAGATCCAGGAGGAGAGTGGGGATGACGCACGGTGAGTGACCCACCATGGGACAAGCAGTTTCGCCACATGATTTGTTTTTGTCAGGCCTCAAGGAGTCCTTCAAGACATGGGGGTGTGTGTTAAGAAAAAGGACTTAAATTTTTTTTTTTCTAATACATAGGAGTATTGTGTCCATGGTTTCACCTTGAAGTGACCATTGATGGTAAAAGATGGCTTAGAGTAAGAGACTGTTTAAAACATTATTATTAAACCTTTGACCCAGAAAAAGTGCCAGTTCCCACATTTTCTTACTGGAACTTAATTAATGAAATTCTTAAAAGTTCACCCTTTGACAATGGTACCTTACAACTTGTCAGGATTGGAGAAGAGACTATGCAAAACACCTCTCGTCTCCCCAAGGCATGCCCATCAGTTAGTATAGAGATTGACCCTTCTCAGTCTCCCCAGGACCCTGGGAACCTTCCTGGTCCCCCTCAAAATACCACCCTAATGAATAAGGCTCTAATGGTTACCAGACGCCTTTATCGAGTTTTAAATCCCAGAGACACATTGACCCCTGGGACGGAGGCTACCTTGGAGAAGGAAGCAGCAAGCTACCATTCAGAAGATGTGCCACCTCTCAGGACCCTGCCACAGCCTATAGGACTTACACATCTACCTACCTCCTATATCCCTCCTGCCTTTTGTGCTCCAGCCCTTCAGGAGCAAAATACCACCCAGATATTTTTTTCCCCACTTCCCTTGCCTAGCCTGGCTCCCTTGTGAGAGTCTCTCCAACATAGACGGGAACAGATCAAACTTTTAAAAGAATTAAGATCCCTTGACTCTGAGCTCTGTTCATTAGCCTTAGGCATGGAGTCAATGAAAGCTGGCCCACGGTGGTCTAATACAAAGGCTAAGCCACTCCATCAGCCTGTTCTCGCCTTCCCAGTCACCCGCAGTCAGATAGATATGCCTGCAAAGGCTGAGGTCAAAGACTTAGAGGAGGATCAAGAGGAGGAAGCGGGGGAAATGGATCAAGGAGATCAGGACTCAGAGGATGAAGAGTTCACCCCTAGGCAGGAAGGAACCCAGAGTGTCTACAAAAAATTAAGCCTGCGTTTTCTTGAAAAACATAAAAAGACTTGTGCTTACAATTGCCCCACTGTGCCCTACACGTTGACTTTATTAGAAAGCCACAGCGCACAATGGCTTACTCCCAATGATTGGAAATTTTTAGACCGAGCTACCCTCAGTGCCAGAGATTTCCTGTTATGGAATGCAGATTTCAAGGAGCACTGTCAGGAAACTGCTCAAAAAAAATTAACTAAGGCCTCCTCTAAATCCTGAACTTATGTTAAGCTAGTGGGCTATGAGCCATTTGACACTAAAACTAAATAGGCACGTTTCCCTGCTGGACTTTTGGCGCAGATTCAGATGGCTGGCTTACATGCTTGGAGATGCCTCCCTCAAACGGGCTCGGCTACCACTTCTTTGGCAAAAATTTGACAAGGACCCAACGACCCTTATAGAAACTTTGTTCCCCAGCTTAACCTAGCTGCAGATTGCTTGCTTGGACCAAGCGAAAGCGAAAGAACTTTTGTAAAACATCTTGCCTTTGAAAACGCCAACCCGGCATGTCAGGATGTTCTTCGACCACATAAGGAAAAAGGGAAACTTTCTGACTTTATTAGACTCTGTGCAGGGGTGGGTGCAGCCCATGCCATGGGTCTCGCCCTACGTGCCCCCTTTACCAAGGCCTTTCACAATCCTGGCTCATGTACTTGCTTTACTTGTAAACAACCTGGCCATTTTGCACGCAAGTGTCCGAAAGGCAAACAAAGCCTAGGAATATCGTCTCCTCAAACTGGGGCTAAATCGCCCCCAGCTACCCTTTGTTCTAGATGTGGTAAATGTCATCACTGGGCCAGTAAGTGTAGATCTAAGACAAATGGCCTCAGACAGTCTATTTCTTCCTGCTTCTCAGGAAACTCCCTGCGGGGCCAGCCCCTGGCCACGACCTCCCCCAGGACAAAACCAGGGGCAATAAGGTTTGTTCCCTCCCAAACTTCAAACCTACCACAAAATTCTTCCCCACAATTGCCTCCCTCCAACTAGCCACCCCAGGCAGCGCAGGATTGGACCTCTGTGCTACCACCGATACAATATTAGACTCAATGCAAGGGCACCAGATAATACCCCCTAGAATTATGGGTCCCGCTTCATCTCATACGAGTGCCCTTATTCTTGGAAGAGCCTCTGCTACGTTAAATGGTGTTCAGGTCTTCCCTGGCATTAATGATAATGATTTCACTGGAGAAATCAAAATACTGGAAACAGCTATTAATGGAGTTCCGGCCATCCCAGCAGGAACAAGACTTGCACAATTAACATTCCTTCCCTTGGATTCAGGAGGCACTTCCACTGCCCAAACCTACAATGGGGGACAGCCTCCCTCGGCTCCTCTGATGTATATTGGGTTCAGCCCATTTCTCACAATAAACCCACCCTTACCTTACTTATTGAAGGAAAGGAATTCCAAGGAATTCTAGATACTGGAGCTGATGCCACAATTATTTCTCACAAATACTGGCCATCAGGTTGGCCCATCACCCCATCCTTGAATGATCTAAAAGGGTTAAGAGTCAAAAAATTTCCATGTCAGTTCTAGGGCTTTTAGCTGGACTGATAAAGAGGGTAATAAGGTGACTGTCACTCTTTTCATTGTTCCTGACCTCCCTGTTAACCTATGACGCCGAGATATTTTGAGTCAAATGGAAGTTATTCTTGCCAGTCCCAATTCCATGGTGACTCATCAAATGCTTTGTATGAATTTTGTCCCTGGTACAGGCCTTGTGAGACTGAGACAAGGACTGGTGGGGACTATAAAACCCATAAAAAAAACAAATACATATGGACTTGGGTATTCTGATTTTTAGTGTCGGTTCCTGACCCTCCTGTACCCCATGCAGATAAAATTATTTTGGAGACTCAGACTCTTGTGTGGGTGGATCAGTGGCCCCTTACCCCCCAGAAAAATTGGAGGCTGCCTCCATGTTAGTGCAGGAACAGCTGGCAGCCGGCCATGTAGAGCCCTCAACCTCACCATGGAATACTCCTATTGTTATCAAGAAAAAATCAGGCAAGTGGAGTCTTTTACAATATTTTTGTGCCATTAATAAAGTTATGTGCCTGATGGGAGCACTACTGCCTGGAATTTCCACACCAGTGGCTATTCCCAAAAACTATTGTAAAATGGTTATTGACTTAAAAGTTTGCTTTTTTACCATTCCTTTACATCCCGAGGATAGACCCTATTTTGCCTTTAGTCTCCCTTGCATTAATTTCCACGGCCCTATGCAGAGATTTCAATGGAAGGTTCTTCCCCAAGGTATGGCCAACAGCTCTAGTCTTTGCTAAAAATAAGCTGTTCAAGCAGTAGACCCTGTGAGAGAGTGATGACCACAATTTTATGTTTTACATAATATGGATGATTCTTTAATTGCTGCACCTAATTACCATGACCTTAATAATTGTTACTTGGACCTTTAGAAAACACTCACTACCTTGAGACTACAGATAGCTCCTGATAAGGTTTAAACACAGGACCCTTATACCTATTTGGGCCTTAAACTTCAAGATAATCAGATCCAAATTCCTAAAATACAACTACGTGTGGACCATCTTCACACCCTTAATGATTCTCAAAAATTACTGGGAGATATTCAATGGCTAAGAACATATTTAAAATTACCCACTTGTGTACTTTTGCCCCTTAATGATATTTTGAGAGGTGATTCCTACCCCTCTTCCCCTCAAAAGCTTACTCCCGAGTCATGACAGGCATTAAACCAAGTCACAGAAGCCATTGCCAAACAGTTTGTTACACAAATTTCTTATAACCTTCCTCTGGTTCTGGTTCTTTTACACGCTCCTCATATACCCTCAGAAAAATTTTGACAGGATATCCATATTTTAAAAATAAAGGCTTCCCCTTGCTTTGGGTCCATTTATCCACCACATCCTCCAAGTTTATTACCGTTTATCTTGCTCAGGTAGCTTCTATTATTATTAAAGGTCGTTTGCTTTCTCGACAACATTTTGGCAAAGACCCTGATAATATTTTAATTCCATATACTAATCACCAAACCCAATTTTTACTACAGAGAGGGGATGAATGGGGTATTGCCCAATCAGGCCATTTGGGAACAATTGATAACCATGTCCCCAATGACACCCTTTTACATTTTGTCCAGATACATCCATTCATTTTTCCCAAAATTACTCAAAAGGCTCCCAGTCCTCAAGCCCTTACTGTCTTTACAGAGGGTTCCAGTAATGGCTGTGCGGTCTTTGTTGTAAATAACCAGCCTACCACCTTTGATACTGTCTATCATTAAGCACAGTTTGTGGAATTGTTTGCCATAACACAAGTTTTTATAACACTTTGTGATAATCCTGTTAATATTCATACAGACAGTGCCTACATTGCTCATTCTGTGCCCCTGCTGGAGATTTCACCCGCCATTAAAGCTTCTTCCAATGCGGCCTTTCTGTTTCACCAGCTTCAGCAGCTAATTCAGGCCAAACAACACCCATTTTTCTTAGGACACATCAGGGCACACTCTGATCTTTCCGGTCCTCTAACACAGGTAATGCTTAAGCTGATGCAGCAACTCCTACCATCTTTCCAATTTTTGGTGGCTCCATTCAAAAGGCCATGGGCTAAACAATCTTCACCAACTAAATTCCCAGAGCCTTTGATTACTTTGTAAAATTACCAGGCAACAGGCACGAGAAATAGTTAAAGAATGCCCTGCTTGCGCTCTCTCTCTCCCGATTCAACACTTGGGAGTTAACCCCTGGGGATTACTGCCAAATCAGGTTTGGCAAATGGATGTTACTCATTTTCCTGAATTTGGATAAACCAAATATATACATGTTTCTATCGATACCTTCAGCAGCTTTATTTTTGCATCACCACATTCTGGAGAGGCTACCAAAGATGTCCTTTCTCATCTTGTTTCAGCCTTTTCCATAATGGGTAAACCAATACATATTAAAACAGATAATTGTCCTCCATATACCAGTGCCAATTTTAAACAGTTTTGTGCTACCTTGCAATTTTGTCATACTACTGGAATTCAATACAAACCTCAGGGCCGAGGCATTGTGGAACGTTCCACCTTACCTTAAAGACTTGGCTATCCCGCCTTAAGGCTTCCGCCCTTGTATTTACCACTCACAGGCATTGCCTTAACCATGCATTATTTGCCCTTTTTTTTTCTTACCCTAGACAGTGAAGGCCTTTCGGCTGCAGACAGACACTGGCATCCCTTTTCCAATTCTGATCACCCACCTGTTATGTGGCGAAATCCCCTTACAAATAAATGGAAACACCCAGATCCTGTCCTCATCTGGGAACGAGGCTCAGCTTGTGTTTTGGACCAAGAGCTAGCAGCCCCAAGATGGTTACCAGAACACCTGGTTAAACAGGTTAATGACTTACCTCAAACCGGGGACGGAGGCCCTCCCCATGAGTACAATTTTTCCTCTTTTTCGGATCCATCCAACAATCTGTGTGAGGATCCTGCTTAAGGAACTTATGCTGAACAGGTTTGTGCACGGAGGCCTTGGCCCTCCACCTTCCAACATCATGGAGTACCTTTTTGCCCCCCCGCCCCCGTGAATGCAAGGGAGGATCTTGGACTCAGGCTTCCACTAGTTGGACCCAGACTGCTGACTGCATGACTAAGGTGGCTTACCTCCATGCCGAGGTTGACCATAAACCAAGAGGAGTTCATCAGCCTAAATGGGTATGTGTTAACAAGCCAAAGATTATTCCCCCTAGTACAAGTAAAGCTCTCCAAAATTGTTCTGCAACCCGTACTCATACCCAGGCGATGCATGTCTCTTGTTATGTGTCGGCCTCAATTTGTGTTAACAAGCAGGGAAAATGATTTTTTGAAGCCTCCCTAATTAAAACTCATGAAGCAGGGGGGACCACTATTCATTATACCCCCGTTCTCTTTGACCGGGGAGGAGAAGGCAAATACACCAAGCTACAGTAAGCTGGGTGCCAAGGCACTGTCGGAAAACCTTCCGACTGGCCCATTAAGGCCCCTACAGGGGTCTCTGATGGTAGAGGACCCACTTATTCTGTCAAGCATCCTCAGATAATCAAACTTTTGAAACCCCAAATCCCTGAGCTCACATATCATCCCTTAATGTAGCCGAAATCCCAGTTCCCAGGTTTAGATACCAATACATTAGATATTTTGCAAACTACCTTCTCCTTCTTTAGTAATTCCAACCCCACCCTTGCTGGTAATTGCTGGCTCTGCATGACAACAGGGGCAAGCATTCCTATGGCAGTTCCTATTAATTTTACTATGGACAATGATAATACATGCCAACCCGGATTTCCCTTTAAAAAATAGCCTATAGGCACTTTTACATTATGTCTTTTAGGTGCGATGCAGAATAATACCTATGATATGGATTTTGGAATTACTTCCTTTGGAAATTGCTCAACAGTACAAAATTATTCCTCACCCATCCCATCTCTTTGTCCCCCCAATGGCACAGTTGTTATGTGTGGAGGAAATGTGGCCTTCCCCAGGTTTCCAGCGAATTGGACCAGTGACTGTGTTCTTGCCTTATTACTCCCTGATATAACTATTGTCCCAGGAGACGAACCTCTAGCCTAGACACCTTAGTCAAAAGACAGAGGCGGGTGATACAGGCCTTACCACTTATTTCCAGCCTTGGAATAACAGCTGCTGTGGGCACAGGTACACTGGCTTTGGCACGGCTATACACCCTTACCATCGCATGTCTCAACAACTTAAAATGATGTACAAACTCTATCAGAAACCATTAAAGATTTGTAGGACCAAATAGACTTCCTGGCAAAAGTGTTCCTTCAAAACAGACGAGGCTTAGATTTGCTGACTGCTAACCAGGGAGATATTTGATTGGCCTTAGGGGAACGATGCTGCTTTTATGCCAATAAATCAGTCATAGTATGCACTAAATTTAAGCAGCTTCAAGAAGATCTAGAAAAGAGATGAAGAGAACTATTTGAAAATCCCCTCTGGACTAAGCTTAATGGATTTCTACCCTACCTTCTTCCCCTATTAGGCCCTTTGTTGGGTTTACGTTTAATGGTGACCATAGGACCCTGCATTATAAACAGTGTGGTACAATTTATTAAAGAACACATTAATATTATGGCCTCTAAGCCCATACAGATCCACTATCATCATCTGGAGATGGAAGACCATGCTGTCAACTTTTAAAAGGATGTTCTACCCTTCTCACAGGCTTATTTCTTAAGTTTACATCCCCACAGATCTCTCTTTCTTACATAAAACTATAAGTAAAAGCTCTGACAAACCATCTTCTGCCCTTGCCATAAGGGTTCGTCTCCATGGGCCCTTCGGCTTGGGGGAAGATGCACCCATGGAGTGAGGACGTTAGGCCATAATATCGGAGGGTGCAGGAAGGACTGCAAAAGGATGGATCCACGGATCCCCAAACACAAGACCTCTGAGTGACACGCTCTGGTGCATGGCGGTTGGCATGCTTCCCCTTCAAGGCCATCTCCTCCAAAAACATGCCAAGGCCACCACGAAATCTGCTAGTAAAGATGCTTGCTCGGATCAGGAGATATTCTAAGGCCTCCTAGACAAACAGAGCTTCTAACCCCCCCTAAAAACATGGCCGGTAAGGTAGGTCAAATATTTTATATAAGAAAGGGGGAGATGTCAGGGCCTAGAAGGAAGTTCTCCTTCAAAGAATAGCCTGACACTTACAAGAAACAGCCCCCTGGGAGACATCCTGCCTGGGTGATATCCCACAACCATCTATCTCCCTGAGACATCCTGTCGCCATCTGTCTTCCTGAAATATCCTGAGGTTATCTAACCCTGTGAAGACATCCAGCAACTGCCGATAAGAGAGTTTTCCCATCGGAAGCATATAAACACCCTGTGAGAACAATAAAAGTTTGCAGCTTGATCAGAACTCCTGTCTGGCTGTCATCTCTCCTGTCTCTTGTCCCTTCATTCCTCCCCAACTATGTTCGATGCCCACGTTGATGTGTCCTGCCGCCCGGGACCCCTGGCACTAACCCATATCCTACTAGACTATGACTACTAATACTAATATGATGGAGGAAAATAACCCAAATAGAATAGAAATAGAAGCAGTTCAGAGGAGGCATGGTGTATAGTTGGAGTTGCCTTTTGCATGATATAGGGTAGGTGTTATAAATCTAGCTAATTTTTAATTGAAATAATTCTCCATGTGTTTTTAAAGTTAAAAAATATGTGAATACCTGGCTCCCTTTCTCTGTAGCCTATTCACCACATGTATTTTATATGCACATATAGAATCCTACATGGTATCACACGTATATTCTTGTGAGGTGGCTGACTTAGCAGATTCAAATTGTGAGAAGAGATCACTTCTCCTAAACGCTGTTGGAACTGAAAATTCAACGTATGGGGGAGCCTCCTAGTAGAAAAACATTATACATAAATCCATGTTAAGTAAAATAAATATTTTTGCATCAGTGGATGATATATATTTCATGAAGAATTTCGATTGGCATATATATTGCTACGTTTTATTGTCTGTGTTTGTGTTGTGTGTGTGTGTGTGTATATATATATATATATATATATATATATATATATATATATACTCTCCAAATTTTTCAAAATATAAAATATATGTGTCCTATATACACTACCTAAATTCATTCATGTTCATGTATGTGGATTCATAATCAACTTTTCACAAGATTATTCTCAGAAATATACATCCACCTGAAATACATATTTGTTTTCTAGTACTGAAAAGTAACTTCAGTGAATGGTGCATAAAATCCTAATATTTCTACAGTAGCTGACCCAGTTTAACATCAATGCAAATAGATTCCTATGGGACATGATGTGTATTTTGAAGTTCATTTTATTTAACACTGGTACATTACTATTTCTTCAGTTTATGCACACCATAGGATATATATTTCATCCACAGGTTCACAAATTAATAGGCATTTGTTTCACTTTCAATCATTTCCTGCTTCAGAACACATGTATTCCTCCAGGTTTCTTGACTGTTCTTTTCATGAGACTTCTTTCCAAACACATTATTTTCGATTTCCATAAAAATTTGAAGCAAAACTCCCACACTCTTCATGATAAACCATAACCCTAAAATTACCATTAGATGTATAACTGGTTGGAATGAATGATTGTATATCAATATAAGATTTCCTGTATATTTTCAGATAACAATTCAATCCATTATTTAAAGTTGGAACCAGTTATATAATTTATGTTGAGTGTCTATATGGAAGAAGCTGAAGGCCATTATAGAGGGTTTTGGTTTTAATTGTGGTCATTTGTTGGTGGTTGGAAGAGATGACTGGGTCCACCTGGGCTTGAACACTGGTGTGATTCCCCATAAGACTGAGTTCTGGAACCGAACTCAGAGAAGTATTGCCATGAAGTCATGTTGGGATTTTAGGAGGCCACGTATGAGAGTCGCCCTAGGAAACTGAGTTCTAGGCCCAGGATGGCTTCCCACATCGCCATGGGAATCTCATCCAGGATATTACATGATTTTATTTTTAAAGAGTTGGCAGCCATAATTAAGAGACAAAACACACATGGATCTCACATTGTAGACCTCAATGGGCCTGGCTTCATGTGACCTTTGCCCCCTCTTTGGGAAGCCTTGCCTGTGAGAGTTCTCCAGAGGTTTCATTCAAATAAGCTTCCTCAAAATTTTATGGTTCCTGGATGAATGGGAAACTCACAGTGGCTTCAAATTCATCCTTGAAAAATGGCGAGATAAATACCATGAAATTTTGGACATTCCCTTGACCAGGTGGCACTGGAAAACATTTCCATGTCCTATTGCTGATCAGGAGTATACCAGACAGTGCCTTGATTGACTGGGTTTCATGAAAATGCTGTAGAACAGAGATGCCAGTAATTTGGAGCCTTCTGAGTAGTGAGCCTAGAGTAGTGGTTAGCAAGTGTGTGATAATACATCTGTGCTGTGAGCATGGAGATCTGCCATTGGCTTCCAAATGTCCTGTGACTGACATGGTGCAGCCAGCAGACAATTATATAAAAAGGCATCTTGGTATATGGAGACGTTTCTGGGCAATGTTCAGAATCAGGTTGCTATGGACAAGGGCGCAAGCTATGTGGGATAGAAGCCTGGTTGGTGCGTTCTCCAGCAGACACTGACCAACCACATGTAACAGAATGCCGTGCAGCACTGCGACCCATTTGAACTCCTTGTATTTTGTGAAGCCAATACCAAACTCCCATTGTAGCAGCAAGAAAGACCATTAAAAGTGGAGTATGACCAAAGGGCTTCACAGTCCACACGGGGAGAGGCTTAGCCCCAATGGTCATTGTTTACCTACAAAAAGAGAATTCATCACTGCTGCACCATGTTCATTGGAAAATAAGAACACATGTCTTTCAGGTCACATAGATGCATATCTAGCTTTGATGGTCTCACTACAAAGGAAGCTAAAGCTACTGACAACAACATATATTTCAAGGGCCCAGCCTCAGAGGCAGTTTCTCAAAATGTCTTTAGGCCAGGAAACCTCTATATTCATAGACACAGGGTACAACTTTTTGTACCCCCAATACTAATTTATACGTCTTCAAAATATTGCTCCCAGAAATGGTTAGGAGAAATACTCATGTCACCTGATCTACATATACATTGTATCACAGTAATATTCTGAAAACAAAATGCAAAGGTCACACTTATGATTGTACCAAAACCTAAATGGAAAGTGAACCTGCATTACTAAAATCATCCATGTCCACTTGCCTAATGCTCTCAAATGTCAATCCTATTGATGACTACATATTTCTTTTTTCCTAAGATTATATAATTAAAGTCAACCCTGTTGAATGTGTAATCCTATCACTAACTTTATGCTTTGCCTGATTTCATAATGTCTCTATTGATATCTGCTTTCCTACATGTTTTCTCCAGTTCATCATTGTGACTGACTCTTCACATGTGCTGACATTTACATTCACTCTCTATATGAAACCCTATTGCTAAAGGACTTTTTTTCCAAATACAATATTCACTCTTCTTCCTAAACCTACCAACTATATTCCTAATCTTACTGACTATCCCGTTTTGAATGGATGTTCTTTTCTACATTCAATCATCCAAGTAAATGTCAGGTGAGCGTCGGAGGAGGAGACCACCCAGAATCTATCTCATGCAACAGCAAAGGGTTTATTGGGGGTCCAGCGTGCTGGTGCTCATACCTCACTTGAATAGAGCAGAGAGCGCTGAGAACAGCTTAAGCAGAGCTTATATACTTTCCTTGAAGAGGGCAGGGAGGGAATTTTATTAATGGATCAGGGCGAGTGGGCAGTTTGCGCGCAACCGGGTGAGGGAGTGCATTCTGTAGTTTGGCCGTTGGGGACAGCACATTCTGGGAACAAGATTAGCAAACATTTCTCAAGATTTCAACAGTGTTTTGTTAAGCGTACAGAAAAACAGGAAGTGACAAGTGCCTATTTTATTAACCTTTCATTCCCCACTTCTTCTTCTGGCTACTTTTAGTCATAAAAGTGATCATTGGGGGGTGTCACATTTTATGTCTGCTAGTGGGGTATTAACATAAGTTTAACTTGTCCAATTTGAGATTGGGGAAAAGAAATTACATGGTTGAGCAAACAGAGTTTATAGTTAGCAATAATATGAGGAATACACAATTTGAAAGGGTTACCAGTCTTTTCCAGTTTCCAGCCAGAGTCTCAACAGGCCGCAGGCTTGAGATGAGAGGTATGGATCCAGGAAATGATTCTGTCTACCTTTACCGCTGTAGGTGTTATAAGTAGCACCTGGTATGGTCCTTTCAAGCGGGGTTCCAGGGTTGACACCTGATGTCGTCTTACATAGAAGAAGTATCTTACTTGATGTTGATTTGAAGTCCTCTCGTCCCCAGGTTGTTAGGCAGTGGCCATCTGTTTTCACAGGTATGTGAGTTCTTTCAAGAGCTTTAAGTCTGTCAAGCAAGGGGGTGTGAAAGGGATCGTTAGGTCTTAGAGTTGGAGTTAGGTCCCTTACTGGAGGAGGGGCACCATAGAAAATTTCATAGGGGGTGAGGTTACACAAAGAAACAGAGGGAGTAATTCTTGCATGAAACAGTTCATAAGGCAGTAGCATAGTTCAATATTTTATGCCGGTCACTAAGCTTAATTTCGTTATGGTCTCTTTAATGGTTCTATTCATTCATTCTGCCTGTCCTGAACTCGGGGGTCTATAAGCACAATGTAACTTTCAATAAATCCCCAAGGTCCTGGCTAACCCCTGACTTATGTGGGTTATGAACGCGGGTCCATTATAACACCCTATTACTTTAGGCAGGCCGTATCTTGGAAAAATATCTCCCAGGATCTTCTTCACCACAATTTGCACTGTTTCTTTTTTTTTCTTTTTTTTCTTTTTTTTTTTTTTTTTTTTTTTGGTGGGAAAGGCTTCAATCCATCTGAAAATGTATCTACAAAGACTAGGAGATATTTAAGTCCATAACTTGCTGGCTTTATTTCAGTAAAGTACACTTCCCAGAATTGTCCTTGTCTGGTTCCTCATAGGTGCTTTCCTGCAGGAAGCTTGAAAGGATAAGAATTAACCAATTGATGGACCTGACAGGCTTTTGTTAACCATTCAGTTATTTCCTTTAACTGTGAGTTGGTTAGTGGAAAACTCTGTTCTTGATCCTTCATGAATGAATGTAGTTTCTTTGAACTAAGGTGAGTGATTTGGTGTACATTATCTACTGACATAGTTAGAGCTGTGGATATAGGAGTTTTTACTGAAGGATTTAGAAATTCCACTTGGGGGCCTTCAGGGTTAAAAGTTATTTTGGCCTGGAGCTTGCTGAGCAGAACTCTGCCCATCAATGGGGCCGGGCATTCTGGAATTACTAGGAAGAAGTGATGGATTTTTCCTTTCCCCTGGTCCCAGGTCCTCTTAGTTGTCCAAGCCCGATATTTACTGCAATTAGCCCCTTGAATTAGAGACCTTTTATTTGATAGAGGTCAAAATGGGGCCTTAATGGCTGAGTATATTGCCTCTGTATCCACTTCAATGTTTACTGGGGTGCCCTCCACTTCAAAAGTTAACCTGAGCTCGGGGAGGGGATCTGATCCCCAACTTTCTTAGTCATCCTCCAGAGTCAGAATGGCTGGCTGGCGTGGCTGTCTCTTTCTAAGGCTCTCTTTGGCCCAGTGTCCTTTTTCTTTACAGTAGGCACATTGATCTGAGGCCAGGGGTGGCCTCTAGTTTGGGCCCAGGTATCCCTTCCTGTCTCCATGTTTCTTATTTCTGGCCTATTTGTTGTTGTGACCAGGACCTTAGTCAATTCCTTAGTCTGTCTTTTGTTTCTTTTATCCACCCTTTGCTTCCTTATCTTCTTCAGTTTCTCTCGTATAGTATACCTTTTTGGCTTCGCTGACTAAATCTCTCAAAGTCATATCTTGTAATCCATCTAAGTGTTTTAAATTTCTTTAAATATCCAGGGCAGCTTGCCCAATAAAGGCCATCATGACAGATGCCTTTTGAGCCTCTGCCTGAGTATCAAAAGGAGTATATCTCCTATATGCCTCCATAATTCTCCCTAGAAACATAGAGGGAGATACGTCAGGCCCTTGAATAAACTCTATTACCTTGGCCAAATTAGTTGGTCGCCTAGCAGCCACTAAGATACCCGCTATTAGAGCCCGGAGATAAGTGGACAGATGCTCCCTACCTTCAAAGGTATTGGGGTCCCTGTTTCGTCGATTCTAGGGAAAGCCGGCTTGAATATGTTGGGAAGTTGTGTCAGTCACCCACCTGGTCTGAGGATATTATTTTCTAGCTTCCAGGAGGATTCTCTTTTGTTCCTCTGTCATGAAGAGAGTCCCTAGGTGTTGTTGGCAGTTATTCCAAGTAGGCTGGTGTGAAAACATCTATGAATCAACCACACCTGAGAGACGAGTGGGGTCCTCGGTAAAAGGGGGATTGTTATTTTTCCAGTTATATAGGTCTGAAGAGGAGAAAGGCCAATACTGGTAGGCTTGCATTTTTTCCCCATGACCATCATCAATCATTGGCACATAGGGACGGAGGGGGAGCATCACGGGAGTTCCACGGTTTTCAATCATTCATTGCCGGTGAGTTCCTTTAGCCGGTCCAGGTTCCTCCAGGGGAGGAGGGGCTGTGTGTGCCACGGGGGAGTTTTCTGGAGGGTGCTGGGCTGGCTTAGCTTCCTCCAATGGCGGAGAGGCTGAGTCAGCAGCAGGGGAATCACTTAGAGGGTGTTGGGGGTTGGGAGACCAGGGCAAGGGATAAGGAGAGGGATGAGAGTCCAGTAGAGTTAAATCTTGTGACTTAGGCAGAAAAGAGGGTGGAGGAGGAGGAGGAGCAGAGGGTTTGAGAGATCGTGGGGGAAAGATTAGGAGCGGGGGCAGGGGCAAAGAAAGGCTTCACCCATGGAGGAGATTTGCAGAGGTAATGCCGGGTTAAGATATATGGCTTTTGATCTGGATGGCTATGTGGCCCTTCCTGAAAGACAATATCTCTGACTTTTTAAATTACTGAGAAGTAGAAAAATTCTTCTAAGGGCCATCCGAATCCAAAGGTGGGCCATTCTGAGGCACAGAGAGTCTGCCAGGTCCAGCGGTTTACTGAAAAAGAAAGATTCTGAGCCCTTAAGCGGAATTTGGTCCAGTGATCAAGGGTCAGGGACAGAGGCATTGAAGTGCTCTTTCCCATAATGAAAAATGCACAAACAGTAAAAGCAACGACACATGACACAGACAAGACAAGACAATAAAGACAGGCAATGGACGTCCAACACTGAGACGAGGACTGAGTAGCCGGCAATACCTGATGGGCTGGCAATACCGAATCTGAAACAAAATATCACTGAGTTAAGGAGACTATTGTTCCTCGATTTTCAGAGTCCTCTGGGGTGTCCCTCAGGGTGGTTGCCTGTGGCTCTGTGACACATCTGTCAGCCACCGTGAGAGAGAGCTCACGCTCTTTATTGACAGCCATTTTGCCAAGACCTAACCTGAATCCTGACACCAGAAAGAGGCGCCTTACGAATCCCGAGAGGAGCCTGTTGGGGTCTCTCGTCCGCTGCTCCCAGAACTCGGTGGAACCTCCATATGTAAAGGTCGGACGAGTGTCAGGCGAAGAGACCTCCAAGAGACTGTCTCATGCAAAAGCAAAGGGTTTATTGGGGGTCCAGCATGCTGGGGCTCAGAGCTCACTTAAATATAGCAGAGAGTCCTGAGAACAGCTTAAACAGGGCTTATATACTTTCCTTGGGGAGGGCAGGGAGGGAAGTTAAGTATACAGAAAAACATGAAGAGACAACTACCTATTTTACTAAATTTTCACTAACGACTATACTTTGCCAGATTTCCTAATGTCTCTATTGATATATATTTTCCTACATACTTTTCCCAGTTCATCTTTGTGACTGACTCTTCACATGTGCGGACATTTACATTTACTCTATACCCGAAAAGCTATAGCTAAAGAACTTTTGGTGCAAATTCTATACTCACTATCCTTTCTAAACTACCGACTATCTTCTTAATCTTACCGACTATCACTTTTTGACTGGATGTTATCTTTGACAATCAATCATCCAAGGCACAAGGTCCAATGCAATTGTATATCGATGTACCTGAGACATCTGTGCAGAAAATATATCAAAGCTAAGTATCACAATCAAGGTCCTAATACACTTCTGGGTTTTAAATCTTACCTAGATTTCTGTTTTCATACTTATATTTTACCTATATATTCTTGTAATTATCGCAGGTTATCAATACCATTTTTCATCCAGCTGAATGATTCCTAACCCAAATCAAACCTGTTATTAACCCTAACCATTCACTGTTGCCTCAATCTAACTTTACAGAAGAGCAGGGACAGAGATGGTCTTACAATACAAAAATGTAGGATTCATTCCAACTACTGAGAAACTCAAAGGTCCATGCAAAAATGATCCCTGCAGAAGTTGTAGGCAGCTATGTAGGAACTGAGAGAGCAAAAGTCATCTTCCATTGTAAAAAACCTGGTCAGGATGAAGGAATGTGTCTGAATCAGCCTCTGTCTTCTTAATTTAGAGAAGAAGGACCAAACCAGGCCTGTGTTGAGAGCTGTTCCCGGGTGCCTATGGTTGATATACCATTCTAAGTTGTGAAAGTGTCACAGGAAGTAGGGGCAGCCTCAATTTCATGGGACCCTTTGAAACAACTGTTAGGACAACGTGGTTGCCAAGGCAGTGACCTTATTCAATTCCTGAAGGAAGTGACCTCACCTAACATCCTTAGTGACAGAACTCTCTGAACTTGGGATCCAGGAAGCCAGTCACCCAAATCCACTCCCAGTCCCACTCCCAGGGGTCTCAATTTCTTGGATTTACCAAGGACAGATTTAGTCTTTCTTGGTACATACTGATGTGAGGATGGCCAAATGCCAGAAAGCTCTGAAAAGTCGCCTTTACTGAGAAAGCAGGTATTGGATCACCGCTGGCTCCTCAGTACTTCACAATGTTGACCAAAGAGACCAGATCTGAGACAGGACAGGCCATTTTGGGGGAAGAAAATATGGCGCACAATCAGAGAAACTCTGGATAGTCACAGACCTACTTTCGGGAAGGAGGTGCCTTTGTGGGTGTGGGTGTGAGTTTGTGGATTTGTCTCATGTTCTCAGAATAGGTAGGAAAGTCGGTATGTTTGGTTTGGTGTAGACTGTTTCGAGTAAGTCGTTTGACAAGGCGAGTGTTTCTATGTCTGTGTATCCCACGGTGTCCATGGTTGTAGACATTAGAAAAGAGAATGCATCAATTGATATGTCCTGTCTAGTTGAAAGCTTCCCAGCATTTATCCTGCCCAATTTATGAATGGATTTCAGCTTGCCTTATCGATGGGCAACACTTGCTATCTTTCAAAGTTTCTGCTTTCTTCCTGAATTCTGGCCACTCTCCAGAATAGGCTCATGGTTTTGTGTCCAATATATGTACCACTTCCAAGCCCTGTGACATCGTCATGTACTGGATAGCTGAAGGGAATGGCGAGCATCTCAGAAAACTCTGATACCAGTGTGATCAGGATAGTCTCAGTGGAGAAAACCTTTGGGCCTTTTAATTATCAATTGTTCTGTTGCCCTCAATGTCTGAAAGGTCTTTGCCTCAGGCCACCTTTTTTTGATGCCTGAAAAAAACTGTTTTCACATGGAAATGAATGGGCATCACCTGAAGCTTTTTGCTTAATTCCTTTGGAAAGGATGTGTCTGAATCAGCCTTTTGGCCCTGTGTGAGGCTTAGGCTTAGATTCTCAGCACCTGATGGATCTAAAGAAAGATTCCATGTGTGCATCCAAAACCAAAATAGCCAAAAGAGCAGTCATTCTGCATGAAGTCTCTCCCCTTCCTTTGTGAGGTTCCAGACCTACATCAAGTTAGAATAGGAATGCTTTGGGTCAAATAATTTCTTCAAAGCCCTGCAGAGGCTAGCCCATAGGTGCTTGGGTTTCCTCATGTCTCCAATTCAGACAAAGAATCTAAACCCCACAGTAGTCCTCAAATTGGAGAAGCAGAGAAGTATTAACAGCAGGCCTATGTGATCACACCAGGTTCACAGGAAGGGTGTCCAAGCCACCCTGATTTTAGGCAAATTAGGGGCAAGGGAGATTATTTTGGAGACTGTCTTGGTCTGCGCCCCTCATCTAAACATCCAACCAGAGGTTATGAAGAGTGTTTATATGAAATATCATGAGGACCATGTGGGAGTGTGTTGGTTTTAATTGTGGTCATTTGTGTGGTGGTTGGAAGAGATGACTGGGTCCACCTTGACATGATCTCTGGTGTGATTCCCCTAAGAGACTGAGTTCTGGAACTGACCTCAGAGAAGTATTGCCATGAATTGTGTTGGGATGTTAAGAGACTACGCATGAGAGTCGCCCTTGGAAACTGAGATGTATGCCCAGGTTGTATTTCCACAAAGCACTGGGAATCACAGCCAAGATATCACATGATTTTATTCTGAAAGACTTGGCAGCCATAGTTGAGAGTCAAAACACACATGGACCTTACATTGTAGACATCAATGGGCCTGGATTCACGTGACCATTTAGCCACTCTTTGGGAAGCCTTGCCTGTGAGAATTCTCCATTGCTTTTATTGACATGAGCTTCCTCAAAATTTATTGGTTCTGGATTGATTTGAAACACACAGTGCATCCAACTTCATCTTTCAAAAATGGCTAGATAAATACCAAGAAATTTTTGAAATTCCCATGACCAGGTGGCACTGGAGAACCTTTGGATGTCCTGTTGCTGATCATGAGTATACCAGACAGTCCCTTGATTGACTGGGTTTCATGAAAATGGTGTAGAACAGAGATGCCAATAAATTGGAGGCTGCTGAGTACTGGGCCTAGAGCAGTAGTGGGCAGGTGTGTGATAAAACATTTGTGGTGGGGCCATGTGGATCTGCCATTAGCTTCCAAGTGTCTTGTGACTGAAATGGTGCAGCAAGCAGTCCCTTCTATGTAAAGGCATCTTGTAATATTGAGAAGTCTCAGGGCAAGTTTCAGAATCAATTTGCTATGGTCAATGGGGCAAGCTATGTGGGATAGAAGCATGGTTCGTGCATTGTCCTAGAGAAACTGACCCACCACACGTGACAGAACTCCCTCCAGCACTGTGTCCCAGTTGACCTCTTTGTATTTTGTGAAGCAAATACCAAACTCCCAGTGAAGCCGCAAGAAACACCATGAAAATTTTAGGATCACAAAATGGCTTCACAGTCCACACGGGGAGACACTTAGACCCAGTGTCCACAGTTTAGCTACAAATAGCAAATTCAGCACTGATGCTCATGTTCAGTGGAAAATAAGAAACAATGTCCTCCAGATCACATAGATGCAGACCCACCTTTATTGGTCTCACTAGAAACGAAGCTAAAGCACTTGACAACAACATATGTTTCAAGTGCCCAACATCAGAGGCAGTTCCACAAGAAGTCTTTAGGCCAGAAGAGCTCCAGTGTGTGGAGTGTTTACCCTGTCCCTTACTTTTGGAAACTCCTTAGCATATTCCATTCCAGATATGTATTCACAGATTTTCTAACTCTTCTCCTCTAATTTTGTCTTACTTGGGGAGTAGGTAATGTCAAGCCATTGTTCTGGATGACAGTGGGAACAATTTTTTGTAGCACATATTTGCATACACATTGGATTCATTTTACAATTTTCCAGTCAAAATAGTGAATCCCTCACACTAACCCCTATGTTACTAAACTCTGACTACTAATCATAATATGATGGAGAATAATAACCCAAACAGAATTGAAATACAAGCAGTTCAGAGGAGGCATCGTGTATAGTTGGACTTGCCTTTTGCATTATATAGGGTAGGAGTTATGAATCTAGTCAATTATTTGGTTGAAAGAATTCTCCATGTTTTTTTAAAGTTAACAAATATGTGAATTCCTGTCTCCCTTTCTCTGTAGCCTGTTTAGCACATGTAATTTTATATGCACATATAGAATCATACCTGGTATCACACGTATATTTTTGGTGAGGTGGCTGACTTGGCATATAGAAATTGTGAGAAGATATCACTCCTTCTAAAAGCTGTTGGATCTGAGAAGATATCACTCCTTCTAAAAGCTGTTGGAACTGAGAATTCAACCTATGGGTGATCCTCCTATTTGAATAGCATTATACATAAATCCATGTTCAGTAAAATGAATATTTTTGAATCTGTGGATGATATGTATTTCATGATGAATTTCGATTGGCATATATAATGCTACTTTTTAATGTCTCTCTGTGTGTGTCTGTGTATATATATATATATATATATATATATATATATATATATATATATCCTCCAGATTTTTCAAAATATGAAATATATGTGTCTTATTATGCACTCCCAAATTTCATTCATATTCATGTATGTGGATTTATAATCTACTTTTCAAAAGATTATTCTCAGAAATATTCATCCACCCGAAATACATTTTGGTTTACTAGTACTGAAAACTATCTTCAGTAAATGGTGCATAGAAATCCTAATATTTTGACATTGCAAGATGGCCATGAATAGAGTGCATCACACCCTTTGTACTGCGCCACTTCATATGTGAATAAGGAGTTAGAATGACGAAAAAGTATCTTGTTAGGATCTTACAGAAAAATGGGTGTGCCTGGAACCTAGAAGAATGATTTCCACCACCAAGGTCCTGTAATTGAGTCTCAAACAAGAGCCAACTATGCGACCAAAGATCTGGGGTGACTGATCCGTGCGGCCCGTGCCATGGCTACAGACGGCGGGCCTCCACTGAGAAGCGACCAGCATGCAGGGAGAAACGTTGCTGCAAATTCTGTGGAATCCGGCTGGCTCACCCGCCACTGAGCCCGGGGCTGAGCTCGGGATTTCAGATGGGGAAGAAAGCGCTACAGTTCTATCCCCCACAACTGAAACTCCATCGAGGAAACCAACGGCCACCATCTTGGAGAGCTGAAGTATCCACCGCCACTCTCCGACAGATTGCAACAACAAAACAGGTGTGTGTTACTCAGCTTATCTCCCATACAGCAGGTAATTTGCAAAAATTCTCTCTTAGGATTTCCGGGGGAGGGACTACCAGAGAAAGCCTTCACAAAGACGGGGGGAAAACTAGTGGCACCTGACCTTCAACTTCCCCTCCCATCACCGGTGAAAACGAAACTTGTCTAGCCAGCGCAATGGGTGGGGCAAGCGGAAAAATTCAAAACAATAGAGTGCGAGGGTTCCCAATAGACACCCTCCACACCCAAGAAACGGCAGGCAAAGAGTACAGTTTGATCTGCCAAGAGGCATCACTCAGGGGAAATCTGGTGTAGCAGGGGAAATCAGGACTCGCAGAGGAAACCAGGGGACTAGAGGACAGACCCGCTTAACTAGGCGGCTGGAGAACGCCTGCCCACCAGCAACCAATCACCCGCTGGCTGCCTGCGCAATTGGGCAGCTAGAGATCACCCGTCCGCTGGTGACAGCCCATTCGCTGATTGCACGACTGGATGGCTGGAGACCGCCCGCCCGCCAGCGACCGGGAGGTGAAACCAACCAGAGACAGTCCAGTCCCACCCCCCCATTCAAACACCCCGGCAAGGAGCCTGGGGCCCGCCATAGCAGACAGGTGACATCACTGGAGCTCAGCTGTCGGAATTCCTTCCAAGCGGAATCCACTTTTGCAGGCATAGTCTACAAACACAAAAGAGAGACAACAGAGATATACAAAACCAAAACAAATCTATTGAAGAGAGCAGAAACACAGCAATCAATAGAGCTGAAAAGTAATGTGAACATCATGAAAAAAACAAGGGAAAAAAATTCTACAGGGAGACCGAGAAGCATCAGAAATAGGGATAGGGAAAAAACTCAAGGCATACCTAACTCAGATGGAAAGGAATATTAGAGAAGACATGAGGCAGCAAGTCCAAGCAATAAAAGTATATTTTAAAAATCAAATAAACAAACAAATTTAAATGGCAAAGAACGAGCTTTACCAGGAGATAGAGATCTTAAAAAGAAATATCAAACAGTAATCCTAGAAATGCAGAAAACTATAAACCAAATTAAAAACTCAAACGAAGAATATTACAAATAGACTAGATCAATTAGAAGTTAGAACATCAGATAATGAAGACAAAGTTTATCAACTTGAAAATAATAGAGTAAACACAGAAAAGATGCTTAAATCCCATGAGCAATCTATTCAAGAGATATGGGATGTCATAAAAAAAACAAATTTGAGTGTCATCTGGATAGAAGAAGGCATAGAGATTCAAACCAAAGGAATGGACAACATATTAAATGAAATATTTCTGGAAAATTTCCCAGAGATGAAAAATGGAATGAATTGCCAAATCCTGGAAGCCTACAGGACCCCAAGCATTCAAAACCATAATAGACCAACTCCAAGACAAATAATTATGAAGATAGCCAGAACAAGGACATACAGAACAAAGAGAGAATATTAAAAGCTACGAGAGAAAATAGGCAGATTACATTCAGGGGTAAACCAATAAAGTTAACGACTGATTTTTTATCACAAACTTTGAAAGCAAGAAGATCCTGGAAAAAAGTATTTCAAACGCTCAAAAATAATGGATTCCAACCAAGAATACTGTATCCAGCAAAATTAAGCTTCAGATTTGACAATGAAATTTAAGTCTTTCACGATAAACAAAAGCTAAAAGAATTCACAGCCAGAACACCAGCAGTGCAAAGCATTTTGAGCAAAATACTACAAGAAGAGGATTTGAAAAGTAATGCCTGAAACTAGCAGCGGGAGGTATCTCAGTAAAGGGAGAGGAAAATAACCAAAAAGTAAAAACTAACCAAAATAAATAAATAAATAAATAAATAAACATTACTGGAAGTACAAATCATATTTCAATTGTAACCTTAAATGTTAATGGCCTAAACTCACCAATCAAGAGACATAAGCTAGTAACCTTGATCAAAAAAGAAAAAAATCCAACAATATGCTGCCTTCAGGAGACTCATATGATAGGTAAAGACATACAGAGGCTGAAATTAAAAGTTTGGGAAAAATGATACCACTCACATGACCCTCGGAAGCAAGCAGGAGTGGCCATACTCATATCGAATAAAATCAACTTCAACCCTACGTTAATCAAAAGGGATAAAGAAGGACACTATATATATTGTTAAAAGGAACCTTGCACCAACAATGCATAACCATTATCCATTTGTATGCACCAAACAATTGAGCTGCAACACTCATAAAACAAACTCGCCTCAAGTTCAAGAGTCAAATAAACTACAACACAATAATTATGGGTGACTTCAACACACCGCTCTAGCCTTTAGACAGATCCTCTAGACAAAAAACTGAATAAAGAAACTATAGAATTCAACAGCAAAATCAGTAACCTAGACTTCACCGACATATATAGAATATATCAACCATCAAAAAGTGGATACACGTTCTTCTCAGTAGCACATGGATCCTACTCAAAGGTAGACCATATATTATGCCATAGGGCAATTATTAGTAAATATAAAGTCGTGGAGATAATACCATGCACCATATCTGATCATAATGGAATGAATCTGGAAATCAATGATAAAAGAAGGAAGGAAAAATCCTACATCACATGGAAAATGAACAACATGCTACTGAATGATAAATGGTTTACAGAAGACATAAAGGAGGAGATAAAAAAAATTCGTAGACACAAATGACAATACAGACACAACACACTGGAATCTATGGGACACAATGAAAGCAGTTTTAAGAGGGAAATTCATTTCTTGGAGTTCTTTCCTCAAAAAAAAAAGAAAAAGAAAAAAACAGCAAATAAATGAACTCACACTACACCTCAAAAACCTAGAAATGGAAGAGCAAAACAACAGCAAATGTAGTAGAAGACAAGAAATAATTAAAAGTAGAGCAGAAATCAAGGAAATTGAAACAAAAAAAACATTGAAAATATTGATAAAAATAAAGTTGGTTCTTTGAAAAAATAAATAAGATTTATAGACCCTTATCCATGCTAAGGAAGAGAAGAAAAGAGAGAACTCAAATTACTAACATACGGGATGAAAAAGGCAATATCACAACAGACACTACAGAAATAAGAAGATAATTAGAAAGTATATGGAAAACCTATGTTCCAATAAAATAGATGATAGTGAAGATATCAATAAACTTCTTAAGTCATGCAATCTGCCCAGATTGAGTCATGAAGACAGACACAATTTAAACAGAACAATAACAAAGGAAGAAATTGAAGAAGCCATCAAAATACTACCAACAAAAAAAAGCCATGGACCGGATGGGTATACAGCAGAGATCTACATAACCTTCAAAAAGGAATTAATACCAATACTTTTCAAGCTATTTCAAAAAATAGAAAAAGAAGAAACTCTTCCAAATTCATTCTATGAGGCCAATATCACCCTGATCCCAAAACCAGACAAAGACACTTCAAAGAAAGAAAACCACAGACCAATATCTCTAATAAACTTGGATGCAAAAATTCTCAATAAAATCTTGGTGAATCGAATACAAAAGCATATCAAAAAAATTATGCACCATGATCATGTAGGATTCATCCCTGGGATTCAAGGCTGGTTCATTATACGGAAATCAATAAATGCTAATCACCACATCAATAGACTTAAAGACAACAATCATATGATCATCTCGATAGATTCAGAAAAAACATTCGACAAAGTTCAACATCCCTTTATGTTGAAAACACTAGAAAAACTAGGGATAACAGGAACTTACCTCAAGATTGTAAAAGCTATATATGCTAAACCTCAGGCTGGCATCATCCTAAATTGAGAAAAGCTGAAGGCATTCCCTCTAAAATCTGGAACAAGAGGGATGCCCTCTATCACCACTTCTATTTAATTTAGTTCTAGAAATACTAGGCATAGCAATTAGACAGACAAAAGAAATTAAAGGCATAAAACTAGGAAAAGTAGAACTTAAATTATCGCTATTTGCGGATGACATGATAATATATTTAACAGACCCAAAAGGGTCTACAGAGGAACTGCTAGAGTTAATAAATGAATTCAGCAAAGTGGCAGGATATACAATCAACTCGCATAAATCAAAGGCATTGCTGTATATCAGCAGCAAAACTTCTGAAATGGAAATGAGGAAAACCACTCCATTCAAAATATCCTCAAAGAAAATAAGATAATTGGAAAAACAATTAAATAGTTGGGAAACAACCTAACAAAAGAGGTGAAAGATTTATAAATGAAAACTACAGAACCCTAAAGAGATAGAAGAGATCTTAGAATATGGAAAAATATACCCAATTCATAGATAGGCAGAAATGACATCATCAAAATGGCGATATTACCCAAATTCTCTACAGGTTTAAATTGATGCCAATCAAAATCCCAACGACATTTCTTGTAGAAATGATAAAGCAATCATGAAATTCATATGGAAAAACAAAAGACCCAGAATAGCAACAGCAATTCTAAGCAGGAAGTTTGAATCTGGAGGTATAGCGATACCAGAGTTCAAACTGTACTACAAAGCAATAGTAACAAAAACAGCATGGTACTGGTACCAAAACAGGCAGGTGGACCAATGGAACAGAATAGAGGACACAGAAACCAATCCACAAAATTACAACTTTCTTATATTTGATAAAAGGGGCTAAAAACCTGCAATATACGAAGGATAGCATCTTCAACAAATGGTGCTAGAAAAATTGAAAATCGATATGCAACAAAATGACACTGAATCCCTTTCTCTCGCCAAGCAAGGAAGTTAACTCAGAGTGGATCAAGGAGCTAGATATGAAATCAGAGACACTGCATCTGATAGAAGAAAAAGTTGGCTACGATCTACATACTGTGGGGTCGGGCTCCAAATTCCTTAATAGGACACCCATAGCCCAAGAGTTAATAACAAGAATAAATTAATGGGACTTACTTAAACTAAAAAGTTTTTTTTTTCTCAGCAAGAAAAACAATAAGAGAGGTAAATAGAGAACCTACATCCTGGGAACAAATTTTTACCCCTCACACTTCAGATAAAGCCCTAATATCCAAAATATACAAAGAACTCAAAAAATTAAAAAATAAGATAACAAATAACCCAATCAACAAATGAGCCAAGGACCTGAACAGACACTTCACAGAGGAGGACATACAATCAATCAACAAGTACATGAAAAAATGCTCACAATCTCTAGCAGTCAGAGAAATGCAAATCAAAACCACCCTAGGATACCATCTCACTCCAGTAAGATCGGCAGCCATTAGGAAGTCAAACAACAGTAAGTGTTGGCGAGGATGTGGGGAAAAGGGGACACTTGTACACTGCTGGTGGGACTGTAAATTGGTGCAGCCAATTTGGAAAACAGTATGGAGATTCCTGGGAAAGCTGGGAATGGATCCACCATTTGACAAAGATATCACCCTTCTTGGACTATTCTCTGATCATCTTAAAACAGCGTACTATTGGGATACTGCCACATCAATGATCATAGCGGCACAATTCACAATAGCTAGACTGTGGAACCAACTTAGATGCCCTTCAATAGATGAATGGATAAAAAAATGTGGAATCTACACACAATGGAGTATTACGCAGCACTAAAAAATTACAAAATCATAGAATTTGCAGGGAAATGTATGGCATTAGAGCAGAATATGCTAAGCGAAGCTAGCCAATCCTTAAAAAACAAATGCCAAATGTCTTCTTTGATATAAAGAGAGCAACTAAGAACAGAAAGGGAGGAAGAGCATGAGGAAAAGATTAATATTATACAAAATGAGTGAGGGGAGAGAAAGGGAGAGAGAACAGAAAGCATATGGAAATGGTAGGAAACCCTCAATGATACACAAAATTACACATAATAGGTTGTGAGGGGAAGTGGGAGGGAAATAATGGAGAGAATTAAACAACAGCACATGAGGTAGAGAGGGAAGATGGGAGGGGAGGGGAGGGGGGATATTAGGGGATAGGAAAGGTAGAAGAATACAACAGTCACTAATATGCCATTATGTAAAAATGTGAATGTGTAACCAATGTATTTCTGCAATTCTTATTTGGGGAAAAAAATGGGAGTTCATAATCCAAATGAGAAAAATGTATCAAAGATGATATATCATGAACTCTGTAATGTTTTGAACAACCAATAAAAATAAATAAATAAATAAAGGTTTAAAATTCAGTGGGAAGAAATCAGCTAAAAAAGTGTTGAGATGCATTCATTTTTATTAGCAGAAACTTTGTTTTGTGTAGTTGTAACTATCACAAATTTATTTTACCAGAAATTTGGCTTTTGAAAATGCACATAAATTGAGATTAAAGGATAATTCACCTACCTTCATGAAAAATTCATAGCATTTCCTATATTTTTCATATTTCATTTTTTTAGTTAATATTTTGTCATGGACCAGGTCTAGCCTTAGGCTATTCTTCCAGAATACTACCTCATCTGACAAGTTCGTACAATGTGTTGGATTTTTCTTTTCTTCTTTTATTTAATTGTTTCTAGCTAATAATGTGTATTTCTCCTTATCTTTATTTGGACATACATACCCAACTATATCTTTGCATTTTATGTTTTACTGGAGAAGAGACTCATCAAAAGCTTTTTGTTATATGTATTAACAATCAAACATTCAGAGCATGCAATTATTCTTAATTTTGCATGAAAATATCTTTGCACAATTTTTCTTATAAAGATTTAGAATTATTAATAATGTCCCTGCTGTAGTATGTAACTACTTACAAGAAGAATTAAACAATTGACTTTATATCAATTATGAATATGAAAAGTACTAAAATAAATATTTGACAATTAATACACAATTGATAGAAATTGAAATCACGAGAAAGCCATTTAAAATGTCAGTGCATATGGTCCTTAAATAATAGGTTTTTTAAAAAATTTTTCTCTAATTCATAAGATATATTATGCCATATTTTCACTTAATGTGATATAAAACCTTAAATTATCAGTATAGATAAATAAGAAAGAAACCTGTTTACTTAAATATGTTTAATTGATTTTCACTGTAAGATGTTAATTCTGGAAGACTTGAGAATTAAGAAAGATATGGTCTATATTATATCTAACAGGCTAATCAAAGTACTTTTAAACATAAATGTATATATACATATATAATATATGTAATGCATATGCATGAATATAGATACATATATATAATAAATGTATAGTGATATATCTATCAGGTGATTATAATTTTAACGTTTTCTCAAGAAAAAAGAATGACTATAAAAAACAGTCTTAAATTTAAATTTCATAGCAAGATACTGTTTGTAATGACATGAGAGAAAAATTGATATGGATGGAAAATGAAAAAGGAAGAGAGAGAAGGGGGAAAATGAGGAAGAAAGTGAGTAAAGAAGAGGGAGAGGCATATTCGATGTTAAGAAAAAAGTGGAGGGGCTGGGTTTATGGCTCAGTGGTAACATGATTGTCTAGCATGTGTGAGGCACTGGGTTCTATTCTCAGCACCACATAAAAATAAACAAAATGAAGGTCCATCAACAACTGAAAAACAAAAAATAAAAAAGTAGAAATATTACCAAAATTCCAAGCTTTGTTGAATGTTAAATAAAAAACAATATGTTACATAGCCTTATGTAATTTCTAGACTCCCCAAAATAGTCATTAAATGTTAGATCATTAGTGCTATAACTAAAAATCCATTGTTCCTTCCTCTACATTCTGTGGCATGCTAGTACTAAAATAAATTGTATTATAACACCAAAAAAAAAAAAGCCAAATCATAATATTTCTACAGTAACTGACCCGAGTTTAACATCAATGCAAGTAGATTCCTATGGGACATGATGTGCATTTTGACGTTCATTTTTATTCAACACTGGAACATTACTATTTCTTCAGTTTATGCACATCATAGGATACATATTTCATCCACAATTTAGCAAATTTATACTCATTTGTTTAACTTCAAATCACTTCCTGCTTCAGTACCCATGTATTCCTCCATGTTTCTTGACTGCTCTTTTCATGAGACTTCTTTACAAACACATTATTTTCGATTTCCATTATCATATTTGAAGCAAAACACCCGTCATGATAAACCATAACCCTAATATTACCATTAAATGTATAAGTGGTTGGAAAGAATGATTGTATATCAATATAAGATTTCTTACTTAGTTACAGATATCAATTCAATCCATTATTTAAAGTGGAACCAGTTATATTATTTATTCACAGTATGGTCTATTCATGTATTATCTCTATATTCATAGACACAGGGTACACCTCTTTGTACCCCCAATACTAATTTATACGTCTTCAAAATATTGCTCCCAGAAATGGTGGAACAAATACATGTAACCTGATCTACATATACATTTTATCACAGTAATATTCTGAACAGCAAAAAGCAAAGTTCACACTTATGATTGTACCATACCTAAATGGAAAGTGAACATGGATTACTAAAAATATCCATGTCCAGGTTGCCTAATGATCTCAAATGAAAATCCTATTGGTGACTACATATTTGTTTCTTCCAAAGATTATATATTCAAACTCAACCCTGTTGAATATGTCTAAAGCTGTCACTCACTTTACACTTTGAATGATTTTGTAATGTGTCTATTGATATCTGCTTTCCTACATATTTTCCCCAGTTCAGCATTGTGACTGAATCTTCACATGTGCTATCACTAACATTCACTCTCTAACCGAAACCCTATTGCTAAAAAACTTTGGTCCAAATCCTATATTCACTCTTCTTCCTAAACCTACCTACTGTCTTCCTAATCCTACCGACTATCCCTTTTTGACTGGATGTTCTCTTCTACATTCAATCATCCAAGGTACAAGGTCCTATGCCATTGTATATCGATTTATCTGAGACATCTGTGCAGAACGTAATTCAATGCTAAGTATCCCAATCAAGGACCCAATGACCTTCTGGGCTTCAATTCTTACTTAGATTTCTCTTTTCGTTCATATATTTCACCTCTATATTCTTATAAATATCGCAGGGTCCCAATACCATTGTTCATCGAGCAGAATGGTTCCTAACCAAAATTGAAAATGTTATTAACACTAACCATACACTCTTCCCTCAATCTAACTTTACAGAAAAGCAGTGACAGTGTTGGTCTTACAATTCAGGAATGTATGGGATCTTCCACCTGATGAGAACCTCAAAGGTATGTGCAGAAATGATCCCTGGAGAAGATGTAGGCAGCTATGAAGGACCTGAGAGAGCAAAAGTCATCTTCCATGGAAAACAACCTGGTAGGATGAAGTTTGGTGTCTGAATCAGCCTCTGTCTTCTTAATGTAGAGAAGACGGACCAAACCAGGCCTTATGGAGAGCTGTTCCTGAGAGCCTATGGATTATATCTCATTCTAACTTATGAAAGGGTCACAGGAAGTAGGGGCAGCCTCCATCTAAAGGGACCATAAGAAGCAACTGTTAAAACAAAGTGGTTGCCAAGGCAGTGACCTCATTCAGTTCCTGAAGGAAGTGACCTCACCTCACTTCCTTGGTGTTGGAACTCTCTGAACTTGGGATCCAGGAAGCCAGGCACCCCGAGCCAGTCCCAGTCCCAGTCCCAGTTGTCTCACTTGTTTGGATTTACCAAGGACAGGGTCAGTCTTTCTTGGTACCTACTGATTTGAAGATGTCCAAATGCCAGAAGAGCTCTGAAGAGGGGCCTTTCCTGAGAAAGAAGGTAGTGGCTCACCGCTGGTTCCTGTCAACTTCACAGAGTTGGCCAAGGAGACATTATCTGAGAGAAGACAGGCCATTTCGGAGGAACATAGTATGGCCCAGCAGTCAGAGAACACTCCGAATAGTCACAGACCTACTTGGGGGAAGGAGGTGCCTTTGTGGGTGTGGTTGTGGGTTTGTGGTTTGGTCTCATGTTCTGAGAATAAGTTTTTTCAGATATCAGCTCCAGAGCCCAGGAATTAGTTCTCATTGGGGCTAAGGTTCCCCACCAGCGAGATTTGAAATTGGCGCTGGCTGCATTGTTAACAAGGGCGGGGACTTTTCACGCCACTGCAGAAAAGAAGAAGGTAGGAAGAAGAAGTCCTTAGGCGCCATGTTGGGGTTTTTCTCTGGGGTATGGCTGCCATTTATACTTTTCCTAACATTCCTCCCTTTTTGTTTTTTTAGAAATTGGGGTGTTGTTTGTCATTTCTGGCTGATTCCTGCTGTGTAGGGGTGCTGTGGGGCCTAGAAAAGGAAGTGGACGAATGCTCGGGGGGCAGGTCTTGGGATATCATGGCAGCCAGAAATAAAACCCAGTGGTATAGATAGCTACTTCAGTAGGGGTAAAGTCTATGAAAGTTCCCTGATGCCACAAGTTGTCGATGGCATGAAACCAGTCCTGGATGGAGGAGATTGTTGGTATCAGCCACTGGTCCTGTAACAGAGACTCAAGGAAATACTGGAAGCATTGCCTGGACATGGCGTCACCAGCACCAGAAGAAGATCAGAGCGAATAAAAACAGAATGAAGATAAAAATTAAAGCAAAGGTCAATTTTTGGCAGAAGTTCCATGTTGGGGGACTGACATAGAAGAGGCCAAGGGCCATGAGGAAGCTTAGAATGTCATAAAGACTCATGAATCCAGGATGGCAGATTAGGAGGTTCTCCAAGCTCGTTGCCTCCCGCTGTCTGATGTTCGTTGCATTCCATCGTGCCTGGTAGTGAGCTTCATCACTGAGTGAACTGTTCTCTTGGAGATGTTAGGGGTTCATCGGTCATCAGAGGCTGGTAGTGCCTAAGCAAAAGCTGGTTGAAATTTTGATTAAAAATTTTTTGCAGTTGGGTTTGAAGGAACTTCATTATGCATGGCAAGAGAGCACAAAAAGGGAGCATCCCAATAAGGGGCCCCAAGATAGGTAGTAAGTACATGGCAAGATAGGATTGGAAGAACCCTGTTATGGGATTGGAGGAGCTAGGTTTGAGCAATTTGGTCGATAATTCCTGCAATTTCACAACATTTTTTTCTATCAGCCCAGATTCATTAACATAATAGCAACATTCCTCTCTGAGGAATAGGCATGTACCCCTTTTTCTGCAGTGAGAAGATCAATTGCCCTTTGTTTCTGTAAAGCCACGTGTGCCAATGAAGTAACCTGGCACTGCAAGGAGCCCAGAGACTCAGCAGTGGTATCGAGTGCTTCCTGCAGTTTTTGTTGCAGGTCATTGGATGCCCATAGAACATGACCTATAGCTCCACCAGAGAGTCCGAGACCCGCCACTGAGGTTGTTAAAGTGAGGCCTACAAGAACCGGCAGAAAGACTGCCCTACGGGTTCGGGAAGGTAGGGCCAACTGTCGGAATTCGGTGGGAGTATACAAAGACAGCTGAGGAACTACAGTAACCAAGAAACAGGTGCCAGAGACATTGATCGTTGAGGTACTTAAAGACCCATTACACCAGAGGAAATTTCCAGGTTGCATAAACGCAGGGCTCGATTGGGTGCTTAAGCTCAAGCAACAAATTGGTAAAGGATTCATTATTGGCAGGTGGAAACAGTTGAAAGCAAATAAAGCATTGGTGGAATAACTTTCCCACAGTGGGATACGTGTCACATGTAGGGGTTGTCCTTTCTTAGAGAAATTGTAGGTTTTTGCTGAAATATTTCCTGCCGCTAATGGGACCGCTGCTAGAAGTGGACGACTAATTGAAGCACAGAGAAAGCACTGAGAAGGAGGCACAGAAAGAGGGGTGGATTTTAATAATTGAAGAGTTTGGTGTAACAAATTGAGCCATGTGTCAGGGGGACCTGAGGGGGTTGAAGGGTCTGAATCCTTTTTGGATGAGCTATGGATAAGATCTCGAAGTTTTGATTCTGACTCCTTAATGTGTTCGACTACCTGGATGGTTGCCTTGGGTGGCATAATCAGGGTGCTGCCAACAGTCATCCACATTGTGGGTCTGGCTGAGGTTGTCCGAGCATAGACAGCAAACTCAACATAGCCCCAACGTTTGGCCTTGGGGTCAGGTATATCTAAAGTATACCATCCATTGTTATCAGATGAAGAGCCTTTATGCCACTTTAGGTAACTAGATGTCCACCCTTTTGGGTAACCAAGTGAGTGGTAAGAATAGCTACCATGTTCATCATGGAACCTGCATGACCAATAGGGGCACCCATTATATATCTCAGGCCACCAATGACAATAGTCTTTTGTTTGATCAAAAAGGAAGCAAATGAAAGGCCAGTTCCAGCTACCAGGGACGAAGGTCCTTGAAGGTGACAATTTTAGGGAAATAGAGGTGCAATTGTGGATGAAGCAAGTAGTTGCATCCACTGCACGGACCTTCTGCATGCCATGTTCTGAGTACCGTTCCAGAAGAGTGAATAAATACATGGTAGGAGAGGTGGGTAAAGACCAGTCCCGACAGAGTACAGAAAATAAGCAGAGCACAAAAAAACAAGCAGTTACAGAAGATTAGGGTGTTGGGAGAGCTCATTGTGACTTTTTTAAGAGGAATTGGGCTGCATGGAACACCGTGTGAGCTGCAACTTAAATGGGTGAGATGAGTGTGGAGAGCAGGAGTTAAGGGGAGGTTCAGGAGGTGATTCTTGGAGTTCCTCTGGGTGGTCCTGTCGTCAGCAGGTGGGACCTCCTGGTGATATGGCTTCAACCTAGAAATGTGAATCCAGGGAATGAGACGGTTGTCTGGTAAGGAGAGTTTGGCGGAAGTGGGGGTACAGAGAATGACAGGATACGGGCATTTCCATTTTGGGGCAAGAGTCCCTTTCTCCTCTGGGGTATTATAATAGACTAGACTCCCAGGTGTTATGGGAGGAGTGTTTGGAGAGGACACTGGGTCCGGATGAAGCCAGTCCTGATATTTCCAGATTTCCGAGCAGAGATGATATAAAAGAGGCAAAGACAAATCTCGGGTGAGAGATCCTTGTGAAATGACCAACCCAGGGGGTATAAGAGGTCTTCCATACATTATCTCAAAGGGAGACAGTAAAGATGGTTTTTAGGGAGAGCTCTGATTCGAAGCAAATCCAAGGGAAGGAGTTTGACCCAGTCTAAGTTTAATTCCATTGTCAATTTGGTAAGGACTTCCTTTAGAGTACGATTTACCCTTTCCATTTTCCCTGAAGCTTGGGGGTAATATGGACAGTGGGAATGCCACTTGAAGGAGAGGGCTTGAGAGACCTTTTGTGTGATCCTAGAAATAAACTCAGGGCCATTGTCATATTGTAGAGAAGTGGGCATACCAAACCTGGGGATGATGTCTGTCAGTAAGATTAAAGCTACAGTGGAAGCCGTTTTATTGGAAGTGGGAAATGCCTCAATCCAACCAGAGAAAGTGTCCACAAAGACAAGGAGGTATTTAGTGCGCCATACTGTGAGCATGTTGGTGAAGTCTACCTGCCAGTCAGCAGTGGGAATGTGTCCCCGGGCTTGGTGGGAAGGGAAAGGTTTGGGCCTTAAAGGAGTATAAGTGTTGGTCCACTGACAGATCTGACAATTAGAGGCTATATTCTGTAGCATGGCTTTGTCAGAGAGGGTGAGCGAGAAGAAGCTCTGTAAAAAGAGGGTCAAAGACTGAGAATTGAAAAGGAATAGATTATGAAGGAACTTGAAGAGATCCTTGTTCTTACTGGAAGAAGTAGGGGCTTCAGTTTAGCTGTCTAAAGTGGCCATTATATGTCCCCCAGGGCGTCCATCATTGGAAGTGGTAGCAGCCATTTGTGCCACCTGGTCAGCTTTGGCATTGCCCTCAGTGATAAGAGAGAAGTCCTTCTGATTAGACCTACAATGGACAACTCCCACCTGGGTGGGTAAGTGGGAGGCCTCTATCAGATTTGTTATAAGAGCCGAATTAGTGATCACATTACCTTTGGTGGTAAGTAGGCCTCGCTCCTTTTATATTGCAGGATGGGATAAGATATGGAAGACATATTTTGAATCAGTATAAAGGGTGAGGGATTTGCCTTGTGCTAGAAGGCTGGCACGAGTGGCTACTATAAGTTCAGAATGCTGGTTGGTAGTTCCTGAAGGCAGAGCTTTGGCCTCTATAATCTCAGTGGCTGATACTACAGCGTATCCAAAGTAATGAGTGCCGTTCTGCCTAAAGGAACTGCCATCAGTAAACCAGATAAGGTCAGGCTTGGCTAGTAGTCACTCAGAAATGGAAGAATGACAGGGGAGGAAATCATCTAAGGTTTCCAACCAATTATGAGTTGGTGTGTTAGACGTGGGAGTCATTGGGAGCAGTGAGGCAGGGTTCTGTGCAGAGCAGGGAAGGAAAGTAATATTAGGGTTTTCCAGAAAGGAAGTGAGGAGCGACAGAAATCTGGATGGAGGAAGGGTTTGAAAGCCCTTATAAGCTAAAAGATTCTTCAAGTGATGTGGGGAGTGGATAGTTAAAGGGGCCCCAAAAGTAAGCTTAGAGGCTTCTTTGTGTAAAATTTGTCCAGCAGCTGGAGCTCTTAAGCAAGGGGCCCACTCACGGATGGTAGGGTCAAGTTGCTTGGACAAATATGCCACAGGTGCAAATGTAGGCCCATAGTTTTGACCTAAGACCCCAAGTTCTTGCCTCCCATTTTCATGGACATATACATGAAATGGTCTTGAAAGATCAGGAAGGTGAAGGGCAGGTGCCTTTAAGACAAGTTGCTGAAGCCTGCGCAAGTTGTAGTTTGGGGAGGAGGCAAGAGATTCACTAGGGGGTCCCTTTGCTAGGTCATACAGGATTTGTAAAGAAGAGAATAATTTGGGATCCAGGCCCTAAAATAACCTGCTAGTCCTAGGAATGATAGTATTTTGGCTTTTGTATGGGGCACTGGAAGATAAGAGAGGACTTGCCTCCTATCCAGTGTTATTTCCTTTTTTCTGGGTGTAAGGCAAAAACCAAGATAGGTGACAGAAGACTGGGAAACCTGGGCCTTGTGGGGAGACTCCCTATTTCCCTTGTCTGCTAGGAAATTAAAAGCTGAGCAGTGTGGGATTGAGAGTGTTCCCAGAGGGACTACATAGAAGAAGGTTATCGACATATTGAAGGAGAGTAGAGTCAGGACAGGTCGGGTGAAAGGATGTGAGGTCCTGGGCAAGAACTTGGCCAAAGAGATGGGGGCTATCCCTGAATACCTGTGGGAGGACAGTCCAGGTAAGCTGATGAGAATGGCGGGTGTGAGAGTCAGTGCAAGTAAAAGCAAAGATATACTGAGATTCTGAGAACAAGGGAATAGAAAAGAACGCATGTTTTAAATTTAGGACCAAGAAGTGGGTAATAGTGGCAGGGATCTGAGAGAAAAGGGTGTAAGGGTTGGACACTAGCGGGTGGATGGGGACCACAGAGGAGTTGACAAGGGGAAGGTCTAGAACCAGCCTGTAGGACACGTTAGGTTTCTTTACTGCCAGAATGGGGGTGTTGAAAGGAGAGTGTGTAGGCCTAAGATACCCCTTTCATGATAAATCCTGGATGATGGCTTCTAATCCGAGGAAGGCTGTGGTTGTGAGTGGATATCATGGTTGATTAATATATCTTGAAGGGTCCCATAAGACAATATGAATAGGACTGCATTTAGCCATAAAGGGTGTAGTTGTGTCCCAAAACTCAGGGTTAACTGGTTTAGATAGTCGTGGGAGAGTGCATGAAGGAGGTGTATCTGCCCCTAGGAACATCATGAGGAAATGAGAGGTAGGAGAGGTGTGGGGTGATATGTGAATGGTGACTTTTAATAGTGAGAGTATGTCCCTTTCCAGAAGGGGAATGGGGCAATGGCTCATAACGAGAAAGGAGTGAGTGAAGGACAAAAGGGATTTTGAGGGAAAATACGTTTACCTCCTACCACGACAATAGGAGTTTTTGAGGGTGTGGTAGGACCCCAATACTCCCTCAAGACTGAAAAAGTGGCACCAATATCCAAGAGGAAGGTAATGAAGCGTCCATCCACCAGGAAGGTGACCCTAGGCTCTTGATTCTTGATGGTAATAGTCTGGAGGGAAGGCCCAGGGCTCCATCAATCCTCCTCTGCCAAGCCCAGGAGAGGCTGGGGTTGCCGGGTGGCTGAACAACCTCCCTTCCGGGTTGTTGGGCAGTCTGCCCCCCAGTGTCTCCTTTGATGGCATGTTGGGCAGGGGTTTTACGGTGTTCTCGGCGAAGGACAATCGTTACCACATTTGAAGAAAGCTCCAGGGGGTGTCACATTGGGACGGCTTGGTGATGGCCTTCTCTGAATGACCTGGGCCAACATTTGGAATTTGGCATTTTCAGCTCTCTGCCTACGGCAATCACTTTCATCCTCTCTACCATGAAAAACCTTTAAAGCGACAGCGAGGATTTTGGTCTGAGGAGTAGCAGGGCCCTGTTCAAGCTTTTTAAGCTTGGCTTTAATGTCAGAGTATTTTTGGGCCAGAACATATGTCATTAAGACATGACGGCCATCAGGGGTTTCTGGGTCGAGTTATGTGCACTGTTGAAGGGCCTTGGTTAGTCTATCCAGGAATTCTGAAGGTGTTTCCTCCTTCCTTTGAATGACCTCCTGCACCTTTTTAAAGTTAACAGCCTTGCGGGTGGCCTTTTTCAGGCCCGCCAAGAGGCAGGATGTAAAAAGGTCATGAGTCTGTAAGCCTTCAGGGGTGTTGTAATCCCATAGGGGATCCTGCTCTGGGACAGCATGAGGGCCCGTGGGGTGGTTAGGATTGGTCCTATGATTTTCATCAGCATGGGCTTGGGCTAGCTCCCAGACCCATTGCCTTTCCTCGGGAAGATGTGTATTGGCCAAGAGCATGTATATGTCATGAAGAGTGAGGCTATATGCTTGCAGGACCCATTGAAACTCCCGTATGTAAGTGGTGGGTTTAGTGGTGATTGAGCCTAACTTCCTCTCTAGCTGAGTAATGTCTGACCTGGAGAAGAGCACGTGGACTCTGATGACACCCTCGGGACCAGCTACCTCACGAAGGGGTGCGATTGTGTTAGGGGTGGGAAGGAGTCCTTTAGACCTGGTAACAGGAGGACTGAAAGAGGCAGGCGGTGGACAGGAAGGAGAGGAAGGGGAAGGGAGTGTCTCTTTGGAAGAGGAGGAGGTAGAGCAGGCAGAAGAGGACGGAGGGGAGGGGGATAAAATGGAAGGCTGAGGATCCATAGAATCAGGCAGAGGATGAGGAGGGTATAGCAGAAGAGAAGGGGCAGATGGGGCTGGGGATAAGGTGGGTGTTCATCTGCTGGGTCGAATGAGGAAGAATCTGTGAAGTCAGAAGTAGAAGTAGGGGACGAGAGGGGATTGCAAGCAAGGAGGACCTGAGGGGGAGGGCAGGAGGAGCAGAGACAAGGTGCTGTGTGGGAAGGCTAAAACCTTCAATGCAGGGAATCTTCCTCCACTTTTTCAGACGCTGGCAGTAGTTAAAAAGGTCCCGGGGGAGGTTTGGATCTAAGGATCCTTCTTGGACTGATCCCCTCATGGAAACCTCAAGCCACAGGTTATGATGAGTGTCTATATGAAAGAAGATGAGGGCCTTGTGGGAGTGCTTTGGTTTTAATTGTGGTCATTTGTGTGGTGGTTGGAAGTGATGACTGGGTCTACCTGGGCTTGAACTCTGGTGTGATTCCCCTTAGAGTCTGAGTTCTGGAACTGATCTCAGAGAAATATTGCCATGAACTGTGTTCAGATTTTAGGAGGCCACGCATGGGATTTGCCCTTGGAAACTGAGATCAAGGACAGAGTGGCTTTCCACAGAGCCTTGGAATCTCAGCTAGGATATCATATGATTTTATTCTGAAAGATTTGGCAGCCATAGTTGAGAGTCAGAACACCCATGGACGTCACATTGAAGACCTCAATGGGCCTGGCTTCATGTGACCTTTTGAAGACTCTATGGGAAGACTTGCCTATGAGAGTTCTCCAGAGCTTTCATTGAAATGAGCTTCCTCACCATTTAATGGTTCCTGAATGAACTGAAACCCACAGTGTCTCTAACTTCATCCATGAAAAAAAGCTAGATAAATACAATGAAATTTTTGAAATTCCAATAATCAGGTGGCACTGGAGAACCTTTGGATGTCTTGTTGCTGATCATGAGTGTACGAGAGAATGCCAAGATTGACCGGGTTTCATGAAAATGGTGTAGAACAAAGATGCCAGTAAGTTGGAGCCTGCTGAGTAGTGGGCCTATTGCAGTGGTGGGCAGGTGTGTGATAATATATCTGTGGTGTGGCCATGAGGATTTGCCATTGCCTTCCAAATGGCTTGTGACTGACATTGTGCATCCAGCAGACCCTTCTATGTAAAGGCATCTTCTTACATGGAGAGGTTCCAGGGCAAAGTTCAGAGTCAGATTTCTATGGACAAGGGGGCAAGCTCTGTGAGATATAACCTGGTTGTTGCATTCTCCTGCAGACCCTGACACACCACAAGTGACTGAACTCCTTCGAAAACTGGGTCCCAGTTGAACTCATTGTATTTCATGCAGCAAATACCAACCTCCAGTGCAGCAGCAAGAAACACCACGAAAAGTGGAGGATGAACAAATGGCTTCACAGTCCACACGGGAAGACACTTAGCACCCAGTGGCCACAGTTTACCTAAAAAGAGAAAATTCAGCACTGCTGCCTTATGTTCATTAGAATACAAGAAACCATGTCCTCCAGGTCACATAGATTCAAACCCAGCTTTGATGGTCTCACTAGAAAGGAAGCAAAAGCTCCTTACAACAACATATGTTTCAAGTGCCCAACCTCAGAGGAAGTTCCTCAAGAAGTCTTTAGGCCGGCAGAGCTCCATGTTTTTGGAGTGTTAACTGTTAGACCAGGACACAAGAAAAGACCGCTGACTCTAATTAAAATCAAATTAAATTAATCTTATTATTTCCACGTTTCATGCTGCCTCCCCTCCCAAAACAGCCGGAACAAGACAGCAACCCCAGCTTTCCTACAGCCCAGCTTTATAGCCCAGAAAGTTACACAAAAGGGGTGTTACAGATAACAGAACTCTGACAAGCATCACACTAATGGTAGTTTAGATTTTTTTTGCTGTCCCTACATCAGAATTCAGAGGACCATTAGAGCCTCAGAGAGGGATGTTGTCTGGCCAGAGAAGGCAAATATTTATGATGTGTCACTAAAGTTTCAGAGAGGGCTGCTATCTGGTCAGAGAGCTGGGCATGTGTGAGTTCAAGGCACGGGCAGGCATTTCAAGCAGGTTCAGAACTTGCAGTAATTTATGGTAAAGCCAAAATTATCTTTTCATGGCTTTGTGGCAAGATGGCTCCCAATTTTAATAAAAGATCAGGTTGGGTCTATCATTTCCCCCTTTTCTCTGTGTCCCTTTCAAATCTTTAATAGATTAGGGGAAGAGCACTGAGGAAATTTTAATCCCTCAGGTAAGATTCTCCAAATTTTTAGAACTCACCCAAAACCGATCTCCCTGATTTTACCTGACTTAATTAATTACTTATATTGATAGTCTATTTATCTTTCTCTTCATTGTTGTAAGAAGAGTGGCGTCAATTATTATTTCTTCTTCTGACCTGAGACAGGGTGAAGTGAGTGGGCGTGAGGGACATGAGTTGCCTTTTATAAGTCAGTTGGGGGACATGAGTTGCCTTTTAGAAGTCAGTTCGGATTGAAGTCTGGTTGGGGAAGAACAGGTTGTAAAGTCATCTGGGGATGGGTTCTTCTATGAGAGAAACAAAAACCATGAGTACTGAATAAATGTTGCAGCAGCTGGAACATGTCACTGTATGGAAGTTCCCTCACCAGTCTTTAATATCCCCAGTTATCAGGACTATCAAATTAATATTTAACTTTTAGTGTTACAGTTGTCCCTCCCCGTAAGATACAGTTTAACAATTTAATGTCATCTGATCTTGTAAAATCCTTTTTTTTGTATGACCTCTATGTCTAATAGAGAAACCTTTAATTCTGTTACTCAGGGCTGGATAATCGTACTAGCAAACACCAAGCCTACCTGTGTAGGTTAGGAATATCTGCAGGCCTTAAATTAGAAATTTCTGCCTGTGGCAGCTCTTCTTGATAGTCTCTTTTTATAAGTATCAGGCATTCCTGTCTGAGAATCCTTCTTTGTAGCCTCCAGTCTTACTTATTTTGGGAGGCTAAAATAAAGTGCATACCTTAAAATATTATTATTATTATTATTATTATTATTATTATTATTATATTATTATTATTATTTAAAATGCCCAGGAATGGCTGTATTTTGGTCTTAACTGTCTTTCCAAAGTGTTTAAGATGAAGCAGTCAAACGGACTTTTGTTTCTATCTACTGTTAACAGTCAGCTGAGCTTTATGGGAGTCAATTCTGGAAAAACGAGAGCAGATTTTCAATTCTGCTAGTGCCATTTGCGCTAGGTGGGTCCAGGTCTTGCTTGACCATTTGGCTTCCCTCAGAAGCATCAGGGATATCTCCTTTCTCTTATGACTCTCGTAACAAATGCACTGATTGGCTTTCTGTTCTCCAGTGGTCTCATTAATCTCCCTGATCAGGAGGTTATGTGGCTCAGAGTTGAAAAGCTCTTTAGAGAAGTCCCCTGTTCCCTGGATTCAGATTGACTCAGAGGGTAAGAGCCAAAATATTGGTTTTCTTGGCCCTTTTCATTTAACTTTAATTTTAAATCCTAATCTTAAACATCCAGCAAATAAATTTTAACAGCCTTATATTAAGAGTACTGGACTTTAATGTCTATAACTTTATAAATATCTTTTAATTAATTGGGATCTGTATTATTCTGTCTGTATTGTAGGTGATGACTTATTATCTTGAATAAACCCATGTTGTGTTCTTAAAGAAACTAACAGGTAATCTTTAGATCACTTATAAGAAAATTTCAAAATAAAATTAACAAAAGTAAAAATACTTAGTTCGTGTAATAGCTACCCTGAAATTTTTGGCTGAGTATTACTTTATATCCCCTGTTTTAGATCCTAGGAATCTTGACATTTTTTAGGTTTTTAACATAACTTTAAAGAAATATTATCTGACCTACTGGTTTCGTAGTCATTCTCACATATAGTAAGATGGGACACACAGCCTTATCTCAGGTAAGGCAGGGCTCTTTTTAAATCTTAAGTATTTTAGTTCTAAAGCTGATCTTTATTTTTAAATATCATTTGACAAAGTTTACATATATTGCGGTCTCATGAACATTAGCTAACACCATATGATATCACAGTTAAAACATGAATTAAAGAAAGCCTGAAAGTTTTCAACTTTTACATAGATTAGGCTCTCATTAACTTAAAAATACATTTAAATTGTTCCACAATGTAAAAAGTAACATGAAACTTTACATATCTTATTGATAACAGGTAAATAAATCTCCAATATATTTTTTTTACCATACAACTTCAGAACACCAGCTTGATATAATGCTCTTTTAAAGTTTCTACCTTACAGACTTGCATACCTGTAAGATATGAAAACATTAATAGCATCACAATTACATTGATGTTTCTACATTAACCAAGTTTACCTTTTAAAGAAATGGCAGTATAGTGCTCTAAAATAACAGTTCTGATTTAATAAGTTGTTTAATTTTTATGGTTCCTTGCTCTAGAAAAAATAAAACTTAATAAACACAATGTTATGGGTAAACTTATGTTTCAAAAAATTTTTGTCTCATTAACACATGACTGATTTTTAAAATCTTATATAGAGTTTAGTAAAAACTCATACAGACCTTAGTAAATGAATCAGATATCTAACAAAAGTACTCACGAATGAGTAATCCCATATCAAATTTACTTTACTTATTTATCAAAATATTAGAGAAATGTATTGAACAGTGTAAACCATTTTTATGTTGAAGAAAATGTCCTAGAACCAAGGCACATTAGACGTTTTGTAGATATTAATATTTTATTAGATTTTTGAACACCTAGAAAAATTTGTAAGCTTAAATTTAAAAACATTTATTTTTATCTGTTTATCCAATTTAAATTGAAACATTTAAACCACGTGAACTAAAGATCTTTGGATCCACTTTTTAAAATTTGTTTTTATGAGCGCTTTTTTTATGAGCGCTCCTTATATATGTTAATTTGTGTATCATATATATGATATACAAACATATGTATATATAGACAGACAACACATAACAAAATTGTACACACATAATAATAGTAAAGGCCTTGTAGTTTTTCGCAGGTTAAATCTTTATTGCAATGTTTCAAGAAGTCCACAGTTGGTCAAAGATAGAACTGATCAGAAAAACATTAACCTAGGTCTGCATGCTCAGAATCATGAGCTCAAAAAGAAAATACAGAATCTAAGGAAAAAAATAAGAGTCCTAGAAAAAACGACTGGCCAGTAATTAGTAAATACCATACAATTTAGTTTTTCTTTCCGTTAGGCATCAAATCAGTCTCCTACTAAGCTTGCAGGCTTCTTTCATTTGCATTTCAACATAAGTCATGGCTGAGGTCTGGAAGGAGCAGGAAAAAACTGCTATTCTGAGCAGACACCTCAGGCCTAAGGCATTTTAACCATAATTTTCAGATTCGGGTGTTGAAAATTATGATACAAGTTTAAGATACAATTCACAAAATTTTATGTCTTTACATCTTATTTTGTCAACAGATACCATACTATGGTTTACTATCCTTGTCCAAATTAATGCACTGGTACACACAGTGACATTTTCCCTGGCTACCGAAATCAAAATTGGTTAAAAAAAAAAAAAAAAAGACTGAATGATTGGGAAGTTACTTGCCAATTGGAAGTAGAGTTCTTCAGTTTTCCATCCTAAGTATTTAAGTTCTCTGGCATGAATTACCTGAAATCTTAAACTAAACAATTACGTAAACCCGACTTTTAACTGCAAGATTGTGCAATGCTTCAAAAACCCATTCAGATACCAGTTTGTTATGATAAAACATCATCATTTAGACACACATTCAGCTAAGATCATTCCCAAGAAAAATTTTATAATATCAACACATTATTGCACATGTCTTAAAGGACCAGAAACAAAGACACAAGACAGACAGAAAGGAGGTAGAGACTATGGTTGCCAGACAGAATCCTTTAAACCAGAGCAGATAAGAGAAAAATCTACTACACCAGTGGCACCATAAAAATCTACTACACCAGTGGCACCATGGGGGGGACCAGATGTTTTAACAGAGGGGCAACCTGAAATGTAAAATAAAGTGTCTATATGGTGACTTTAATGAATTTAGTGTCCCCTTTTTCTTTTTCTCTTTTTTAACAAGACAGAGGTGCCGTAATTCTTACAGTGCACGGAAGGAAGGAGGGTATTCCCTGAATCAACAGGGCTTTGGCAGCTGCTGGGTGTCCCTCAGTCCCTCCTTTTACTTACAGGATTAGCTCCTCTGGTTCAGTTCCACCCCAAGCAAGCTCCATCTCCTAACATTTCAGTAGACAGCTCTCACAAAGTTCTGGGGCGGAGGGGGGATACCAAATTTGTAACTTAAAGTTCGGTTCCTGACCTAGAAGCCAATTTATACCAATTAAATAATGAGGAATGGGTTCTGAGAAAAAGAAAAGGGGAGGTTAATTGCTTTGCTAACAAAGGAGAAACACAGGGGACTCTGCCAAATTTTGTGACTCTCTTGATCTGGAGGGACAAGGGGTTTTAAAGGAGTTTCACTTGTTAACCTGGGAGATACTCAGTTCTTAGGTCCCCAGCAGGCATTGCCCTCTGCAATGGGTGTGCTCCAGGCAGCCAGCTAGGGGCTTCTATCATCCTGCTTAACAAAGGGGGGTAAAGTTCATCGCAGTTCCTTAAAACACAGTTCAAACGAGTGTCAGGCTTACTCTCTTTATTACCCATTTTCACGTCCAATATCCTTAAGTTTTTACCACTGAAATCACACAACAAAATGAACAAAAGCAAACAAACAAACAAAAAAAATAGAAAGCAGAACAAAACACACACACACACACACACACACACACACACACAAAGAAAAACAGAAACCCTGCGCCTAAACAGAAAAACAGTGGTACAGTGCAAGATCTTGCTAAAGCTCCAGGGTACGAGCGCGTGCGTGCCCGTGGGCACCTCTCTACACTTCCAGAGGAATTTCCTACAGAACAGAACAGAGGACAGAATGATTCTTGTTACTGTCCTGGACAGGAGTATATGTGAGTCTCCCCAGGCCACATCTTTGTTATCAGAAGAGATCTCCCTTAACCGGATATCAGATGTTATAAAGGCGCCACTTACCTATGGAGGCCTCCTCCATCAGGTGCTTGCTAATAGTTTTAGTGCGGAGGTTCACTGCAATGCTCCCGGGACTAAAGGCTCTCTTCCTAATATAGAGAAGATGGACCAAACCAGGCCTGAGTGGAGAGCTGTTCCTTGGTGCCTATGGTTTATATACCATTCTAATTTCTGAAAGTGCCACAGAAAGTAGGGTCAGCCTCCTTCTCATGGTACGCTTGGAAGCAACTGTTTGGACAAAGTGGTTGCCAAGGCAGTTACCTCATTCAGTTCCTGAAGGATGCGACCTCACCTCACTTCCTTGGTAATGGAACTCTCTGAACTTGGAATCCAGGAAGCCAGGCACAGAGAGCCAATCCCTGTCCCAGTCCCAGTGGTCTCACTTGCTTCGATTTAGCAAGGACAGAGTCAGTCTTTCTTGGTACCTACTGATGTGAGGATGGTCAAATGCCAGGAAAACTCTGAAGAGGGGCCTTTTTTGAAAAAGCAGGTAGTGGCTCACAGCTGGCTCCTGACCACTTCACAGAGTTGGACAAGGAGACCAGATCTGAGACAGGACAGGCCATATCGGGGGAACACAGTATGGCCCAGCAGTCAGAGGACACTCCGGAGAGTGAGAGACCTACTTGGGGGAAGGATGTGCCTTTGTGGATGTGGATGTGTGCTTGTGGTTTTGTCTCATGTTCAGAGAATAGGTAGGAAAGTCAGTTTGTTTGGTTTGGAGTGAACTGTTTCTAGTAAGTTGTTGGACAAGGCGAGTGTTTCTATGTCTGTGTAACCCACTGTGTCCGTGGTTGTAGACGTTAGAAAAGAGAATGCATCAATGGATGTTTCCTGTCTATTAGAAAGCTTCCCAGCATTCATCCTGTCCAACTAATGAATGCTCTAGGGCTTGCCTTATCAATGGGCAACACCGGCTATCTTCCTAAGTTCCTGTTTTCTTCCTGAATTCTGGCCACTCTCCAGAATAGACTCATGCTTTTGTGTCCACGATATGTAGCACCTCCAAGCACTGTGACATGGACATGTACTGGATAGCTGAAGGAATTGGCAAGAATCTCAGAAAACTCAGATACCAGTGTGACCAGGATAGTCTCAGTGGAGAAACCCTGCAATTGGCCTTTTGATTACCTATTGTTCTGTTGCCCTGAATGTCAGGAAGGTCTTTGCCTCAGGCCACGCCTTCGAGATTCCAGAAGAAAACAGTTTTCAAACGGAAATGAGTGGGCATCACCTGTGGCTGTTTGCTTAATTGCTTTGGAAAGGGATGTGTCTGAATCAGCCCCTTGGCCCTGTGTGAGCCTAGAGCTTAGATTCTTAGCACCTGATGGATCATAAGAAAGATCCCATGTGTGGATCCAAATCAAAATGACCAAAAATCAGTCATTGTGGATGAAGTCTCTCGCATTCCTCCGTAAGGTTCTTTACCTCCCTCAAGTGAGAATAGGGATCCAATGGGTCAAATGAGTTATTCAAAGCCCTGCAGATGCTAGCCCATAGGTTCTTGGGTTTTCTTATGAATCCAATTCAAATAAAGAATCTAAACCGACAGTCAGTAGGCCTCAAATTGGAGAACAGAGCTGTTAACGGCAGGCATATTTGATCACTCCTGGATCACAGGAAGGTTGTCCAGGCCACCCTGACTTTTGGTAAATGAGGGGAAAGGGAGCTTATTTGGGACACTGTCTTGTGCTGCGCCTCTCATGGAATCCTCCTGCCAGAAGTTATGATGAGTGTCTATATGGAAGAAGATGAGTGTCATGTGAGAGTGTTTTGGTTTTAACTGCGGTCATTTGTGTGAAAGTTGGAAGAGATAACTGGGTCCAACTTGGCTTGCACTTTGGTGTGATTCTGCTTAGAGACTGTGTTTTGGAACTGACCTCCGAGAAGGTACAAGGTCCTATGACATTGTATATCCATATTTCTGCGACATCTCTACAGAACGTAATTCAATGCTAAGTATACCAATCAAGGGCCAAATGAACTTCTGGACTTCAAATCTTACCTAGATTTCTGTTTTCATACTTATATTGAAAAGTTAATAAAATAGATACTTGTCACTTCCTGTTTTTCTGTATGCTTAACAAAACACCGTTGTAATCTTGAGAACTGTTTACTATTCTTGTTCCCAGAATGTGCTGTCCCCAACTGCCAAACTTCAGAATGTACTCCGTCAACCAGTTGCACGCAAACTGCCCACTTGCCATTACCCATCAATAAATTTCTCTCCCTGCCCTCTCCAAGGAAAATATATAAGCATTTCTTAAGCTGTTCTCAGGGCTCTCTGCTCTGTTCAAGTGATCTCTGAGCCCTTCATGCCGGACTCCCAATAAACCCTTTGCTGTTGCATGAGACTGTCTCTTGGTGGTCTCTGCCACAGATGCTCGCCCAACCTTTACATCTGGTGGCCCTAGCGAGATCCGGCAGCTGCAGACAAAATACCCCCAACGGGCTCCTCTGGGGGTAAATAAGACCCATCTTTCTGGTTTCAGGCTTCAGGTTAGGGTATGGCAAAATGGCTATTGGTAAAGAGCGTGAGCTCTCTCCCATGGTGGCTGACACACATGCCACAGAGCCACAGACCATGTCCCTGGGAGATAGACTCGGGAAATCGAGGAACAATAGTCTCCTCGACTCAGTGATATTTTGTTTCTGATTCGGTATTGCCAGCCCTTCAGGTTTTGCCGACTAGTCAGTCCTGGTCTCAGTATTGGACGTCCATTGCCTGTCTTTATTGTCTTGTCTTGTCTGTGTTGTGTGTCGTTGCTTTCACTGTCTGTGTATATTTTATTATGGGACAGATCATTTCAATGCCTCTGTCCCTGACCCTGATCACTGGACCAAATTCTGCTTAAGGGCTCAGAATCTTTCTTTTTCAGTAAAACGCCAGACCTGGCAGATTCTGTGTCACAGAATGACCCACCATTGCAGTCGGATGGCTCCTAGAAGGATCTTTGTACTTCGCACTTATTTGAAAAGTCCGAGATATTGTCTTTCAGCAGGGGCCACATAGACATCCAGATCAACAGCCATATATCTTAACTTGTCAGTACCTCTACAAATCTCCTCCTCCATGGGTCAATCCTTTCCTTGTCCCTGCACCTGCTCCTACTCCTTCCCCCACAATTCTATCTCTCAAACTCTCTGCTCCTCCTCCTCCACCCTCTGTTCTCCTTGAGTCTCAAGACTCTACTGGACTCTCCTCCCCCTGCTTATCATCTGCCCTCGTCTCCCAACCCCCAACACCCTCTAAGTGATTCCCCTTCTGCTGACTCAGCCTCTCCACCATTCGAGGAAGCTAGGCTGGCCCAGTGCCATCAAGATGACTGTCCCGCAGCACAGACAGACCCTCCTTCCCTGGAGGAAGCTGGCCCGGCTAAAAGAACTCAGAGAACTCACCGACGTTTTCACACCTGCCTACTTGGGGTGACTGCCAACACCACCTAGCGACTCTCTTCATGACAGAGCAATGAGAGAAAAATCTCCTGGAATGTAGAAAAAATATCCTCAGACCTGATGGGCGACCAACACAACTTCCCAACATAATGAAAGCTGGCTTCTCCTTAAACCTATTCAACAGGGACAGCAACACGTTGGAAGATAGGGAGCATCTGTTCAATTATTGCCAGGCTCTAACAGCGGGTCTCCAAGGGACCGCTGGGTGACCAACTAATTTGGGCATGGTAAGAGAAATTATTCAAAGGCCTGATGAATCTCCCTTTATGTTTCTAGAGAGAATCATGGAGGCATATAAGAGATATACTTCTTTCAATCCTCAGGCAGCGGATTAAAAGGCATCTGTCATGATGGCCTTAATTGAGCAAGCTGCCATGGATATTAAAAAAAAATTTAAAAGAGAGATTTAGTCAAAGAAGCCAAGAAAGTATACTACAAGAGAGAAACAGGGAGAAAGAAAGGGAGCAAACGGAGGATGAGAGAAGCAAAAGACAGACTAAGGCATTGACTAAGGTCCTGATCACAACAAGAAAGAGGCCAGAAATTAAGACACAGGGTGACAGGAAGGGCCCATGCCAGAGGCCACCCCCGGCCTCAGATCAGTGTGCCTACTCTAAAGAAAAAGGATACTGGGCCATAGAGTTCCCTATAAAGAGACAGCCACGCCAGCTGGCCATTCTGACTCTGGAGGATGACTAAGAGAGTAGGGGCTCAGATCCCTTCCCCTAGCTCAGGGTAACTTTTGAAGTGGAGGGGACTCCAGTAAACTTTGAAGTGAGTACAGGAGCAGTATACTCAGCCCTTAAGGCCCCATTGGGCCCTCTATCAAATAAAAGGTCTCTAGTTCAAAGGGCTGATGACAGTAAATATCGGGCTTAGACAACTAAGAGGACCATGGACCTGGGGAAAGAAAAAATCCATCACTCCTTCCTAGTAAGACCAGAATGCCCGCACCCATTGATGGGCAGAGATCTGCTCACCAAGCTCTGGGCCAAAATAACTTTTAACCCTGAAGGCCCCCAAATGAAATTTGTAAATCCTTCAGTAAAACTCCTATAGTCACCACTTTAACTATATTAGTAGAAGATGAACGTCCACTCTTCACACCCCCCAAGACTGATCAAACAGGCAAGCTACCCCAAAAATGGATAACAGATTACCCAGATGCCTGGGCAAAAACTGCGGTGTTAGGTCTGGCCGTGAAACAACCTCCAATAACAGTGGAGTTAAAAACCTCAGTCTCCCCAATCAATGTCAAATAATATCCTCTAAGCAAAAAAACTAAAGGTGGGATAAGGCCCCATATTCAGAAATATCTGGCCTTAGGAGTCCTAAGGCCCTGTCAATCGGCCTGGAACACTCTCCTGCTACTAGAAAAAAAAAAAAAAAAGCCAGGAACCAGGGACTATCGCCCCATTAAAGAGCTAAGAGAGATCAACAACAGAGTGCAGGACATTCACCCCACGGTACCTAATTGGTACAATCTGCTTAGCACTCTGAACCCTGAGGGGAAATTATATACTGTTCTGAACTTAAAAGATGCTTTCTTTTGCTTGCCTCTGCATAAAGATAGTCAGTTGCTGTTTGCTTTCGGGTGGGTAGACCCAGAAACCAAAACGTCTGGTCAACTAACTTGGACTAGACTCCCACAGGGGTTCAAAAACTCCCCCACTCTCTTTGATGAAGCCCTCCACAGAGATCTCAACAACTTCAGAACTACGCACCCTGAAGTTACCCAGTTTCAATACGTGGATGACCTGCTACTGGCAGCCAACACCAAGGAAAACTGTGAGTCTGGGACCCAAGCACTATTATATGAGCTTGCTCAACTCGGGTATAGAGTTTCGGCCAAAAAGGCCCAAATTTGCTAGCATGAAGCAATCTTCCTGGGCTATTCCCTTAGGGGCAGTAAACGATGGCTCACTGAGCCCAGAAAACAAACCATTGTGTGGATACCACCCCCATCTTACAGCAGACAACTCAGAGAATTTCTTGGGACTGCTGGCTTTTGCAGGTTATGGATACCTGGGTTTGCGTCCTTAGCTGCTCCTTTATACCGCTGTTAAAGGAAGATGACCAATTTCAATGGAACCCTGAGTACCAGGAAGTTTTTGATAACATCTAAGGACACTGACACTGAACACCTCAACTTCACTGAGCTCAGCCTGCAATTACAGCAAGCCCTACACTACGTTAAAAATGCACATCAACTCACTCACCTTGGTTCAAAGAAACTGCAGGCATTACTGTAGGATTAAGAACAGAGTTCTCCACTAACCAACTCACAGCGAAAGGAAATAACTGAACGGGTAACAAAAGCCTGTCGGATCCGTCAATTGGGTAATGCTTACCCTTCCAAGTTTCCTAGAGGAAAGCACCTACGAGGAACCAGACCAGGACAATTCTGGGAAGTGGACATTAATGAAATTAAGCCAGCAAGGTATGGACTTAAATATCTCCTAGTCTTTGTAGATACATTTTCAGGATGGATTGAAGCCTTACACACACACACACAAACACAAAAAAAAAAAAAAAAAAAAAAAAAAAACGGCGCAAATGGTTTTCAAGAAGATCCTGAAAGATATTTTTCCAAGATACGATCTGCCTAATGGACTGATAATGGACTGGTGTTCATGGCCCAGGTAAGTCAGGTGTTAACCAGGACCCTGTGGATTAATTGGAAGTTACATTATGCTTATATATCCCAGAACTCAGGACAGGTAGAAAAAATAAATAGAACCATTAAAGAGACCTTAACAGCCCCCTTAGGGATCTGGTGGCTATCTCTCCACCCAGACATTTTTCAGCTCGGTAGAGGTCTTTCCTTTTGAGATATACCTGATGAAGAGGATCTCACTAAAATTTCATTAAATCCCTTCCATACCATAGATAATTGAAACAAACATTATGGATGCAGGGACACGCGAGCCAGATGCAGGTTGGCTAGCCTATATTACTATGTATGCCCGGCAGACTATCAAAGCGACAAACAGCCATGGCTGTGTGGGGGAAAAGCCGACTTCTTGTATAAGTCATGGGGATGTGAGCATACAGGGGCTGCCTGGTGGAACCCAAACTCCTCATCAAATTCAGTACACAGCATTGGCCATATTACCAATTAGACAACCAAAAACTATGGCCCCCAGAGGGTTCTCTAGATCTTCAAATTCTGCATGACATTTTTAACTTTGGCAAGTGCTCAAAAGGGGGAAATTCCCCTATGTGGAATCCTTTTTCCTCCTGCGCTCACATCCTGTACTATGCTTCCCCAACAGTTCCTCACACACAGCCTTCTGCTCTAGACTCTCTGCTTTCACTCCCACCTCAGCAACCTGATTCCTCCCCTCCAATTACTAGATCAAAAACCCAAACCTCCGCTGGATCTCAGAACATTGCCCCCTTGCTGAGGAAGCAGGTACCGAGGTACCCCTCCACCCACTCACTCCTCTCTTTTCCTGTCAGTGTCTGCACTAGGTCCCACCAAGTCCTCTAGCAAGCTTAGCCAAAGCTCAAACCAGCTGAGAAGAGCCCTCAGACCCCTATCCAAGATGTAATGAAAATGACCTTTAAAGTTGATTTGTCATCACTGAAAACAGGTTCTAAGAATTTAAAGTCCCTCACAGGCTTTTTGGAATACTCACTCCCGTCTTCCCCTCTGCTCTACCTGTTCTACTGCTCAAGTTTTTGTTCTATGAAAATCCCAAACCCCTTTCCCATTATTCTTTGGCATCTCTCCTTCCTCATTCTCAGATCCACAGAGCTGCTCTCAGCATCGCCTTCCCTGTCATCCCCCTCTGTACCAGGTCCACAGAAATGTCTTAAATGACCTTCTCCAGAAGTCTTCACCAAGGCTTACTTTAGGTCTTTCAGCAAAAGAGTCCCTCTGAAAAAGTTCAATGGAGATAAAATTCCACTCTTCGTCTTGCCCTGTTCTACTTGGCCACTGGCTGGAAAAATCACCACCCTTAAGCTAGACATCGCCTTACCAGTTTTTCACAAAATATGTGAACAAGGACTCTGGCCTTGAGCTGGGGCTTCACAGAGATGGCTACATTTCTAAGATAAAAAAGTTACCAACTGGGCTCCATGGTGACAGCTGGCAAGGAGGAAAAAAAAAGAGACAAAAAAGCTCTCCCGTTCCAAGGTGTCCTTGAAAAGTTAACGTGCACAGAACAGAGGAAAAAAACAGAAACAAAAACTGATTTGTGTAAATTTCTGCAGACTGTGAACTTCTGAGCCCCTTCCCTTACATGTTGGGTACAAATACTAAAACTACCAAAACTTGGGGTTCAGTGGATTAACTGATTACAACAGAAGCAATGCCCTCTAAATACGGATGCGACCAAATAAAACTGCTTTCCTGTCTTTGGTGCTATCTTAGGTGCCTTTCCTTGTCCATCCCTACAACAGTATAATTCTATACACTTTAACATTATTTATGTTTTCATAAAATGGTCAATAGATGCGATTAATTATGTAATGATGCAGATGTTTTCGAGAGTGCTCTATCAGGATGCAGGTTCATTTAAAGATCAAATAGGGGGGCATACAACCCGGTTCCACCAGGAACCTGTATCCCTCACTTTAGCCATCCTATTAGGAATAATAGTTGCTAAAAGGGTGGGCACAGGAACAAATGCCCTAGTCCATGAGACACACCAAAGACACAATTAGAAGCAGAAATAGACCAAAGCTTAAAGACATTAAAAACCGCATCACAGCTTTACAGGAATTTTAACCTCTCTCTCTCTGAAGTTGTTTACAGAGCAGGCGAGTGTTGGCCCTCCTCTTCATGAGAGAAGGGTGCCTTTTTGCTTGCATTGAGGAAAGAATAATGTTTTTATGCCGACAATACTGGAGTTGTAAAAGAATCTATGAGTAAATTAAGAAAACGACTTGAAGAGGGTCAAAGAAAGACAGAGGCCCCCAAAGGGAGGTTTGAGTCTTGGTTCACATAGTCCACCTGGTTAACTACGCTTTTATCCACCCAGGCTGGTCCATTAATAATTCTCATATTATTGTTAACTGTAGGACCCTGTTTGCTCAACCATGTAGTTTCTTTTCTCACCCAAATTGAACCTGTTATTAACCCTAACCATACACTGTTCTCTCAATCTAATTTTACAGAAGAGCGGGGACAGAGTTGGTCTTAAAATACAGCAATATAGAGGATCTTCCACCTGCTGAGAACCTCAAAGGTCCATGAAGAAATGATCCCTGGAGAAGATGTAGTCAACTATGAAGGACCTGAGAGAGCAAAAGTCTTCCATGGCAAACAACCTGCTCATGATGAAGGGATGTGTCTGAATCAGCCACTCTCTTCTTAATGTAGAGAAGATGGACCAAAGCAGGGATGTGTTGAGAGCTTCTCCTGCGTGCCAATGGTTGACATACCATTCTAACTTGTGAAAGTGTCACAGAAAGTAGGGGCAGCCTCCTTCTCATGGGAACCTTAGAAGCAACTGTTAGGACAAAGTTGTTGCCAAGGCAGTGACCAAATTCAGTTCCTAAAGGAAGTGACCTCACATAACTTCTATGGTGATAGAACTCTCTGAACTTGGAATCCAGGAAGCCTGGCACCCAGTGCCAGTCCCGGTCCCAGTCCCAGTTGTCAAACTTATTTTGATTTACCAAGGACAGACTCAGTCTTTCTTGGGACCTACTGATGTGAGGATGGCAAAATGCAAGAAAAGCTATGGAGAGGGGGCTTTCCTGAGAAAGCAGGCATTGACTCACCACTTGATCCTGAAAACTTCACAGAGTTGGCCAAGAAGACCAGATTTGAGACAGAACAGGCCATTTCTGGGAACATAGTATGGCCCACCAGTCAGAGGACTCTCCGGATAGTCACAGACCTTCATGGGGGAAGGAGGTGCCTTTGTGATGTGGGTGTGAGTTTGTGGTTTTTGTCTCATGTTCTGAGAATAGGTATGAAAGAAGGTTTGTTTTGTTTGGAGTGAACGGTTTCTAGTAAGTCGTTTGACAATGCGAGTGTTTCTATGTCAGTGTATCACACTGCGCCCGTGGTTGTAGACATTAGAAGAGAGAATGCATCAATGAATATGTCCTGTCAGCTAGAAAGCTTCCCAGCATTCATCCTTCCCAATTAATTAATGGACTGCAGCTTGCCTTATTGATGGGCAACACCTACTATCTTCCTAAGATCCTGTTTTCTTCCTGAATTCTGGCCACTCTCCAGAATAGGCTCATGGTTTTGTGTTTAAGATATGTACAACCACGAAGCTCTGTGAAATGACCATGTACTAGATAGCTAAAGGGAATGGCGAGCATCTCAGAAAACTCAGATATCAGTGTGATCAGTAAAGTCTCAGTGGAGAAACCATGCTTGGGGCATTTTGCTTACCTTTTCTTCTGTTGCCCTGAATGTCAGGAAGGTCTTTTCCGCAGGCCACCACTTTGTGAAGCCTGAAGAAAACAGTTTTCAAATGGAAATGAATGGGTATTACCTGTGGTTCCTTGCTTAATTGTTTTGGAGAGGATGTGTCTGAATCAGCCTATTTGCCCTGTGTGAGGCTGTGGCTTAGTTTCTCACCTTCTGATGGATATAAAGAAAGATGCCATGTGTACATCCAAAACCAAAATGGCCAAAGAGCAGTCCTTGTGGATGAAGTCTCTCGCCTTCCTCTGTAACTTTCCTGAACTCCATCAAGTCAGAATAGGGATCCTTTGGGTAAAATGAGATCTTCAGAGCTCTGCAGAGGCTAGCCCATGGTTGCTTGGGTTTTCTCAAGACTCCAATTCACATAAAGAATCCAAACCCCACAGTCAGTTGACCTCAAATTGAAGAAGTGGAGCAGTATTAATGGGAGGCCTATTTGATCTCTCCTGGTTCACAAGAAGGGTGTCCATGCCACCCTGAATTAGGCAATTTAGGTGCAAGAGAGCTTATTTGGGACACGGACTTGAGCTGTCCCCCTCATGGAAAACTCTAGCCAGAGGTTATTATGTGTGTTGGAGTCTTTTAATTTAAATTGTGGTCATTTGGGTGGCGGTTAGAAGAGATGACTTGGTCCACATGTGCTTGAACTCTGGTGTGATTCCCTTAGAGACTGAGTTCTGCAACTGAACTCAGAGAAGTATTGCCATGAATAGTGTTGAGGTTTCAGAAAGCCAGGCATGAGTGTCGCCCTTGGAAACTGAGTTCTAGGCCCAGGGTGGCTTTCCACAGAGCACTGGGCCTCTCAGCCAGGATACCACATGATTTTATTCTGAAAGACTTGGCACCCATCATTGAGAGTCAAAACTCATATGGACCTCACATTGTAGAGCTAAATGAGCTAAACATCATGTGATCTTTTCACCACTCTTTGGGAAGCCTTACCTGTGAGTGTTCTCCAGAGCTTTCATTGAAATGAGCTTCCTAACCATCTAATGGTTCCTGAATGAATTGAAACTCACAGTGCCTCCAACTTCATCCTTGAATAATGGCTAGATAAATACCATGAAATTTTTGAAATTCCCATCACCAGGTGGCACTGGAGAACCTTTGGATGACATGTTGCTGATCATGAATGTTCCAGACAGTGTCTTGTTTTACTGGGTTTCATGTAAATGGTGTAGAACAGAGATGTCAGTAAGTTGGACTCTGTTGAGTAGTGGGCCTAGAGCAGTGTTGGGCAGGTATGTGATAAAACATCTGTGTGGGGCCATTTGGATCTGCCATTGGCTTCCAAATGGCTTGTGACTGATATGGCGCAGCCAGCAGAACCTTCCGTGTAAAGGCAACTTGTTATATGGAGAGATTTCAGGACATTGTTCAGAATCAGGTTGCTATGGTCAAGGGGTCAAGCTATGTGGGATAGAAGCCTGGTTCTTGTATCATCCTGCAGACCCTGACCCACCACACGTGACAGAACTCCCTCTTGCACTTTGTCCCAGTTGAACTCCTTGTATTTCGTGAAGCAAATACCAAACTCCCAGTGCAGCAGGAAGAAACACCACGAAATGGAGGATGACCATATGGCTTCACAGTCCACACGGGGAGACACTAAGTGCCCAGTGACCACAGTTTACCTACAAAGAGAGAATTCAGCACTGCTGCCTCGTGTTCATTGTAAAATAAGAAACTTTGTCCTCCTGGTCACATAGATGCAGACCCAGCTTTGAGGTTCTCACTACAAAGGAAGCTTAACTCGTGACAACAACCTATATTTCAGTGCCCAACCTCAGTGGCAGTTTCTCAAAAAGTTTTAGGCAAGCAGAGCTCCATGTTTGTGGAGTGTGTACTTTGTCCTTATTTTTGGAAACTCCTATACCACCTCCAAGTTTGTGCACTCTTGAGCATTTTCCATTCCAGAAATGTAATCACAGATTTTGTAACTCTTCTTCTCTAATTGTGTCTTACTTGGGGCGAAGGTAATGTCAAGGCATGGTTCTGGATGAGAGTGGGAAGATTTGTTGTAGCACATATTTGCATACACATTGGATTAATTTTCCTATTTTCCATTCGAAATTCTGAATCCCTGACACTAACACATATTCTACTAGACTCTGACTACTAATTCTAATATGATGGAGAAAAATAACCCAAACAGTATATAAGTACATGCAGTTCAGAGTTCGACTTGCCTTTTGCATGATAAAGGGTAGGTGTTATAAATCTAGTCAATTTTTAATTGAAATAGTTCTCGATGTGTTTTCAAAGGTAACAAATATGTGAACTACTGTCTCCCATTCTCTGGAGCCTATTCAGCACATGTATTTTTATATGCACAAATAGAATCCTGCATGGTATCACACGTACATTCTTGTGAATTACATGACATAGCAGATACAAAGTGTGAGAAGTGATCACTACTCCTAAACCCTGTTGGAACTGAAAATTCAACCTATGGGTGAGCTTCCCAGTAGAACAACATAATACATAAACCCATGTTCAGTAAAATGAATGTTTTTGCATCTTTATGATATATATTTCATGATGAATTTCGATTGGCATATATATTGCTACTTATTAATGTCTATGTTTGTGTGTGTGTGTGTGTGTGTGTGTGTGTGTGTATATATATATATATATATATATATATATATATATATATATTTATACTCTCCAGATTTTTAAAAATATGAAATATATGTGTCTTATATACAATCCCTAAATTCATTCATGTTCATGTATGTGGATTAATAATCAACTTTTCACAAGATTATTCTTAGAAATATTCATCCACCCGAAATACATATTTGTCTCCTAGTACTGAAAACTAACTTCAGTGAAAGGTGCATACAAATCCTAATATGTCTACATTAACTAACCCAGTTTAACATCAATGCATGTAGGTTACTATGGAACATGATGTGTATTTTGACGTTAATTTTCATTCCACACTGGTACATTACTATTTCTTCAGTTTATGTAAATCATAGAATATATACTTGATTCACTAGTTGGCAAATTTATAGGCATTTGTTTCACTTTCAATCACTTCCTGCTCCAGAACACATGTATTCCTCTATGTTTCTTTACTGGTCTATTCATGAGACTTTTTTCCAAATATATTATTTTTGATTTCCATAATCAATTTTGAAACAAAACTCACAAACCCTTCATGATAAACCATAACCCTAAGATGATCATTAGATATATAACTGGTTGGAATGAATGATTGTATATCAATATAACATTTCTTATATATTTTCAGATATCTATTCAATCCATTATTTAAAGTGGATCCAGTTATATTATTTATTCACGGTATGGTCTATTCATGCATTATCTGTATATTCATAGAAATAGTGTACACCTCTTTGTACGACCATACTAATTTATAAGTCTTCAAAATATTGCTCCAAGAAATGGTGGAAGAAATACTCATGTCACCTGATCTACATACACATTTTATCACAGAAATATTCTGGACACCAAAAGCAAAGGTCACCCTTACAATTGTACCAAAGCCTAAATAGAAAGTGAGCATGGATTACTAAAAACATCCATGTCCAGGTTGCCTAATGCTCTCAAATATCAATCCTATTGGTGACTACATATTTGTGTCTTCCTAATATTATATATTCAACCTCAAACCTGTTGAAAATGTCTAACCCTATCACACACTTTATACTTTGCTTGATTTCCTAATGTCTCTATTGATATCTGCTTTCCTACATGTTTTCCCCAGTTCATCATTGTGACTGACTCTTCACATGTACTGACATTTACATACACTCTCTACCCGAAACCCTATTGCTAAAGAACTTTTGGTCCAAATCCTATACTCACTCTTCTTTCTAAACCTACCGACTACCTTCCTAATCATACCGATTATCGCTTTTTGACTGGATGTTCTCTTCAACATTCAATCATCCAAAGTACAAGGTCCAATGCCAGTGTATATTGATTTATTTGAGACATCTGTGCAGCACATAATTCAAAGCTAAGTATCCCACTCAAGTCCCCAATGCCCTTCTGGGCTTCAAATCTTACCTAGATTACTGCTTTCATAGTTATATTTCACATATATACTCTTGTAAATACCACAGGTTGCCAATGCCATTATTCATCCTGCAGAATGATTCGTAACCCAAATCGAACCTATTATTAACCCTAACCATACACTCTTCCTTCAATACAACTTACAGAAGAGCAGGAACAGAGTGGGTCTTACAATATAGGAATGTAGATTATCTTCCACCTGCTGAGAACCTAAAAGATCCATGGAGAAATGATCCTTGGAGAATATGTAGGCAGCTCTGTAGGACCTGAGAGAGCAATAGTCATCTTCCATGGCAAACAACCTGGTCAGGAAGAATTGATGTGTCTGAATCAGCCTCTGCCTTCTTAAAGTAGAGAAGATGGACCTATGCAGGCCTGTGTGGAGAGCTGTTCCTGGGTGCCTATGGTTGATATACCATTCTAACTTCTGAATGTGTCACAGGATGTTGGGGCAGCCTCCATCTCATAGGAACCTTGGAAGCAACTGTTAGGACAAAGTGGTTACCAAGGCAGTGACCATATTCAGTTCCTCAAAGAAGTGACCTCACTTCACTTCCTTGGTGATGGAATTCTCTGAACTTGGGATCCCGGAAGCCAGGCACCCAGAGTCAGTCTCACTCTGAGTCACAGTGGGCTAACTTATTTGTTTTTCCCAAAGACATAGTCAATCTTTCTTGGTACCTACTGATGTGAGGATGGCCAAATTCCAGCAGAGCTCGGAAGAGGGGCCTTTCCTGAGAAAGTAGGTAGTGGCAAACCACTGGCTCCTGACAACTTCACAGAATTGGCCAAGGAGACCAGATCTGAAACAGGACAGGCCATTTTTTGGGGAACATAATATGGCCCACCAGTCAGAAGACACTTCGGATAATCACAGACCTACTTGGGTGAAAGAATCGCCTTTGCTGTTGTAGGTGTGAGTTTGTGGTTTTTTCTCATGTTCTGAGAATAGCTAGGAAAGGTGGTTTATTTGGTTTGGAGTGGACTATTTCTAGTAAGTCCTTTGACATGGTGAGTGTTTCTATGTCTGTGTATCCCAGTGTATCCGTTGTTGTAGACATTAGAAAAGATAATGCATCAATGGAAGCGTTGTCTCTAGTTGAAAGCTTCCCCACATTCTTACTGCCCAATTGATGAATGGACTGCAGCTTGCCTTATGGATGGGCAACATCTACTATCTTCTTAAGTTCCTGTTTTCTTCGTGTTTTCCAGCCACTCTCCAGAATAGGCTCATGGTTTTGAGTCCCAGATATGTAACACCACAGGGCTCTGTGACATGGCCATGTACTGGATAGCTTAAAGGAATGGGAGCATCTCAGAAAACTCAGATATCAGTGTGACCAGTAATGTCTCAGTGGAGAAACCCTTCTTTGGGCCATTTGCTTACTTCTGTTTCTATTATCCTGAATATCAGGAAAGTCTTTGCCTCAGGCCACCCAGTTATGTAGCATTAAGAAGACTGTTTTCATATGGAAATGAATGGACATTATCTGTGGCTCTTTGCTTAATTGCTTTGGAATGGAATGTGTCTGAATCAGCCTCTTGTCCTTGAATGAGGTTGTGGCTTAGATTCTCAGCACCTGATGGATCTAAAGAAAGATCCCATGTGGTTCCAAAACCAAAATGACCAAAAGAGAAGTCATTGTGGATGAATATTTTTGCCTTCTTGTTTTAGGTTCCTGACCTCCATCAAGTGAGAATAGTGATCCTTAGGGTCAAATGAGTCTTTGAAATCCCTGCAGAGGCTAGCCCACATGTGCTTGGGTTTTCTCATGACTCCAAATCACATCAAGAATTTATTGGCTTCAGCCAGTAGGCCTCAAATTGAGAAGCGGAACACTTTAACAGCAGGAATATTTGATCACTCCTGGTTCACAGGAATAGTGTTCAGGCCACCATGTTTTTAGGCAAATGAGGGGCAAGTGAGCTTATTTTGGACACTACCTTGTGCTCATTGAAACCTCCAGCTAGAGGTTATGATGAGTGTCTACAAGGAAAAAGATTATGGCCCTGTGGGAGTGATTTCATTTTAATTTTGGTCATTTTTGTGGCAGTTGGAAGGGATGACTGGGTCCACCTGGGCTTGAAATCTGGTATGATTTACCCTTAGAGACTGAGTTCTGGAACTGACCTCAGAGAAGTATTGCCATGAATTGTGTTGGGATTTTAGGAGGCCACGCATGAGACTCACTCTTGGAAACTGAGATCTTGGCCCAGGCTGGCTTTCCACAGAGGCCTGGGAATCTCAGCCAGGATATCACATGATTTTATTCTGAAAGACTTGGTAGCCATAGTTGAGATTCAAAACACAAATGGACCTCACATTGTAGACGTCAATTGGCCTGGCTTCATGTGACCTGTTGGCAACTCTTTGAGAAGCCTTGACTTTAAAGTTCTCCAGAGCATTCATTGAAATGAGCTTTCTCAACACTTAACGGTTCCTGAATGAATTGAAACCCACAGTGCCTGTAACTTCATCCTTGAAAAATTGCTAGATAAATACCATAAAAGTTTTGAAATTCCCATGACCAGGTGGCACTACAGAAACTTTGGATGTCCTGTTGCTGATCATGTGTATACCAGACAGTGCCTTGTTTGACTGGGTTTCATGAAAATGGTGTAGAATACGAGATGCCAGGAATTTGTAGCCTGGTGAGCAGTGGGCCTAGAGTAGTGGTGGGCAGGTATGTGATGAAACATCAAGGTGGGGCCATGTGGATTGGCTATCAGCTTACAAATGGCTTGTGACTGATATGGCGCAGCCCCCATTCCCTTGTAGGTAAAGGCATCTTGTTATGTGGAGAGGTTTCAGGGCAATGTTCATAATCAGGTTGCTATGGTTATTGGGACAAGCTATGTGGGATAGAAGACTGGTTGGTACATTCTCCTGCAGACGCTAACCCACCCCACGTGACAGAACACGCTCCAGCACTGTATCCCAGATGAACTTCTTATATTGTGTGAAGCAAGTACCAAATTCCCAGTGTAGCAGCAAGACACACCACGAAAAGTGGAGGATGATCAAATGTCTTCACAGTCCCCACCGGGAGACACTTAGCCTCCAGTGGACATAGTTTACCTACAAAGAGAAAATTGAGCACTGCTGCCTCAAGTTCATTGGAAAATAAGAAATCATGTCTTCCAGGTCACATAGAAGCAGACCCAGCTTTTATGGTCTCACTACAAAGGAAGCTAAAGCTCATGACAACAACATATATTTCAAGTGCCCAACCTCAGAGGCAGTATTCCAAGAAGTCTTAGGCCAGCAGAGCTCTTTGTTTGTGGAGTGTTTACCCTGTCCCTTACTTTTGGAAACGCCTCTACCACCTCCAAGGTTGTGAACTCCCGAGGATATTCCATTCCATATATGTATTCATAGATTTTCACACTTTTCTACTATAATTGTGTCTTACTTGGGTGAAGGTAATGTCAAGGCATTGTTCTGGATATGAGTGAGAAGATTTTTGTGTAGCACATATTTACATACACATTGGATTCATTTTTCAATTTCCCATTTGAAATACTGAATCCCTGACACTAACCCATACCCTACTAGACTCTGACTAATGATCCTAATATGATGGTGAAAAATAACCCAAAAAGAAAAGAAACACAAGCAGTTCAGAGGAGGCATGGTGTATAGTTGGAATTGCCTTTTGCATTATATTTTGTAGGAGTTATAAATCTAGTCAATTTTTTGTTGAAATAGTTCTACATGTGTTTTTAAAATTAACAAATATATGAATCCCTGTCTCCCTTTCTCTGTAGCCTATTCAGCACATGTATTTTTATATGCAAATATAGAATCCTAACTGATATCACTCGTATACACTTGTGAGGTGGCTGAATTGGCAGATGCAAATTGAGAGAAGAGATCACTCCTCCTAAACGCTGTTGAAACTGAAAATTCAACCTATGTGTGAGCATCCTAGTTGAATAACGTTATACATAATTTCATGTTCAGTAAAATTAATATTTTTCAATCTGTGGATTATATATATTTCATGATGAATTTCTATTGGCATATATATCGCTACTTTTATTTATTGGTTGCTCAAAACATTACAAAGCTCTTGACATATCATATTTCATACATTAGATTCAAGTGGAATATGAACTCCCATTTTTACTCCAAATACAGATTGCAGAATCACATCAGTTACACATCCATATTTTTACATAATGCCCTATTAGTTACTGTTGTATTCTGCTACCTTTCCTATACTCTACTATACCCCCTCCCTTCTCTTCCAATCTTTTCTCTCTACCATACCTACTGTAATTCATTTCTCTCCTTGTTTATTTTCCCACAACCTCTTATATGTAATTTTGTGTAACAATAAGTGTCTCTCTCCATTACCATGCAATTTCTCTCTTCTCTCCCTTTCCCTCCCACGTCATGTTTCTGCTTAATGTTAATCTTTTCTTCATGCTCTTCCTCCCTGCTCTGTTCTTAGTTGCTCTCATTATATCAAAGAAGACATTTGGTATTTGTTTTTTAGGGATTGGCTAGATTCACTAAGCATAATCTGCTCTAGTGCCATGTATTTCCCTGCAAATTCCATTATTTTGGCATATTTTAGTGCTGCGTAATCCTCCATAGTATATAAAAGTTACATTTTTTTATTCATTCATCTATTGAAGGGCATCTGGGTTGGTTCCACAGTGTAGCAATTGTGAATTGTGCTGCTATGAAAATTGATGTGGCAGTATCCCTGTAGTACGCTCTTTTAAGGTCTTCAGGGAATAGTCCAAGAAGGGCAATAGCTGGGTCAAATGGTGCTTCCATTCCAAGCTTTCACAGGAGTCTCCATACTGCTTTCCAAATTGGCTGCACCTGTTTCAGTCCCACCAGCAATGTACAAGAGTACCCTTTTCCCCACATCCTCGCCAGCACTTGTTGTTGTTTGACTTCATTATGGCTGCCAATCTCACTGGATTGAGATGGTATTTTAGGGTGGTTTTTATTTGCATTTCTCTTACTGCTAGAAATGGAGAGCATTTTTTCATGTACTTGTTAATTGATTCTATGTCCTCCTCCGAGAAGTTTCTGTTCAGGTCCTTGGCCCATTGGGTTATTGGTTATCTTATTGTATAATTTTCTGAGTTATTTGTATACTTTGTATACTCTAGATATTAGGGCTCCAGGTGAAGGGTGAGGACTAAAAATTTGTTCCCATGATGTAGGCTCCATATTTACCTCTCTTATTGTTTCTCTTTCTGAGAAAAAAATTCAGTTTAAGTAAGTCCCATTTCTTGATTCTTGTTATTAACTCTTGTTTTATGGGTGTCCTATTAAGGAATTTGGAGCCTGACCACACAATATGTAGATCGGAGCCAACTTTTTCTTCTATCAGACGCAGAGACTCTGATTTGAATCTAGCTCCTTGATCCACTTTGAGTTAACTTTTGTGCATGGCGAGAGGAGGGGATTCAGTTTCATTTTGTTGCATATGGATTTTCAGTTTACCAAACACCATTTGATGAAGATGATATCCTTCCTCCATTGCAGGCCATTAGCTCCTTTATCAAATATAAGATAGTTGTAGCTTTTTGGATTAGTCTCTGTGTCCTCCATTCTGTACCATTGGTCCACCCACCTGTTTTCGTACAAGTACCATGCTGTTTTTATTATGATTGCTCTGTAATATAGTTTGAAATCTGGTATCGCTATACTGCCTGATTCACACTTCCTGCTTAGAATTGCTTTTGCTATTCTGGGTCTTTTATTTTTCCATTTGAATTTTATGATTGCTTTATCTATTTCTACAAAAAATTCCTTTGGGATTTTGATTGGCATTGCATTAAACCTATAGAGAACTTTTGGTAATATCGCCATATTGATGATGTTAGTTCTGGCTATCCATGAACGGGGTATATTTTTCCATCTTCTAAGATCTTATTCTATTTCTCTTTTTAGGGTTCTGTAGTTTGCATTATATAAATCTTTCACCTCTTTTGTTAGGTTGATTCCCAAGTATTTAATTATTTTGAGGAAATTGGGAATGCAGTGTTTGGACTCATTTTTGTTTCAGAAGTTTTGTCGCTAATATACAGAAATACCTTTGATTTATGCATGTTGATTTTGTATCCTGCCACATTGCTGCATTCATTTATTAGTTCTAGTAGTTTTTTCTTAGACCCTTTTGGGTCTTCTATGTATAGAATCATGTCATCTGCAAATAGTGATAATTTAAGTTCTTCTTTTCCTATTTTTATGCCGTTAATGTCTTTCATCTCTCTAATTGCTCTGGCCAGTTTTTTCGAGAAATATATTGAATAGAAGTGGTGATAGAGGACATCCCTGTCTTGTTCCAGATTTTAAAGGGAATGCCTTCAACTCTTCTCCATTCAGAATGATGCTAGCCTGAGGCTTAACATAGATAGCTTTTACAATGTCGAGGTAAGTTCCTGTTATCCCTAGTTTTTAAAATGTTTTGAACATAAAGGAATGCTCTACTTTGTTGAATGGTTTTTCTGCGTCTATCGAGATGATCATATGGTTCTTATCTTTAAGTCCAATGATGTTGTGAATAACATTTATTGATTTCCGTATATTGAACCAGCCTTGCATCCCAGGGATTAATCCTAGTTGATCATGGTGCACAATTTTATTGATGTGCCTTTCTATCCAATTCACCAGAATTTTAATGAGGATTCTTGCATCTAGGTTCATCAGAGATATTGGTCTGTAGTTTTCTTTCTTTGAGGTGTCTTTGTCTGGTTTCAGAATCAGGGTGATGTTGGCCTCATAGAATGAATTCGGCAGAGCTCCCAGTTTTTCTATTTCCTGAATAACTTGAAAAGTATTGGTATTAATTCTTCTTTAAAGGTTTTGTAAAACTCTGCTGTATACCCATCCGGTCCTAGGCTTTTCTTGGTTGGTAGTCTTTTGATTGCTTCTTCTACTTCATCCATTGATATTGGTCTGTTTAAATTGTGTGTTCCCTTATGACTCAGTCTGGGCAAATCATATGACTTAAGAAATTTATCGATGTCTTCACTATTTTCTATTTTATTGGAATACAGTTTTCCAAATAATTTCTAATTTTCTTCTGTATTTATGTTGCATCTGTTGTGATATTGCCTTTTTCATCCCGTATGTTAGTAATTTGAGTTCTCTCTCTTCTTCTCTTCGTTAGCACGGCTAAGGGTCTGTCGATCTTATTTATCTTTTCGAAGAACCAACTTTTAGTTTTGTTAATTTTTTCAATAGTTTCTTTTGTTTCAATTTCGCTCTGATTTTAATTATTTCTTGCCTTCTGCTACATTTGCTGTTGTTTTGCTCTTCCTTTTCTAGGGCTTTGAGATAAAGTGTGAGCTCATTTATTTTTTATTTTTTTTCTTTTTTTGAGGAATGACCTCCAGGCGATGAATTTACCTCTTAAAACTTCTTTCATTGTGTCCCATAGAATCTGATATGTTGTGTCTGTATTTTCATTTATCTCGAAGAATTTTTTTATTTCCTCCTTTATGTCTTCTGTAACCCATTGATCATTCAGTAACATATTGTTCATTTTGCAGGTGATGTATGATTTTTTCTTTTTTCTTTTATCATTGGTTTCCAGTTTCATTCCATTATGATCACAAAAAATTCATGGTATTATCTCCTCCCCTTTATATTTACTGAGGGTTGCCCATTGATCATTCAGTAACATATTGTTCATTTTGCAGGTGATGTATGATTTTTTCTTTTTTCTTTTATCATTGGTTTCCAGTTTCATTCCATTATGATCACAAAAAATTTATGGTATTATCTCCTCCCCTTTATATTTACTGAGGGTTGCCCTATGTTATAACATATGGTCTATTTTTGAGAAGGATCCATGTGCTGCTGAGAAAAAAGTATATCCACTTGATGATGGTTGATATATTGTATATATGTCAGTTAAGTCTAGGGTATTGATTGTGATATTGAGTTCTATAGTTCCTTTATTCAACTTTTGTTTGGAGGATCTGTCCAATGGTGAGAGAGGTGAGTTGAAGTCACCCATAATTATTGTATTGTGGTCTATTTGATTCTTGAACTTGAGGAGAATTTGATTTATGAACGTCGCAGCACCATTATTTGCTGCGTGAATATTGATAATTGTTATGTCTTGTCGGTGAATGGTTTCTGTTAACAGTATATAATGTCCTTCCTTATCCCTTTTGATTAAATTAGTCTTGAGGTCGATTTTATTTGATAGGAGGATGGCCACCCCTGCTTGCTTACGAGGTCTGTGTGCATGGTATAAATTTTCCCAATCTTTCACCATCAGCTTGTGTATGTCTTTTCCATTCAGATGTGTCCCCTGGAGGCAACATATTGTTGGATTTGTTTTTTTTTTTTTAATTCAAGTTACAAGCCTATGTCACTTTATTGGAGAGTTTAAGCCATTAACGTTTAGAGTTACTATTGATATATGGTTTGTACTGCCACCCATGTTTGCCTATATCTTTTTTTTTTTAAATTAGATTGTTTCTCCATGATTAGCTTTTCCCCGCCCTCTGTCATTACTGAGGCACTTCCCACTGATGGTTTTCGTTGTTGATTTTCATTTCTTCCTTGTGTAGTGTTTTGCTCCAGATGCTTTCCAATGCTGGTTTTCTGGCTGCAAATTCTTTTAGCTTTTGTTTATCATGAAATATTTTTATTTCGTTGTCTTACATTAAGCTTAATTTTGCTGGATACATAATTCTTGGTTGGCATCCATTGTCTTTCAGTGTTTGAAGTACGTTGTTCCAGGATCTACTCACTTCCAGCATCTGTGATAAAAAAATCCATTGTTAACCTTTTTGGTTTACCCCTGATTGTAATCTGCCTCCTTTCTCTGGTAGCTTTTAATATTTTCTCTTTGTTTTGTATATTGGATATCTTCATAACAATGTGTCTTGGCATGGGTCTACTGTGATTTTGTGTGCTCAGTGTCCTGTAAGCATCTACAATTTGTTTATCTGTTTCCATTTTTATTTCTGGAAAGTTTTCTCTAATTATTTCATTCAGCAGGTTACTCATTCCCTTGGTTTGAATCTCTGTACCTTCCTCTTTCCGGATGACTCATAAGTTTGTTTTTTTATGTTATCCCATATCTCTTGGATGTTTTCTCATAATTTTTTACAGCATTTCTTTCTTGGCTAGAGTTTTTTTCAAGATGATATATTTTGTCTTCATTATCTGACATTCTGTCTTCTACTTGCTCCACTCTGTTAGTGATACTCTCAATTGAGTTTTTAATTTGGTTTATCATTTCCTTCATTTCTAGAATTATTGTTTGATTTTTCTAATAATCTCTATCTCCTGATAAAGATGCTAAATTTCTTATTTTATCTGTTTATGTAATTCATTTTCAATGCGTTCTTTCACTGTTTTTGTTGTCTCGTATCCTCTTTAAGGTTCCATTCCATCTGTCTAAGGTATTCCTTGAGTTCTTTATATGACCATTTTTCTGATGACTCTAGATGCTATTGAATATTTAGGCTGTCCTTCATTGTTTGCACTTTTTTTCTTCCTTGCTTTTTTATGCTTCTCATGTTACTTCTTGTTCTGTTTGACTACTGAGTTACTGCTTACTCTTATAAATTTATTTGATGCTTGGAAGGAAAGATATTAGAAGGGAAGGGAAGAAGTCACTAAGGAGAATGAGAGTAGGCAGGTAGAATTCAAGGAAGGGGGTATAACAAAATTGAAAAGAAATGAAAAGACAAAAGAAAAAAATAGAAAATAAAGAAAATTTTAAGTAATAATGATAATTTAAAAATGAAAAATAAAATTTAAAATAACAATAATAATAATAAAATAAAAAATTAAAAAAATAAAAACATTAAAAAAGTTAAAGAACAACAACAAAAATGAAAATCAAAGAAAAAGAAAAGCATACAAATAAAATAATAATATTAATACATGCAGTCCTAGAGTTCAATTTACTTCTTTTCCAGTAGGTGGAGCTGTGTGCTCTGGGCCAAGATTCTCCTCTCAATTAGCGGGAACCAATCACTGTGCAGCAGCTCTTCCTCCCAGTCTGGGCGGGTCTCCAATCCTGAGTGCCTAGGGCCTTCTCTTGTGCTTCCTCAAGCCAGGCCCCGCTCACCTTTGACGCTCACCACAATACTGGTTACACGCCAGGCCTCTGCTCCTGGTAGCCTGTTTTAATGAACGCCTGGGCACACTCTCCCTGTTTGCCTCCCTCAGACCCTAAGTTTGTAGAGCTTTGGCCTGAGAACCCCCAGCGAATTTTCTTGTCCTCCGGGAGCCATGCCCCCAGTAGGTGGTGTAAGAGACCTCAATTGTCAGCACTGGTGGGAGTGGTAGCCGGGAATTCCACGCCGCGAGTCCCGAGCCAATCCTGATTCCCTAGGTCTGGCTATCGCGCTCCTGGGAGACCTGGGAGGGGCCATTACGGCAGAGCTGGGAAGGGCCCTTGAGGTTTCCCCATGGTTTTGAGAGAGATGGCAATGGGATTACACACTTGTCGCGTTGGTTTCAATGAAGTTATCTCCTCCGCCTGTAATGTCAGTTCTCTGCCATGGTCGTATCCCATTAAAATGGTGACCATTCGTTCCCTTTGCTGGGTGACCAATGCAACAGGTGGGTCCTGACTATCTCTCCCAAGCCCCATTTCAATCCTGTGGCCACTGCCTATGAAGGCTCAGTTGTCTTTTAACTCTGTCAATTCAGAAAGACCGACCAGTTATTTCAGCGGGAATGTTAGTGCTGAGTCACAAAAACCAGACGAATCTAAGCTTGAATGCAGCCAATCCGGGCTCTGTGTGTGTTCTGAGGGGCCCAGACTGTTCGCCCCAGATTCACAACAGGTCAACATTGCCTAGTGATTCTGAGCAAACAGCATTTAGACAGTTTACGACTCCCTATGCCCGTGCAGCTGAAGAGATCATAGACTTGATTTCTCCATGCCTGCCTTCATAATGGATCTCCTGTATTGCTACTTTTTAATATCTGTGCATGTGCGTGTGTGTGTGTGTGTATATATATATATATATATATATATATATATATATATATATATGTATATATATATATATATATATATATATATATATATACACTCTCCAAATTTTTCAAAATATAAAATATGAAATATATGTGTCTTATTATACACTCCCTAAATTCATTCATATTCATATCTGTGGATTTATAATCAACTTTCCACAAGATTATTCTCAGAAATAATCATCCACCTGCAATACATATTGTTTCCTTGTACTGAAAACTAAATTCAGTGAATGGTGCATACAAACCCTAATATTTCTACAGTTACTTAGCCAGTTTAAAATGAATGCAAGTAGATTCCTAGGGGACATGATGTGTATTTTGACTTTCATTTTTATTCAACACTTGTACGTTACTATGTCTTCAGTTTATGCACATCATAGGATATATATTTCAGTCACAAATTAGAAAATTAATAGGAATTTGTTTCACGATCAATCACTTCCTGATTCAGAACACATGCATTCCTCCATGTTTCTTGACTAGTCTTTTCATGAGACTTCTTTCCAAACACATTATTTTTGTTTAACATCATCACTTATAAAGCAAAACTCAAACACCATTCATAATAAACCATAATCCTAATATTACCATTAGATATATAACTGGTTGGAATGAATGATTGTATATCAATATAAGATTTCTTATATATTTTCACATATCAATTCAATCCATTATTTAAAGTGGAATCAGTTATGTTATTTATTCATAGTATGGTCTATTCATGCATTATCTCTATATTCATAGAAACAGGGTACACCTCTTTGTGCCCCTAATACTAATGTATACATCTTCAAATTATTGCTCCCAGAAATGGTGAAAGAAATACTCATGTCACCTAATCTACATATACATTTTATCACAGTAATATTCTGAACAAAAAAAAAAATAAAATGTCACACTTATGATTGTACCAAAGCCTAAAAGGAAAGTGAATGTTGATAACTAATAGCATCCATGTCCAGGTTGCCTAATGCTCTCAAATGTCATTCCCATTTGTGACGACATATTTGTTTTTTCCTATGATTATATATTCAAACTCAAGCCTGTTGAAAATGTCTAATCCTATTACTCACTTTATACATTGCCTGATTTCGTAATGTCTCTATTGACACCTGCTTTCCTACATATTTTCCCCAGTTCATCATTTTGGCTGACTCTTCACATGTGCTTACATTTTCATTCACTCTCTAAACGAAACCCTATTGCTAAAGAAGCTTTTTATTCCAAATCATATACTCACTCTTCTTCCTAAACCTACTGACTATCTTCCTAATCCTACCGACTATCCCTTTTTGACTGGATGTTCTCTTTTACATTCAATCATCCAAGGTACTATGTCCTATGCCATTGTATTTCGATTTAACTGAGACAATTGTACAGAACATAATTCAAAACTAAGTATCCAAACCAAGGGCCCAATGCCCTTCTGGGCTTCAAATCTTTCTTAGATTCCCGTTTTCATACATATATTTCACCTATATATTTTTATAAATATCGCAGGTTCCCAATCCCATTATTCATCCTGCAGAATGATTCCTAACCCAAATCGAAAATATTATTAACCCTAACCATACACTAACTTTGCAGGAGAGCAGGAACTGTGTGGGTATTAAACTACAGGAATCCAGGGGATCTTCACCTGCTGAGAAACTCAAATGTTCATGCAGAAATGATCCCTGGTGAAGATGAAGGCAGCTATGAAGTACCTCAGAAAGCAAAAGTCATCTTCCATGGCAATCATTCTGGTAAGGATGAAGGGTTGTGTCTGAATCAGTCTCTCTCTTCTTAATGTATAGAACATGGACCAAATCAGTCCTGTGTGGAAGCTGTTCCCGGGTGCTTATGGTTGATACAGCATTCTAACTAGAGAAAGTGTCCCATGAAATTCGGGGCAGCCTCCACCTCATGGTACTTTTGGAAGCAACTGTTAGGACAAAGTGGTTGCCAAGGCAGTGACATCATTCAGATCCTGAAGGAAGTGATCTCACCTCACTTCCTTGGTGAGGGAACTCTCTGAACTTGGGATCCAGGAAGCCAGGCACCCAGAGACAGTCCCTGTTCTAGTCCCAGTGGTCTCACATGTTTGGAATTACCAAGGACAGAGTCAGTCTTTCTTGCTACCTACAGATGTGAGGATGGCCAAATGCCAGGAAACCTGTGAAGAGGGGCTTTTCCTGAGAAAGCAGGAAGTGTCTCACCGCTGACTCTTGAGAACTTCACAGAGTTGGCCAAGCAGACATGATCTGAGACAGAAGAGGTCATTTCTGGGGAACATAGTATGGCCCACCAGTCAGAGGACACTCCAGGGAGTCACAGACCTACTAGGGGGAAGGAGTTGCCTTTGTGGGTGTGGGTGTGAGTTTGTGGTTTTGTCTCATGTTCTGAGAATAGGTAGGAAAGGCGGTTTATTTGGTATGGAGTGGAATATTTATATTAAGTCCTTTGACAAGGCGAGTGTTTCTATGTGTGTGTATCCCACTGAGTCCATTGTTGTAGACATTAGAAAAGACAATGCATCAATGGATGTGTCCTGTCTAGTAGAAAGCTTCCCAGCATTAATCCTGCCCAATTCATGAGTGGACTCTGGCTTGCCTTATGGATGGGCAACACCTACAAGCTTCCTAATTTCCTGTTTTCTCTCTCAATTCTGGCCACTCTCCAGAATAGTATCATGGTTTTGTGTCCAAGATTTGTACCACCTGCAAGATCTGTGACATGGCTATGTAATGGATAGCTGAAGGAAATTTCTAGCATCTCAGAAATCTCAGATATCTGTTGACCAGGAAAGTCTCAGTGGAGAAACCCTGCTTTGGTCCTTTTGCTTACCTATTGTTTTGTTGAATGTCAGGAAGTTTTTTGCCTCAAGCCACCACTTTGTGAAGCCTGAAAAAAAGAGTTTTCAAATGGAAATGAATGGGCATCACCTGTGGCTCTTTGCTTAATTGCTTAGGATTGGGATATGTCTGAATCAGCCTGTTGGCCCTGTGTGAGGCTGTGGCTTAGATTCTCAGCACCTGATGGATCTAAAGATAGATCCCATGTGTGTATCCAAAACCAAAATGGCAAAAAGATCATATATTTTTGATGAACTCTCTTGCCTTCCTCTGGTAGGTTCCTGATATCCATCAAGTGAGAATAGGGATCCTTTGGGTCAAATGTGTTCTTCAAAGCCCTGCAGAGGCTAGGCCATAGGGGCTTGATTTTCATGACTCCAATTCACTTAAAGAATCTAAACCCCAAAGCTAGAAGGCCTCAAGTTGAAGAAGCCAAGCAATATTAAAGGCAGGCCTATTTGATCACTCCTGGTTCACAGGAAGAGAGTCCAGGCTACCCTGACTTTAGGCAAATGAGGGGCAGGGAGCTTATTTTGGACACTGTCGTGGGCTGCGTCACTAATGGAAACCTCCAGCCAGAGGATATGATGAGTGTCTATATGGAAGAAGATGAGGGCCATGTGAGAGTGTTTTGGTTTTAATTGTGGACATGTGTCTGCCGGTTGGAAGAGATCACTGGGTAAACTAGGCTTGCACTCTGGTGTGATGCCCCTTAGAGACTGAGTTCTTTACTGATCTCAGAGAATTATTGCCAGGAATTGTGTTGGAATTTTAAATGGCCATGCATGAGAGTTGCCTTTGGAAAGTGACATCTAAGCCCAAGTTGACTTTCCACAGAGGACAGGGAATCTCAGCCAGGATATCACATGATATTATTCTTAAAGACTTGGCAGCCATATTTGAGAGTCAAAACACACATGGACCATACATTGTAGACCTCAATGGGCCTGGCTTAATCTGACTTTTGGGCACTTTTGGAAGCCTTGCCTGTAAGAATTCTCCAGAGTTTTCATTGAAATGAGCTTCCTCACCATTTAATGGTTTCTGAGTGAATTGAAATCCACAGTGCCTCCAACTTCATCCTTGAAAATTGGCTAGATCAATAACATGAAATTTTTGAAATTCCCATGACCGGGTAGCACTGGAGAACATTTGGATGTCCTGTTGCTGATCATGAGTATACAGGACAGTGCCCTGATTGACTGGGTTTTATGAAAATGGTGTATAACAGAGATTCCAGTAAGTTGGATCATGCTGAGTAGTTGTACTAGAGCAGTGGTTGGCAGGTGTGTGATAAAACATCTGTGGTGGGGGCATGTGGATCTGCCATTGGCTTCCAAATGGATTGTGACTGACATTTTGCAGTCAGTAGAACCTTATATGTAAAAGCATATTGTTATATGGAGAGGTTTCAGGGCAATGTTCAGAATCAGGTTGCTATGGTCAATGGGGCAAGCTATGTGGGATAGAAGCCTGGTTGGTGCATTCTCCTGCCGAACCCGACCCACCACACTTGACAGAACTCACTTCAGCACTGTGTCCCAGTTGAACCCTTGTATTTAATGAAGCAATACCAAACTCCCAGTGCAGCAGCAAGAAACACCACGAAAGTGGAGGATGACCAAATGAATTTACAGTTCACACGGGGAGACACCAGTGGCCACAGTGTACCTACAAATAGAAAATTCAGCACTGCTGCCTCATGTTCATTGGAAAATAAGAAACCATGTCCTCCAGGTCACATAGGTGCAGTACCAGATTTGATGGTCTCACTACATATGAAGCTAATGCTTCTGACAACAGCATATATTTCATTGCCCAACCTCAGAGGCAGTTTCTTCAGATGTTAAGCTGGCAGAACTTCATGTTTTTGGAGTGATTACCCTGTCCCTTTTGGAAACTCCTCTACCACTTCCAAATTTGTGAACTTCTGAGCATTTTCCATTCCACATATGTATTCACAGATTTTCTAAATGTTCTCCTCTAATTGTGTCTTATGTAGGGCGAAGGTAATATCAAGGCATTGTTCTGAATGAGAGTGGGAAGATATTTGTGTAGCACATATTTGCATACACATTGGATACATTTTCCAATTTTCCATTCGAAATACTGAATCCCTGACACTAACACATACCCTACTAGACTTTGACTTCTTATCCTAATTTGATGGAGAATAATAACCCAAACAGAATACAAATACAAGAGGTTCACAGGAGGCATGGTGTATAATTGGACTTGCCTTTCATATGATAAATGGTAGGTGTTATAAATCTAGCGAATTTTAATTGAAATAGTTCTCCATGTGTTTTAAAAGTTAACAAATATGTGAATAACTGTCTCCCTTTCTCTGTAGCCTATTCATCACATGTATTTTTATAAGCACATATAGAATTCTACCTGGTATCAGTCGTACATTTGGTGAGGTGGCTGGCTTGGCAGATACAAATTGTGAGAAGAGATCACTCCTACTTAATGCTGTTGGAACTGAAAATTCAACATATGGGTGAGCTTCTTAGTTGAACAACATAAATCCATGTACATTAAAATTAATATTTTTGGATCTGTGGATGATGTATATTTCATGGTGAATTTCAATTCACATACATAATGCTACTTTTTAATGTCTGTGTGTGTGTGTGTGTCTGTGTGTATATATATATATATATTCACTCTCCAGATTTTTAAAAATATTTAGTATATTTTTTTATACCCTCCCTAAATTCATTCATATTCATGTATGTGGATTTATAATCAACTTATCACAAGATTATTCTCAGAAATATTCCTCCATCTGAAATACATATTTTTTTCCTAGTACTGAAAACTAACTTTGGGGGATCACATGATGGCGGCGAATGGAGTGCATTACCCCCATGTACCGCGTCACTGTGCGGGAGAATGACGAGTTAGAACGGCTAAAACCTATCTTGTTAGGAATTTCCAGCAAATTTGGGGTGCTCCACAACCTAGTGGACATATATCCATCTCACGAGGATCAGCTACGGGGGCTCAAACGCGAGTGATTTGTCCACACGGAGGGTCATGCTGCTTATTCAGCAAATTGCCCTGTAGCTAGAGTCTGTGGCGCGCACTGGGAAACGACGAGATAGCATCGCAAATATACAGTGGTGCGGATTCTATGGGCTCCTGCCAGCTATGCAATTACTGTGCTCAGTGCTGAATTCTGGGATTGAGACGGGGATGGATGCGGACCAATTCCGTTCTCCATACCAGTCAGACCACAGAGGAAGCCAGCGTCCACCATCTTGAAGAGCTGACGTCACCATCCCTGTTTTCGACTGATCGCAGCTCATTCAGCTATAGAACAGGTAATTTCAGGATGCCATTCACCTTTGTCTCGCAGACAAATTACTCAGGCTCAGTGCTAAAGAACCCGCAGAAACTGCGTCTTGGAGCCTGCTCCTATTAGAACATACACTGAGCCCAGAGCGGCCAAATTTGGCCTCCCCGAACTGATCTTGCTCAGGGCTAAAGAACCCGTGGAAACTGCTTCCCGGTCCGGGTCTTGCTGAATAATGTGGAGGTAAATATCAACCGAGCCTTCATAGGCAGTGGCAACAGGATTGAGAAGGGGCTTGTGAGGGCAAGTCAGGACTCACCCATTGCATTGGTCACCCAGCAAAGGGAACGAAATGCTGCCTTTTGCATGGGATACCAACATGGCAGAGATCTGATGTCATCAGAAAGCAGCGGAGGAGATAACTTCATTGATACCAGCGGTGACAGAAACAGTTAGTCTCCTGGTAAAGAAAGTGAGTCACAAACACCCGAGTCTCTCTCACTTTTTCATCAAGCCAGAGGAGCAGAGCAGAGCCGCTGCCCATGCTCGGAACAGGCCCAGCGACACACCTGCATGATAATCACTTCACCCCAGTTGGAATAGAGGAAGAGCAGCGCCACCGCAGGTGCCCAGAACAGGCCCAGTGACCAGCAGGCGTGGTAGTAACGTCACCTCAATTGGAGTAGTTGCAGAGCAGAGCCTTCTCCCGCGCCTAGTACAATCCAAGTGGCCCACCGGCATGGTAGTCACATCATCCCAATAGGAGTAGGGGCAGAGCAGAATCTTTGCACGTGCCCGGAACAGGCCCAGCAACCTACCGGATTGGTAGTCACGACACCCCAATTGGAGTAGCGGCAGAGCAGAGCCACCACCCGCGCCCTCAAGGTAGACAAATTTGCACCTGACCAGCAGAAGAGGCCCAGTGGCCTGCCAGCATGGCAGACACTTCACCCATTTGGAGTAGGGGCAGAGCAGATCCATCGCCCATGCCCTCAAGGTAGGCAGACCTGTGTCCGACCACAGAACAGGCCCACCCACCCGCCGGCGTGGTAGTCACGTCACCCCAATTGGAGTAGGGGCAGAGCAGAGCCGCCTCCCACGCCTGCATGGTAGGCAGACCTGCGACCGATTAGGAGAACAGGCCCAGCGGCCCATCAGCGTGGTAGATAGATCACCCCAATTGGAGGAGCAGCACAGCCACCCCCTGCACCTGCAAGGAAGATTTTTCAAATATACAAGAGCAATATAAATATATAGGGGGAAAATTTCAAAATCACAACAGTTTCACCAAGCAGAAAGAAACGCGAGCCGTATGAAAAGACAAAGAAAAAAGGACCACAAGCAATGCAGGTCAACACAAATTTAGAAGAGTTAATAGCTGCAGCAGATGGAATGTCAGATAAAGAACTCAGGATATACATGCTTCAGATGATCTGGAGTCTCCAGGAAGACATTAGACAGCAAAATCAGACAATGAAAGATCACTTCGACAATGAATTACACAAACAAATCCAAGAAGCAAAAGATCAATTATACAGGGAGATAGAAGTTGTAAAAAATAACAAACAGAAATCCTAGAAATGCAGGAAGCAATAAACCACCTTAAAAACTCAATTGAGAATACTACCATCAGAGTAGAACACTTAGAAGATAGAACATCAGACAATGAAGACAAAGTATTTCAACTTGAAAAGAACATAGACAGCTCAGCAAGACTGTTAAGAAACCATGAACAGAACATCCGAGAAATATGAGATTACATAAAGAGACCAAACTTTTGAGTCATTGGGATACAGGAAGGTATAGAGGTCCAAACCAAAAGAATGAGCAATGTAATCAATGAAATAATATGAGAAAACTTCCCAGACTTGAAGAATGAGACAGACTCCCAAGTCCTAGAAGCCAACAGGACGCCGAATGTGCAAAATCATAAGAGATCCACACCTAGACACATTATAATGAAGATACCCAACATACAGAATAAAGAGAGAATTTTAAAAGCTACAAGAGAAAGGAAGCAGATTACATTTAGGGGTAAACCAATCAGGATAACAGCTGATATTTCAACACAGACTCTGAAAGCTAGAAGATCCTTGAAATATATGTTTTTGTCAGGAGCTTTAGCTTCATTTCTAGTGAAAGCATCAAAGCTGCGTCTGCATCTATGTAACCTGGAGGACATGGTTTCTTATTTTCCAAAAGACATAAGGCGGCAGTGCTGAATTCACTCTTTGTAGATAAACTGTGGCCACTTAAGGCTAAGTGTCTCCTGTGTGGACTGTGAAGCCATTTGATCATCCTCCACTTTTCATGGTGTTTCTTGCCGCTGCACTTGGAGTTTGGTATTTGTTTCACTAAATAAAACGAGTTCAACTGAGACCCAGTGCTGAAGGGAGTTCTGTCATGTGTGGTGGGTCAGAGTCTGCAGGAGAATTCACCAACCAGGATTCTATCCCACATAGATTGCCCCCTTGACCATAGCAACCTGATTCTGACCATTGCCCTGAAAATCTGCATATAAAAAGATGCCTTTACATGGAGAGGTTTCAGACATATAAGTTTCTGCTGGATGCACCATGTCAGTCTCAAGGCCTTTCGAAGCAATGCCAGATCCACATGGCCCCACAAGAGATGTTTTATCACACACCTGCACACCACCCTTCTAGGCCCACTATTCAGTAGGCTACAAGTTACTGGCATTTCTATTCTACATCATTTTCATGAAACCCAGACAATCAAGGCACTGTCTGGTACACTCATGATGAGCAAAAGGACATGAAAGGTTCTCCAGTGCCACCTGGTCACTGGAATGGCAAAAATTTCATGGTATTTATGTAGCCACTTTTCAAGGATGAAGTTGGAAGCACTGTGGGTTTCAATTCATTCAGGAACCATTAAATGGTGAGGAAGCTCATTTCAATAAAAGCTCTGGAGAACTCTCACAGGCAATTTTTCCCAAGGAGTTGGCTAGATCTCAGTTTACAAGGGCGAATCTCATTAGTGGCCTATTCCACTGCCACACAAATGACCACAATTGAAACCAAAACACTCCCACATGACCCTCATCTTCTGCCATAGAGAAACTCATCATAACATCTTGCTGCAGGTTTCCATGAGGGGTGCAGCCCAAGACAGTGTCCAAAATAAGCTCACTTACCCCTCAATTGCCTAAAGTCAGGTTGGCCTGGACACCCTTCCTGTGAACCAGGAGTGATCAAATAGGCCTGCCCTTAATACTGCTCTGCTTCTCCATTTTGACTCTTACTGATTGTTGAGTATAAATTCCTTTGTGTGAATTGGAGTCATGAGAAAATCCAAGCACCTATGCATTAGCCTCTGCAGGGCTTTGAAGAACTCATTTGACCCAAATGATATCTATTCTCACTTGATAGAGGTCAGGACTTACAGAGGAAGGCAAGAGACTTCATCCACATTGACTGCTCTTTTGGCCATTTTGGTTTTGGATTCACAGATGGGATCTTTCTGTAGATCCATCAGGTGCCGAGAATCTAAGCCCCAGCCTCACATAGGGCCAAGGGGCTGATTCAGACACATCCCTTTTTAAGCAATTAAGCAAACAGCCACAGGTGATGCCCATTCATTTTCATTTGAAAACTGTTTGCTTCAGGATTTACAAAGGGGTTGCCTGAGGCAAAGAAATTCCTGACATTCAGGGCAACAGAACAATAGGTTAGCAAAAGGCCCAAAGCAGGGTTTCTCCACTGAGACTTTACTGGTCACACTGATATCTGAGTTTTCTGAGATGCTCCCATTGCCTTCAGCTATCCAGTACATGGCCATGTAACAAATCTTGGAGGCGGTAGATATCTTGGACACCAAATCATGAGACTATTCTGGAGAGTGGCCAGAATTCAGGAAGAAAACTGGAGCTTAGGAAGATAGTAGGTGTTGTCCATTCATAAGGCAAGCTGCAGTCCATTCATCAATTGCACAGGATGAATGCTGGGAAGCTTTCTACTAGACAGGACACTTCCATTGATGCATTCTCTTTTCAAATGTCAACAACCACGGACACTGTGGGATACACTTTTAGAAACCCTCGCCGTGTCAAACAACCTTCTAGAAACAATCCACTCAAAAACAAATAATCCACTATTCCTACCTATTCTCAGAACATGTGACAAAACCACAAACTCACACCCACACCCACAAAGCACCTCCTTCCCAGAAGTAGGTCTTTGATTATCCGGAGTTTCCTCTGACTTTTGGGCCATACTATGTTCCCCCAAAATGGCCTGTACTTTCTCAGATCTGGTGTCTTTGCCAGAACAACTACCTGCTTTCTCAGGAAACAGCCATCTTCATAGCTTTCCTGGCATTTGGCCATCCTCACATCAGTTGGTACCAATAAAGACTGACTCTGTCCTTGGTAAATACAATCAAGTGTGCCAACTGTGACTGGGACTGGCTCTGGGGGCCTAGCTTCCTGGTTCCAAAGTTCAGAGAGTTCCATTACAAAGGAAGTGAGGGGAGGTCACTTTTTTCAAGAACTGAATGAGGTCACTGCCTTGGCAACCACTTTGCTCTAACAGTTGCTTGCAAGGGTCCCATGAGATGGATGCTGCCCCAATTACTGTGACATTTTCACAAGTTAGAATGGTATATCAAACATAGCCACCCAGGAACAGCTCTCCACACAGGCTTGGTTTCGTCCATCTTCTCTACATTAAGAAGAGAGAGGCTGATTCAGACACAACCCTTCATCCTGACCAGGCTGTTTGCCATGAAAGATGACCTTTGCTCTCTCAGGTTCTTCATACCTGCCTACATGTTTTCCAGGGATAATTTCTGCATGGACCATTGAGGTTCTAAGTAGGTGGAAGATCCCCTCCATCCCTGCATTGTAAGACCAACTCTGTTCCAGCTCTTCTGTAATGTTAGATTGAGGGAACAGTGTATGGTTAGGCTTTATAACCAGTTCGATTTGGGTTAGGAATCATTCTACGGGATGTATAATGGTATTGGGTAACTGCGATACTTACAAGAATATATAGGTGAAATATAAGTATGAAAACAGAAATCCAGGTAAGATTTGAAGTCCAGAAAGTCATTGGGTCCTTGATTGGATTACTTAGCTTGAATTACGTTCTGCACAGATATGTCAGATAAATTGATATACAATGGCATAGGAACTTGTACCTTGGATGATTGATTGTAGAAGAGAACATCCCCTCAAACAGAGTTAGTCAGTAGGATCAGGAAGATAGTCGGTAAGTATCAGAAGAACAATGAGTATAGGATTTGGACCAAAAGTTATTTAGCAATAGGGTTTCGGTTAGAGAGTGAATTTCAATAACAGCACATGTGGAGGGTCTCCAACAATGATGAAGTGGGGAAAATATGTAGGAATGCAGATATCAATAGAGACATTAGGAAATCAGGCAAAGTTTAAAGTGAGTGATAGGATTAGATATTTTCAACAGGGTTGAGGTTGAGCATATAATCTTAGAAAGAAACAAATATGCAGTCACCAATAGGATTGACATTTGAGAGCATAAGGCACCCTGGACATGGATGATTTTAGTAATCCATGTTCACTTTCTATTTAGGATTTGGTAGAATCATAAGTGTGACCTTTGAATTTTGTGTCCAGAATATTACTGTGATGAAATGTATATGTAGATCAGGTGACATGAGTATTTCTTCCACTATTTCTGGAAGCAATATTTTGAAGACGTATAAATTTGTATTGGGGCTACAAAAAGGTGCACCCTGTGTCTATGAATACAGAGGAAATGCATGAATAGACCATAATGTGAATAAATAATAAAACTGGTTTCAACTTGAAATACTAGTTTGAAATAAATGTGAAAATATATAAGAAATCTTATATTAATATACAATCATTCATTCCAACCCATTATACATTTAATGGAAATATGAGGATTTTGGTTTATCATGAAAAGTGTGTGAGTTTTGCTTCAAATTGATTATGGAAATCGAAAATAATTTGTTTGCAAAGAAGTCTCATGAAAAGACCAGTCAAGAAACCTGGAGGAATACATGTGTTCTGAAGCAGGAAGCGATTGAAAGTGAAACAAATGCCTATAAAATTGCAAAATTGTTGATGAAATATATGTCCTATTGTGGTAAGCCATTGTTGTAGATTGTGGCCGCCATTAGAAGATGGCGCCGGCTTCCACTGTGGCCTGTGATAAACAAATTCTTTTGTGGAGAGTTGGCACGCTATCCCCTGCCACCCTATAAGAAAGATCCACGCAGCGGCTTAAGATTGGTACGTGGGAGACTTTATTAGGCTGTGCTTGGTCGCTCGCCAGTAGAGAGGGGGGTCACAAAAAGATACTTTAATCAAGGCCTCAATAAACTGCTGAAAGAAGATTCCTGAGTTGCGTCTTCTTTGCGGGCAAGGGGTCGCTACAAGTGGTGCTGAAAACCCGGGAACCAGAACTTTCAGCAGTCAGGGGTGGTGAACCAGTTAGTCCCAGGTAAGTAGGACCCGCGGTCAAAGCGGAGATCAGTCCTAGATAAGTGGGACCCGCTATCAAAGCGGAGATCAGTCCCAGATAATTGGGACCCGCTATCAAAGCGGAGATTAGTCCTAGGTAATTGGGAACCGCTATCAAAGCGGAGATTAGTCCTAGGTAATTGGGATCCGCTATCAAAGCGGCAGCTCCTCTGTAAAGCCAGAGAGAGCATTACATCTTATTGCAGCTGCACTGTGTACTTTCGCTCTTACTTTCACTTTTGTTTTTTGTATGTCTTTTGTTGTTTCATGGGTGCAGTATCTTCAAGTCCGCTTCTCCTGGCCCTAGATAACCTGTTACGTTCCAAGGGCCTAGAAGTGAAACGTAGTACTTTACAGAGATTTTTACAGAAGACGGTTGCACCGTGGTTCGCGTTCTCGGGTAGCCTCACTCTACCTAGCTGGGATAAGTTAGGCACAGATCTTGACTTTGCTTCTGAGCAGGGTATATTAGATGGTGGGGTGATACCCCTTTGGAAGATGATCCGTAGTTGCCTCGCAGATGGCAGATGTCAGGAAGCACTTACTAAAGGACAAGAAGTTTTAGAGCAATTGCATGAAGAAAGATCAGAAATGGCAGGCAGTGAGGTATTTCAGGAGGGTGGGAGTGTGCGGAGCGAGAAACAGGGGAGGAAACAATTATCTCCGGCAGGAAGTGACGTATTTCAGGAGGATGGCAGTGTGCGGAGCGAGAAACAGGGGAGGAGGCGATTGTCTCTGGCATGGAGTAAAATATTTCAGGAGGAAGGGAATGTGCAGAGCGAGAAACGGGGGAGGAAACGCTTGTATCCAGATCTCAGTACACTGCGCACACTCCCATGCAAAAGTGGGTCAGAAGAGGAGGATGATGAGGAGGAGGAGCTCGGGAGACTGTCTCGGCAGCTAGGAAGTCTAACTATGGGAGAAGGGAACAAAAATAAACAGGAGCTCAGAAGAAAAAAAAAATGATCCTCCGGACCCGCCGCCGTACGGTGGGGGTGTTTCGAGGAGAGCTTTCCATGCCCAAACACGGGGGCTGTTAACATTTTTACTGATGGTTCCAAGTCTGGAATGGGAGCCTACATAATTAATGACTCTCCCCCTATCCAGCATCAATTTGCTCCTGGAAATCCACAATGGGTAGAACTACAAATTGTTATTGAATTTTTTAAACAGTGTTCTTTTCCTTTTAATCTTATTTCGGACTCCAGCTATGTGGTACAAGCACTAAAAGTCCTGGAGGCCGTGGGAACTATTAGTGATGCCCACAATGTGTCTGTTTACTTTACTCAGCTTCAACAGCTTATCTCTAACCGCACTGCTTCTTTTTATCCAATGCATATCAGGGCTCACACCTCTCTTCCTGGTCCGTTATCCCAAGGTAATGCCTGTGCGGACTTAGCCACTAGAGGTCAATTGATATGCTTGGCTTCCTCCTTAGAGGGGGCTAAGTTGTTTCACCAAAACTTCCATGTTAATGCATTAACGCTGCACAGGCGTTTTTCTATTTCAAGAGCGGATGCTCGGCAGATAGTATTGCAATGTCCCCATTGTGTCACATTTCTTCATCCCCCTAATTATGGAGTAAACCCACGGGGATTAAAGCCATTGATTGTTTGGCAAATGGATGTGACACATATACCTGACTTTGGTAACCTTAAGTATGTGCATGTTTCCGTTAATACGTGCTCTGGAATTATCCATGCTTCTGCTTTATCGGGAGAAAAGGCACGTAATGTCATTACTCACTGTTTAGAGTCATGGGCAGCATGGGGTGCACCTGCATCCCTTAAGACTGATAATGGACCTGCTTATACTGGCAGACAATTTACAGTTTTTTGTTCTACTATGGGAGTGCAATTTACTCATGGTTTGCCTTATAATCCTCAAGGACAAGGCATTGTTGAGCATGCTCATCGCACCTCAAAGGAAACTTTACAAAAACAAAAAGGGGGAATAGGAGCTGAACACACTCCTAAAGAACGCCTGTCCTTAGCTCTATTTACCATTAATTTTTTGAATTTGGATATTCATGGTCGCTCTGTGGCCGATAGACATGTGTCCCCTCAGCCCTCTGTGATTGGCTATGTTAAGTGGAAGGATGTTCTTACGGGCCAATGGAACGGCCCTGACCCCGTGCTGACATGGGCACGAGGATCTGTATGTGTTTTTCCCCAGGATCGTACGGAACCGTTGTGGGTCCCTGAACGCTTGACAAGAAGAGTCTCGCCATCAACTGACCAGCAACAAGAGATACCACAACAATCCTGTGATGAAGATCTTCATTCTGCTAAGTGCTCTGGCTCTGGTGCTGGTGCCGATGGCACAGGCGACACCAATGCGGTGGTGGGCAGTGGCACGGGCATGGCCAATGCCGATGCCGGTTCATGGTAATTCTAGTGTCCTCCCCACTCTTTTTTCAACCTCATGTGAGATGTCTGCTCCCTGTGCCTCTCCTAGAGGGGACATGGAGAGAATTTTTAATCAATCTCAAGTTAATCTCACAGGAGTTTTTTGTTTCAGCCTTAGAAACGCTAATTGCATTAGCCTTAAGACCAAAAATTTGACTAACTGGGAGGACCCATTGCGGTCCAATCAGGTATCAGGAAGCATTATCAGTGCTGTATTGAGCAAGGTAGCTTCGGCGAAGCAATCAGGCTCAGAGACCCCCGCAAACAGCAGCTCTGCTCTTAACATAACTACCTTGGCTATTATCTCCGAGGTACTAATCCCAGTGCCTCCTTTTTCTAGTAGTATTTATAATGCCACTCATTTCAAGGCCTCTCCTTACTGTTCCCCTAATCTTGGTTTCCCCCCAACATTTACGCCTTGTCAGGATCATTCTTGGGAGAAACATCAAGTTGCTAAAGGTTTCTCCCTTTCCCCCTCTCTTAAGAGGTATGTTTATAACTTTAACAATAGTGACAGCTCCTCTACAGGAGTAGGTTGGTCCTGGTTTCAATGGCTGATTTCCAATGAAAAGGGGACTTCAGCCGATATTTCTGCACTGGCTCAGTTGCTAGGAGCCAAAAGTTGGCTGGTTAATATTTCTGGTACTGTTAGGGAAAGTGAACAAGGTAATAGACTTACATCTGTTTCATTCAACTCTCTGTTGTATAATGCCACATTGCCTCCTGCAATGGTCTGTGTCCAATCCCCCTTCTTATTCCTTTTGGCTGAGGCCACCTCGTCGGGGATGCTGGATTGTTCTCATACTACCTGTCTCTTATCTGAGTGTTGGAATGGTTCCTGGACTGTAGCAGTGATTATGAAAATTCCAACATTTGTCCCAATCCCGGTCACTGCGGATCCTGATAAATTCCCTATTGTTGAGCTACTTAGAGTCCGCAGAGATTTTGGAATCACAGCGGCTATAGTGACAGCCGTGGCGGTATCTGCTGCTGCAGCGGTTATGGCTGGAGTGGCTATGGCCAATCAAGTACAAACTGCTGCCACCATTAATCACCATTAATCAAGTTGTCCAACAAACTTCCACCATACTTGAATCCCAAAATACAATTAATCAACATATTTTGTCAGGGATTTTAGCTGCCAACCAAAGAATAGACTTATAATTTTGTTCAACTAGGAAGTTCACCCATAGATTGAATATTCAGTTCCAAAAGCGTTTAGGAGGAGTGATCTCTTCCTACAATTTCTATTTGGTGAGGAAGCCACCTCACAAAAATGTAGGTGTGATACCAGGTTGCTTTCGGTATGTGCATATAAAAATACATATGTTGAATAGGCTACAGAGAAAGGGAGACAGTAATACACATATATTGAACTTTAAAAACACATGGAGAACTATTTAATTAAAAATTGACTAGATTAATAACACATAAACTTTATCATGCAAAAGGCAAGTCCAAATATACATCATGCCTCCTTTGAACTGCTTGTATTTATATTCTGTTTGTGTTATTTTTCTCCATCATATTAGGATTAGTAGTCAGAGTCTAGTAGGGTATGGGATAGTGTCAGGGATTCTGTATTTTGAATGGAAAATTGGAAATTGTATCCAATGTGTGTGCAAATATGTGCAACCCAAAACTTCCCACTCTGATCCAGAAAAATGCCTTGACATTACCTTCGCTCCAAGTAAGACACAATTAGAGGAGAAGAGTTAGAAAATTTGTGAATACATGTCTGGAATGGAAAATGCTCAGGAGTTCACAAACTTCGAGATGGTAGAGGAGTTTCCAAAAGCAAGGCATATGGTAAACACAACACCAACATGGAGCTCTTCTGGCCTAAAGACTGTTTGAGAAACTGCATGTGAGATTGGGCACTTGAAATATAAGGTGTTGTCAGAAGTTTTAGCTTTATTTTTAGTGAGACCATCAAAGATGGGTCTGCATCTATGTGACCTGGACGACATGTTTTCTTATTTTCCAATGAACATGAGGCAGCAGTGCTGAATTCTCTCTTTGTAGGTAAACTGTGGCCACTGGGGGCTTAGTGTCTCCCCATGTCGCTGTGAAGCCATTTGGTCATCCTCCACTTTTCGTGGTGTTTCTTGCTGCTGCACAGTGAGTTTGATATTTGCTTCACAAAAAACAAGGAGTTCAACTGGGACACAGTGCTGCAGGGAGTTCTGTCACTTGTGGTGGGTTAGAGTCTGCAGGAGAATGCACCATCCAGGCTTCTATCACTCATTGCTTGCTACAATGCCCCCTTTTCCATTGCAACCTAATTCTGAACATTGCCCTGAAATCTCTCTATATAACAAAGTGCCTTTACATAAATGGGTCTGCTGGCTGCTGCAAGTCAATCACATGCTATTTGGAAGCCAATGGCAGATCCACATGGCCCCACCACAGATGTTTTGTCACACACCTGCGCACACCTGGTCAAGGCGCACTACTCAGAAGGTTCCAACTTACTGGCATCTCTGTTCTATGCCATTTTCATGAAACCCAGTAAATCAAGGCCGAGTCTGGTACACTTCTGATGAGCATCAGGAGATCTAACTGTTCTCCAGTGCCACCTGGTCATGAGAATTTTAAAAATTTCATGGTATTTATCTAGCCATTTTTCAAAGATGAATTTGGAGCCACAGTGGGTTTCAATTCATTCATGAACCATTAAATGTTGTGGAAGCTCATTTCAATGAAAGATCTGGAGAACTCTCACAGGCAAGGCTTCCCAAAGAGTGGCCTAAAGGTCACAAGAGGCCAGGCCCATTGAGGTCTACAATGTTAGGTTCATGGGTGTTTTGACTCTCAAATATGCCTGCCAAGTCTTTCAGAATAAAATCAGGTTATATGCTGGCTGACATTCTCAGTGCTTTGTGGAAAGAGACCCTGGGCCTAGATCTCAGTTTCCAAGGGCAACTCTAATGCGTGGCCTCCTAAAATCCCTACACAATTCATGTCAATACTTCTCTGAGGTCAGTTCCAGAACTCAGTCTCTAAGATGAATCAAACCCGAGTTAAAGCCCAGGTGGACCCAGTCTTCTCTTCCAACAGCCAAATAAATGACCACAATTTAATCCAAAACACTCCCACATTGCCCTCATCTTCTTCCATATAGACACTCATCATTACCTCTGGCTGGAGGTTTCCATGAGGGGTAAAGCACAAGACAGAGTCTGAAATAATCTCCCTTGCCCTCATTTGCCTAAAGTCAGTGTGACCTGGACACCCTTCCTGTAAACAAGGAGTGATTTAATAGGCCTGCCACTAATACTGCTCTGCTTCTCCAATTTGAGGCCTACTGACTGTCAGGTATAGATTCTTTATGTGATTTGGATTCATTAGAAAACCCAAGCACCTATGGGCTAGCCTCTGCAGGGCTTTGAAAAACTCGACTAATTCAAAGGATCCCCAAATTCACTTGATGGAGGTCAGGAACCTAACAGAGAAAGGCAATAAACTTCATCTAAAATGACTGATTTTTTAGACATTTTGGTTTTGGATGCACACATGGGATCTTTCTTAAGATCCATTAGGCACTGAATATCTAAGACACAGCCTCACACATGGCCAAGAGGCTGATTCACACACATATCTCTCAAAGCATTTTAGCAAACAGCCACAGGTGATGCCCATTCATTTCCATTTGAAAACTGTTTTCTTCAGGATTCACAAAGGGGTGGCCTGAGGCAAAGACCTTCCTGACATTCAGGGCAACAGAGGAATAGGGATGCAAAAGGCCCAAAGCAGGTTTTCTCCACTGAGACTTTCCTTGTCACACTGATATCTGAGTTTTCTGAGATGCTCCCTTTCTTTTCAGCTATAGAATACATGGCCATGTGACAGAGGTTGGAGGTAGTACATAACTTGGACAAAAAACCATGAGCCTACTCTGGAGAGTGGCCAGATTCAGAAAGAAAACAGGAACTTAGGAAGATAGTACATGTTGCCCATTGATAAGGGAAGTCACAGTCCATTCATAAATTAGGCAGGATAAATGCTGGAATTCTTTCTACTAGACAGGACACATCCATAGATGAATTCTCTTTTCTAATGAATACAACCACGGACACAGAGAGTTACACAGACATAGAAACTCGCATTGTCAAAGGAATTACTAGACACAGTCCACTCCAAACCCAACAAACTGCCTTTCCTACTTATTCTCAGAACATGAGAAAAACCACAAACTCACTCCCACACCCACAAAGACACCTCCTTCCCCCAAGTAATTCTGTGACTATCCTGAGTGTCGTTTGACTGGTAGGCCATACTATGTTCCCCCAAATGGACTGTCCTGTCTCAGATATGGTCTCCTTGGCCAAGTCTGTGACGTTGTCAGGAGCCAGAAGTGGGCAAGTACCTTTTTCTTAAGAAAGGCCCCTCTACAAAGCTCTCCTGGCATTTGGCCATCCTCACATCAGTAGGTTCCAGGAAACACTGACTCTGTCCTTGGTAAATCCAAACAAGTGACCTCACTGGGACTTGGACTGGGACTGGGACTGGCTCTGGTTGCCTGGCTTCTGCATCACAAGTTCAGAGAGTTCCATCACCAAGGAAGAGAGGTGAGATCACTTACTTCAGGTAGTGAATGAGGACACTGCCTTGGCAATCACTTTGTCCTAACAGTTGCTTCCTTGGGTCTCATGAGATAGAGGCTGCCCCTACTTCCTGTGACACTTTCACAAGTTAGAATGGTGAATCAACCATAGGCACCCAGGAACAGCTCTTCACACAGGCCTGGTATGGTCCATTTTCTCGACATTGAGAACAGAGAGGCTCATTAAGATACAACCCTTCATCCTGACCAGGTTGTTTGCAATGGAAGATGAGTTTTGCTCTTTAAGGTCCTTCATAGCTGTTTATATCTTCTCCAGGAATCACATCTGCATGGACCTTTTAGGTTTTCAGCATATGGAAGATCCCCTAGATTCCTGTATTGTAAGACCAACACTGTCCCTGGTCTTTTGTTAAGTGAGATTGTGGGAACAGTGTATGTTTAGGGTTTAATGACATGTTTGATTTGGGTTAGGAATCATTCTGCTAGATGAATAATGGTATTGGGAACCTGTGACATTTATTAAAACATAGAGATAAAATATAAGTATGAAAACAGAAATCTAGGTAAGATTTGAAGCTCAGAAGGACATTGAGCTGTTGATTGTGATACTTAGCTTTGAATTATGTTCCGCATATATGTCTCAGATAAATCGATAATCAATGGCATAGGACCTTGTACCTTGGATGATTGAATGGAAAAGAGAACTTCCACTCAAACAGGGAAACTCAGTAAGATTAGGAAGATAGTCAGTAGCTTTCAGAAGAAGAGTGAGTACAGGATTTGGACCAAAAATTCTTTATCAATAGGGTTTCGGTTAGAGAGTGAAAGTAAATATCATCACATGTGAAGAGTCACTCACATGGTGAACTGGGGAAAATATTTAGGAAAGCAGACATCAATAGAGACATTAGGAAATCAGGCAAAGTATAAAGTGAGTGATAGGATTAGACATTATTAACTGCATTTAGGTTGAATATATAATCTTAGGAAGAAACAAATACGTAGTCACCAATAGGATTGATATTTGAGACTATTAGGCAACCTGGACCTGGATGTTTTTAGTAATCCATGTTCAGTTTCCATTTAGGCTTTGGTAAAATCATAAGTGTGACTTTTGCTTTTTGTGTCCAGAATATTACTGTGATACAATGTATATGTAGATAAGGTGACCTGAGTATTTCTTCCACCATTTCAGGGAGCAATATTTTGAAGAAGTATAAATTAGTATTCGGGGTACAAACAGGTGTACTCTTTGTCTTTGAATATGGAGAATATGCATGTATAGACCATACTGTGAATAAATAATATAACTGGTTCCAACTTTAAATAATGGATTGAATTGAAATGTAAAAATATACAGGAAATCTTATATTGATATACAACCATTCATTCCAACCCGTTTTACATCTAATGGTAATATGAGGATTATGGTTTATCATGAAGAGTGTGTGAGTTTTGCTTCAAATTGATTATGGAAATTGAAAATAATTTGTTTGGAAAAAAGTCTCATAAAAAGACCAGTCAAGAAACCTGGAGAAATACATGTGTTCTGAAGCAGGAAGTGACTGAAAGTGAAACAAATGCCTATAAATTTGCGAACTTGTAGATGAAATATATATCCTATGATGTGCATTAACTGAAGGAGTAGTAATTTGCCAGTGTTGAGTAAAAATGAACGTCAAAATAAACATCATGTCCCATAGGAATCTTCTTGCATTGATGTTAAACTGAGTCAGTTAATTTAGAAATATTAGGATTTGAATGCACCATTCACTGAAGTTAGTTTTCAGACCTAAGAAACAAATATGTATTTCAGGTAGATGAATATTTCTGAGAATAATCTAGTGAAAATTTGATTATAACTCCACATACATGAACATGAATGAATTTTGGGACTGTACATAAGACACATCTATTTCATATTTTGAAATATATGGAGAGTGTGTATATATATATATATATATATATATATATATATACACACACACACACACACACACACACACACACACAACAGACATTAAAAAGTAGCAATACATATGCCAATTGAAATTCTTCATGAAATATATATCATCCACAGATCCAAAATTCTTCATTTTACTGAGCGTGGATTTATGTGTAATATTGTTCAACTAGGAAGCTCACCAATAGCTTAAATTTTCAGTTCCAACAGCGTTTAGGAGGAGTGATCTCTTCTCATAATTTGTATCTGCCAAGTCAGCAGCCTCACAAAAATGTACGTGTGATACCAGGTAGGATTCTATATGTGCATATAAAAATATATGTGCTGAATATGCTACAGAGAAAGGGAGACAGGAATTCACATATTTGTCAACTTTAAAACACATTGAGAGAGGGAGGGGCAGATCTGCCAATCGCTCCTTCAAGGTAGGCGGACCTGCGACCCACCGGCTGAACAGGACCAGTGGCCCGCCACCGTGGAAGACACATCGCCCTGGTTGGGGGAGGGGCAATGCCGCCGGGCCTGCAAGGTAGGCAGACCTGTGACCCACAGCAGGACAGGCCCAGCAATCTGCGGAGGGGCAGAGACGCCCTCCGCACCTGCAAGGTAGGTGGACCTGCGACCACCGACAGCCCAGGCCTATGGCCCGCCAGCATGGTAGACACATCGTCCCGGTTGGGGGAGGGGCAGAGCAGCCACACGCGCCTGCAAGGTAGACAGACCTGCAAGGGACAGACAAAACAGACACAGTGGCCCGCAGATGGTCAAAGATGCCGCCCACGCCTGCAAGGTAGCCCGACTTGCGACCCACTGGCAGAACAGGCCCAGTGCCTGCAGAGGGGCAGAGCTGCTGCTCGCACCTTCAAGGTAGGCGGACCAGCTACCGACTGACAGAACAGGCCCAGCAGCCTGCTGGTGTGGTAGGCACATTGTCCCAATTGTAGGAGGGGCAGAGCCACCACCCGTGCCTGCGAGAGAGACTTTGAAACTATACAAGCAATAAAAATATATAGGGGAAAAATTCAATAACACAACAGTTTCACCAAGCAGAAAGAAACATGAACAGAATGAAAAGACAAGGAAAGAATGGACCATAAGCAATGCAGGTAAAGTCAACTTTAGAAGAGGTAATATCTGCAGCAGATGGAATGTCAGATAAAGAACTCAGGATATACATGCTTCAGATGATCTGGAGTCTCAAGGAAGACATTAGAGAGCAAAATCAGACAATGAAAGATCACCTTGATAATGAATTACATAAAAAAATCCAAGAAGCATAATATCAACTATCCAGGGAGAAAAAGATTATAAAATCAAACAAACAGATATCCTAGGAATGCAGGAATCAATAAACCAACTTAAAAACTCAATTGAGAATACTAACAGCAGAGTAGAACACTTAGAAGATAGAACATCAGACAATGAAGACAAATTATTTCAACTTGAAAAGAACACAGACAGCTCAGGAAGACTTTTAAGAAACCATGAGCAGAACATCCAAGAAATATGGGATAACATAAAAAGACCAAACTTAAGAGTCATTGGGATACAGGAAGGTATAGAGGTCCAAACAAAAGGAATGAGCAATATATTCAATGAAATAAAAGAGAAAACTTCCCAGACTTGTAGAATGAGACAGAATCGCAAATCCTAGAAGCTTACAGGATGCCAAATGTGCAAAATTATAAGAGATCCACACCTAGACATATTATAACGAAGATGCCCAACATACAGAAAAAGGAGAGAATTTTAAAAGCTACAAGATAAAGGAAGCAGATTATATTTAGTGGTAAACCAATCAGGATAACAGCTGATCTTTCAACACAGACTCTGAAAGCTAGAAGATCCTGCAATAACATTTTTCAAACACTGAAAGTAAATGGGTTCCATCCAAGAATTGTGTATCTAGCGAAATTAAGCTTCAGGATAGAAGATGAAATTAAAACTTTCCACGATAACAAAAGTTAAAAGAATTTGCAGCTAGAAAACGATTTCTTCAAAACATCCTTGGCAAAACACTACAGGAAGAGGAAATGGAAAATAACAATGAAAACCAACAGTGGGAGGTAGGACAGTAAAGGGGGGAAAATAATCAAGGAGGAAAAAAACCATGTTTAGTAACATAAATATACAAATATGGCTGGAAGAACAACCCATATCTCAATAATAACCCTAAATGTTAATGGCTTAAACTCACCAATTAAGAGACACAGGCTAGTAGAATGGATCACAAAACAAGACCCAACAGTATGCTGCCTACTGGAGACACATTTGTTAGGAAAAGATATACATAGACTGAAGGTGAAAAGTTGGGAAAAATCATATCACCCATATGGACTTCGGAAACAAGCAGAAGTGTCCATACTCATATCAAATAAAATAGATTTCAAGCTAAAGTTAATCAAAAGGGATAAAGAGCAACACTACATACTTCTCAAGGAAACCATACACCAACAAGACATAACAATCATAAATATATATGCCCCAAACATTGGTGCAGCTATGTTCATTAAACAAATTCTTCTCAAGTTCAAGAGTCTAATAGACCACCATACAATACTCATGGGAGACTCAAACACACCTCTCTCACTACTGGACTGATCTTCCAAACAAAAGTTGAATAATGAAACTATAGAACTCAATAACACAATTAATAACCCAGACTTATGTTATATATAGAATATACCACCCAACATCAAGCAGCTACACTTTTTTCTCAGCAGCACATGGATACTTCTCAAAAAATAAATCATATATTATGTCACAGAGCAACTCTTAGACAATATAAAGGAGTAGATATAATACCAGGCATCTTATCTGATCATAATGAAATGAAACTGAAAATCAACGATAAAAGAAAGAAGGAAAAATCATGTAACACTTGGAGAATGAAAAATAAGTTACTGAATGATCAATGGGTTATAGAAGACACCAAGGAGGAAATTAAAAAATTCTTAGAGATAAATGAAAACACAGACATAACATATCGGAATCTATGGGACACATTGAAAGCAGTTCTAAGAACAAAATTCATTGCTTAGATTTCATTCCTTAAAAAAAGGAAAAAAAAAAAACGACAAATAAATGATCTCATACTTCATCTCAGAATCCTAGAAAAAGAAGAGCAAAACAACAGCAAAATAAGTAGAAGGCAAGAAATAATTAAAATTAGAGCTGAAATTAATGAAATCGAAACAAAAGAAACAATTGAAAAAATTGACAAAACTAAAAGATGGTTCTTTGAAAAAATAAATCAAAACGACAGACCCTTAGCCAAGCTAACAAAGAAAAGAAGAGGGAGAAATCAGTATCACAACAGATAGTTCAGAAATACAGAAGATCATCCGAAATTATTTTGAATTCTTATTTTTCAATAAAATAGAAGATAGTGAAGGCATCGATAAATTTCTCAGTCATATAATCTGCCCAGATTTAGTCAGGAGGATATAGGCAACCTAAACAGACCCATAACAATTGAGGAAATAGAATAAACCATCAAAAGACTACCAACTAAGAAAAGCCCAGGACCAGATGGGTATACAGCAGAGTTTTACAAAACCTTTAAAGAGGAACTAATACCAATACTTTTCAAGCTATTTCAGGAAAAATGCAAAAATCCTCAATAAAATTGTGGCGAATCGGATACAGAAACATATTAAAAAAATTGTGCACCATGATCAAGTAGGATTCATCCCTGGGATGCAAGGATGCTTCATTATACAGAAATCAATAAATGTTATTCATCACATAAATAGTCTCGATAGATGCAGAAAAAGCATTTGACAATGTTCAGCATCCCTTTATGTTCAAAACTCTGGAAAAACTAGGGATAACAGGAACATACCTCAATAATGTAAAAGCAATCTATGCTAAGTCTCAGGCTAGCATCATTCTGAATGGAGAAAAATTGAAGGTATTCCCTCTAAAATCTGGAAGAAGATAGGGATGCCCTCTCTCACTACTTCTGTTCAACATAGTTCTCGAAACACTGGCCAGAGCAATTAGAGAGATTAAAGAAATCAAAGGCATAAAAATAGGAAAAGAAGAACGTAAATTATCACTATTTGCAGATGACATGATTCTATACTTAGCAGACCCAGCAAGGTATACAAAGAAACTATTAGAAGTAATAAATGAATTCACCAAAGTGGCAGGATATAAAATCAATATGCATAAATCAAAGGCATTCCTGTATATCAGCAACAAATCCTCTGAAATAGAAATGAGGACAACAACTCCATTCAAAATATCCACACACACACACAAAAAATACTTGGGAATCAACCTAACAAAAAAGGTGAAAGACTTATAAAATGAAAACTACAGAACCCTAAAGAGAGAAATAGAAGAAGATCTTAGAAGATGGAAAAATATACTATGTTCATGGATAGGCAGAACTAACATCATCAAAATGGTAATATAACCAAAAGTTCTCCATATGTTAAATGCAATGCCAATCGGGTCTAAAAGCATGCAATGGAGGAAGGATAGCATCTTCAACAAATGGTTCTGGGAAAACTGGAAATTCATATGCAACAAAATGAAACTGAATCCATTTCTCTCGCCATGCACAAAAGTTAACTCAAAATGGATCAAGGAGCTTGATATCAAATCAGAGACACGGCATCTGATACAAGAAAAAGTTGGCTATGATCTACATACTGTGGGGTTGGGCTCCAAATTCCTCAATAGGACACCATTAGCACACGAGTTAATACCTAGAATCAACAAATGGGACTTACTCAAACTAAAAAGTTTTTTCTCATCAAAAGAAACAATAAGAGAGGTAAATAAGTAGTCTACATCCTGGGAACAAATCTTTACTCCTCACACTTCAGATAGAGCCCTAATATCCAGAGTATACAAAGAACTCAAAAAATTAAACAATAAGAAGACGAATAACCCAATCAACAAATGGTCCAAGGACCTGAACATACACTTCTCAGATGAGGACATACAATCAATCAATAAGTACATGAGAAAATGCTCACCATCTATTGCAGTCAGAAAAATGGAAAACAAACCCTCCCTAAGATATCATCTCACTCCAGTATGATTGGCAGCCATTATGAAGTCAAACAACAAGTGCTGGCGAGGATGTGGGGAAAAGGGTACACCTGTACATTGCTGGTGGGACTGCAAATTGGTGCAGCCAATTTGGAAAGAAGTATGGAGATTTCTTGGAAGCTAGGAATGGAACCACCATTTGACCCAGCTATTCCCCTTCTCGGTCTATTCCCTAAGACCTAAAATGTGCATGCTGCAGGGACACTGCTACATTGATGTTCATAACAGCACAATTCAAAATAGTAAGAGTGTGGAACCAACCTAGATGCCCTTCAATAGATGAATGGAAAAAAAAATGTGGCATTTATACACAATGGAGTAATACTCTGCATTAAAAAATGTCAAAATCATAGAATTTGCAGGGAAATAGATGGCATTAGAACAGATTATCCTAAGTGAAGCTAGCCAATCCCTAAAAAAACAAATGCCAATAGTTTTCTTTGATATAAGGAGAGTAACTTAGAACAGATTTGGGAGGAAGAGCATGAGAAGAAGATTAAGATTAAACAGGGGTGACAGGTAGAAGAGAAAAGGAAAGAGAAGGGAAATTGCATGGAAATGGAAGGAGACCCTCATGGTTATACAAAATTACATACAAGAGGAAGTGAGGGAAAAGGGGGGAAAAAACCAAGGGGGAGAAATGAATTACAGTAGATGGGGTAGAGAGAGAAGATGGGAGAAGAGGGGATGGGGGATTGTAGAGGATAGGAAAGACAGCAGACTACAACAGACACTAGTATTCAAAATACGTAAAACAGTGGATGTGTAACAGATGTGATGCTGAAACCTGTATACGGAGTAAAAATGGGAGTTCATAACCCACTTGAATCAAAGTGTGAAATATGATATGTCAAGAAATAGGTAAATTTTGAACAACCAACAATAAAAATTAAAGGAAAAAAAACACATAGAGAACTATTTCATTGAAAAATGGACTAGACATATAACACCTACGCTTTATCATGCAAAAGGCAAGTCCAACTATACACCATGCCTCCTCTGAACGGCTTGTATTTCTATTCTGTTTGTGTTATTATTCTCCATCATAGTAGGATTAGTTTTCAGAGTCTAGTAGGGTATGGGTTAGTGTCAGGGATTCAGTATTTTGAATGGAAAAAAGGAAAATGAATCCAATGTGTATGCAAATATGGGCTACACAATAAATTACCCACTCTCATCCAGAACAATGGCTTCACATTACCTTCGCCCCAAATAAGACACAATTAGAGGAGAAGAGTTAGAAAATCTGTGAATATATATCTGGAATGGAAAATGCAAAGGAGTTCACAACCTTGGATGTGGTAGAGGAGTTTCCAAATGTAAGGGACAAGGTAAACACTCCACAAACTTGGAGCTCTGCTGGCCTAAAGACTTCTTAAGAAACTGCCTCTGAGGTTGGGAACTCAAAATATATGTTGTTGTCAGGAGCTTTAGCTTTCTTTCTAGTGAGACCATCAGAGCTGGGTCTACATCTATGAGACCTGGAGGACGTGGTTTCTTATTTTCCAATGAACACTAGGCTACAGTACTGAATTATCTCTATGTAGGTAAACTGTGACCACTGGGGTCTAAGAGTCTCCCCGTGTGGACTGTGAGGGCATTTGGTCATTCTCCACTTTTCGTGGTGTTTCTTGCTGCTGCACTGGGAGTTTGGTATTTTCTTCACGAAATACAAGGAGTTGAACTGGAACACAGTGCTGGAGGGAGTACTGTCATGTGTAGTGGGTCATGGTCTGCAGGAGAATGCACCAACCAGGCTTCTAGCCCACATAGATTGTCCCCTTGTCCATAGCAACCTGATTCTGAACATTGCCCTAAAAATTCTCCATATACCAATATGCATTTACATATAAGAATTTCCTGGCTGCACCACGTCAGTCACATGCCATTTGGAAGCAATGGTAGATCCACATGGCCCCACCACGGATGTTTTATCACAAACATGCACACCACAGCTTGCGCCTACAATTGAGGAGTATTCAACTTACTGGCATCTCTGTTCTACACCAATTTAATGAACCTCAGTCAATTAGGGCACTTTCTGGTACACTCATGATCAGCAACAGGGCATACAAAGGTTCTCCAGTGTCACCTGGTCATAGGAATTTCAAAAATTTCATGGTATTTATCTAGCCATTTTTCAAGGTGGAAGTTGGAGGCACTGTAGGTTTCAATTCATTTAGGAACCATTAAATTGTGAGGAAGCTCATTTCAATGAAATCTCTGGAGGACACTCACAGGCAAGTCTTCCCAAAGAGTCGCCAAAAGGTCACATGAAGCCAGGCCCATTGAGGTCTACAGTGTGAGGTCTATGTGTGTTTTGACTATGGCTGCCAAGTCTTTCAGAATAAAATCTTGTGATATCCTGGGTGAGATTCCCAGTGCTCTGTGGAAAGCCACCCTCGGCCTAGGTCTTAGTTTCCAAGGGCGAGTCTCATGTGTGGCCTCCTAAAAACTCAACACAATTCATGCCAATACTTCTCTGAGTTCAGTTCCATAACTCAGTCTCTAAGGGGAATCAGACCAGATTTCAAGTCCTGGTTGACCTACTCATCTCTTCCAACCCCAACACAAATGACCAAAATTAAACCAAAACATTCCCACATGACCCTCATCTTATTGCATATAGACACTCATCTTAACCTCTGCCTGGAAGTTTCCATGAAGGACACAGCCCAAGACAGTGTCCAAAATAGGCTTCCTTGCCCCTTATTTTCCTAATGTCAGGGTGGCCTGGACACCCTTCCTGTGACCCAGGAGTGATCAAATAGGCCTGCCGTAATACTGCTCTGCTTCTCCAATTTGAGGCCTACTGACAGTGGGGTTTAGAATCTTTATGTGAATTGGAGTCATGAGAAAACACAAGCACCTCTGGGCTAGCATGTGCAGGGCTTTGAAGAAATCATTTGACCCAAAGGATCCCTATTCTCACTTGATGGAGGTCAGGAACCTTACAGTGGAAGGCAAGAGACTTTATGCTCAATGACTCCTCTTTTGGGCAATTCGGTTTTGGATTCACACATGGGATCTTTCTTTATATCGATCAGGTGCTAAGAATCTAAGCCAAAGCCTCACACAGGGCCAAGAGGCTGATTCAGACACACCCCTTTCTAAAGCCATTAGGCAAAGAGCCACAGGTGAGGCACATTCATTTCCATTTGAAAAATGTTTTCTTCCAGCTTCACAAAGGGGTGGCCTGAGGCAAAGAAATTCCTGAAATACAGGGAAATAGAACAAAAGGTAAGCAAAAGGCCCAAAGCACGGTTTTTCCACTGAGACTTTACTGGTCACACTGATATCTGAGTTTTCTTAGTTGCTCGCCATTCCCTTCAGCTATCCAGTACATGGCCATGTCACAGAGCTTGAAGGTGGTACTTCGCTTGGACACAAAACCATGAGCCTATTCTGGAGAGTGGCCAGAATTCAAAAATAAAACCAGACCTTAGGAAAATAGCAGGTGTTGCCCATCGATAAGGGAAGCCACAGTGCATTCATATATTCGGCTGGATGAATGCTGGGAAGCTTTCTACCAGACAGGACACATCCATTCATGCATTCTCTTTTCTAATGTTTACAACCACGGACCCAATGGGATACACAGACATAGAAACACTTGCCTTATCAAATCACTTATTAGAAACAGTTCACTCCAAACCAAACAAACCGCCATTCCTACCTATTCTGAGAACATGAGACAAAAGCACAAACACACACCCACACCCACAAAGCACCTTCTTCCCCCAAGTAGGTCTCTGACTATCCGGAGTGTCCTCTGACTATTGGGCCATACTATGTTCCCCTGAAATTGCCTGCCCTGTTTCAGATCTGGTTTCCTTGGCCAACTCTGTAAAGTTGTCAGGAGGCAGCGGTGATCCACTACCTGCTTTCTCAGGAAAGGCCACTCTTCAGAGCTTTCCTGGCTTTTGGCCATCCTCATATCAGTAGGTACCAACAAAGACTGATTCTGTCCTTGGTAAATCCAAAGAAGTGAGACCACTGCTACTGGGACTGGAATGGGATTTGGGTGCCTGGCTTCCTTGATCCCAAGTTCAGAGAGTTCTATCACCAAGGATGTGAGGTGAGGTCTGAGGTCACTTCCTTCAGGAACTGAATGAGCTCACACCCTTGGCAACCACTTTGTCCTAACAGTTGCTTACAAGGGTCCCCTGAAATGAAGGCTGCCCCTACTTTCTGTGACAGTTTCACAAGTTAGAATGGTATATTAACCATAGGCAACCGGGAACAGCTCTCCACACAGCCTGGTTTGGTCCTTCTTCTCTACATTAAGAAGAGAGAGGATGATTCAGAAATATCCCTTCATCCTGACCAGGTTGTTTGCAAGAGAAGATGACTTTTGCTCACTCAGTTCCTTCATAGCTGCCTACAACTTCTCCAGGGATCATTTTTGCATGTACCTTTGAGTTTCTTAGCAATAGGAAGTTCCCCTACATTCCTGTATTGTAAGACCTACTCTGTCCCTACTCTTCTGTAAAGTTAGATTGAGGGAACAGTGTATGGTTAGGGTTAATAACAGGTTCAATTTGCATTAGGAATCATTCTGCTGGATGAATAATGGTATTGAAAACCTACGATATTTACAAGAATATATAGGTGAAAATTAAGTATGAAAACAGAAATCTAGGTAAGATTTGAAGCCCAGAAGAGCATTGGGACCTTGATTGTGATACTGAGTTTTGATTTATTTTCTGCACAGATGTCTCAGATACATCAATATACAATGGCAAAGGTCCGTGTATTTTGGATGATTGATTGTCAAAGAGAACTTCCAGTCAAAAAGGGATAATCAGTAGGATTAGGAAGATAGTCGGTAGGTTTACAAAGGAGAGTGAGCATAGGATTTGGACCAAAAGTTCTTTAGCTATAGGGTTTTGGGTATAGAGTGAATGTAAATGTCACCACATGTGAAGAGTCAGTCACAATGATGAACTGGGGAAAATATGTAGGAAAGCAGATATCAATAGAGACATTAGGAAATCTGGCAAAGTGTAGTCCGTAGTGAAAGGTTAATAAAATAGGTACTTATCACTTCCTCTTTTCTGTATGCTTAATAAAACACTGTTGAAATCTTGAGAAATGTTTGCTAGTCTTGTTCCCAGAATGTGCTGTCCTCAGCTGCCAAACTGCAGAAAGTAATTCCTCACCCGTTTGCCCACAAACAGCTCACTCGCCCGGACCCATCAATAAACATCCTGCCCTGCCCTCTCCAAGGAAAGTATATAAGCTCTGCTTAAGCTGTTCTCAGGGCTCTCTGCTCTATTCAAGTGAACTCTGAGCCCCAGCATGCTGGACCCATAATAAACCCTTTGCTTTTGCATGAGACAGTCTCTTGGTGGTTTCTTCCCCGGACGCTCTCCCGACCTTTACATATGGAGGTTCCACTGAGATCCAGCAGCGGCAGATGAGAGACCCCAACGGGCTCCTCTCAGGGTATGTAAGGTGCCTCTTTCTAGTTTCAGGTTTCAGGTTAGGGCTTGGCAAATGGCTGTTGATGAAGAGTGTGAGCTCTTTCCGACGGTGGCTGAGAGACATGTCATAGAGCCACAGGCTACATCACTGGGGGACTCCCCAGAGGACTCGGGAAATCGAGGAACAATAGTCTCCTCGACTCAGTGATATTTTGTTTCAGATTCGGTATTGCCAGCCCATCGGGTTTTGCCGGCTACTCAGTCCTGGTCTCAGTGTTGGATGTCCATTGCCTGTCTTTATTGTATTGTCTTGTCTGTGTCGTGTGTCGTTGCTTTTACTGATTGTTTATCTTTCATTATGGGATAGAGCACTTCAATGCCTCTTTTGCTGACCCTTGATCATTGCACCAAAGTCCGCTTAAGGGCTCAGAATCTTTCTTTTTCAGTTAAACGCTGGACCTGGCAGACTCTCTGTGCCTCAGAATGGCCCACCTTTGGATTCAGATGGCCCCTAGAAGGATCTTTCTACTTCCCACTAATTTAAAAAGTCAGAGATATTGACTTTCAGCCAGCGCCACATAGACATCAGGATCAAGAGACATATATCTTAACTTTGCAGGACCTCTGCAATTCTCCTCCTCCATGTGTGAAGCTTTTCCTTGCCCCTGCCCCCGCTCCTACTCTTTCCATCATGCTCTCTCAAACCTTCTGCTTCTCCTCCTCCTTCAACCTCTGTTCCCCCTGAGTCACAAGATTTTACTCTACTGGACTCTCGTCCTACTACTTATTCCCTGCCCTCGTCCCCCAACCCCCAACACCCTCTAAGTAATTCCCCTGCTGCTGTCTCAGCCTCTCCGCCATTGGAGGAAGCTAAGCGAGCCCAGCGCACTCCAGATAACTCCCCTGCGGAAAACACAGCCCCTCCTTTCCTGGAGGTTGCTGGCCCGGCTAAAGGAATTTGCTGGCGTTGAATGATTGAAATCCCTGGAACTCACGTGATGCTCCCTCTCCATTTCTAAGGAACAATGATTGATGACAACCATGGGGGAAAAATGCAAGCCTACCAGTATTTACCTTTCTCCTCTTCAGACCTAAATAACTGGAAAAATAACAATCCCCCTTTTACCGAGGACCCCACCTGGGTCTCAGGTGTGGTTGAGTCATTGATGTTTTCACACCAGCCTACTTGGGATGACTGCCAACAACTCCTAGGGACTCTCTTCATGACAGAGGAACAAAAGAGAATCTTCCTGGATTCTAGAAAAAAATATTCTCGGACCAGATGGGTGACCGACAAAACTTCCCAACATATGCAAAGCCGCCTTTCCCTTGCACCGACCCAACTGGGACCCCAAAACCTGTGAAGGTAATGAGCATCCTTCCTCTTATTGCCGGGTTCTAATAGTGGGTATCTTAGTGGCCGCTAGGCGACCAACTATTTTGGCCAAGGTAAGAGAGATTATTCAAGGGACTGATGAATGTCCCTCCATGTTCCTACAGAGAATTATGGAGGCATATAGGAGATTTAATCCTTTTGATCCTCAGGGAGAGAATCAAAAGGCATCTGTCATGGTGGCCTTTATTGGGCAAGCTGTTCTGGATATTAAAGACAGTTACAATGCTTAGATGGATTACAAGATATGACTTTGAGAGGTTTAGTCAGAGAAGCCAAGAAGGTATACTATAAGAGAGAAACTGAGGAAGACTAGGGAGCAAAGGGAGGATAAAAGAAACAAAAGACAGACTAAGGCATTGACTAAGATCCTGGTCACAACAACAAATAGACCAGAAATTAAGAAACATGGAGACAGGAAGGGACACCGGGGCCCACACAAGAGGCCACCCCTGGCCTCAATTCAATGTGCCTACTCTAAAAAAAGGACACTGGGCTAAAGAGTGCCCTAGAAAGAGACAGCCAGGCCAGCTGGACATTCTGACTCTGTAGGATTACTAAGAAAGTCGGGGCTCAGATCCTCTCCCCGAGCTCAGGGTAACTTTTGAAGTGGAGGGGACCCCAGTATACTTTGAAGTGGATACAGGGGCAAGATATTCTGCCTTTAAGGCCCCATTGGAACCTCTATCAAATAAAAGGTCTCTAATTCAAGGGGCTAATGGCAGTAAATATCGGGCTTGGACAACTAAGAGGACCATGGACCAGGGGAAAGGAAAAATCCATCACTCATTCCTAGTAATCCCAGAATGCACGGCCCCATTGATTGGCAGAGATCTGCTCACAAAGCTCTGGGCCAAAATAACTTTTTACCCTGAAGGCCCCCAAGTGGAATTTCTAAATCCTTCAGTAAAAACTCCTATAATCACGGCTCTAACTATGTCAGTAGAAAATGTACATCAAATCACTCACCTTGGTTCAAAGAAACTGCATTCATTTCTGAAGGATCAAGAACAGAGTTTTCCATTAACCAACTCACAGTGAAAGGAAACAACTGAATGGATAACAAAAGCCTGTTGGGTCCATCAATTGGTTAATTCTTACCCTTCCAAGCTTCCTGCAGGAAAGCACCTACGAGGAACCAGACTAGGACAATTCTGGGAAGTGGACTTTACTGAAATTAAGCCAGCAAGGAATGGACTTAAATATCTCCTAGTCTTTGTAGATACATTTTCAGGATGGATTGAAGCCTTCCCCCCCCAAAAAAAAAGAAAAGAAAAAAAAAAATGAAACAGCGCAAATGGTGGTCAAGACGATCCTGGAAGATATTTTTCCAAGGTACGGCCTGCCTAAAGTAATAGGGTCTGATAATGGACCGGCGTTCGTGGCCCAGGTAACTCAGAGGTTAGCAAGGACCCTGGGGATTAATTGGAAGTTACATTGTGTTTACAGACCCCCGAGTTCAGGACAGGTAGAAAGAATGAATAGAACCATTAAAGAGACCATAACGAAATTAAACTTAGAGACCGGCATAAAAGATTGAACTATGCTCCTGCTTTATGTACTGTTTCATGCAAGAAATACTCAATCTATTTCTTTGTGTAACCTCACACCCTGTGAAATTCTCTATGGTGTCCCTCCTCCAGTAAGGGACCTACCCCAACTCTAAGACCTAATGATTCCTTCCACACCCCCTTGCTTAACAGACTTAAAGCTCTTGAAAGAACTCAGGGATACCTGTGAAAACAGATGGCCACTGCCTACCAACCTGGGGATGAGGGGACTCTACAGCGATATCAAGTAGAGACTTCGTCTATGTAAGACGACATCTCGTGTCATCCCTGGAACTCCGCTGAAAAGGACCATACCAGGTGCTACTTATAACACCTACAGGGTAAAGGTAGTCAAAATCACTTCCTGGATCCCTACCTCTCATCTCAAGCCTGTGCCCTGTCCAGACTCTGGCTGGAAACTGGAAAAGACTGGAAACCCTTTCAAATTGTGGATTCGCTGTGTGGATAAGGCTATAGACTCTCCCCTTGACCACCAGTAGTCCTAACCCTCATAAGCCTGTTCAGCAGCGATGGCTGATCACAAATCCTACTGGAACGGAAGTATGGTCTATCTTGCATACAGCCCGCTTAGGGACCTGGTGGCCATCTCTCCAGCCAGATATTTGTCAGCTGCATATAGGTCTTCCCGATTGGGATATCCCTAATGAAGAGGATCCCACTAAAATTCCATTAAATTCCTTCCATACCATAGATAATGGAAACAAACATTATTGATGTAGGGACACGCGAGCCAGATGCTGGTTGGCTAGCCTAGATTACTATGTTTGCCCAGTGTACTATCAAAGCCACAAACAGTCAAGGCTGTGTGCGGGGAACTCCGACATCTTCTGTAAGTCATGGGGATGTGAGCATACAGGGACTGCCACATGGAACCCAAACTACTCATGAAATTCTCTACACAGCATTGGCCATATTACCAATTAGACAACCAAAACCGATGGCCCCCAGAGGGGTCTCTAGATCCTCAAATTCTGTGTGACCTTTTTAACTTCTGCAAGTGCTCAAAAGGGTGAAAGGAGATTCCTCTATGTGGAGGCCTTTTCTCTCCTTTGATCACATCGTGAACTATGCTTCTCCAATACATGCTCACCCTCAGCCTTCTGCTCTAGACTCTCTGTTGTCACTCCCACCTCATCAACTTGATTTCTCCCCTCCAATTACTATATTAAAAACCCAAACCTCCACCGTTTCTCAGACCATTGCCCCCTTGCTGAGGTAGCAGGTACTGAGGTAACCCTCCACTCACTCACTCCTCTCTTCTCCTGTCAGTGCCCACACTGGGTCCCACCAGGTCCTCTTACCAGCTAACCCAAAGCTCAAACCAGCTGAGAAGAGCCCTCAGACCCCTATCCAAGATGTAATGAAAATGGCCTTTAAAGTTGCTTTGCCATCACTGAAAACAGGTTACTAAGAATTTAAAGTCCCTTACAGGCTTTTTGGGATACTCACTCCCATCTCCCGCTCTGTTCTAACCGTTCTACTACTCATGTTTTTGTTGCTAGGAAGATCCCAAAACCCTTTTCCATTATTTTTTTACATCTCTCCTTCCTCATTCTCAGATCCAAAGAGCTGCTCTCAGCCCTGCATTCCCCGTCTTCCCCCTCTGTACCAGGCCCACAGGAAAGTCTTAACTGACCTTATCCAGAAGTTTTCACCATGGCTAACTTTAGGACTTTCAGCAAAAGAGTCCCTATAAAAGAGTTCAGTGTAGATAAACTTCCTCTTTTTGTGTTGCCCTGGTCTACCTGGCAACTGGCTGAAAAAAATCAGCACTCCTGAGCTAGACACACCCTTACTAGTTTTTCACAACATATGTGATCAAGGCTTCTGTCCTTTAGCTGGGGCTTCATGGAGATGGCTACATTGCTAAGATGAATAAGTTACAAACTGGGCTCCATGGAAACAGCTGGCAGGGGGAAAAAAAGGGAAAAAAAAAGCTCTCCCCCACCCAGGTGTCCTTGAAAATTTAACTTGCCCAGAACTGAGGAAAAATCAGAAACAAAAACTGCTCTTTGTGAACTTCTGCAGACTGTGAACTTCAGAGCCCCTTCCCTTACATGTTGGGTACAAAATTCTGAAACTACCTAAACTTGGGTTTCAGGGGATTAATTGATTACAACAGAAGCAAGGCCCTCTGAATCTGGTTGCAACCAAATGTGACTGTTTCCTTGTCTTTGGTGCTATCTTAGGTGCCTTGCCTTGTCCGTCCCTACAACAATATAATTCTATATACTTAAACGTTGTTTATGTTTTTATGAAATGGTCAACGGAAGTGATTAATTGTGTAATGGTGCAGATGTTTCCCAGAGTGCTCTATTATGACGCAGGTTCATTGGAAGATCAAATAGAGGGGCATACAACCCGGTTCAGTTGGGAACATATATCTCTCACCTTAGCCATTCTATTATGAATAGGAGTTGCTGCCTGGGTTCGCACAGGAACCACTGCCCTGGTCCATGGGACACAACAAATGACCCAATTAGAAGAAGCAATAGATCAAAACTTAAAAATATTAGAAAATTCCATCACAACTTTGCAGGAATCTTTTACCTCTCTCTTTGAAGTTGTTTTACAGAAAAGTCGAGGTTTGGACCTCCATTTCATGAGAGAAGGGAGCCTTTGTGCTGCATTGAGGAAAGAATGTTTTTTTTTTTTTTTTTTTTTATGTCCACCATACTGGAGTTGTAACAAACCCTATGAGTAAATTAAAAAGATGCCTTGAAGAGCATCAAAGAGAGATAGAGACCCAAAATTGGTGGTTTGAGTCTTGGTTTACACAGTCCCCCTGGTTAACTACGTTTTAATCAACCCTGGCCGGTCCAATAATAATCCTCATTTTATTGCTTACTATAAAACCCTGTTTCTCAACCATGTAATTTCTTTTCTCCAAGCTCAAATTGGACAAGTTAAACTTATGTTAATACCCCACTAGCATACATAAAATGTGACACCCCCCAACAATCAATTTTATGATTAAAAGTAGCCAGAAGAAGAAGTGGGGAATGAAATGTTAATAAAATATGTACTTGTCACTTCCTGTTTTTCTGTATGCTTAACAAAACACTGTTGAAATGTTGAGAAATGTTTCCTAATCTTGTTCCCAGAATGTGCTGTCCCCAACTGCCAAACTGCAGAATGTACTCCCTCATGCGTTTACACACAAACCGCTAACTCGCCCTGACCCATCAATAAATTTCCCTCCCTGCCCTCTCCAAGAAAATTATATAAGTTCTGCTTAAGATGTTCTCAGGGCTCTCTGCTCTATTCAAGTGAGCTCTAAGCCCCAGCATTCTGGACCCCAAATAAACCCTTTCTGTTGCATGAGATAGTCTCTTGGTGGTCTCATCCTCTGACACTCACCCTACATTTACTTGGATGATTGAATGTAGATGAGAACATCCATTCAAAAGTGATAGTCGGTAAAATTAGGAAGATAGTCGGTAGGTTTAGGAAGAAGAGTGAGTATAAAATTTGGAACAAAAGTTCTTTAGCAATAGGGTTTCGGTTACAGAGTGAATGTAAATGTCAACACAAGTGAAGAGTCAGTCACAATGATGAATTGGAGAATATATGTTGGAATGCAGATATCAATACAGACATTACAAAATCAGGAAAAGTATAAAGTCAGTGATAGGATTAGACATTTTCAACAGGGTTGAGTTTGAATATATAATCTTAGGAAGAAACGAATATGTAGTCATCAATAGGATTGATATTTGAGAGCAATAGGCAAATTGGACATTGATGTTTTTAGTAATCCATGTTCACTTTCCATTTAGGCTTTGGTACAAATATAAGTTTGACCTTTGAATTTTGTGTCCAGAATATTACTGTGATAACATGTATATATAGATCGGGTGACATAAGTATTTCTTCCACCATTTTTGGGAGCAATATTTTGAAGACTTATAAATTAGTATTTGGGGTACAAACAGGTGTACCCGGTGTCTATGAATATAGAGATAATGCATGAATAGACCAACTGTGAATAAGTAATATAACTGGTTCCACTTTAAATGGTGGATTGAATTGATATCTGAAAATATAAAAAATCGTATATTGATATACAATCATTCATTCCAACAAGTTATACATCAATGTTAATATTAGGGTTATGGTTTATCATGAAGGGTGTGTGAGTTTTGCTTCAATGTGATTATAAAAATCGAAAATAATGTGTTTGTAAAAAAGAATCTTGAGAAGACCAGTCAAGAAATATGGAAGAATACATGTGTTCTAAAGTAGGAAGTGATTGAAATTGAAAAAATGCCTATAATTTTGTGATCTTTTTGATGAAATATATATCCTATGATGTGCATAAACTGAAGAAATAGTAATGTACCAGTGTTGAATTAAAATGAACATCAAAATACACATCATGTTCCATATGAATCTTCTTGCATTGAGGTTAAACTGGGTCAGTTACTCTAGATATATTAGGATTTGTATGCAACATTAACTGAAGTTAGTTTTCAGTACTAAAAACAAAAAAGTATTTCAGGTGGATGAATATTTCTGAGAATAATATTTAGAAAAGATGATCATAAATCCACATACATGAATATGAATGAATTAAGGGAGTGTATATTAAGATACAAATATTTCATATTTTGAAAAATCTGGAGAATGTGTGTATATATATATATATATATATATATATATATATATATATATATATATATATACACACACACACACACGCACACACACATATATATACATACAAACACACATATATATACATACACACACACATTAAAATCTAGCAATATATATGCTATTCGAAATTCATCATGAAATATATATCATTCACAGATCTAAAAATATTCATTTTACTGAACATGGATTTATATATAATGTTGTAAAACTAGGAAGCTCACCCATTGGTTATATTTTCAGTTCCAACAGCGTTTAGGAGGAGTGATCTTCTCTCACAATTTGTATCTGCCAAGTCGTTCACCTCACAAGAATGTAGGTGTGTTACCAGGTAGGATTCTATATGTGTTTATTGCTGTTGCATTGGGAGTTTAGTAATTGCTTCATGGAATCCAAGGAGTTCAACTGGGACACAGTGCTGGAGCGAGTTCTCTCAGGCGTGGTGCGTTAGGGTATGCAGGAGAATGCACCAACCAGGCTTCTATCCCACATAACTTGCCCCCTTAAACATAGCAACCTGATTGTAAACATTGCCCTGAAACGTCACCATATAACAAGATGCCTTTGCATAGGAGGGTCTGCTGATTGCACCATGTCAGTCACAAGCCATTTGGAAGCCAATGGCAGATCCACATGGCCCCACCACAGATGTTTTTTCACACACCTGCCAACCACTACTCTAGGACAACTACTCAGCAGGCTCCAACTTATTTTCATGAAACCCAATCAATCAAGGCACTGTCTGGTACACTCATGATCAGCAACAGAATATCCAATGGTTCTCCAGTGCCACCTGGTCATGGGAAATTGAAAATTTTCATGGTATTTATCTAGCCATTTTTCACGGATGAAGTTGGATGCACTGTGGGTTTCAATTCATTCAGTAACCATTAAATGTTGAGGAAACTCATTTCAATGTAAGTTCTGGAGAATTCTCACAGGCAAGGCTTCCCAAAGAGTGGCCAAAAGGTCACATGAAGCCAGGGCCATTGAGGTCTAAAATGTGATGTCATTGTCTGTTTTGACTCTCAACAATGGCTTCCAAGTCTTTCAGAATAAAATCATGTGATAGCCTGGTTGAGATCAGAGTGCCCTGTGGAAAGCTACCCTGGGCCTTCATCTCAGTTTCCAAGGATGACTCTCATGCGTGGCTTCCTCAAATCCCAACACAATTCATAGCAATACTTCTCTGTGGTGAGTTCCAGAACTCAGTCTCTAAGGGGAATCACACCAGAGTTCAAGCCCAGGTGGACCCAGTCATCTCTTCCAACTGCCACACAAATGACCACAATAAAACCGAAATTCTCCCACATGGTCCTCATCTTCTTCCATATTGACACTCATCATAACCTCTGGCTGGAGGTGTCCATGAGGGACGCAGCCCAAGACAGTGTCCAAAATAAGCTCTGTTGCTCCTCATTTGCCTAAATTCAGTGTGGCCTGGACACCCTTCCTTTGTACCAGGAGTGATCAAAAAGGCCTGCCTGTCATACTGCTTCACTTTTCCCATTTGAGGCCTATTGAGTGTCGCTTAAAGATACTTTATGTGAATTGGAGTGATGAGAAAACCTAAGCACCTACGGGATAGCCTCAGAAGGGCTTTGACGAACTCATCTGACCCAAATGATCCCTATTCTCACTTGATGGAATTCAGGAACCTTACAGAGGAAGGCAGAAGACTTCATTCACAATTACAGCTCTTTTTGCCATTTTTGATTTGGATGCACACATGGGATCTTTCTTTAGATCCATCAGGTGCTGAGAATCTAAGTCAAAGAATCACACTGGGCCAAGAGGCTGATTCAGACACAACTCTTTCCAAATCAATTAAGTAAAGAGCCAAAGGTGAAGCCTATTTATTTCCATTTGAAAACTATTTTCTTCAGGATTCACAAAGGGGTGGTGTGAGACAAAAACTTCCTGACTCTCAGGGCAACAGAACAATAGGCAAGCAAATGGCCCAAAGCAGGGTTTCTCCACTGAGACTTTCCTGGTCAACTGATATCTGAGTTTTCTCAGATGCTCGTCATTTCCTTCAGCTATCCAGAACATTGCCTTGTCACAGAGCTTGGGTGTGGTACATAACTTAGACACAAAACCATGAGCCTATTCTGGAGAGTGTCCAGAATTCTGGAGGAAAACAGCAACTTAAGAAGGTAGCAGGTATTGCCCATTGATAAGGCAATCCACAGTCCATTCATAAAATGGGCAGAATGAATGCTGGGAAGCTTTCTACTAGACAGGACATATCCATTGATGCATTCTCTTTTCTAATGTCTACAACCACGGACACAGTGTGATACACAGACCCAGAAACACTTGCCTTGTTAAACGACTTACTAAAAACAGTTCACTCCAAACCAAACAAACTGACTTTTCTTCCTATTCTCAGAACATGAGACAAAACCACAAAGCCACACCCACACCGACAATGACACCTTCTTCCCCCAAATAGGTATGAGACTATCCGGAGTATCCTCTGACTGGTGGGCCATATTATGTTCCCCCGAAATGTCCTGTCCTGTCTCAGATCTGGTCTCCTTGGCCAACTCTGTGAAGTTGTCAGGAGCCAGGAGTGAGCCACTACCTGCTTTTCCACGAAAAACCCCTCTTCCAAGCTTTCCAGGCATTTGGCTTCCTCACCTTAGTAGGTACCAAGAAAGACTGATTCTGTCCTTGGTAAATCCAAACAAGTGAGACCACTGGGACTGGGACTGGGACTGGATCTGGGTGCCTGGCGTCCTGGATCCCATGTTCAGAGAGTTCCATCAATAAGGAAGTGCTTTTAGGTCATTTCCTTCAGGAACTGAATGAGATCACTGCCTCGGCAACCACTTTGTCCTAGAAGTTTCTTCCAACGGTCCCATGAGAAGGAGGCTGCTCCTACTTCCTGTGACACTTTCACAAGTTAGAATGGTATATCAACCATAGGGAACCAGGAACAGCTCTCCACACAGTCTTGGTTTGGTCCATCTTCTCTACATTAAGATGAGAGAGGCTGATTCAGAAACATCCCTTCATCCTGACCAGGTTGTTTGCAATGGAAGATAACTTTTTCTCTCTCAGGTCCTTCATACCTGCCTACATCTTCTCCAGGGATCATTTCTGCATGGAGCTTTGAGGTTCTCAGCAGATGGAAGATCCACTACATTCCTGTATTGTAAGATCAACACTGTCCCTGCTCTTCTGTAAACATGTTATTAACACAAACAGTGTATGGTTAGTGTTAATAACATGTTCCATTTGGGTTAGGAATTATTCTGCTGCATGAATAATGGTATTGGAAACTTGTGATTATTTTAAGAATATAGAGATGAAATATATGTATGAAAAAAGAAATCTAAGTAAGATTTGAATCCCAGAAGGGCATTGGGCCCTTAATTGTGATACTTAGCATTGAATTACATTCTGCACCGATGTCTCAGATAAATCAATATACAATAGCATAAGACCTTGTACCTTGAATGATTGAATGTAGAAGAGAACATCCAGTCAAAAAGGGATACTCAGTAGGATTAAGAAGATAGTTAGTATGTTTAGGAAGAAGAGTGAGTATAGGATTTGGAACAAAAGTTCTTTAGCAATAGGTTATTTATTAGGGTGTGAATGTAAATGTCAGCACATGTGAAGAGTCAGTCACAATGATGAACTGGGGAATATATGTAGGAAAGCAGATAGCAATAGAGACATAATGAAATCAGGCAAAGTATAAAGTGAGGGATAGGATTAGACATTTTCAATTGGGTTGAGTTTGAATATATAATTTTAAGAAGAAACACATATGTAGTCACCAATAGGATTGACATTGGAGAGCATTAGGGAACCTGGACATGGATGTTTTTAGTAATCCATGTTTTCTTTCCATTTGGGCTTTTATACAATCATAAGTGTGACCTTTGCATTTTGTGTCCAGAATATTTCTGTGATTAAATGTATATAAAGATCAGGTGACATGAGTCCACATCCACCATTTCAGGGAGCAATATTTTGAAAACGTATAAATTAGTATTGGGGGTACAAAGAGGTGTACACTGTGTCTATGAATATAGAGATAATGCATGAATAGACCATAGTGTGAATAAATAATATAACTGGTTCCACTTTAAATAATGGATAGAATTGATATCTGAAAAGATATAAGAAATCTTATATTGACATACAATCATTCATTCAAACCAGTTATACATCTAATGGTAATATCAGAGTGATAAGTAATATGAATGGTATGTGAGTTTTGCTTCAAAAGTGATTATGAAAATCAAAATTAATGTGTTTGGTATAAAATCTCATGAAAAGACCAGTCAAGAAACTTAGAGGAATACATGTGTTCTGAAGCAGGAAGTGATTGAAAGTGAAACAAATGCCTATAAATTTTTGAACTTGTGGATGAAATGATATATCCTATGATGTCCATAAACTGAAAAAATAATAATGTACCAATATTGAATAAAAATAAACTTCAAAATACACATCATGTCCCGTAGGATTCTACTTGCATTGATGTTAAACTGATTCAGTTACTGTAGAAATATTAGGATTTGTAAGCTCCATTCACTGAAGTTAGTTTTCAGTACTAAAAAATAAATATGTATTTCAGGCGGATGAATATTTCTGAGAATTATCTTGGGAAAAGTTGATTATAAACCACATATAGAAACATGAGTGAATTTAGGGAGTGTATAATAAGACATATATATTTCATATTTTGAAAAATCTGGACAGTATATATATATATATATATATATATATATATATATATATATATAGATAGATAGATAGATAGATAGACACACACAGACATTATAATGTAGCAATATAAATGCTAATCGAAATTCACCGTGTAATACATATCATCCACATATCCAAAAATATTCATTTTACTGAACATCGATTTATATATAATGTTGTTCATCTAGGAAATTCACCAATAGGTTTAATTTTCAGTTCCATCATTATTTAGGGGGAGTTATATCTTATCACAATATGTATCTTTCAAAATCAGCGAGCTTACAAAAATGTACTTGTGATACCAGGTAGGATTCTAAATATGCATAAAAAATACATGTGATGAATAGGCTACAGAGAATGGGAGACAGAAATTTACATATGTGTTAACTTTAAAAACCCATGGAGAACTATTACAATGAAAAGTTTACTAGATTTATAACACATACCCTTGATAAAGCAGAAGGGAAGTCCAAGTATACACCATGCCTCCTATGAACGGCCTGTATTTCTATTCTGTTAGGTTTCTTGTTCTCCATCATATTAGGATTAGTAGTCAGAGTCTAGTAGGTTATGGGTTAATGTCAGGGATTCAGTATTTCAAATGGAATATATGAAAATGAATCTAATGTGTATGCAAATATGTGTTACACAAAAATCATCCCACTCTCATCCAGAACAATGCCTTGACATAACCTTCGCCCCAATTAAGACACAATTAGTGGAGAAGAGTTAGAATATATGTGAATACGTATGTGGAAATGAAAATGCTCAGGAGTTCACAGCCTTGGAGGCGGTGAGAAATTTCCAAAAGTATGGGATAGGGTAAATACTCCACAAATATGGAGTTCTGCTGGCCTAATGACTCTTTGAGAAACTGCCTTTGAAGTTGGGACCTTGTAATATATGTTGTTGTCAGGAGCTTCAGCTTCCTTTGTAGTGAGACAATCAAAGCTGGATCTGCATATATGTGACCTGAAGGACATAGTTTCTTATTTTCTAGTGAACATGAGGCAGCAGTTCTGAATTCCCTCATTGTAGGTAAACTGTGGCCACTGGGAGCTAAGTGTCTCCTCGTGTGGACTGAGAAGCCATTTGGTCATCCTCCACTTTTCCTGGTGATTCTTACTGCTGCACTGGGAGTTTGGTATTGGCATCAGTAAATACCATGAGTTCAACGGGGACACAGTGCTGGAGGGAGTACTCTCACGTGTGGTGGGTCAGGGTGTGCAGGAGAATGCCCCAACCAGGCTTCTATTCAACAAAGCTTGCCTCCTTGTCTGCAGCAACCCAATTCTGAACATTGCCCTAAAACCTCTCAATGTAACAAGATGCCTTAACATATAAGGGTCTGCTGGCTGCACCATGTCAGTCACAAGGCATTTGGAAGCCAATGGCAGATCCATGTGGCCCCATCACAGATGTTTTATCATACACCTGCAAACCACTGCTCTAGGCCCACTACTAAGCAGGTTCCAACGTACTGGCACCTTTGTTCTACACCATTTTCAAGAAACCCAGTAAATCAAGGCATTGTCTGGTACACTCATGATCAGCAACAGAACATCCAAAGATTCTCCAGTGCCACCTGCTCTTGGGAATTTCAAATATTCCATGGTATTTATCTAGCCATTTTTCAAGGATGAAGTTGGTGTCACTGTGGGTTTCAATTCATTCAGGAACCATTAAATGGTGAGGAAGCTCATTTCAATGAAAGCTCAGGAGAACTCTCACAGGCAAGTCTTCCCAAAGAGTGGCCAAAAGGTCAAATGAAGCCTGGCCCATTGAGGTCTACAATGTGAGTTCCATGTGTGATTTGACTCTCAAGTATGGCTGCCAAGTTTTTCAGAATACAATCATGTGATGTCCTAGCTGAGATTCCCAGTGCTCTGTGGAAAGCCATCCTGGGCCTAAATCTCAGTCTCCAAGGGCAATTCTCATGCGTGGCCTTCTAATATCCCAACAGAATTCATGGTAATACTTCTCTGAGTTCAGTTCCAAAACTCAGTCTCTAAGGGGAATCACACCATAGTTCAAGCCCAGGTTGACCCAGGAATCTCTTCCTACTGCCACACAACTGACCACAATTAATACCAAAACACTCCCACATGGCCCTCATCTTCTTTTATATAGACACTCATCATAACCCCTGGGTTGAGGTTTCCATGAGGGGTGCATACCAAGACAGTGCCCAAAATAATCTCCCTTGCCTCTAATTTGCCTAAAGTCAGGGTGGCCTGGAAACCCTTCCTGTTAACCAGGAATGATCAAATAGGCCTGCCATTAATACTGATCTACTTCTCCAAATAATCACACTGGGAAAATATGCTGATTAAGACACATCTCTTTACAAAGCAATAAAACAAAGAGCCACAGGTGATGCCTATTCATTTCCATTTGAAAACTCTTTTCTTCAGGATTCACAAAGGGGTGGCCTAAGGCAAAGACCTTCTAGATATTCACAGCACCAGAACCATAGGTAAGCAAAATTCCCAAAGCAGGGTTTCTCCACATAGTCTTTACTGTTCACACTGATATCTGAGTTTCCTGAGATGCTCCCATTTCCTTCAGCTCTCCAGTACATGGCCATGTCACAGAGCTTGGAGGTGGTACATATCTTGGACAGAAAACCATGAGCCTATTCCGGAGAGTGTCCAGAATTCAGGAATAAAACAGGAAATTAGGAAGTTAGTCATTGCTACCCATCCATAAGGAAAGCTGCAGTCCAATCATGAATCGGGCAGTATGAATTTTGGGAAGCATTGTACTAGACAGGACACATTCATTGATGCATTATGTTTTCTAATGTCTACAACTACAAACACAGTGGGATACATAGACATAGAAACACTTGCCTTGTCAAACGACTTACTAGAAACAGTCCACTTCAAATCAAACAAACTGCCTTTCCTACCAATTCTCAGAACATGAGACAAAACAACAAACTCACACCCACAACAACATAGGACTTTCTTCCCCCAAGTAGGTCTTTGACTCTCGGAATTTCCTCTGACTGTTGTACCATACTATGTTCCCCCAAAATGCCCTGTACTGTCTCAGAGCTGGAATTTTTGGCCAACTCTTTGAAGTTGTCAGGAGCCAGCTTTGAGCCACTACCTTCTTTCTCAGGGAAGGCCACTCTCCAAAGCTCTCCTGGCATTTGGCCATTCTCAAATCAGTAGGTACCAAGAAAGACTGATTCTGTCCTTGGTAAAACCAAACAAGTGAGCCCACTGGGACTGGGTCTGGGACTGGTTCTGTGTGCCTGGCTTCCGGGATTCCAAGTTCAGAGTGTTCCAAGACCAAGGAAGTGAGATAGGTCACTTCCGTTCGGAACTGAATGAGGTCACTGGTTTGGCAACCACTTTGTCCTAACAGTTCCTTCAAAGGGTCCCATGAGATGGAGGCTGCCCCTACTTTCTGTGACACTTTCACAACTTAGAATGGTATATCAACCATAGGCACCCAGGAACAGCTCTCACACAGAACTGATTTGGTCCATCTTCTCTACATTAAGAAGAGAGAGCCTGATTCACACACATCCCTTCAACCTAACCAGGTTCTTTGCCTTACAAGATGACTTTTGCCCTCTCAGGTCCTTTATAGCTGCCTTCATCTTCCCCAGGGATAATTTCTGCATGGACCTTTGAGGTTCTCAGCGGGTGGAAGATCTCCTATATTCCTCTATATTAAGACCAACTCTGTCCCTGTTCTTCTATAAAGTTAGATTGAGGGAACAATGTATGATTAGGGTTAATAACATGTTCGATTTGAGTTAGGAATCATTCTGCTGGATGAATAATGGTATTGGGAACCTGGGATATTTATAAGAATATAGATGTGAAATATAAGTATGAAAACAGAGATCTAGGTAAGATTTTAAGCCCAGAAGGGCATTGGGTTTTTGATTGGAATACTTAGCATTGAATTTCGTTCGCACAGATGTCTCAGATAAATCAATATACAATGGCATATCACATGGTACCATGGATGATTGAATGTAGAAGAGTTCATCCAGTCAAAAAGGGATAGTTGTTAGGATTAGGAAGATAGTCGGTCTGTTTCGGAAGAAGAGTGAGTATAGGATTTGGACCAAAAGTTCAATAGCCCTAGGTTTTCGGTTAGAGAGTGAATGTAAATTTCAGCACATGTGGAGAGTCAGTCACAATGATGAACTGGGAAAATTATGTAGGAAATCAGATATCAATACACACATTATGAAACCAGGCAAAGTATAAAGTGAATGATAGGATTAGACATTATCAATAAGGTTGAGTTTCAATATATAATCTTAGGAAGAAACAAATATGTAGTCACCAATATGATTGACATTGGAGAGCATTAGGCAACCTGGACATGGATGTTTTTAGTAATCCAGGATCACTTTCCATCTAGGATTTGCTACAATCAGAAGTGTGACCTTTGCATTTTGTGATCAGAATATTACTGTGATAAAATGTATATGTAGATAAGGTGACATGAGTATTTCTTCTAACATTTCTTGGAGCAATATTTTGAAGAGATATAACTTAGTATTGGGGGTACACAGAGTTGTACCCTGTGTCTATGAATGTAGAAGAAATGCATGAATTGACAATACTGTGAATAAATAATATACTGTTTCCACTTTAAATCATGGATTGAATTGATATCTGAAAATACGTAAGAAATCTTATATTGATATACAATCATTCATTCCAACGAGTTATACATCTAATGGTAATATTAGGGTTATGTTTTATCATGAAGGGTGTGTGAGTTATCTTCAAAAGTTATTATGGAAATGGAAAATAATGTTTGTGGAAAGAAATCTCATAAAAAGATGAGTCAAGAAATATAGAGGAATTCATGTGTTCTGAAGCAGGATTTGATGGTAAGTATAAAAAAAGCCTATAAATTTCCTAACTTGTGGATGAAATATATATCCTATGATGTGCAAAAACTGAAAAAATAGTAATGCACCAGTGTTGAATGAAAATGAACGTCAAAATACACATCATATCCCATAGGAATCTACTTGCATTGATGCTAAACTGGGTCAGTTACTGTAGAAATATTATGATTTGTATGCACTATTCATTGAAGTTAGTTTTCAGTAGTAGGAAACAAATACGTATTTCAAGTGGATGAATTTTTATGAGAATAATCTTGTGAAATGTTGACTATAAATTTACATATATGAACACGAATGAATTTAGGGAGTGTATAATAAGAAACATATATTTCATATTTTGAAAAATCTTGAGAGTGTATATATATATATATATATATAGATATGTGTGTGTGTGTGCATTTATGTATATCTATCTATATACACACACACACACACACACACACACACACACAGACACTAAAATGTATCAATATGCATGCCAATCGAAATTCACTATGAAACATATATCATCCACAGATCCAAAAATAATCATTTTACTGAACATGGATTTATGTATAATATTGTTCAACTAGGAAGTTCACACATAGGTTGAATTTTAAGTTCCAACAGCGTTTAGGAGGAGTGATCTTTTCCCATGATTTGTATCTCCCAAGACAGCCAAACTCACAAGGATGTACGTGTGATACCAGTTATGTTTCTATATTTGCATATAAAAATACATGTGCTGAACAGGCTACAGAGAAAGGGAGACAGAAATTCACATATTTGTTAACTTTAAAAACACATGCAGATCTATTTCAATTAAAAATTGACTAGATTTGTAACACCTACACTTTATCATGCAAAAGGAAAGTCCAACTATACACCATGCCTTCTCTGAACTGCTTTCATTTCCATTCTGTTTGGTTATTTTTGTCCATCATTTTAGGATTAGTAGTCAGAGTCTATTAGGGTATGGGTTAGTGTCAGGAATTCAGTAATTCGAATGGAAAATAGGAAAATGAATCCAATGTGTATGCAAATATGTGCTACACAAAAATATTCCCACTCTCATCCAGAACATTGCCTTTACATTACCTTTGCCCCAAATAAGACACGATTAGAGAAGAAGAGTTAGGAAATCTGTGAATACATATCTGAAATGGAAAATATTCAGGAGTTCACAATATTGGATGTGGTAGAGGAGTTTCCAAAAGTAAGGGAAAGGGTAAACACTTCACAAACATGGAGCTCATTGGGCCTAAAGACTCTTGAGAAACTGCCTCTGAGGTTGGGCACTTGAAATATATGTTGTTGTCAGGAATTTTAGCATCCTTTCTAGTGAGACCAACAAAGCTGGGTCTGATCTCTGTGACCTGGAGGATATGTTTTTTTTTCTTTTATTTTCCAATGAACATGAGGAAGCAGTGCTGAATTCTCTCTTTGTAGGTAAACTGTGGCCACTGGGGTCTAAGTGTCTCCCCATGTGGACTGTGAAGCCATTTGATCATCTTCCACTTTTCGAGGTGTTTCTTGCTTCTGCATGGTGCATTTGGTATTTGCTTCAGGAAATACAAGGAGTTCAACAGGTACCAGTTATGGAGGGAGTTCTGTCACGTGTGGTGGGTCAAGGTCTGCAGGAAAATGCACCAACCAGGCTTCTACCCCACATAGCTTGCCCGCTTGTCCATAGCAATCTGATTCTGAACATTGCCCTGAAACCTCTCCATATAACAAGATGCTTTTATATATAAGGGTCTGCTGACACCACCATGTCAGTCTCAAGCCATTTGGAATCCAAGGGCAGATCCACATGGTACCACCACAGATGTTTTATCACATACCTGCACACCACTGCTCTAGGCCCACTACTCAGCAGACTCCAACTTACAGGGATCTCTTTTCTACACTGTTTTCATGAAACCAAGTAAATCCAAGCACAGTCTGGTACACTCATGGTCAGCAACAAGTCATCCAAAGTTTCTCCATTGCCACCTGGTCATGGAAATTTCAAAAAATCCATGGTATGTACATAGCTATTTTTCAAAGATGAAGTTGGAGGCACTGTGGGTTTCAATTTATTTAGGAAACATTAAATGGTGAGGAAGCTCATTTCAAAGAAATCTCTGGAGAACTCTCACAGGCAAGGCTTCCCAAAGAGTGGCCAATATTTCACATGAATCCAGGCCCATTGAGGTCTAAAATGTGAGGTCCATGTGTGTTTTGACTCTCAATTATGGCTGCCAAGACTTTCAGAATAAAATCACGTGAAATCCTGGCTGAGATTCCCAGTGCTCTGTGGAAGCCACCTTGGCCTAGATCTCAGATTTCAGGGTGACTCTCATGTGTTGCCTCCTAAAATCCCAACACAATTCATGGCAATACTTCTCTGAGGACAGTTCCAGAATTCAGTCTCTAAGGGGAATAACACCAGAGTTCAAGCCCAGGTGAACTAAGTCATCTCTTTCAACCGCCACACAAATGACCAGAATTAAAACCAAAACACTCCCACATGGCCCTCAACATCCTCCATATAGACACTTATCATAACCTCTGGCTGGAAATTTCCATGAGGGGTGCAGACAAAGAAAGTATCCAAATAAGTTCCCTTGCCCCTCATTTGCCTAAAGTCAGGGTGGCCTGGACACCCTTCCTGAGAACCAAGAGTGATTAAATAGCCCTGCACTTAATACTGCTCTGCATCTCCAATTTGGGGCCTACTTACTTTCAGGTATAGATTCTTTATGTGATTTGGAGTCATGAGAAAAGCCAAGCACCTCTGGGCTAGTCTCTGCAGGGTTTGAAGAACTCATTTGACCCAAATTATCCCTATTCTCACTTGATGGATTTCAGGAACCTAACAGAGGAAAGCAAAAGACTTAATCTACAATGACTGCTCATTTGGCCATTTTGGTTTTGGATGCACACATGGTATCTTTCTTTAGATCCATCATCTGCTAAGAATGTAAGCCACAGCCTCACATAGGGTCATGAGGCTGATTCAGACACATCCCTTTCCAAAGCAATCAAGCAAAGAGCCACAGGTGATGCCCATTCATTTGCATTTGACAACTCATTTCTTCAGGCTTCACAAAGGGGTGGTCTGAGGCAAAAAGCTTCCTGAAATTCAGGGCAACAGAACAATAGGTAAGCAAATGGCCCAAAGCAGGATTTCTCCACTGAGACTTTGCTGGTCACACTGATATCTGAGTTTTCTGAGATGCTCGCCATTCCCTTTAGCTATCCAGTACATGGCCATGTCACAGAGCTTGGAGGTGGTATATATATTGGACACATAACCATGAGCCTATTCTGGAGAGTGGAGTGGATTCAGGAACAAAATAGAATCTTAGGAAGATAGTAGGTGTTGCCCATTCATAAGGCAAGCCGCAGTCCATTCATAAATTGGCAGGATGAATGTTGGGAAGATTTCTACTAGACAGGAGACATCCATTGATGCATTCTCTTTTCTAATGTCTAGAACCACGGACACAGTGGGATACACAGACTTAGAAACACTCGCCTTTTCAAAAGACTTATTAGAAACAATTCACTTCAAACAAAAAAACCGCCTTTATTACCTATTCTCAGAACATGAGACAAAACCACAAACCAACACCCACATCCACAATGACACCTTCTTCCCCCAAGTCAGTCTGTGACTATCCATAGTGTCCTCTGATTGGTGGGCCATACTATGTTACCCCGAAATGGCCTGTCCTGTCTCAGATCTGGTCTCCTTGGTCAACACTGTGAAGTTCTCAGGAGCCAGTGGTGATCCACTAACTGCTTTCTCAGGAAAGGCCACTCTTCAGAGCTTTCCTGGCATTTGGGCATCCTCACCTCTGTAGGTACCAACAAAGACTGACTCTGTCCTTGGTAAATCTGAACAATTGAAACCACTGCAACTGGGACTGGGACTGAGACTGAATTTGGGTGCCTGGCTTCCTGGATCCCAAGTTCAGAGAGTTCCATCACAAAGGATGTTAGGTGAGGTCACTTCCTTTAAGATCTGAATGAGGTCACTGCCTTGGCAACCACTTTGTCCTAACAGTTGCTTCAAAGTGTCCCATAAAATGGAGGCTGCCCCTACATCCTGTGACACTTTCACAAGTTAGAATGGTATATCAACCATAGGCACCCGGGAAGTGCTCTCCACACTGGCCTAGTTTGGTCCTTCTTCTCCATATTAAGAAGAGAGAGGCTGATTCAGACACATCCCTTCATCCTGACCAGGTTGTTTTCAATGGAAGATGACTTTTTGCTCTCTCAGTTCGTACATATGTGCCTACAACTTCTCCAGGGATCATTTTTGGGTGGACCTTTGAGTTTCTCAGCAGTTGGAAGAAACCGTAAATTCCTGTATTGTAAGACCAACTCTGTCCTGCTCTTCTGTAAAGTTAGATTGAGGGAAGAGTGTATGGTTAGGGTTAATAACAGTTTCGATTGGGGTTAGGAATCATTCTGCTGGATGAATAATGGTATGGCGAACCTTCGATATTTTCAAGAATATATAGGTGAAATATAAGCACGAAAACAGAAATAAAGGTAATATTTGAAGCCCAGAAGGGCGTTGGGCCCTTGATTGCAATATTTAGCATTGATTTATTTTCTGCACAGATGTCTCAGATAAATCAATATACAAATGCATAGGACCTTGTACTTTGGATTATTTATTGTCAAAGAGAACTTCCAGTCATAAAGGGATAGTCGGGGGGCTGGGGATGTGGCTCAAGTGGTAGCGCGCTCGCCTGGCATGCGTGCGGCCCGAGTTCGATCCTCAGCACCACGTACAAACAAAGATGTTGTGTCTACCAAGTAGTAAAAAAAATAAATGTTAAAAAATTCTCTCTCTCTCTCCCTCTCTCTCTAACTCTTTCTTTAAGAAAAAAAAAATTAAAAAAAAGAATAGTAGGTAGGATTAGGACGATAGTCGGTAAGTTTAGAACGGAGAGTGAGTATAGGATTTGCACCAAAAGTTCTTTAGCTATGGGGTTTCGGGTATAGAGTGAATGTAAATGTCAGCACATGTGAAGAGTCAGTCACAATGATGAAATGGGGAAAATATGTAGGAAAGCAGATTTCAATAGAGACATTAGGAAATCTGGCAAAGTATATTCGGTAATGAAAATTTAGTAAAATAGGTAAATGTCACTTCCCGTTTTTCTGTATGCTTAACAAAACACTTTTGAAATCTTGATAACTGTTTGCTAATCTTGTTCCCAGAATGTGCTGTCCCCAACTGCCAACCTGCAGAATGCACTCATTCACCCGGTTGCACGCAAACTGCTCACTCGCCCAGACCAAACAATAAAGTTCCCTCTCTGCCCTCTCCAAGCAAAGTATATAAGCTCTGCTTAAGCTGTTCTCAGGGCTCTCTGCTCTATTCAAGTGAGCTCTGAGCCCCAGCATGCCGGACGCCCAATAAACCCTTTGCTTTTGCATGAGACAGTCTTTTGGTGGTCTCTTCACCCGATGCTCGTCTGACCTTTACATATGGAGGTTCCAGTGAGATCCGGCAGCGGCGAACGAGAGACCCCAACAGGCTCCTCTTGGGGTATGTATGGTGCCTCTTTCTGGTTTCAGGTTTCAGGTTAGGGCTTTGCAAAATGGCTCTCAATGAAGAGTGTGACCTCTCTCCGATGGTGGCTGACATACGTGTCACAGAGCCACAGGCCACATCCCTGGGGGATGCACCAGAGTACTCAGGAAATCGAGGAGCAATAGTCTCCTCAACTCAGTGATATTTTGTTTCAGATTAGGTATCGCCAGCCCATCGGGTTTGGCCAGATACTTAGTCCTGGTCTCAGTGTTGGAAGTTCCATTGTCTGTCTTTATTTTCTTGTCTTGTCTGTGTCGTGTGTCATCGCTTTTACTGTTTGTGTATCTTTCATTATGGGACAGAGCACTTCAATGCCTCTGTCCCTGACCCTTGATCACTGGACCAAAGTACCCTTAAGGGCTCAGAATCTTTCTTTTTCAGTAAAATTCTGGACCTGGCAGACTCTCTGTGCCTCAGAATGGCCCACCTTTGGATTCAGATGGCCCCTAGAAGGATCTTTCTACTTCCCACTAATTTAAAAAGTCAGAGGATATTGTCTTTAAGCCAGGGCCACATATCCATCCGGATCAACAGCCATATATCTTAACTTGGCAGGACCTCTGCAAATCTCCTCCATGGGTGAAGCATTTCCTTGCCCCTACCCCCGCTCCTACTCCTTCCCCCATGATCTCTCAAACCCTCTGCTTCTCCTCCTCCTCCACCCTCTGTTCTCCCTGAGTCACAAGATTTGACTCTACTGGACTCTCATCGCCCTCCTTATCTCCTGCCCACGTCCCCCAAAGACCAACACCCTCTAAGTGATTCCCCTGCTGCTGACTCAACCTCTCCACCATTGGAGGAAGATAAGCCAGCCCAGCGCCCTCCAGATAATTTCCCCGCAGCACACACAGCCCCTCCTCCTCTGGAGGAAGCTAGCCCAGCTAAAGGTACTCACCAGCAGTGAATGATTGAAAAACCTGGAACTCGAATGATGCTCCCCCTCATCCCTAGGGGCCAATGATTGACAACGGCCTTGGGGGAAAAATGCAAGCCTACCAGTATTAACCTTTCTCCTCTTCAGACCAATATAACTGGAAAAATAAATATCCCCCTTTTACCGAGGACCCCACCCGGCTCCTAGGTGTGGTTGAGTCATTGATGTTTTCACACCAGCCTACTTGGGATGACTGTCAACAACACCTAGGGTTGTCTCTTCATGATAGAGAAACAAAAGAGAATCCTCCTGGATGCTGGAGAAAATATCCTCTGACCAGATGGGTGACCGACAAAACTTCCCAACATATTCAACCCGGCTTTCCCTTGAATCGACGAAACTGGGACCCCAACACCTTTGAAGGTAGGGAGCATCTGTCCACTTATCGCTGGTCTCTAATTGTGGGTATCTTAGTGGCCGCTAGGCGACTAACAAATTTTGCCAAGTTAAGAGAGATTATTCAAGGGCCTGATGAATCTCCCTCTATGTTTTTAGAGAGAATTATGGAGGCATATAGGAGATATACTCCTTTCGATCCTCAGGCAGAGGATCAAAAGGCATCTGTCAAGATGGCCTTTATGGGCAAGCTGCCCTGGATATTAAAAGAAAGTTACAATGCTTAGATGGATTACAAGATATGACTTTGAGAGATTTAGTCAGAGCAGCCGAGAAGGTATACTATAAGAGAGAAACTGAGGAAGAGTAGGGAGCAAAGGGAGGATAAAAGAAACAAAAGACAGATTAAGGCATTGACTAAGGTCCTGGTCACAACAACAAATAGGCCAGAAATAAGAAACATGGAGACAGGAATGGATATCGGGGCCCATACTAGAGGCCACCCCTGGCCTCAATTTAATGTGCCTACTGTAAAGAAAAAGGACACTGCTTCAAAGAGTGCCATTGAAAGAGACAGCCACTCTAGCCAGCCATTCTGACTCTGGAGGATGACTAAGAACGTTGGGGCTCAGATCCCCTCCGAGAGCTCAGGGTAAATTTTGAAGTGGAGGGGACCCCAGCAAACTTTGAAGTGGATACAGGGGCAATATACTCTGCCCTTAAGGCCCCATTGGTCTCTCTATCAAATAAAAGGTCTCTAATTCAAGGGGCTAATGGCAGAAAATATCGGGCTTGGACAACTAAGAGGACCATGGACCAGGGGAAAGGAAAAATCCATCACTCGTTCTTAGTAATCCCAGAATGCCCGGCCCCATTGATGGGCAGAGATCTGCTCACCAAGCTCCGGGCCAAAATAACTTTTAACCCTGAAGGACCACAAGTGGAATTTCTAAATCCTTCAGTAAAAACTCCTATAGTCACGGCTCTATATATGTCAGTAGAAAATGTACATCAACTCACTCAACTTGGTTCAAAGAAATTGCATTCATTCCTGAAGGATCAAGAACAGAGTTTTTTACTAACCGACTCAAAGCAAAAGGAAATAACTGAATGGGTAACAAAAGCCTGTCAGGTCTGTCATGGATAATGCTTACCATTCCAAGCTTCCTGCAAAAAAGCACCTACGAGGAACCAGACCAGGACAATTCTGGGAAGTGAAATTTACTAAAATTAAGCCAGCAAGGTTTGAAATTAAATATCGCCTAGTCTTTGTAGATATATTTTGAGGATGGATTGAAGCCTTTTCCAGGAAAAAAGAAAAAAAAACGAAACAGCGCAAATGGTCGTCAAGAAGATCCTGAAAGATATTTTTACAAGATACGGCCTGCCTTAAGTAATAAGGTCTGATAATGGACTGGCGTTTGTAGCCCAGGTAAGTCAGGGGTTAGGCAAAACCCTGGGGATTAATTAAAAGTTACATTGTGCTTATAGACCACCGAGTTCAGGACAGGTAGAAAGAATGAATAGAACCATTAAAGAGACCATAACGAAATTAAGCTTAGAAACCTGCATAATAGATTGTACTATGCTCCTGCCTTATGCACTATTTCATGGAAGAAATACTCCCTCTGTTTCTTCGTGTAACCTCACCCCCTATGAAATTGTCCATGGTGCCCCTCCTTCAGTAAGGGACCTAACCCCAACTCTAAGACCTAACAATTCCTTCCACACCCCATTGCTTGACTGAATTATAGCTCTTGAAAGAACTCAGGGATACCTGTGAAAACAGATGGCCAATGCCTATCAACCTGGGGATGAGTGGACTCTACATCGATATCAAGTAAGAGACTTCATCTATGTAAGTCGACATCAGGTGTCATCCCTGGAACCCCACTGGAAATGACGATACAAGGTGCTACTTATATCACCTATAGCGGTAAAGGTAGAAAGAATCACTTTGGATCCATACCTCTCATCTCAAGCCTGACCCTGTCCAGACTCTGGCTTGAAACAGGAAAAAATTGGTAAAACTTTCAAATTGTGTATTTACCCTGTGTCTAAGGCTATACACTCTCCCCTTGACCACCAGTAGTCCTAAACCTCTTCAACCCGTTCAGCAGCGATGGCTGATCACAAATCCTACTGGTAAAGAAGTATGATCTATCTCGCATACAGCCCACTTAGGGACTTGGTGGACATCTATCCACCCAGACATTTGTCAGCTGGCTATAGGTCTTTCCTATTGGGATACACCTGATGAAGAGGATCCCACTAAATTTCCATTAAATCCATTCTGCACCATTGATAATGGAAACAATCATTATGGATGTAGGGACACGCAAGCCAGATGCAGGTTGGCTAGCCTAGATTACTATGTTTGCCCGGTGGACTACCAAAGCCACAAACAGTCACGGTTGTGTGGGGGGAATGCTGACTTCTTCTGTAAGTCATAGGGTTGTGATCATACAGGCAGTGCATGATGGAACCCAAACTCCTCATCAACTTCTGTACACAGCATTGGCCCTATTACCAATTAGATCACCAAAACCGATGGCCCCTAGAGGGGTCTCTAGATCCTCAAATTCTGCCTGACCTTTTTAACTTCTGAAAGTCCTCAAAAGGGTGAAAGGAGATTTCCCTATGTGGAGGCCTTTTCCCTCCTTCGCTCACATCCTGAACTATGCTTCTCCAATAGGTCCTCACACTCAGCCTTCTGCTCCAGACTCTCTGCTGTCACTCTCACCTCAGCAACATGATTTCTCCCCTCCAATTACTAGATCAAAAACCCAAACCTCCGCCGGATCTAAGACCATTGCCCCCTTGCTGAGGTAGCAGGTACTAAGGTAACCCTCCACCGAATCACTCCTCTCTTCTCCAGTCAGTGCCCGCACCGGGTCCCACCAGTTCCTCTTACCAGCTAACCCAAAGCTCAAACCAGCTGAGGAGAACCCTCAGACCCCTATCCAAGATTTAGTGAAAATGGCCTTTAAAGTTTCTTTGTCATCACTGAAAACAGATTACTAAGAATTTAAAGTCCCTCACAGGCTTTTAGGGATACTAACTCCCATCTTCCCCTCTGCTCTACCTGTTCTACTGCTCACCTTTTTGTTGCTAGGAAAATCACAAACCCCTTTCCCAGTATTCTTTCACATCTCTGCTACCTCATTCTCAGATCCACGGAGCTGCTCAAAGCCATGCCTTCCCCATCTCCCCCCTCTGTTCCAGGCCCTCAGAAAAACATTAACTGAAATTCTACAGAAGTCTTCAGCATGGCTGACTTTAGGACTTTCAGCAAAAGAGTCCCCATGAAAGACTTCAAAGTAGATAAACTTCCTCTTTTCCTGTTGCCCTGTTGTACTTGGCCAATGGCTAAAAATATCAGCACTCCTAAGTTAGACACCCCCTTACTAGTTTTTCACAAAATATGTGAACAAGGCCTTTGGCATTGAGCTGGGGCTTCACAGAGATGGCTACATTTCTAAGATAAAGAAGTTACCAACTGGGCTCCATGGGAACAGCTGGAAGGGGGAAAAAATAAAGGGAAGAAAAAGCTCTCCTTCACCCAGGTGGCCTTGAAAAGTTAACTTGCCCAGAACAGAGGAAAAAAACAGAAAAAAATCTGCTTTTTGTGAACTTCTGCAGGCTGTGAACTTCTGCGCCCCTTCCCTTATATGTTGGGTACAAAATTCTGAAACTACCTAAACGCGGGTTTCAGGGAATTAATTGATTATAACAGAAGTAATGCCCTCTGAATCCGGTTGCAAATAAAATGGAAAGTTTCCCTGTTTTTGGTAGTATCTTAGGTGCCTTGCCATGTCCGTCTCTACAACAGTATATTTCTATAGACTTAAACATTGTTTATGTTTTCATGAAATTGTCAAGACGATGTGATTAATTTTGTAAAGGTGCAGAGGTTTCCCAGAGTGCTTTATCATAATGCAGGTTCATTTGAAGATCAAATAAGGGGGCATAAATCCCGGTTCCACTGAGAACATATATCCATCACGTTAGCCATCCTATTAGGAATAGGAGTTGCTGCAGGCGTGAGCACAAGAACCACTGCCTTGGTCCATGGGATACAACAAATGACACAATTAGAAGCAGCAATAGACCAAAACTTAAAGATATTAGGAACCTCCATCTTGGCTTTGCAGGAATCTTTAACCTCTCTCTCTGAAGTTGTTTTACAGAACAGGCGAGGGTTGAACCTCCTCTTCATGAGAGAAGGGGGCCTTTGTTCTGCATTGATGGAGAATCTTGTGTTTTTGCCGACCATACTGGAGTTTTAAAAAAATCTAGGAGTAAATTAAAAAGATGCCTTGAAGAGTGTCATTGAGAGAGAGAGTCCCAAAAAGGGTGGTTTGAGTCTTGGTTCACACAGTCCCCCTGGTTAACTACGCATTTATCAACCCTGGCCATTTCAATAATAATCCTCATATTATTGCTAACTATAAAACCCTGTTTGCTCAACCGTGTAATTTCTTTTCTCCAAGCTCAAATTGGACGAGTTAAACTTATGGTAATACCCCACTAGCAAACATAGAATGTGACACCCCGCAATGATCACTTTTATGATTAAAAGTAGCCAGAAGAAGAAGTGGGGAATGAAAGGTTAATAAAATAGGCACTTTTCACTTCCTTTTTTCCTGTATGCTTAACAAAACACTGTTGAAATCTTGAGAAATGTTTGCTAATCTTGTTCCCAGAATATGCTGTCCCCAACTGACTTACTGCAGAATGTGCTCCCTCACTGGGTTGCATGCAAACTGACCACTCGCCCTGACCCATCAATAAACTTCCCTCCCTGCCATCACCAAGGAAAGTGTATAAGCTCTGCTTAAGCTGTTCTAAGGGCTCTCTACTCTATTCAAGTGAGCTCTGAGCATCAGCATGCTGGACCCCCATAAAACCCTTTGCTGTTGCATGAGATAGTCTCTTGGTGGTCTCTTCCTTCAACCTCACCCGACCTTTACTTGCATAATTAAATGTAGAAGAGAACATGCATTCAAAAAGGGATAGTCGGTAGGATTAGGAATATAGTTGGTAGGTTTAGGAAGAAGACTGTGTATAGGTTTTGGAACAAAAGTTCCTTAGCAATAGGGTTTCGGTTAGAGAGTGAATGTAAATGTCAGCACATGTGAAGAGTCAGTCACAATGATGAACTGGAGAAAATATGTAGGAAATCAGATATCAATACACACATTATGAAATCAGGCAATGTATAAAGTGAATGATAGGATTAGACATGATCAACCAGGTTGAGTTTCAATATATAATCTTAGCAAGAAACAAATATGTAGTCACAAATATGATTGACTTTGGAGAGCATTAGGCAACCTGGACATGGATGTTTTTAATAATCCAGGATCACTTTCCATTTAGGATGTGCTACAATCATAAGTTTGACCTTTGCATTTTGTGATCAGAATATTACAGTGATAAAATGTATATGTAGATCAGGTGACATGCATATTTTTCTAACATTTCTGGGAGCAATATTTTGAAGAGGTATAAATTAGTGTTGGGGGTACACAGAGTTGTTCCCTGTGTCTATGAATATAGAAGTAATGCATGAATTGACAATACTGTGAATAAATAATATAACTGTTTCCACTTTAAATCATGGATTGAATTGATATCTGAAAATATATAAGAAATCTTATATTGATATACAATCATTCATTCCAACGAGTAATGCATCTAATGGTCATATTAGGGTTATGTTTTATCATGAAGGGTGTGTGAGTTTAGTTTCAAAAGTGATTATGAAAATGAAAAATTATGTGTTTGGAAAGAAGTCTCATGAAAAGACGAGTCATGAAACATAGAGGAATAGATGTGTTCTGAAGCAGGAAGTGATTGTAAGTATAAAAAAACGTATAAATTTCCTAACTTGTGGATGAAATATATATCCTATGATGTGCAAAAACTGAAAAAAATAGTAATGTACCAGTGTTGAATGAAAATGAATGTCAAAATACATATCATGTCCCATAGGAATCTACTTGCATTGATGTTAAACTGGGTCAGTTACTGTAGAAACATTAGGATTTGAAAGGACCATTTACTAAAGTTAGTTTTCAGTACTAGGAATCAAATATATATTTCAGGTGGATGAATATATCTGAGCATAATCTTGTGAACATTTTATTATAAATCAACATTCATGACATGAATAAATTTAGGGAGTGTATATAAGACACATATATTTCATATTTTGAAAAATCTGAGGGTGTATAATATATATATATATCACAGATACATTAAAAAGTAGCAATATATAAATATATATGCGTATCAAAATTTATCATGAAATATATATCATCCACAGATTAAAAAGTATTCATTTTAGTGAACATGGATTTATGTATAATGTTGTTCAACTAGGAACCTCACCCATAGGTGGAATTTTAAGATCCAAAAGCGTTTAGGAGGAGTGATCTCTTTTCACAATTTGTATCTGCAAAGTCAGCCACCTCACAAAAATGTACGTGTGATACCAGGTAGGATTCTATATGTGCATATAAAAATACATGTGCTGAATAGGCTCCAGAGAAATGGAGACAGGAATTCAGAAATAAGTTAACATTAAAAACAATGGAGAACTATTTCAATTAACAATTGACTATATTTATAACACCTACCATTTATCATGCAAAAAGCAAGTCCAACTATACACCATGCCTCCTCTGAACTGCTTATGTTTCTATAATGTTTGGGTTACTTTCCTCCATCATATTAGGATTAGTAATCAGAGTCTAGTAGGGTGTGAGTTAGTGTCAGGGATTCAGTATATCGAATGGAAAATAGGAAAATGAATCCAATGTGTATGCAAATATGTGGTACACAAAAATCTTCCCACTCTCATCAAGAACAACACCTAGATATCACCTTCGTCCCAAGTAAGACACAATTAGAGGAGAAGAGTTAGAAAATCCGTGACTACATATCTGGAATGGAATACGATCAGGAGTTTACAACCTTGGAAGTGGTAGAGGAGTTTCCAAAAGTAAGGGACAGGGTAAAAACTCCACAAACATGGACCTCTGCCTGCCTAAAGACTTCTTGAGAAACTGTCTCTGAGGTTGGGCACTTAAAACATATGTTGTTGTCAGGAGCTTTAGCTTCCTTTCTAGGGAGACCATCAAAGCTGGGTCTTCATCTCTTTGACCTTGTGGATATGGTTTCTTATTTTCCAATGAACATGAGGCAGCAGTGCTGAATTCTCTCTTTGTAGGTAAACTGTGGCCACGGGGAGCTAAGTGTATCCACATGTTGACTGTGAAACCATTTGGTCATCCTCCACATTTCGTGGTGATTCTTGGTGCTGCACTGGGAATTTGGTATTTGCTTCATGGAATACAAGGAGCTCAACTGGAACACAGTGCTGGAGGGAGTTCTGTCATGTGTGGTGGGTCAGGGTCAGCAGGAGAATCCACCAACCAGGTTTCTAGCCCACATAGTTTGCCCCCTTGACCAAAATAACCTGATTGTGAACATTTCCCTTAAACCTCTTCTTATAAAAAGATGCCTTTACATATAAGGTTCTGCTGGATGCACCATGTCAGCCACATGCCATTTGGAAGTCAAAGGCAGATCCACAAGGCCCCACGACAGAAGTTTTATCACAAAACTGCACATCTCTGCTCTTGGTCCACTAATCAGCAGGCTTGAACTTACTGGCATCTCTGTTCTACACCATTTTCATGAAACTTAGTCAATCAAGGAACTGTCTGGTACACTCATCGTCAGCAACAGTACATCCAAAGGTTCTCCTGTGCAACCTGGTCAAAGGAATTTAAAAAATTTCATGGTATTTATCGAGCCATTATTCAAGCATGAGGTTGGAGGCACTGTTGGTTTCAATTTTTTCAGGAAACATTAAATGGTGAGGAAGCTCATTTCAATGAAACCTCTGGAAAACTCTCACAGGCAAGTCTTCCCAAGGAGTGGCCAAAAGGTCACAGAAATCCAGGACTATTGAGGTCTACAATGTGAGGTCCATGTGTGTTTTGACGCTCAAGTATGCCTGCCAAGTGTTTCAGAAAAAATCATGTGATATCCAGGCTGAGATTCTCAGTGCTCTGTGGAAAGCCACCCTGGACCTAGATCTCAGTTTATAAGGGCGACTCTCATGTGTGGCCTGCTAAAATCCCAACACAATTCATGGCAATACTTCTCTGAGTTTAGTTCCAGAACTCAATCTCTAAGTCCCCTTGAACTCACACCAGAGTTCAAGCCCAGTTGGACCCAGTCATTTCTTCCAATCGCCACACAAATGACCAAAATTGAAACCTAAACACTCCCACAAGGCCCTCATCTTCTCCATATAGACACTCATCATAACCTCTGGCTGAAGGTTTCCATGAGGGGCGCAGCCCAAGACAGTGACCAAAATGAGCACCCTTGGCCCTCATTTGCCTAAAGTCAGGGTGGCCTGGACACCATTCCTGTGAACCAGGAGGGATTAAATAGACCTGCCATTAATACTCCTCTGCTTCTCCATTTTGAGGCCTACTGAATGTCAGGTATAGATTCTTTATGTGGTTTGGAGTCATGAGAAAACCCAAGCACTTCTGCAGGGCTTTGAAGAACTCATTTGACCCAAAGGATCCCTATTCTCACTTGAAGGAGTCAGGAACATAACAGAAAAAGGCTAGAGACTTCATCCACAATGACTGATCTTTTTGCCATTTTGGTTTTGGATGCACACACGGGATCTTTCTTTAGATCCATCATGTGCTAAGCTGGAGCCTCACAAAGGGCCAAGTGGCTGATTCAGACACCTCCCTTTCCAAAGCAATTATGCCAAGAGCCACAGGTGATCCTCATTCATTTCCATTTGATAACTGTTTTTTTCAGTCTTCACAAAGGGGTGGCCAGAGGCAAATACCTTTCTGACATTCAGGGCAACAGAACAAAATGTAAGCAAAAGGCCCAAAGCAGGGTTTCTCCACTGAGAGTTTCCTGGCCACACTGATATCTGAGTTTTCTGAGATGCTCTCCATGCCATTCCCTTCAGCTATTCAGTACATGGTCATGTCACAGTGATTGGAGGTGGTACATATCATGGATAAAAAACGATGAGCCTATTCTGGCTAGTGGCCAGAATTCTGGAAGAAAACAGGAACTTAGGAAGGTTGGAGGTGTTTCCCATTGGTAAGGCAAGCCGCAGTCCTTTCATAAATTCGACAGGTTGATTGGTGGGAGGCATTCTACTACACAGGACATATTCATTGATGCATTCTCTTTTCTAATGTGTACAACCACGGACACAGTGGGATACACAGAAATAGAAACACTCACCATGTCAAATGACTTATTAGAAACAGTCCATTCCAAAAGAAATAAATCACGTTTTTTTACCTATTCTCAGAACATGAGACAAAACCACAAACTGACATCCACACACCCAGGCACCTCCTTCCCCCAAGTAGGTCTGTTACTCTTCTGAGTGTCCTCTGACTGGTAGGCCATATGATGTTCCTCCGAAATGGCCTTTCCTGTCTCAGATCTGGTGTCATTCACCAACTCTGTGAAGTTGTCAGGAGGCAGTGGTGAGCCAATTCCAGTCTTGTCAGAAAAGGCCCCTCTTCAGAGCTTTCTTGGAATTTGGCCACCTTCACATGAATAGGTACCTAGAAAGACTGATTCTATCCTTGGTAAATCCAAACAAGTGAGACCACTGGGACTTGGACGGGTAATGGCTCTGGGTGCCTGGCTTCCTGGATCCCAAATTCAGAGAATTCCATCACCAAGGAAGTATGTGAGGTCACTTCCTTCAGGAACTGAATGAGGTCACTGACTTGGCCACCAATATGTCCTAACAGTTGCTTCCTAGGTTCTCATAAGATGGAGGCTGCCCCTATTTCCTGTGACACATTCACAAATTAGAATGGTATAGAAACCACAGGCACCTGGGAACAGCTCTCCACAAAGGCCTGGTTTGGTCCGACTTCTCTACATTAAGAAGAGAGAGGCTAATTCAGAAACATCCCTTCATCCTGATTAGGTTGTTTGCCATGGAAGATGACTTTTGCTCTCTCAGGTCCTAAATAGCTGCCTAAATCTTCTCCATGGATCATTTCTGCATGGACCTTTGAGGTTTTCAGCAGATGGAAGATCCCCTACATTCCTGTATTGTAAGACCAACTCGGTCCCTGCTCTTCTGTAAAGTTAGATTGACGGAACATTGTATGGTTAGGGTTAATAGCATGTTCGATTTTGGTTAGGAATCATTCTGCTGGATGAATAATGGTTTGGGAACCTGTGATACTTATAAGAATATAGACTTGAAATATAAGTACAAAAACAGAAATCTAGGTAAGATTTGAAGCCCAGAAGGGCATTTGGCAATTGATTGGCATACTAAGCTTGAATTATGTTCTGTACCGAGGTCTCAGATAAATTCATTTACAATGGCATAGGATGCTGTACCTCAGATGACTGAATTTAGAAGAGATCCTCCAGTCCAAAAGGGATAGTCCAAAGGATTAGGAAGATTGTCAGTAGGATTAGGAAGAAGAGTGAGTCTAGGAGTTGGACCAAAAGTTCTTTAGCAATAGGGTTTTAGTTAGAGAGTGAATGTAAATGTCAGCACATGTGAAGAGTCAGTCACAATGATGAACTGGGGAAAATATGTAGGAAAGAGAGTAAATATGTATCAATAGAGACATTAGAAAATCAGGCAACGTATAAAGTGAGTGATAGGATTAGATATTTTCAACAGGGTTGAGGTTGAATATATAATCTTAGGAAGAAACAATTATTTAGTCACCAATAGGATTGACATTTGAGCGCATTAGGGAACCTAGACATGGAGGTTTTTAGTAATCCATGCTCACTTTAAATTTAGGCTTTAGTACAATCATAAGTGTGACCTTTGCATTTTGTGTCAAGAATATTACTGTGGTAAAATATATATTTAGATCAGATTACATGAGTATTTCTTCCACCAATATGAGGAGCAATATTTTGAAAACTTATAAATTAGTATTGCAGATAAAATAGGCATACCCTGTGTTGATGAATAAGAGATGATGCATGAATAGACCATATTGTGAATTAATTATATAACTGGTTCCAACTTTAAATAATGCATTGAAATTATATTTGAAAATATATAGGAAATCTTATATTGATATATATACATTCATTCCAACCAGTTATACATCTAATGGTAATATTAGGGTTACGGTTTATCATGAAGAGTGTGTGAGTTTTGCTTCAAAAATGAGTATAGAATCGAAAATAATGTTTTTAGAAAGAAGTCTATTGAAAAGACCACTAAAGAATCATAGAGGAATACAGGTTTTCTGAAAGAGGAAGTGATTGAAAGTGAACCACATGCCTATAAATTTGTGAATTTGTGGATGAAAGGTTATATCCTATGATGTCCATAAACTTAAGAAATAGTAATGTATCAGTGTGGAATAAAAATGAACTTCAAAATACATTTCATGTCCCATAGGAATCTAACTGCATTGATGTTAAACTTGGTCAGTTACTATAGAAATATTAGGATATATAAGGACCATTCACTGAAGTTAGTTTTCAGTACTAGGAAACAAATATGTATTTTAGGTGGTTAAATATTTCTGAGAATAATCTGTTGAGAGCCACAGCCAAAGGAGCCCCAGTAAACTTGCAGCTGCCAGCAAACTTCCATCTGCCGGCTGATGATTGGCTCACAGCGGCCCCAGCATCATCTAGCTGATTTGCTTCTCTGTGGTGATGCTCATTGGAGATGCTCAATGAGCGGTTTCCCCGACCTTTCAGACTGCCAGCGGATGATTGGCTCACAGCGGCCCCAGCAACATCTAGCTGATTGGCTCCTCTGTGGTGATGCACTTTGGGCTGGTTCCCTGCCCTTTCAGACCACGGAACTGCTCATTGGGGGACTTTTTTGGCTCCGCCCATGCGACCCAGCCAATCGGCCTCAAGAGGAGGAGACTTGTGTTTGAGGGAGAGGCTTGTGGGAAGCCTCTGGTGGCAGTTGGGCTCTGACGGCTATTCCTGAGGAGCTGTTTTGTTTGGTGTCATCTTGTTGGGTTGTATTATAGTAGAAATGCGGAATCAGAAATTATTAAAAAAAAAAAAACTGAAAGAGTGTTCAGTAAATTGTTAGATGCAATTAAGGCATGGAAGACTTTACAAGGACATGGAGGTTTACAAGGTTAATTATCTAAGGTAATACAAGGAGCTAATGAACCTTATGCTGAATTTGTAGATAGGCTTATTCAAACAGCTACCAGAGTTTTTGGAAATACACAACAAGCAATGACATTACTAAAACAACTGGCTTATGAGCAAGCGAATCTTTGGTGCAATGATATCATTAGACCATGGAAACATGAAGATTTAAACACATATATTAAATTATGTAGAGACATTAAAGAACAAGAGCAAGTCGTGGAAGCTGCAGTAAAACAGGCTTTAGATGCCAGAGACATTAATGAACAAGGGCAAATTGTGGCAGCTGCAGTAAAACAGGCTTTAGATGCCAGGCCAAGAACATGCTACAATTGTGAAGAAACAGGACATTTTAAAAGGAATTGTCCCATAGGAGGAGGGTTTAACAAAACTAGGTATCAAAGGAGTAGAATACCAGGTATTTGTCCACGATGCCGTAGAGGGAGACTTTGGGCTAATGAATGCTGTTCTCAAACCACCATAGAGGGTACACCATTATCAAAAAACGAACAAGGACCAGGTGTTTATCCACAATATTGTGGACAAAGACATGGAGCTCCATTGCCAAAAATGGACAAGGACGCTCAATGCTCCGGGGCCCAAAACCACAAATATACGCAGCACTGGAGAAACCCAGCAACCCGATCAGGGTAGTGCCCAGGACACATTGTCCATCAGATCCCTCATCAGACAAACCAGAGGGAGCTCAGGGTTGGACATCTGTGCCTCCGCCAGAGCAGTACTAACTGCAGAGATGGGAGTTCAATTCATTTCCACATGGGTAAAAGGACCTCTTCCCAAAGGAACAGTAGGCTTATTATTGGGACGCAGCTCTTCTACTCTAAAAGGACTTATGATAAGTCCTGGGGTAATTGATCTCGACTATGAAGGTGAAATAAAAATTATAGCCAGTTCTCCAAAGGGTATATCAGTAATTTCACCAGGAGATAGAATAGCACAGTTACTAATAATACCCAGCCTACATGAAAAATTTTTCAGTTGTACTGTAGAAAGAGGTTCCAAGTGATTAGGCTCCACAGGTGTAGATTGGGCTATGCTTTCTTTAAATTTAGATTCTGGCCCCATGCTAAAACTAAATATTCAAGGGCATAAATTTAATGGGCTACTAGATACAGATGCAGACCTTAGCATCATCTGTCGTCAAGAATGGCCAAAATATTGGCCGTTACAACAAGCCACTCAAACGCTTCGAGGCCTAGGAGTGGCGTCTAATCCCCATAGAAGTGCAATGGTATTATATTGGAAGGATCCTGAAGGATGTGAAGGAACTCTACAGCCATATGTATTGGATCATCTTCCCGTAAATTTATGGGGACGAGATAGTCTTCTGGACTCAGTGATATTTTTTTTCGGATTCAGTATTGCCAGTCAATCGGGTTTTGCCGGCTCCTCAGTCCTGGTCTCAGTGTTGGACGTCCATTGCCTGTCTTCATTGCCTTGTCTTGTCTGTGTCATGTTTCATTGCTTTAACTGTTTGTGTATCTTTCATTATGGGACAGAGCACTTCAATGCCTCTGTCCCTGATCCTTGATCACTGGACCAAAGTCCGCTTAAGGGCTCAGAATCTTTCTTTTTCAGTAAAGCCCCGGATGTGGCAGACTCTCTGTGCTTCAGAATGGCCCACCTTTGGATTTGGATTACCCCTAGAAGGATCTTTCTACTTCCCACTAATTTAAAAAAGTCAGAGATATTGTCTTTCAGCCGGGGCCACATAGCCATCTGGATCAACAGCCATATATCTTAACTCGGCGGGAACTCTGCATATCTCCTTTTCCATGGGTGAAGCCTTTCTTGCCCCTGCCCCCACTCTGACTCCTTCCCCCAGGAGCTCTCAAATCCTCTGCTCCTCCTCCTCCTACACCCTCTGTTCTCCTTGAGTCACGAGATTTCACTCTACTGGACTCTCCTTCCCCTCCTTATCCCCTGCCCTTGTCCCCCAACCTCCAACACCCTCTAAGTGATTCCCCTGCTTCTGACTCAGCCTCTCCTCCATTGGAGGAAGCTATGCCGGCCCAGCGCCCTCCAGATAATTCCCTTGCGGCACACACAGCACCTCTTCCCTTGGAGGAAGCTGACCCGTCTAAAGGAACTCGCTGGTGGTGAATGATTGAAAACCCTGGAACTCTCGGGATGCTCCCCCTCCATCCCTATAGGCCAATGATTGACGATGGCCACGGGGAAAAAATGCAAGCCTACCAGTATTAGCCTTTCTCCTCGTCAGACCTAAATAACTTAAAAAAATTATAATCCCCCTTTTTCTGAGGACCCCACTTGGCTCTCAGGTCTGGTTGAGTCATTGATGTTTTCACACCAGCCTACTTCAGAAGACTGCCAAAAACTCCTAGGGATTCTCTTCATGACAGAGGAACAACAGTGAATCCTCCAGGAAGCTAGAAAAAAATATCCTCAAACAAGATGTGCGTCCGACACAACTTCCCAACATAATCAAAGGCAGCTTTCCCTTGAACCCACCCAACTGAGACCCCAAAATCTTTGAAGGTAGGGAGCATCTGTCCACTTATCACCGGGCTCTAATAGTGTGTCTCCAAGCAGCCGCTAGCGACAAACTAATTTGGACAAGGTAAGAGAGATTATTCAAGGGCCTGATGAATCTCCCACTATGTTTCTAGAGAGAATTATAGAGGCATATAGGAGATATACTCCTTTTGATCCTCAGGCAGAGAATCAAAAGGCATCTGTCACGATGGACTTTATTGGGCAAACTGGCCTGGATATTAAAACAAAGTTACAAAGCTAGATTGATTACAAGATATGACTTTGAGAGATTTAGTCAGAGAAGTCAAGAACGTATACTATAAGAGAGAAACTGAGGAAGAGAAGGGAGCAAAGGGAGGATAAAAGAAACAAAAGGCAGACTAAGGCATTGACTAAGGTCCTGGTCACAACAACAAATAGGCCAGAAATTAAGAAACAGGTAGACAAGAAGGGATAACATTGGCCCATGCCAGAGGGCACCCTGCCCTCAGATCAATGTGCCTACCCTAAAGAAAAAAGGACACTGGGCCAAAATTGCCCTAAAAAGCGACAGCCACACCAGCCAGCCATACTGACTCTGGAGAATGACTAAGAATGTCGGGGCTCAGTTTCCCTCCCCAAGCTCAAGGTAACTTTTGAAGTGTTTCAAAAGTGATTATGGAAATCGAAAATAATGTGTTTGGAAAGAAGTCTCATGAAAAGGTCAGTCAAGAAACATGGATGAATACATGTGTTCTGAAGCACGAAGTGATTGAAAGTGAGACAAATGCCTATAAATTTGCTAACTTGTGGATGAAATATATATTCTATGATGTGCATAAAGTGAATAAATAGTAATGTAGAAGTGTTGAATAAAATTGAACATCAAAATACACATCATGTCCCATAGTAATCTACTTGAATTGATTTTATACAGGGTCAGTTAGTGTAGAAATGTTAGGATATGTTTGCACCATTCAAAGAAGTTAGTTTTCAGTACTAGGAAACAAATTTGTATTTCAGGTGGATGAATATTACTGAGAATAATCTTGTGAAAAGTTGATTAAAAATCCAAATACATCAATATGAATGAATTTAGGGAGTGTATAATAAGACACGTGTTTTATATATATATATATATATATATATATATATATATATATATATATATATATATATCACAGACATTAAAAATAGCAATATATATGCCAATTGAAATTCATCATGAAATATATATCATCATCATATCCAAAAATATTCATTTTAATGAATATGGATTTTTATATAAGTTTGTTCAAATAGGAAGCTCACCCATGGGTTGAATTTTCAGTTCCAACAGTGTTTAGGACGAGTGATCACTTCTCACAATTTGTATGTGCCATGTCAGCCACCTCACGAGAATGTACGTGTGACACCAGGTAGGATTCTATATGTGCATATTAAAACACATGTGCTGAATAGGCTACTGTGAAAGGAAGACAGTAATTCATATATTTGTTAACTTTAAAAACACATGTAGAACTATTTCAATTAAAAATTGACTAGATTTATAACTCCTACCCTATATATTTCAAAAGGCATGTCCAACTATACACCATGCCTCCTCTGAAATGCTTGTATTTCTATTCTGTTTGGGTTATGTTTCTCCATCATATTAGGATTAGTAGTCAGAGTCTAGTAGGGAATGGGTTAGTGTCAGGGATTCACCAAAATCTTTCCACTCTCATTCAGAACAATGCCTAGACATTACCCTCGTCCCAAGTAAGACACAATTAGAGGATAAGAGTTAAAAATTCTGTGAATACATATCTGGAAATGAATATTCTCATGAGTTCACAACCTTGGATGTCATAAAGGAGTTTCCAAAAGTATGGGACAGGGTAAGCACTCCACAAACATGGAGCTCTGCTGCCCTAAAGACTTCTTGAGAAACTGCCTCTGAGGTTGGGCACTTGATATATATGTTTTCGTAAGGAGCTTTCTTTGTACTGAGACCATCAAAGCTGGGTGTGCATCTATGCGACCTGGAGGACATGGTTTCATATTTTCCAATGAACATGAGGCAGCAGTGCTGAATTCTCTCTATGTAGCTAAACTGTGTCCACTGGGGCCTAAGTGTCTCCGCGTGTGGACTGTGAAGCCATTTGGTCATCCTTCACTTTTCCTGGTGTTTCTTGCTGCTGCACTGGGAGTTTGGTATTTGCTTATGAAGTAAAAAAAAGATCACCTGGGACACAGTGCTTGAGGAAGTTCTGTCACGTGTGGTGGGTCAGGGTCTGCAAGAGAATATACCAACAATGCTTCTATTCCACATAGCTTTTCCCCTTGACCACAGCAACATAATTCTCAACATTGCCCTGAAACCTCTCTATATAACAAGATACCATTACATATAAGGGTCTGCTGGCTGCACCATGTCAGTCACAAGGCATTTGGAAGCCAATGGAAGATCAACATGGCCCCACCACAGATGTTTTATCACACACCTCCCCTCCTCTGGTCTAGGCCCACTACTCAGCAGGCTCCAATTTACTGGCATCTCTGTTATACACCATTTTGATGAAACCTAGTCAATCAAGGCACTGTCTGGTATACTCATGATCAGCAACCGGTTTTCCAAATTTTCTCCAGTGCCACCTGGTCATGGAAATTTCAATAATTTTATTGTATTTATCTAGCCATTTTTCACGGATGAAGATGGAGGCACTGTGGATTTCAATTTGTACAGGAACCATTAAATGATGAGAAACCTCATTTCAATGAAAACTCTGTAGAACTGTTAAAGACAAGGCTTCCCAGGGAGTGGCCAAAAAGTCACATGAAATCACACCCATTGAGGTCTACAATGTGAGGTCCATGTGTGTTTTGACTGTCACCTATGCCTACCAAGTCTTTCAGAAAAAAAAAATCATGTGGTATCCTGGCTGAGATTCCCAGTGCTCTGTGGAAAGCCACCCTGGGCCTAGATCTCAGTTTCCAAGGGAGACTATCATGCGTGCCCTCCTAGAATCCCAACACAATTCATGGCACAAGTTCTCTGAGATCAGATCCAGAATGCACTCGCTAAGTGTAATCACACCAGAGTTCAAGCCCATGTGGACCCAGGAATCTCATTTAACAGCCACACAATGACCACAATTAAACCAAAACACTCCCACATGGCCCTCATCTTTTTCCATATAGATACTCATCATAACCTCTGGCTGGAGGTTTCCATGAGGGGCACATTCCAAGACAGTGTCCAAAATAAGCTCCCTTGCCCCTCATTTGCCTAAAGTCAGGGTGGCCTGGACATACTTCCTGTGAACCCGGAGTGATCAAATAGGCATGCCGTTAATACTGCACCGCTTCTTCAATTTGAGGCCTACTGAGTTAGAGGTATAGATTCTTTATGTAAATTAGAGTCATGAGAAAACCCAAGCACCTTTGCAGGGCTTTGAAGAACTCAATTGACACAAAGGATCCCTATTCTCACTTGATAGAGGTCAGGAACCTCACAGAGGAAAGCGAGACTTTATCCACAATGACTGGTGTATTTGCCATTTTGGTTTTGGATGCACACATGGGATCTTTCTTTAGATCCATCTGGTGCTGAGAATCTAAGCCACAACCTCACACAGGGCCAAGATGCTAATTCAGACACATCCCTTTCCAAAGCAATTAAGCAAAGAGCCACAGGTGATGCCCAATCATTTCCATTTGAAAACTGTTTACTTCAGGCTTCACAAAGGGGTGGCCAGAGCAAGAACTTCCTGACATTCAGTTCATCAGAACAATATATAAGCAAAATGCCCAAAGCAGGGTTTTTCCACTGAGATTTTCCTGGTCACACTGATATCTGAGTTTTTTGAGATGCTCGCCATTCCCTTCAGCTATCCAGTACATGGCCATGTCACAGAGCTTGGAGGTGGTATATATATTGGACACAAAACCATGATCCTATTCTGGAGAGTGAACAGAGTTCATGAATAAACCTGGAAATTAGGAATGTATTAGGTTATGCCCATCTTTAAGTAAAGCCGCAAACCATTCATAAATTGGGCAGGATGAAATGGGAAGCTTTCTACTAGACAGGACACATCCATTGATGCACTCTCTTTTCTAATGTCTACAACCACGGACACCATGGGATACACAGACATAGAAACACTCTCCTTTTCAAACGACTTACGAGAAACAGTTCACTCCAAACCAAACAAACCACCTTTTTTTTCCTATTCTCACAACATGAGACAAAATCACAAACTCACAACCACACCCACAAAGGCACCTCCTTACCCTAAGTAGGTCTGTGACTCTATGGAGTGTCCTCTGACTGGTGGGCCACACAATGTTCCCCCGAAATGTCCTGTCCTGTCTCAGATATGGTCTCCTTGGCCATCTCTATGAAGTTGTCAGGAGCCAGCGGTGGGCCACTACCTGCTTTTTCAGGAAAGGCCCCTCTTCAGAGCTCTCTTGGCTTTTGGCCATTCTAACATCAGTAGGTACAAAGAAAGACTGACTCTGTCCTTGGTAATTCCAAACAAGTGAACCCACTGGGACTGGTACTGGGACTGGCTCTGTGTGCCTGGCTTCCAGGATCCTAAGTTCAGAGAGTTCCATCACCAAGGGAGTAAGGTGAGGTCACTTCCTTCAGGAACTGAATGAGGTCACTGCCTTGGCAACCACTTTATCCTAACAGTTGCTTCCAAGTGTCTCATTAGATGGAGGCTTCCCCTACTTCCTGTGAAACATTCACAAGTTAGAATGGTATATCAACCATAGGAACCCGGTAATAGCTCTCCACACAGGCCTGGTTTGGTCCATCTCCTCTACATTGAGAAGAGAGGTTCTGATTCAGACACATCCCGTCATCCTGACCAGGCATTTTGCCATGGAAGATTACTTTTGCTTTCTCAGGTCCTCCATAGCTGACTACATATTCTCCAGGGATCATTTCTGCATTGAACTTGTGGTTCTCAACAGGTGAAAGATCCCCTACATTCCTGTATTGTAAGACCAACTCTGTCCCTGCTCTTCTTTAAATTTACATTGAGGGAACAGTGAATTGTTAGGGTTAATAAAATGTTTGATTTGGGTTAGAAATCATTCTGCTGGATGAATAATTGTATTGGGAACCTGCGATATTTTTAAAAATATAGAGGTGAAATATATAAATGAAAAAAGAAAGTCTAGGTAATTTTGAAGCCCAGAGGGGCAATGGGCCCTTCATTGGGATACTTAGCTTTGATTTACGTTGTGCACAGATATCTCAGATAAATCGATATACAATGGCATAGGACCTTGTACCTTTTATGATTAAAATTCGAAGAGAACATCCAGTCAAAAAGGGCTAGTAAGTAGGATTAGATAGATATTCGGTAGGTTAACAAAGAAGAGTGAGTATAGGATTTGGAACAAAAGTTCTTTAGTAATAGGGTTTGGGTTAAAGTGTGAAAGTAAATATCAGCACACTTGAAGGGTCAGTCACAATGATGAACAGTGGAAAATAGGTAGGAAAGCAGATATCAATAGAGATATTACAAAATCAACAAATGGGCCAAGGACCTGAACAGACACTTCTCAGAAGAAGACATACAATCAATTAATAAGTACATGAAAAAATTCTCACCTTCTCTAGCAGTCAGAGAAATGCAAATCAAAACCACCCTAAGATACCATCTCACTCCAGTAAGATCGGCAGCCATTAGGATGTCAAACAATAATAAGTGCTAGCGAGGATGTGGGGAAAAGGGTACACTTGTACATTGCTGGTGGGACTGCAAAATGGTGCGGCCATTATGGAAAGCAGTCTGGAGATTCCTGGGAAAGCTGGGAATGGAACCACCATTTGACCCAGCTATCGCCCTCCTCGGACTATTCCCTGAGGACCATAAAAGAGCATGCTATAGGGATACCGCCACATCAATGATCATAGCAGCACAATTCACAATAGGCAGACTGTGGAACCAACCTAGATGCATTTCAATAGATGAATGGATAAAAAATAATGTGGCATCTATACACAATGGAGTATTATGCAGCACTAAAAAATGACAAATTCATGGAATTTGCGGGGAAATGGATGGCATTAGAGCAGATTATGCTAAGTGAAGCTACCCAATCCTTAAAAAACAAATGCCAAATGTCTTCTTTGATTTAAGGAGAGCAATTAAGAACTGAACAGAGGGAAAGAGCATGAGGAAAATATTAACATTAAACTGAGACAAGTGATGGGAGGGAAAGGGAGAGAGAAGGGAAATTGCATGGAAACGGAAAGAACCCTCATCGTTATACGAAATCACATATACGAGGTTGTGAGGGAAAAGGGGGGGAAGGGAGAGAACGGAACAACAACAGATGAGGTAGAGAGGGAAGATGAAAGGGGAGGGGAGGGGGGATAGTAGGGGATAGGAAAGTCAGCAGAATACATAGTCACTAATATGGCATTATGTAAACATTGTGAATGTGTAACTGATGTGATTCTGCAATCTGTATTTGGTGTAAAAATGGAAATGCATAACTCACTTGAATCAAATGTATGAAAGATGAAAAAAATAAAAATTAAAAAAGTACTAAATTGGCTCATCGTAACAATAAAAAAAGAGATATTACAAAATCAGGCAAAGTATAAAGTGAGTGATATGATTAGATATTTGCAACAGGGTTGATTTTGAATATATAATCTTAGGAAGAAACAAATATGTAGTCACCAATAGGATTGATATTTGAGAGCATTAGGCAACCTGAACATGGAAGTAATCCATGTTCACTTTCCATTTAGGCTTTAGTACAATAATAAGTGTGAACTTTGCATTTTGTGTCCAGAATATTACTGTGATAAAATGTATATGTAGATTAGGTGACATGAGTATTTCTTTCACCATTTCTGTGAGTAATATTTTGAAGACATATACATAAGTATTGGTTGTACAAAAAGCTGTACCCTGTGTCTATGAATATACAGATAATGCATGAATAGACCATACTGTGAATAAATAGTATAGCTGGTTCCACTTTAAATAATGGATTGAATTGATATTCACAAAGTAGTGGTCTGAGGCAAAAACCTTCCTGAAATTCAGGGCAAAAGAACAATAGGTAAACAAAACGCACAAAGCAGGGTTTCTCCACTGAGACTTTCCTGGTCACACTGATATCTGAGTTTTCCTAGATGCTCGCTTTTCCCTTCAGCTATCCAGTACATAGCCATATCACATAGCTTGGAGGTAGTACATATCTTGGACACAAAACAATGAGGCAATTCTGGAGAGTGTCCAGAATTCAGGATGTAAACAGAAACTTTGAAAGATAGCAGGGGTTTCCCTTCAATAAGGAAAGCTGCAGTCCATTAATAAATCGGGCAGGATGAATGTTGCGAAGCTTTCTCCTAGACAGGACACATCCATTGATGCATTTTCTTTTCTAATGTCTACAACCACGGACAGAGTGGGATACACAGACATAGAAGCACTCACCTTGTCAAAGGACTTACTAGAAACAGTCCACGCCAATTCAAACAAACAGCCTTTCTTACATCTTCTCAGAACTTGAGAAAAAAACATACACACACCTACAGCCACAAAGGCACCTCCTTTGTGGAGTGTCCTCTGAATGGTGGGCCATACTATATTCCCCCAAAATGGCCTGTTGTATCTCAAATCTGGTCTCCTTGGCCAACTCTGTGCAGTTGTCAGGAGCCAGCGGTGAACCAATACCTGCTTTCTCAGAAAGGTCTTTCTTCAGAGCTTTCCTGGCATTTGGCCATCCTCACATCTGTTGGTACTAAGAAAGACTGACTCTGTGCTTGGTAAATTGAAACAAGTGAGACCACAGGGACTGGGAATGCGACTGGCTCTGGGTCCCTCTCTTCCTGGATCCCAGGTTCAGAGAGTTCCATCACCAAGGAAGTGAAGTGAGGTAACTTCCTTCAGGAACAGAATGAGGTCACTGCCTTGGCAACCTCTTTGTCCTAACAGTAACTTCTAAGGGTCCCATGAGATGGAGTCTGTCCCTTCTTTCTGTCACACTTTCACAAGTTAGAATGGTATATCAACCATAGGCACCTGGGAAGAGCTCTCCACACAGGCCTTATTTGGTCCATCTTCTCTACATTTAGAAGATAGAGGTTGATTCAGACACATCCATTCATCTTGACCAGGTTGTTTACCATAAAAGATGACTTTTCCTCTCTCAGGTCCTTCATAGCTGCCTATATCTTCTCCAGGGATCATTTCTGCATGGACCTTTGATGTTCTCAGAAGGTGGAAGATCCCCTACATTCCTGTATTATAAGACCAACTCTGTCCCTCCTCTTTTGTAAAGTTAGATTGAGGGAACAGTGTATGTTTAGGGTTAATAACATGTTTGATTTGGGTTAGGAATCTCTCTGCCCCATGAATAATGGTATTGGGAACCTGTGATATTTACAAGAATATATAGGTGAAATGTAAGTATGAAAACAGAAATCTAGGTAAGATTCGAAGTCAGAAGGGCATTGGGTCCTTGAGTGGGATTCTTAGGTTTGAATTATGTTCTGCATATATGTCTCCGACAAATTGAAATACAATGGTTTAGGACCTTATACCTTGGATGATTAATTGTCGAAGAGAACATCGAGTCAAAAAGCAATAGTCAGTAGGATTAGGAAGATAGTCAGTAGGTTTAGAAATAAGAGTGAGTATAGGATTTAGACCAAAATTTCTTTAGCAATAGGGTCTCGGGTAGACATTGAATGTAAATGTCAGCATATGTGAAGTGTCAGACACAATGATGAACTGGGGAATATATGTAGGAAAGCAGATATCAATAGAGATATAAGGAAATCAGGCAAAGTATAAACTGAGTGATAGGATTAGACATTTTCAACAGGCTTGAAGTTGAATATATAATCTTAGAAAGAAACAAATATGTAGTCACCAATAGGATTTACATTTGAGAGCATTAGGCAACCTGGATATGGTTGTTTTTAGTAATCCATGCTCACTTTCCATTTAGGCTTTGATACAATCATGAGTATGACCTTTGTTTTTTGTGTCCAGAATATTACTGTGATAAAAAAAAGAAATATATATTGATAGATAGATAGATAAGGTGACATGAATATTTCTTCTACCATTTTTGGGAGCAATGTTTTGAAGAGGTATAAATTAGTATTGGGGGAACAAAGAGGTGTACACTGTGTCTATGAATATAGAGATAATGCATTAATAGACCATACTGTGAATAAATATCATACCTGGTTCCAACTTTAATAATGGATTGAATTGAAATGTGAAAATGTACAGGAAATCTTATATTGATATTCACACATTCACTCCAACCACTTATACATCTAATGGTAATATTAATGTTATGGTTTATCTTGAAGAGTGTGTGGGTTTAGCTTCAAATTTGATTATGGAAATCGAAAATAATGTGTTTGGAAAGAAGTCTCATGAAAAGACCAGTCAAGTAACATGGAGGAATACATGTGTTCTGAAGCAGGAAGTGATTAAAAGTGAAACAAATTCCTATAAATTTGTGAACTTGTGAATGAAATATATATCCTATGATGTGCAAACCTGAAGAAATAGTAATGTACCAGTGTTGAATTAAAATGAATGTCAAAATAGACATCATGTCCCATAGGAATATACTTGCATTGATGTTAAACTGGGTCAGTTACTGTAGAAATATTGGGATTTGTAAGCACCATTGATTGATGTTAGTTTTCAGCACTGGGAAACAAATATGTATTTCAGGTAGATGATTATTTCTGAGAATAATCTTGTGAAAAGTTGATTATAAATCCACATACATGAACATGAATGAATTTACGGAGTGTATATAAGACAAATATATTTCATATTTTATAAAATCTGTAGAGTGTATGTGTATATATATATATATATATATATATATATATATATATATATATACAAAAAAAACACAAAAATTCATTAAAAAGTATCAATATATATATGCCAATCGTAATTCATCATGTAATATATATCACCCTCAGATGCAAAAATATTTATTTTACTAAACATGGGTTTATGTATAATATTGTTCTAATAGGAAGCTCACCCATAGTTTGGATTTTCAGTTCCAACAGCGTTTAGGAGGACTGATCTCTTCTTACAATTTGTTTCTGCCAAGTCAGCCAACTCATAAAAATATACGTGTGATACCAAGTAGGAATCTATATGTGCATATAAAAAGTACATGTGCTGAGTAGGCTACAGAGAAAGGGAGACAGGAATTCACATATTTGTTAACTTTAAAAACGCATGGAGAGAGCTGGGGATGTGGCTCAAGTGGTAGCGCGCTCGCCTTGCATGCGTGCGGCATGGGTTCGATTCTCAGCACCACGTGCAAACAAAGATGTTGTGTCTGCCAATAACTAAAAAAATAAATATTATAGAATTCTCTCTCTCCTCTCTAACTCTCTCTTTAAAAAAAATTACATGGAGGACTATTTCAATTAAAAATTGAGTAGATTTATAAAACCGACCCTTTATCATGCAAGAGGGAAGTCCAACTATACACCATGCCTCCTCTGAACTGCTTGTATTTTCATTTTTTTTGTTTATTTTTCTCCATCATATTAGGATTAGTAGTCAGAGTCTAGTAGGGTATGAGTTAGTGTCAGGGATTCAGTATTTCGAATGGAAAATTGGAAAATGGATCAATGTGTATGCAAATGTGTACTACAAAAAAATTTTCCCACTCTCATTCAGAACAATGCCTTGACATTACCTTCACCCCAAGTAAGACACAATTAGAGGAGAAGAGTTAGAAAATATTTGAATACATATCTGAAATTGAAAATGCTTAGGGTTCACAACCTTGGAGATTGTAGAGGAGTTTCCAAAAGTAAGGGACAGTGTAAAAACTCTACAAACATGGAGATTTGCCTGCCTAAAGACGTCTGGAGAAACTGTCTCTAGGTTGGGCACTTGAAATATATGTTTTTGTGAGGATCTTTAGCTTCCTTTCTAGTGAGACCATCAAAGCTGCGTCTTCATCTCTGTGATCTGGAGGACATGGTTTATAATTTTCCAATAAACATGAAGCAGCAGTGCTGAATTCTCTCTTGTATGTAAACTGTGGCCACTGGGGGCTAAGTGTCTCCCCATATGGACTGCGAAGCCATTTCATCATCCTCCACTTTTCATAATGTTTCTTCCTGCTGCACTCGGAGTTTGGTATTTGCTTCACGAAATACAAGGAGTTCAACTGGGACACAGTGTTGCCGCGAGTTCTGTCACGTGTGGTGGATCAGGGTCTGCAGGAGAATGCACCAACAGGGCTTGTATACCACATAGGATGCCCCCTTGACCATAGCAACCTGATTCTGAACATTGCACTGAAACCTCTCCATATAACAAGTTGCCTTTACATATAAGGGTCTGCTGGCTGCACCATGTCAGTCACAAGCCATTTGGAAGCCAATGGCAGATCCACATGGCCCCACCTCAGATGTTTTATCACACATTTGCTCACCACTGCTCTAGGCCCACTACTCAGCAGGATCCAAATTATCGAGATCTCTGTTCTACACCATTTTCATCAAAACCAGTCAATCAAGGCACTGTCTGGTACACTTGTGATCAGCAACAGGACATCCAAATGTTCTTCATTGCCACCTGGTCATTGAAATTTCGAAAATTTCATGGTATTTATCTAGCAAATTTTCAATTATGAAGTTGGAAGCACGATGGCTTTCAAATCATTCAGGAATCATTCAATAGTGAGGAAGCTCATTTCAATGAAAAATTTGAAGAACTCTCACAGGCAAGGCTTCCCAAAGAGTGGCCTAAAAGTCACATGAATCCAGGCCCATCGAGGTCTACAATTGAGGTCCATGTGTGTTTTGACTAGCAAATATGGCTTCCAAGTCTTTCAGAAAAAAATAATGTGATATCCTGGCTGAGATTCCCAGTGCTCTGTGGAAAGTCACCCTAGGACTAGATCTCAGTTTCCAACGGAGACTCTCATGCATGGCCTCCTAAATTCTTAACACAATTCATGGCAATACTTCTTTGATGATTGATCCAGAACTGAGTGTTTAAGGGGAATGACACCAGAGTTCAAGCCCAGGTGGATCCAGTCATCTCTTCCAACTGCCACACGAATGACTACAATTAAAACCAAAACACTTCCACATGGTCCTCACCTTCTTCCAGAGAGACACTCATCATTACCTCTGGCTGGAGTTTTTCATGTGGGACGCATCCCAAGAGAGTGTCCAAAATAATCTTCCTTGCCCCTCATTTGCCTAAAGTCAGGGTGGCATGGTCACCCTTCCTGTGAACCTGGAGTGATCCAATAGGCCTGCTTCTCCAATTTGAGGCCTACTGACTCTCAGGGATAGATTCTTTAAGTGATTTGGAGTCACAAGAAAACACAAGCACCTCTGCAGTTCTTCAAAGAACTCATTTGACCTAAAGGATCCCTATTCTCACTTGATAGAGGTCAGAATCCTAACAGAGGAAGGCAAGAGATTCATCAACAATGACAGATTTTTGGCCATTTTGGTTTTGATTGCACACATGGAATCTATCTTTAGATCCATCATGTGCTGAGAATCTAAGCCACAACCTCATACAGGGCCAAGAGGCTGATTTAGACACATCCTTTTACAAGCAATTAAGCAAAGAGCCACAGGTGATGCCCATTCATTTCCATTTGAAAACTGTTTTCTTCAGGCTTCACAAAGGGGTGGCCTGAGGCAAAGACCTTCCTGACATTCAGGACAACAGAACCATAGGTAAGCAAATGAACCAAAGCAGGGTTTCTCCACTGAGAATTTCCGGGTCACACTGATATCTGAGTTTTCTAAGATGTTCCCATTCTCTACAGCTATCAAGTATATGGACATGTCTCAGAGCTTGGAGGTGGTACATATCTTGGAAAAAAAACCATGAGACTATTCTGGAGAGTGGCCAGAATTCAGGAAGAAAACAGGAACTTAGGAATTTAGTAGGTGTTGCCCATCCATAAGGCAAACCAAAGTCCATTCTTCAATTAGGCAGGATGAATGCTGGGAAGTTTTCTACTAGACAGGACACATCCTTTGATGCCTTCTCTTTTCTAATGTCTACAACCACGGACACAGTGGGATACTCAGACTTAGAAACACTAGCCTTGTCAAACGACTTACTAGAAACAGTCCACTCCAACCCAAAAAAACTGCCTTTCCTACCTATTCTCAGAACATGAGAGAAAAGCACAAACTCACTGAACACCCACAAAGGCACCTCCTTAACCCAAGTAGGTCTGTGACTATCCGGAGTGTCCTCTAACTGGTGGGCCATACTATGTTCCCCTGAAATGGCCTGTCCTTTCTCAGATCTGGTCTCCTTGGCCAACACTGTGAAGTTGTCAGGAGCCAGCGGTGAACCAATACCTGCTTTCTCAGGAAAGGCCCCTCTTCAGAGCTCTTCTGCCATTTGACAATCCTCATATCAGTCGGTACCAAGAAAGACTGACTCTGTCCTTTATAAATCCAAACAAGTGAGACCACTGGGACTGGGACTGGGACTGGCTCTGGGTGCCTGGCTTCCTGCATCACAATTTCAGATTTTTTGATCACCAAGGAAGAGAGGTGAGGTCACTTTCTTTAGGAACTGAATGAGGTCACTACCTTGGCCACCACTTTGTCCTAACAGTTGCTTCGAAAGGTCCCATGAAATGGAGGCTGCCCCTACTTCCTTTGACACTTTCACAAGTTAGAATGGTATATCAACCATAGGCACCTGTAAACAGCTCTCCACACAGGCATGGTTTCATCAGTTCTCTACATTAAGAAAGGAGAGGCTGATTCAGACACATCCCTTCATACTGACCCTGTTGTTTGCCATGGAATATGACTTTTCCCCTCTTAGGTCCTTCATAGCTGCCTGCAACTTCTTCAGGGTATAATTTCTGCATGGTCCTTTGATGTTCTCAGCAGGTGGAAGATCCCCTACATTACTGTATTGTAAGATAAACTCTGTCTCGGCTCTTCTGTAAAGTTAGTTTGAGGGAACAATGTATGGTTAGGCTTAATAACATGTTTCATTTGAGTTAGGAATCATTCTGCTTAATGAATAATGGTATTGGGAACTTGCGATATTTACAAGAATATATTGGTGAAATATAAGTTTGAAAACAGAAATCTAGATAAGATTTGAATCCAGGAAGGGCATTGGGCTGTTGTTTGGGATACTTAGCTTTGAATTATGTTCTGCACAGATGTCTCAGATAAATCAATATACAATGCCATAGGACCTTGTACCTTGGATGATTGCTTGTCGAAGAGATCATCCAGTCAAAAAGGGATAGTCTTTAGGATTAGGAAGATAGTCGGTATGTTAGAAAAAAGAGTGAGTATAGGATTTGGACCAAAAGTTCTTTAGCAATAGGGAATGTAAATGTCAGCACATGTGAAGAGTCAGTCACAATGATGAACTGGGGAAAATATGTAGGAAAGCAGATATCAATAGAGACATTAGGAAATCAGGCAAAATATAAAGTGAGTGATAGGATTAGTCATTTTCAACAGGGTTGAGGTTGAATATATTATCTTAAGAAGAAACAAATATGTAGTCACCAATAGGATTGATTTGAGAGCGTTAGGCAACCTGGATATGGATGTGTTTAGTAATCCATGCTCACTTTCCATTTAGGCTTTGGTGAAAGGTTAATAAAATAGGTACTTGTTACTTACTGTTTTTCTGTATGCTTAACAAAACACTGTTGAAGTCTTGAGGACTGTTTGCTAATCTTGTTTCCAGAATGTGCTGTCCCCAACTGCCAAACTGCAAATGTATACCCTCACCCGTTTGCACACAAACCACCCACTTGCCCTGACCCATCAATAAACTCCCCTCCCTGCCCTCTGCAAGGAAAGCATATAAGCTCTGCTTAAGCTGTTCTCATTGCTCTCTGCTCTATTCAAGTGAGCTCTGAGCCCCAGAATGCTGGACCCATAATAAACCATTTACTTTTGCATGAGACATTCCTCTGGTGGACTCTTCCTCTGATGCTTGCCCGACCTTTACATCTGGAGGCACGAGCAAGATCCGGCAGCGGCGGATGAAAGATCCCCAAGGGGCTCCTTTCAGGGTAAGTAAGGGAACTCTTTTTGGTTTTAGGTTTCAGGTTAGGGCTTGGCAAAATGGCTATTGGTGATGAGCGTGAGCTCTCTCTGACAGAGGCTGACATACGTGTCACAGAGCCACCGGCCACGTCCCTGGGGGATGCCCCAGAGGACTCAGGAAATCGAGGAACAATAGTCTCCTTGACTCAGTGATATTTTGCTTCGGATTCAGTATTGCCAGCCCATCAGGTTTTGCCGGCTACTCAGTCCTGGCCTCAGTATTGGACGTCCATTGCCTGTCTTTATTGTCTTGTCTTGTCAGTGTAGTGTGTGATTGCTTTCACTGTTTGTGTATCTCTCATTTTGGGACAGAGAACTTCAACACCTCTCTTCCTGACCCTTGATCACTGGACCAAAGTCTGCGCAAGGCCCAGAATCTTTCTTTTTCAGTAAATTGCTGGACCTGGCAGACCCTCTGTGCCTCAGAATGACCCACCTTTGGAGTTGGATAGCCCCTAGAAACATCTACTTCCCACTAATTTGAAACGTCAGAGATTTTGTCTTTCAACCGGGGCCACATAGACATCCAGATCAACAGCCATATATCTTAACTTTGCAGGACCTCTGCAAATCTCCTCCTACATGGGTGAAGCCTTTCTTTGTCTCTGCGCCCACTCCTACTCCTTCCACCATGATTCTATCTCACAAACCCTCTGCTCTTCCTCCTCCAACCTCTGTTCTCCCTGAGTCTCAAGACTCTACTGGACTCTCCTACCCTTCTTATCAGCTGCCGTCGTCCACCAACCCCCAACAACCTCTAAGTGATTCCTTTGCTGCTGACTCAGCCTCTCCACCATTGGAGAAAGCTAGGCCGGCCCAGCGCCCACCAGATGACTCCCCCTTGTCACACACACAGCCCCTCCTTCCCTGGAGGAAGCTGGCCTGGCTAAAAGAACTCAAAGAATTCCCTGGCGTTTTCACACCTGCCTACTTGGGATGACTGCCAACAAATCCTAGGGATTCTCTTCATGACAGAGGAACGAGAGAGAAACTTTCTGGAAGCTAGAAAAAAATATCCTCGGACCAGATGGGTGACCAACACAACTTCCCAACATTATCAAAGCCAGCTTACCCTTGAACTGACCCAACTCGGTCCCCGACACCTTTGAAGGTAGGGAGCATCTGTCCACTTATTGCCGGGCCCTAATAGTGGGTTTCCAACCGGCCGCTAGCCAACCAAATAATTTGGCCAAGGTAAGAGAGATTATTCAAGGGCCTGATGAATATCCCTCTATGTTTCTAGAGAGAATTATGGAGGCATATAGGAGATATACTCCTTTTGATCTTCAGGCAGAGGATCAAAAGACATATGTCATGATGGCCTTCATTAGGCAAGCTGATCTGGATATTAAAAGAAAGTTACAATACTTAGATGGATTACAAGATATGACTTTGAGAGATTTAGTCAGGGTAGACGAGAAAGTATCCTATAAGAGAGAAACAGAGAGAACGAAAGGGAGCAAAGGGAGGATGACAGATGAAAAAGACAGATGAAGGTATTAACTAAGGTCCTGGTCACAACAATAAATAGGCCAGAAATTAAGAAACAGGGAGACAAGAAGCGATACCTGGGTCCCCACCAGAGGCCACCCTTGGCCTCAGATCAATGTGCCTACTGTAAAGAAAAAGGACACTGAGCCAAAAAGTGCCCTAGAAAGAGACAGCCACGCCAGACAGCCTTTCTGACTCTGGAGGTTGACTGAGAATGTCGGGGCTCAGATTCCTTCCCCGAGCTCAGGGTAACTTTTGAAGTGAAGGGGACCCCATAAACTTTGAAGTGGATACAGCAGCAGTATACTCAGCCCTTAAGGCCCCACTGGGCCCTCTATCAAATAAAAGGTCTCTAGTTCAAAGGGCTAACAGCTGTAAATATCAGACTTAGACAACTAAGAGGACCATGGACATGGGGAAAGGAAAAATCCAACATTCCTTCCTAGTAATCCCAGAATGCCTGGCCCCATTGATGGGCAGAGATCTGCTCAGTAAGCTCCGGGCCAAAACAACTTTTAACCCCGAAGGCCCCAAAATGAAATTTCTAAATCCTTCATTAAAAACTCCTATAGTCATGGCTTTATAAATGTCAGTCGAAGATGAACATCCACTTTTCACACACCCCAAGAATGATCAAACAGGCAAGCTACCCCAGAAATGGATAACAGATTACCCAGATGCCTGGGCAAAAATTGTTGGGTTAGGCCTAGCCATGAAACAACCTCCAAGAACAGTGGAGTTAAAAACCTCCCCAATCAATGTCAAACAACATCCTCTGAGCAAAAATGCTAAAGATGGGTTAAGGCCCCATATTCAGAAATATCTGGCTTTAGGGTCCTAAGGCCCTGTCAATCGGCCTGGAACACTCCCCTGCTACCAGTAAAAAATCCAGGAACTGGTCACTATCCCCGTTCAAGACCTAAGAGAGATCAACAACAGAGTGCAGGACATTCACCCCACGGTAAATAATTTGTACAATCTGCTTATCACTCTGAACCCTGAGTAAAAATGTTATGGACATAAAGATGCTATCTTTTGCATGCCTCTGCATAAAGACAGTCAGTTTCTGTTTGCTTTTGAGTGGGTAGACCCAGAAACCGGAACGTATGGTAAACTAACATGGACTAGACTCCCACAGGGGTTCAAAAACTCCCCCACTCTCTTTGATGAAGCCCTCCACAGAGATGTGAACAACTTCAGAACTATGCACCCCGAAGTCACCCAGCTTCAATACGTGGATGACCTGCTACTGCAGCCAACACCAAGGAAAACTGTGAGTCTGGGAACCAAGCACTATTATGTAAGCTTGTTCAACTCGGGTATAGAGCTTCTTCCAAAAAACCCCAAATTTGCCAGCAAGAAGTAGTCTTCCTGGGCTATTCCCTTAGAGGTGGTAAACGTTGGCTCACTGAGCCCAGAAAACAAACGGTTGTGCAGATACCCCCCCCCCCAGCAGCAGACAACACAAAGAGTTTCTTGGGACTACTGGGTTTTGCAGGTTATGGATTCCTGTGTTTGCGTCCTTAACTTCTCCTTTATACCCGCTGTTAAAGGGAGATGCCCAATTCCAATGGACCCCTGAGCACCAGCAAGCTTTTGATAACATCTTACGACACTGGCACTGAACTCCGCAACTTCACTGAGCCAAGCCTGCAATTTCAGAAAGCCCTACACTACGTTAAAAATGTACATCAATTCACACACCTTGGTCCAAAGAAACTGCAGGCATTCCTGAAGGATCAAGAACAGAGTTTTCCACTAACCGACTCACAGCGAAAGGACATAACTGAACGGGTAACAAAACCCTGTCCGTTCTGTCAATAGAACAATTACCCTTCCAAGCTTCCTGCAGGAAAGCACCTATGAGCAACCAGACCAGGAAATTCTGGGAAGTGGACTTTACTGAAATTTAGCCAGCAAGGTATGGACTTCAATATCTCCTAGTGTTTGTAGATATATTTTCAGGATGGATTGAAGCCTTCCCCACAAAAAAAAGGCACAAATGGTGGTAGAAAATCCTGAAAGATATTTTTCTATGATACGGCCTACCTAAGGTAATAGGGTCTGATAATGGACCGGCGTTCATGGCCCAGGTAAGTAAGGGGTTAGCCAGGATCCTGGGGATAAATTGGAAGTTACATTGTGCTTATAGACCCCAGAGCTCAGGACAGGTTAAAAAAATTAATAGAACCATTAAAGAGACCTTAACGAAATTAAGCTTAGAGAGGGCATCAAAGATTGGACTATGCTCCTGCCTTATGCACTGTTTCATGCAAGAAATACTCCCTCTGTTTCTTTGTGTAACCTCACCTCCTATGAAATTCTCTATGGGGCCCCTCCTCCAGTAAGGACCTAACCACACTCTAAGACCTACCGATCCCTTCCACACCCCCTTGCTTGACAAACTTAAAGCTATTGAAAGAACTCAGGGATACCTGTAAAAACAGCTGGCCACTGCCTACCAACCTGGTGAAGAGGAGACTCCACATCGATATCAAAATAGAGACTTCATCTACATAAGATGACATCAGGTGTCATCCCTGGAACCCCGCTGGACAGGACCATACCAGGTGCTACTTATAAAACCTACAGTGGTAAAGGTAGACGGAATCACTTCCTGGATGCTAATTCTCATCTCAAGCCTGTGCCCTGTCCAGACTCTGGCTTGAAAGTGGAAAAGACTGGTAACCCTTTCAAATTGCATATTTGCCATGTGGATAAGGCTATAGACTCTCCCCTTGGCCACCACTAGTCCTAACCATCATCAGCCCATTCAGCAGCGATGGCTGATCACAAATCCTATTAGACAAGAAGTATGGTCTGTCTCACATACAGCCCCCTTAGGGACCTGGTGGCCAACTCTCCACCCAGATATTTGTCAGCTGGGTATACGTCTTTCCAATTGGGATATCTCTGATGAAGAGGATCCCACTAAAATTCCATTAAATTTCTCCCGTACCATAGATAATGGAAACAAACATTATGGATGTAGGACACGCAAGCCTGATGCAGGTTGGCTAGCCTAGATTACTATGTTTGCCCGGTGGACTATCAAAGCCACAAACAACCATGGCTGTGTGGGGGAAAAGCCGTCTTCTTCCGTAAGTCATGGGGATGTGAGCATACAGGGGCTGCCTGGTGGAACCCAAACTCCTCATCAAATTCAGTTCACAGCATTGGCCATATTACCAATTAGACAACCAAAACCGATGGCCCCCAGAGGGGTCTCTAGATCCTCAAATTCTGTGTGACTATTTCAACTTCGGCAAGTGCTCAAAAGGATTGAAGAAAATTCCCCTATGTGTAGGCCTTTTCCCTCCTTTGCTCACATCACGAAATATGTTTCTCCAATAGATCCTTCTGCTCCAGATTCTCTGCTGTCACTCTCACATCAACAACCTGATTTCTCCCCTCCAATTACTAGATCAAAACCCCAAACCTCCGCTGGTTCTCAGACCATTGCCCCCATGCTGAGGCAGCAGGTACTGAGATACCCTTCCACCCACTCACTCCTCTCTTCTCCTGTCAGTGCCCACACCGGGTCCCACCAGGTCCTCTTACCAGCTAACCCAAAGCTCAAACCAGCTGAGGAATGCCCTCAGACGCCTATCCAAGATGTAATGAAAATGGCCTTTAAAGTTGCTTTGTCATCACTAAAAACAGTTTACTAAGAATTTAAAGTCCCTCACAGGCTTTTTAGATACTCATTCCCGTCTTCCCATCTGCTCTACCTGTTCTACTGCTCAAGTTTTGTTGCCAGGAAAATCCCACACCCTTTTCCCATTATTCTTTTATATCTCTTTTTCCTCATTCTCAGAACCACAGAACTGCTCTCACCCCCCGCCTTCCCCGTCTTCCCCTCTGTACCAGGCCCACAGAAAAATCTTAAATGGCCTTCTCCAGAAGTCTTCATCGTGGCTGACTTTAGGACTTTCAGCAACAAAGTCCCTATAAAAGAGTTCAGTGTAGATAAACTTCCTCTTTTCGTGTTGCTCTGTTATACTTGGCCACTGGCTGGAAAAATCAGCCCTTCTAAGCTAGACACCCCCTTACTAGTTTTTCACAAAATATGTGAACAAGGCCTCTGGCCTTGAGCTGAGGCTTCCAGAGATGGCTACATTTCCAAGATAAAGAAGTTACCAACTGGGCTCCATGGTAACAGCTGGCAGGGAGAAAATAAAAGAGAAGAAAAAAGCTCTCCCCCTCCCAGGTGTCCTTAATAAGTTATCTTTCCCAGAGAAGAGGAAAATAAAAACAGAACCAAAAACTGCTTTTTGTGAACTTCTGCAGACTGTGAATTTCTGAGTCTTTTCCCTTACATGTTGGGTACAAAATTCTGAAACTACCTAAACTTGGGATTCAGGGGATTAATTGATTACAACAGAAGCAATGCCCTCTATATCCGGTTGCAACCAAATAGGACTGTTTCCCTGTCTTTGGTGCTATCTTAGGTGCCTTGCCTTGTCCATACCTACAACAGTATAATTCTATATACTTAAACATTGTTTATTCATAAAATTATCAGCAGATGTGATTAATTATGTAATGGTGCAGATGTTTCCCCGAGTGCTCTATCATGAGGCAGGATCATTTAAATTTCAAATAGGGGGGCATACAACCCGGTTCCGCTGGCAACCTGTATCCTTCACTTTAGCCATCCTATGAGGAATAGTAGTTGCTGCAGAGAAGGGCACAGGAACCACTGCCCCAATCCATGGGACACAACAAATGACCCAATTAGAAGCAGCAATAGACCAAAACTTAAAGATATTAAAAAAACACCATCACAGCTTTACAAGAATCTTTAACCTCTCTCTCTGAAGTTGTTTTACAGAACAGGTGAGGGTTCGACCTCCTCTTCATGAGAGAAGGGGCCTTTGTCCTGCATTGAGGGAAGAATGTTGTTATTATGCCTACCATACTGGAGTTGTAAAAGAATCTATGATTAAATTAAGAAGACGCATTGAAGAGCATCAACAAGAGAGAGAGGCCCAAAAAGGGTGGTTTGAGTCTTGGTTCACAGAGTCCCCCTGGGTAACTATGCTTTTATCAGCCCTGGCCGGTCCATTAATAATCCTCACATTATTGCTAACTGTAGGACCCTGTTTGCTCAACCGTGTAGTTTCCTTTCTCCAAGCTCAAATTGGACAAGTTAAACTTATGGTAATCAGAAATCAATATACCACACTAGCAGACATAAAATGTGACATCCTCAATGATCACTATTATGATTTAATGTAACCAAAAGAAAGTGGGGAATGAAAGGTAAATAAAATAGGTAATTGTCACTTCCAGTTTTACGGTATGCTTAACAAAACACTGTTGATATCTTGAGAACTGTTCGCTAATCTTGTTCCCTGAATGTTCTGTACCAACTGCAAAACTGCAGAATGTACTCCCTCACCCATTTGCACGCAAACTGCCCACTCGCCCTGACCCATCAATAATCTTCCCTCCCTGCCCTCTCCAAGGAAAGTATATAAGCTCTGCTTAAGCTGTTCTCAGGGCTCTCTGCTCTATTCAAGGGAGCTCTGAGCCCCAGCATGTTGGACCCCCATAAACTTTTGGCTGTTGCATTAGACAGTCCCTGGTAGTCTCTTCCTCCGATGATCGCCTGACATTTACATTGGTAAAATAATAAGTGTGACCATTGCTTCTGTGTCGAAATGTACAAATTATTATTGGGGGTACAAATAGGTGTACCCTGTGATATGAATATAGAGATAATGCATGAATAGACAATACTGTGAATAAATAATATAATGGATTCCAAATTTAATAATGGATTCAATTGATATCTGAATATATACAGGAAATCTTATATTGATATACATACATTCATTCCAACCAGTTAAACATCTAAACGTTATATTAGGATTATGATTTATCATGAAGAGTGTGTGAGTTTTGCTTCAAAATTGATTATGGAAGTTGAAAATAATGTGTTTGGAAAGAAGTCTCATGAAAAGACCAGACAAGAAACCTGGAGGAATCCATGTGTTCTGAAGCAGGAAGTTATTGAAAGTGAAACAAATGTCTATAAGTTTGCTAACTTGTGGATGAAATATATATCTTATGATGTGCATAAATTGAAGAAATAGTAATGTAGCAGTGTTGAATAAAAATGAATGTCAAAATACACATCATGTCCCATAGTAATCTACTTGCATTGATGTTAAACTGGGTCAGTTACTGTACAAATTTAGTATTTGTATGCAACGTTAACTAAAGTTAGTTTTCAGTACTGGTAACAAATATGTATTTCAGGTGGATGAATATTTCTGAGAATAATCTTGTGAATACTTGATTATAAATCCATACACATGAACATGAATGAATTTAGGGAGTGTATATAAGACACATATATTTCATATTTTGAAAAATCTGGAGAGTATATATATATATATATATATATATATATATATATATATATATATATACAAAAAACACACATGCAGAGACATTAAATTACCAATATATATGCCAATCGAAATTTATCATGAAATATATATCATCCACAGATGCAAAAATATTTCTTTTACTGAACATGGATTTATGTTTAATGTTGTTCAACTAGGAAGCTCACCCATAGGTTGAATTTTAAGATCCAACAGGGTTTAGGAGGAGTGATCTCTTCTCATAATTTGTATCTGCCAAGTCAGCCACCTCACAAGAATGTACATGTGATACCAGGTAGGATTCTATATGTGCATATAAAAATACATGTTCTGAATAGGCTACAGGGAAAGGGAGACAGGAATTTATATATTTATTAACTTTAAAAACACAAGGAGAACTATTTCAATTAAAAATTAACTAGATTTATAACACCTACCCTTCATAATGCAAATGGCAAGTCCAAATATACACCATGCCTCCTTTGAACTGCTTGTATTTCTATTCTGTTTGGGTTAGTTTTCTCCATCATATTAGGATTAGCAGTCAGAGTCTAGTAGTTTATGAGTTAGTGTCAGGGATTAAGTATTTCGAATGGAAAATTGGAAAATGAATCCAATGTGTATGCATATATGTGCTACACAAAAATCTTCCCACTCTCATCCACAACAATGCCTTGACATTAACTTCGCCCCAAGTAAGACACAATTAGAGAAGAAGAGTTCGAAAATCTGTGAATGCATATGTGGAATGGAATATACTCAGGATTTCACAAACTTGGAAGTGGTAGAGCAGTTTCCAAAAGTAAGGCACATGGTAAACACTCCACAAACATGGAGTTGTGCTGGCCTAAAGACTTCTTGATAAACTGCCTCTGAGGTTGGGCACTTGAAATATATGTTGTTGTCAGTAGCTTTAGCTTACTTTCTAGTGAGACCATCAAAGCTGGGTCTGCATCTATGTGACCTGGAGGACATTGTTTCTAATTTTCCAATGAACATGAGGCAGCAGTGCGAATACTCTCTTTGTAGTTAAACTATGGCCACTGGGAGCTAAGTGACTCACCGTGTGAACTGTGAAGCCATTTGGTCCTCCTCCACTTTTCGTGGTGGTTCTTGCTGCTGCACTGGGACTTTGGTATTTTCTTCATGAAATACAAGGAGATCAACTGGGACACAGTGCTGGAGGGAGTTCTGTCACGTGTGGAGGTCACGGTCTGCATGTGAATGCACCAACCAGGATTCTATCCCACATGGGTTGCCCCTTTGTCCATAGCAACCTGATTCTGAACATTGCCTTGAAATCTCCCTATACAAAAAGATGCCTTTACATGGAAGGTTCTGCTGGCTGTACCATGTCATTCACAAGCCATTTGGAAGCCAGTGGCAGATCCACATGGCCCCACCACACGTTTTATCACACACCTTCACACCACTGCTCTAGGCCCACTAATTTGCAGGCTCCAACTTACTGGCATCTCTGTTCTACACAATTTTCATGAAACCTAGTCAGTCAAGGCACTGTCTGATACACTCATGATCAGCAATAGGACATCCAAAGATTCTCCAGTGCCACCTGGTCATGGGAATTCCAAAAATTTCATGGTGTTTATCTAGCCATTTTTTTGAGGATGAAGTTGGAGGAACTGTGGTTTTCAAAACCATTAAATGTTGAGGAAGCTCATTTCAATGAAACTCTGGAGAACTCTCATAGGCAAGGCTTCCCAAAGAGTTGTCAAAAGGTCACATGAAGCCAGTCCAATTGAAGTCTACAATGTGAGGTACATGTGTGTTTTGACTCTCAGCTATGGCTGCCATGACTTTAAGAAGAAAATCATGGATAATCTTGGCTGAGATTCCCAGTGCTCTGTGGCCTTGATCTAAGTTTATAAGGGCTACTCTCATGCGTGGGCTCCTAAAATCCCAACAAAGCTCATGGCAATACTTCTCTGAGGTCAGTTCCAGAATTCAGTCTCTATAGGGATTCACACTAGAGTTCAAGCCCAGGTGGACCCAGTGATTTCTTCCAATCGCCACACAAATGACCAAAATTTAAACGAAAACACTCCCATATGGCCCTCATCTTTTCCACATAGACACTCATCATAACCTCTAGCTGGAGGTTTCTATGAGGGGCGCTGGACAAGACAGTGTCCAAAATAAGCTCACTTGCCCGTCATTTGCCTAAAGTCAGGGTGGCCTGGAAACCCTTCCTCTGAACCAGGAGTGATCAAATAGGCCTACCATTATTACTGTTCCACTTCTCCAATTTGAGGCCTACTGACTGTGGGGTTTAGATTATTCATGTGGATTGGGGTCATGAGAAAACCCAAGCACCAATGGGCTAGACTCTGAAGGGCTTTGAAAAACTCATTTGACCCAAAGGATTCCTATTCTCACCTTATGGAGGTCAGGAAACTTACAGAGGAAGGCGAGAGACTTCATCCATAATGAGTACTCTTTTGGCCATTTTGGTTTTGGATGCACACATGGCATCTTTCTTTAGATCCATCAGGTGCTGAGAATCTAAGCCACAGCCTCACACAGGGCCAACAGGCTGATTCAGACACATCCCTTTCAAAATCAATTACTCAAAGAGGGACAGGTGATGCCCATTCATTTACATTAGAGAACTGTTTTATTCAGGCTTCACAACGGGGTGGCCTTAGACAGGACACACCCATTAATGCATTCTCTTTTCTAATGTCTACAACAACGAACACAGGGGGATACACAGAAACAGAAAAACTCGCCGTGTCAAATGACTTACTAGAAACTGTCCATTCCAAACCAAACAAACCGCCTTTCCTATCTATTCTCAGAACATGAGACAAAACAACAAACCCACACCCACTCCCCCAAAGGCACCTCCTTCCCCCAAGTAGGTCTGTGACTATCCGGAATGTCCTCTGCCTGGTGAGCCATTCTTTGTTCACCCGAAATGGCCTGTCTGTTCTCAAATCTGGACTCCTTGGCCCACTCTGTGAAGTTGTCAGGAGCCAGCTTTGAGCCGCCACTACCTGCATTCTCAGGGAAGACACCTCTTCAGATTTTTTCTGGCATTTGACCATCTTCACATCTGTAAGTACCAAGAAAGACTGACTCTTTCCATGATAAATCCAAAAAAGTGAGATCTCTGTGACTGTTACTGGGCCTGACCCTGGGTGCCTGGTTTCTGGGATCCCAAGTTCAGAGAGTTCCATCACAAAGAAGTGAGGTAGGTCACTTCCTTCATGAACTGAATGAGCTCACAGCCTTGGAAAACACTTTGTCCTAACAGTTTCTTCCTAAGTTCCCATGAGATGGAGGCTGCCCCTACTTCCTGTGACACTTTCACAAGTTAGAATGGTATATCAACAATAGGTACTGGGGGAGAGATCCCCACACAGGGTTGGTTTGGTCCATTTTGTCTACATTAAAATGTGAGAGGCTTATTCAGACACATCTCTTCATCCTGACCAGGTTGTTTGCCATGGAAAATGACTTTTGCTCTCTCAGGTCCTTCATAGCATTCTATATCTTCTTCAGGGATAATTTCTGCATGGATCTTTGAGATTCTCAGCAGGTGGAAGATCCCCTATATTCCTGGATTGTAAGACCAACTCTATCCCTGCACTGCTGTAAAGTTAGATTGAGGGAACAGTGTATGGTTAATGTTAATATCATGTTCTATTTGCGTTAGGAATCATTCTGCTGGATGAATAACGGTATTGGGAACCTGAGATATTTACAAGAATATATAGGTGAAATATAAGTATGGAAACAGAAATCTAGGGAAGACTTGAAGCCAAGTAGGACTTTGGGCCCTTGAGTAGCATACTTTGCTTTGAATTATATTCTGCACAGATGTCTCAGATAAATTGATATACAAAGAAATAGGATCGTATACACTAGATGATTGAATAACATACAGAATATCCAATAAAAAAGGGATAGTCTGTAGGATTAGCAAGATAGTCAGTAGGTTTAGAAAGAAGAATGAGTATAGGATTTGTACCAAAAGTTCTTTACAAATAAGGTTTCGGGTAGAGAGTGAATGTAAATGTCAGCACATGTGAAGAGTCAGTCACAATGACGAATTGGGGAAAATATGTAGGAAAGCAGATATAAATAGACACATTAGGAAGTCAGTAAAAGTATGAAGTGTGTAATTTGTTTAGACATTTTCAACGGTTTGAGTCTGAATATATAACCTTAGGCAGAAACTAATATGTTGTCACAAATTGGATTGACTTTTGAGAGCATTAGGTAACCAGGACATGGATGTTTTTATTAATCCATGCTCACTTTTTATTTAGGCTTTGGTAAAATCATAAGTGTGACCTTTGCATTTTGTGTCCAGAATATTATTGTGATAAAATGTATATGTAGATCAGGTGACTTGAGTATTTCTTCCACCATTTCTGTAGCAATATTTTGTAGATGTATAAATTACTATTGAGGGTACAAATAGGTGTACCTTGTGTCTATGAATATGCAGATAATGCATGAATAAACCATACTGTGTGTAAATAATATAACTTGCTCTACTTTAAATAATGGATTGAATTGATATCTGAAAATATAAAAGAAATCTCATATTGATATACAATCATTCACTGCAACCAGTTATACATCTAATGGTAATATTATGGTTGTGGTTTATCCTTAAAGGTGTGTGAGTTTTGTTTCAAAAGTGATTATGGAAATCAAAAATAATGTGTTTGGAAAGAAGTCTCATGAAAAGAATAGTCAAGAAACCTGTAAGAATACATGTGTTCTCAAGAAGGAAGTGATTGAACATTATATATCATACTATATATAATGTGCATAAACTGCAGAAATAGTAATGTACCAATGTTGAATAAAAATGAACATCAAAATACACACCATGTCCCATAGGAATCTACTTGCATTGATGTTAATCTGGGTCAGTTACTGTAGAAATATTAGGATTTTTATGCACCATTCACTGAAGTTACTTTTCAGTACTAGGAAAAAGTATGTATTTAAGTTGGATGAATATTTCTGAGAATAATCTTGTGAAAATTTGATTATAAATCCACATAAATCACAAAACATTATAAACACAAAAGTCACATGGACATTAAAATGTAGCAATATATATGACAATTTAAATCCATCTTGAAATATATATCATCCACTGATCCAAAACTATTTATTTAATGAACTTGAATTTATGTATAATGTTGTTCAGCTAGGAAGCTCCCCCATAGATTGAATTTTCTGTTCCAAATCAGTGTTTAGGAGGAGTGATCTCCTAAATGTGTATGCAAATATGTGCTACACAAAAATCTTCCCACTCTCATCCAGAACAATGCCTTGATATTACCTTCACCCCAAGTAAGACACAGTTGGAGGACATGAGTTAGAAAATCTGTGAATACATATCTGGAATGTAAAATGGTCAGGAGTTCACAACCTTGCAGGTTGTAGAGAAGTTTCCAAAAGTAAAGGACAGGCTTGATAGACCCAACCTGATCTTTTATTAGAATTGGGAGCCATCTTGCCAGAAAGCCATGAAAAGATAATTTGGGCTTTACTATAAATTACTGCAAATTCTGAACCTGCTTGGAATGCCTGTCCGTGCCTTGAACTCATCCATGCCTGGCTCTCTGACCAGATAACAGTGCTCTCTGAAACATTAGTGACACCTAATAAATATTGGCCTTCCCAGGCCAGACAACGACCCTCTCTGAGTCTCTAATGGTGCTCATAATTTCTGATGTTGGGGCCAGCAAAAAAAAATGTAAACTACCATCAGTGTGATTCTTTCAAAGTTCTGTTATCTGTAACCCCCTTTTTGTGTAACTTTCTGGGCTATATAGCTGGGCTGTAGGAAAGGTGGTGTTGCTGTCTTGTTCCCGCCATTTTTGGAGGGAGAGGCAGCCTGGCCAGTTTTAATAATAAGCCTGCCTTAATTTGATTTTAATTGGAGTCACTGGTCTTTTCTTGCATCCTATTCCAACATTTTGGAGTTCCCCAGTGAGATGACCCTGCCCGACCAGATCACAAGACCAGACTGCTGAAAATTCTGAAGCTGGCCTTCCCTCCAGGGCTACGGGCTGGGGAGCCACTCTAGGGGGTGCACAACTTGAGATGTTCCAAGGCCTTGGAGTGAGTCGTCGGTCTGGGGAGCACTGCAGTGAACCACCGCACTGAAACTATTAGCAAGTACCTGGTGGAGGAGGCCTCCATAGGTAAGTGGCACCTTGATAACATCTTATATCTGGTTAAGGGAGATCTCTTCTAATGACAGAGAGGTGGCCTGGGGAGGCTCACATTCACTCCTGTCCAGGATAGTAATGAGAATCGTTCTGTCCTCTGTTCCGTTCTGTAGGGAATTCCTCTGGAAGGTTAGAGAGGTGCCGAGGGACACACATGCGCTCCTACCCCAGAGCTTTAGCAAGACGTTGAATTGCTCATCTGTTTTTCTGTTTTGGCACCGGGATTCTGTTTTTTTTTTTTTTTTTTGTGTGTGTGTGTGTGTGTGTGTGTTTTGTTCTGTGTTCTATATGTTTTTTGTTTGTTTGTTTTTGTGCGTTTTGTTTTGTGATTTCTGTGATAAAATCTTAAGGATATTGAACGTGAAAATGGTTAACAAAGCAAGTAAGCCTGACACCCCTTTGGACTGTGTTTTAAGGAACTGTGATGAACTTTACCACCATTTGTTAAGCAGAATGAGAGAAGCCCCTAGCTGGCTGCCTGGAGCACACCCAGTGCAGATGGTAATGCCTGCTGGGGAATGAAGAACTGAGTATCTCCCAGCATCTGCCAAAGCCCTGTTGCTTCAGGGAATTCCCTCCTTCGTTCCCTGCACTGCAAGGATAATGCCACCTCTGTCTTCTTAAAAAAAGAGAAAAACAAAAAGGGGACACTAAATGCAGTAAAGTCGCCATGGAGACACTTTATTTTATATTTCAGGTTGCTCCTCTGTGAAAACATTTGGTCCCCTTGTGGGGACATCTGTGGTGCCACTGGAGAAGGAGATTTTTCTCTTATTTGCTCTGTTTTAAAGGGTTCTGTCTGTCAGCCATTGTCTGGAGTTCATTTCTGTCTGTCTTGTGCCTTTTTTCTAGCCCTTTAAGACATGTGCAATAATGTGTTAATATTATAAATTGTTTCTTGGAAATGATCTTAGCTGAATGTGTGTCTAAATGATGATGTTTCATTGTACCAATCTGGTATCTGAATGGGTTTTTGAAGCATTCCACAATCTTGCAGTTAAAAGTCGGGTTTAGGTATTTGTTTAGTTCATGGTTTCAGATAATTCATGCCAGAGAACTTAAATACTTAGGATGGAAAACTAAAGAACTCTACTTCCAAGTTGGCAAGTAACTTCCCAATCATTCAGTCTTTTTTTCACCAATTTTTAATTAGGTAGCCTTGGAAAATGTCACTGTGTGTACCAGTGCATTAATTTGGACAAGGATACTAAATCATAGTATGATATCTGTTGACGAAACAACTTGTAAAGATATAAAATTTTGTGAATTGTATCTTAAACTTGTATCATAATTTTCAACATCCTAACATGAAAATTATGGTTAAAATACCTTAGGCCTAAGGTTTCTGCTCAGAATAGCCTTTTTTTCCTTCTTCTTCCAGACCTCAGCCAGGACTTATTTTGAAATGCAAATGAAAGAAGCCTGTAAGCTTAGTAGGAGACTTATTTGAGGCCTAAGGGAAAAAAAAAGGTAAATTGTATGGTATTTACTAATTACTGGCCAGTCATTTTTCTAGGACTCATAATTTTTTCCTTAGGTTCTTTATTTATTTTTTGAGCTCATGATTTTGCTTCTACAGACCTAGGTTAATGTTTTTCTGATCAGTAATATCTTTGACCAACAGTGGAATTTTTAAATCATTGCAATGGAGATTTCACCTGTGAAAAGCTACAAGGCCTTCAATTTTATTATGTGTGCACAATTTGTTATGTGTTGTATGTCTATATATATATATATATATACATATGTCCATATATCATATATATGATACACAAATTAACATATATAAGGAGCACTCATATTAAAAAGAACTCATAAAAACAATTTTAAAAAGTGGATCCAAAGATCTTTAATTCACGTGATTTAAATGTTTCAATTTAAATTGGGTAAACAGATAAATATAAATGTCTTTAAATTTAAGCTTACAAGTTTTTCTAGGTGTTCAAAAATCTAATAAACTATTAATGTCTACAAAAGGTCTAATATGCCTTTGTTCCAGGACTTTTCTTTCAATCAAAAATATGGTTTACAGTGTTCAAAAAATTTGTCTAATATTTTGATAAATAAGTAAAGTAAATTTGATATGGGATTACTCATTCATGAGTACTTTTGTTTGATATCTGATTGATATACTAAGGTCTGTATAAGTTTGTACTAAAGTCTGTATAAGATTGTAAAAATCAGTCATGTGTAAAAGAGACAAAAATTTCTTAAACATAAGTTTACCCATAACATTAAGTTTATTAAGATTTAAATTTTCTAGAGCAAGCAACCATAAAAATTAAACAAATGTTTAAATAAGAACTGTACTGCCATTTCTTTAAAAGCTAAACTTGGTTAATGTAGAAACTTCAATGCAATTGTGATGCTATTAATGTGCTCATATTTTCCAGTTATACAACTCTATAAGGTCGAAACTTTAAAAGAGCATTATATCAAGCAGGTGTTCTGAAATTGTATGGTAAATAAAATATATATTGGGGATTTATTTACCTGTTATCAATAATATATGTAAAGTTTTATGTTACTTTTTACATTGTGGAACAATTTAAATGTATTTTTAAGTTAATGAGACCCTAATCTATGTAAAGGTTAAAATCTTTCAGCCGTACTTTAATTCATGTTTTAAATGTGATATCATATGGTGTGAGCTAATGTTCATGTGACCTCAAACAATTTATGTAAACTTTGTAAAATGATAAAAAGATCAGCTTGAGAACTAAAGCATTTAAGATTTATAAGGAGCCCTGCTTACCTGAGATAAGACTCTGTGTCCCATCTTACTACATGTGAGAATGACTACGAAAGCAGTAGGTCAGAATTTATTTCATTTAAAGTTATGTTCAAATTTTTTTTCTGTCAAGATTACTAGGATCTCTATTTACCTCTCTTATTGTTTCTTTTGCTGAGAAAAAATTTTTTAGTTTTAGTAAGTCCCATTTGTTGATTCTAGTTATTAACTGTTGTGCTATGGGTGTCCTATTGAGGAATTTGGAGCCCAACCCCACAGTATGTAGATCATAGCCAACTTTTTCTTCTATCAGACGCCATGTCTCTGATTTGATATCAAGTTCCTTGATCCACTTTGAGTTAACTTTTGTGCATGGCTAGAGAAAGGGATTCAGTTTCATTTTGTTGCATATGGATTTCCAGTTTTCCCAACACCATTTGTTGAAGATGCTATCCTTCTTCCATTTCATGCTTTTAGCCCCTTTATCAAATATAAGATAGTTGTAGTTTTGTGGATTGGTTTCTGTGTCCTCTATTCTGTACCATTGGTCCACCTGCCTGTTTTGGTACCAGTACCATGCTGTTTTTGTTACTATTGCTCTGTAGTATAGTTTGAAGTCTGGTATAGCTATACCGCCTGATTCACATTTCCTGCTTAGAATTGTTTTTGCTATTCTGGGTCTTTTATTTTTCCATATGAATTTCATGATTGCTTTCTCTATTTCTACAAGAAATGCCGTTGGGATTTTGATTGGCATTGCATTAAACCTATAGAGAACTTTTGGTAATATCGCCATTTTGATGATGTTACTTCTACCTATCCATGAACAGGGTATATTTTTCCATCTTCTAAGATCTTCTTCTATTTCTCTCTTTAGGGTTCTGTAGTTTTCATTGTATAAGTCTTTCACCTACGTCCTGGGAACAAATCTTTACTCCTCACACTTCAGACAGAGCCCTAATATCCAGAATATACAAAGAACTAAAAAAATTAGACAATGAGATAACGAATAACCCAATCAACAAATGGGCCAAGGACCTGAACAGAAATTTCTCAGAGGAGGACATACAATCAATCAACAAGTATATGAAAAAATGCTCACCATCTCTAGCAGTCAGAGAAATGCAAATCAAAACCACCCTAAGATACCATCTCACTCCAGTAAGATTGGCAGCCATTAGGAAGTCAAACAGCAGCAAGTGCTGGCGAGGATGTGGGGAAAAGGGTACTCTTGTACATTGCTGGTGGGACTGCAAATTGGTGCGGCCAATTTGGAAAGCAGTATGGAGATTTCTTGGAAAGCTCGGAATGGAACCACCATTTGATCCAGCTATTCCACTACTCGGTCTATTCCCTAAAGACCTAAAAAGAGCACACTATAGGGACACTGCTACATCCATGTTCATAGCAGCACAATTCACAATAGCAAGACTGTGGAACCAACCTAGATGCCCTTCAATAGACGAATGGATAAAAAAAATGTGGCATTTATACACAATGGAGTATTACTCTACATTAAGAAATGACAAAATCATAGAATTTGGAGGGAAATGGATGGCATTAGAGCAGATTATGCTAAGTGAAGCTAGCCAATCCCTTAAAAACAAATGCCAAATGTCTTCTTTGATATAAGGAGAGTAACTAAGAACAGAGTAGGGAAGAAGAGCATGAGAAGAAGATTAACATTAAACAGGGCTGAGAGGTGGGAGGGAAAGGGAGAGAGAAGGGAAATTGCATGTAAATGGAAGGAGACCCTCAGGGGTATACAAAATTACATACAAGAGGAAGTGAGGGGAAAGGAGGGAAAATATAAGGGGGAGAAATGAATTACAGTAGAGGGGGTAGAGAGAGAAGAGGGGAGGGGAGGGGGGAGGGGGGATACTAGAGGATAGGAAAGGCAGCAGAATACAACAGACTCCAGAATGGCAATATGTAAATCAATGGTTGTGCAACTGAAGTGATTCTGCAATCTGTATATGGGGTAAAAATGGGAGTTCATATCCCACTTGAATCAAAGTGTGAAATATGATATATCAAGAACTATGTAATGTTTTGAACAACCTACAATAAAAATTAATTAAAAAAAAAAAAAAGATTACTAGGATCTCAAAAAGGTGATATAATATATAACTCACCAAAAAATTCAGGGTAGCTATTACATGAACTAAGTATTTTTACTCTTGTTAAAAAATTTTATTTTTTAATTTCTTTATAAGTGATCTAAAGATTCCCTGTTGGTGTTTTACAGAAGTGTTGCTTTAAGAACACAACATGGGTTAATTTAAGAAAATAAGTCATCAACTACAAGACAGACAGAATAATAAGATCCCAATTAATATAATATAAATAATTATAAACTTATAGACATTAAAGTGCAGTACTCTTAATATATGGCTGTTAAAATTTATTTGCTGGTTGTTTCAGATTAGGATTGAAAATTAAAGTTAAATGAAAAGGGCCAAAAAAAACAATATTTGACTCTTGCCCTTTGAGTCAGTCTGAATCCAGGGAACAGGGGACTTCTCTATGAGCTTTGCAACTCTGGGCCACATAACCTCCCGATCAGGGAGATTAATGAGACCACTGGAGAACAGAAAGCCAATCAGTGCATTTGCTACAAAGAGGAGAGTCATCAGGAAAGGGAGACATCCCTGATGCTTCTGAGGGAAGCCACATGGTCAAGCAAGACCTGAACCCACCTAGCTCAAATTGCACTAGCAGAACTGAGAAGCTGCTCTCAAGTTTCCCAAGGAATGACTCCCATAAAAGCTCAGCTGACTGCTAACAATAGATAGAAACAAAAGTCATTTGACTGCTTCATCTTAAACACTTAGCAAAGACAGTTAAAACCAAAATACAGCCATTCCTGGGCATTTTAAATAATAATAATAATAATAATAATAATAATAATAATAATAATAATAATAATAATATTTTAAGGTATACACTTTATGTTAGCCTCCCAAAATAAGTAAAACTGTTGGCTACAAAGACTATCAAGAGGAGCTGCCAGAGGCAGAAGTTTTTAGTTTAAGGCCTACAGATATTCCTAACCTACACAGGTAGGCTTGGTGTTTGCTAGTACGATTATCCAGCCCTAAGTAACAGAATTAAATGTTTCTCTATTAGACACAGAGGTCATACTAGTGAAAGGATTTTGCAAAATCAGATGACATTAAATTATTAAACTGTATATTATGGGGAGGGACAACTGTAACACTAAAAGTTAAATATTAAGTTGACAGTCCTGATAATTGGGGATATTAAAGACTGGTGAGGGTACTTCATACAGTGACATGATCCAGCTACTGCAACATTTATTCAATACTCTTGTTTTTTGTTTCTCTCATAGAAGAACCCATCCCCAGATGACTTTACAACCTGTTCTTCCTCAACAAGACTTCAAAAAGAACTGACTTCTAAAAGGCAACTCATATTCCTCAACTGACTTCAAAAAGGCAACTCATGTCTCTCACGCCATGCACACTCATGTCACCCTCTCTCAGCTGAGAAGAAGGCAAAATGAGAGACGACTCTCCACTTACACCAATGGAGCCCCAAATAAATAGACTATCAATATAAGTAATTAATTAAGTCAGGTAATATCAGGGAGACTGGTTTTCGGTGAGTTCTAAAAATTTGGAGACTGTTAACTGAGGGATTAAAATTTCCTCAGTGCTTTTCCACTAACCTATCAAGGATTACAAAGGGACACATAAGAAAAGGGGGGAATGACAGACCAAACCTTATCTTTTATTAACATTGGGAGCCATCTTGCAACAAAGCCATGAAAAAATCATTTTGGCTTTACTCTAAATTACTGCAAATTCTGAACCTGCTTGGAATGACTCTCCGTGCCTTAAACTCACCCGTGCATGGCTCTCTGACCAGATAGCAGCCCTCTCTGAAACTTTGTCACACCTCATAAATATTGGCCTTCTGTGGCCAGACAATGACCCTCTCTGAGGCTCTAATGGTCCTCATAAATTTTGATGTTGGGGCTAGCAAAAAAAAAAATGTAAACTCCCATTAGTGTGATGCTTGTCAGAGTTCTGTTATCTGTTACCCCATTTTTGTGTAACTTTCTGGGCTGCAAACCTGGGCTGTAGTAAAGGTGGGGTTGCTCTCTTGCTCTCGCAATCTTTGGAGGGAGAGGCAGCCCAGCCAGTGGAAATAATAAGCTTACTTTAATTTGATTTTAACTGGAGTCAGTGTTCTTTTCTTACATCCTGGTCTAAGAGGTAAACACTCCACAACCATAGAGCTCTGCCGGCCTAAAGACTTCTTGAGAAACTGCCTCTGAGGTTGGGTACTTTAAATATATTTTGTTGTCAGAAGGTTTAGCTTCTTTTTTATTGAGACCATCAAAGCTGGGTCTGCATCTATGTGAATGGAGAGCATGGTTTCTTATTTTCCAATGAACATGAGGCAGCAGTGCTGAATTCTCTCTTGGTAGGTAAACTGTGGCCACTGGGGGCTAAGTGTCTCCCCGTGTGGACTGCGAAGCCATTTGATCATCCTCCATTTTTGTGGTGTTTCTTGGTGCTGCACTGGGAGTTTGGTATTTGCTTCACGAAATACAAGGAGTTCAACTGGGACACAGTGCTGGAGGGAGTTCTTTCACGTGTGGTGGGTCAGGAACTACAGGAGAATGCACCAACCAGGCTTCTATTTCACACAGCTTTTTCCTTGACCATACCAACCTGATTCTGAACATTGCCTTGAAACCTCTCCATATAATATGATGCCTTTACATGTAAGGTTCTGCTGGATGCACCATGGCAGCCAAAAGGCATTTGGAAGTCAATTGGAAATCCACACGGCCCCACCTCAGATATTTTATCACACACCTGCACACCACTGCTCTGGGCCCACTACTCAGCATTCTCAACTTACTGGCATCTCTGTTCTTCACCATTATCATGAAACCCAGTCAATCAATTCACTGTCTGGTACACTCATGATCAGCAACAGGAGATCCAAAGGTTCTCCAGTGCCACCTGGTCATGGGAGTTTCAAAAATTTCAGGGTATTTATCTAGCCACTTTTCAAGGATGAAGTTGGAGAAACTGTGGGTTTCAATTCATTCAGGAACCATTTAATGTTGAGTAACCTCATTTCAATGAATGCTCTGGAGAACTCTCAAAGGCAAGGCTTCCCAAAGAGTAGCCAAATAGTCACATGAAGCCCAGCCCATTGAGGTCTGCAATGTGAGGTCCATGTGTGTTTTGACTCTCAACTATGCCTGTCAAGTCTTTCAGAATAAAATCATGTGATATCCTGGCTGAGATTCCAAGTGATCAGTCGAAAGCCACCCTTGGCCTAGATTTCAGTTTCCAATGGCGACTCTCATGCGTGGCCTTCTAAAATCGCAACACAATTCATGACAATACTTCTCTGAGGTCAGTTCCAGAACTCAGTCTCTAAGGTGAATCATACCAAAGTTCTAGCCCTGGTGGATCCAGTCATTTCTTCCAACCACTACACAAATGAACACAATTAAAACCAAAACACTCCCACATGGTCCTCACCTTCTTCCATATAGACACTCATTATAACCTCTGGCTGGAGGTTTCCATGAGGGGCGCAGCACAAGACAGTATCCAAAACAAGCTCCCTTATCCCTTATTTGCTTAAAGTCAGCTGGGCCTGGACACCATTCCTGTGAACCAGGAGTGATAAAATAAGCCTGGCCTTAATACTGCTCTGCTTCTCCAATTTGAGGCCTACTGACTCTCAGGTATAGATTCTTAATGTGATTTAAAGTAATGAAAAAACCCAAGTTCATATGGGCTAGCCTCTGCAGGGCTTTGAAGAACTCATTTGACCCAAAGGATCCCTAGTCTCATTTGATGGAGATCAGAAACCTATCAGAGTAAGGCAAGATACTTCATACACAATTACTGATATTTTTGCCATTTTGGTTTTGGAAGCACACATGGGATATTTCTTTAGTTCCATCAGGTGCTGAGAATCTAAGCCACTGCCTCACACAGGATCAAGTGGCTGATTCAGACACATCCCTTTCCAAAGCAATTAAGCAAAGATACACAGGTGATGCCCATTCATTTCCATTTGAAAACAGTTTTCTTCAGGCTTCACAAATTGGTGGCCTGAGGCAGAGACCTTCCTGACTCTCAGAGCAACAGAAAAATAGGTAAGCAAAAGGCCCAAAGCAGGGTTTCTCTACTGAGACTTTCTTTGTCACACTGATATCTGAGTTTTCTGAGATGCTTGCTATTCCCTTCAGCTATCCAGTATATGGCAATGTCACAGAGCTTGGAGGTGGTACATATCTTGGACACAAAACCATGAGCCTACTCTGGAGAGTGGCCAGAATTCAGGAAGAAAACAGGAACTTCGGAAGATAGTAGGTGTTGCCCGTCCCTAAAGCAACCTGCAGTCCACTCATAAATTGGGCAGGATGAATGTTGGCAAGCTTTCTACTAGACAGGACACATCCATTGATGCATTATCTTTTATAATGTCTACAACCACGGACACAGTGGGATACACAGGCATACAAACAATCACCTTGTCAAATGACTTACTATAAACAGTCCACTCTAAAGCAAACAAACCGCCTTTCTTACCTATTCTCAGAACATGAGACATAACCACAAAATCACAATCACACCCACAACGACACCTCCTTTATTCAAGTAGGTCTGTGACTAATTGGAATGTACTCTGAATGATGGGCCATACTATGTTTCCTTGAAATGGCCTGTCCTTCTCAGATCTGGTCACCTTGGCCAACACTGTGAAGTTTTCAGGAGCCAGTGGTGAGCCACTACCTGCTTTCTCAGGAAATTCCCCTTTTTAGAGCTCTCTTGGCATTTGGCAATCCTCACATCAGTAGGTACCAAGGAAGACTTACTCTGTCCTTGGTTATTCCAAACAACTGAGCCCACTGGGTAAGAAACTGGGACTGACTCTGGTTGCCTGGCTTGCTGGATCCCAAGTTCAGAGAGATCCGTCATCAAGGAAGAGAAGTAGGTCACCTCATTCAGGAACTGAATGAGGTTACTGCCGTGGCAACCACTTTGTCCTAACAATTGCTTTCAAGGGTCCCATGAGATGGTGGCTGCCCCTACCTCCTGTGACACTTTAACAAGTTAGAATGGTATATCAACCATTGGCACCTGGAAACAGCTCTCCACACAGGCCTGGTTTGGTCCATCTTCTCTACATTAAGAAGAGAGAAGCTGATTCAGACACAACCCTTCATCCTGACGAGGTTGTTTGCCATGGAGGATGACTTTTGCTCTCTTAGGTCCTCCATAGCTGCTTACAACTTCTCCAGGAATCATTTCTGCATGGACCTTTGAGTTTCTCAGCATGTGGAAGATCCCCTATATTCCTGTATTGTAAGAACAACTCTATCCCTGCTCTTCTGTAAAGTTAAATTGACTGAACAGTGTATGGTTAGGTTAACTAACAGGTTCGATTTGGATTAGGAAACTTTTTGCGGGATGAATAATGGTATTGGGAAACTGCGATATTTACAAGAATATATAGGTGAATTATAAGTATGAAAACAGAAATCTAGCTAAGATTTGAAGCCCAAAAGGGCATTGGGCCCTTGATTGGGATACGTAGCTTTGAATTATGTTCTGCACTGATGTGTCAGGTAAATTGATATACAATGGCTTAGGTCCTTGTACCATGGATGATTAAATGTAGAAGAGAACTTCCAGTCAAAAGGGATAGTCGGTAGGATTCGGAAGATTCTCGGTAGGTTTAGAAAGAAGAGTGAGTATAGGATTTGGACCAAATGTTGTTTAGCAATAGGGTTTCTGGTAGACAGTGAATGTTAATGTCAGCACAAGTGAAGAGACAGTCACAATGATGAACTGGGGAAAATAGTTAGGAAAGCTGATATCAATAGAGACATTACGAAATCAAGCAAAGTATAAAGTGAGTGATAGGATTAGATATTTTCAACAGGGTTGAGTTTGAATATATAATCTTAGAAAGAAACAAATGTGTAGTGACCAATAGGATTGACATTTGACAGCATTAGGCAACCTGGACATGGATGTTTAGTAATCCATGCTCACTTTTCATTTAGTCTTTGCTACAATCTTAAGTGTGACCTTTGCTTTTTTTGTCCAGAATATTACTGTGATAAAACGTATATGTAGATCAGGTGACATGACTATTTTTCCACCATTTCTGGCAGCAACATATTCAAGACGTATAAATTAGTAATGGGGGTAAAAAGAGGTGTACCCTTTGTCTGTGCATATAGAGATAATGCATGAATAGACCATACTGTGAATAAATAATATATCTGGTTCCGACTTTAAATAATGGATTGAAATTATATGTGAAAAAATACAAGAAATCTTATATTGACATACAAACATTCATTCCAACCAGTTATATATCTAATGGCCACATTAAGGTTATGGTTTATCATGAAGGGTGTGTGAGTTTTGCTTCAAAAGTGATTATGGAAATCTAAAATAATGTGCTTGGAAAGAAGTCTCATGGAAAGACCAGTCAAGAAACCTGGAGGAATACATGTTTTATGAAGCAGGAAGTGATTGTGAAACAAATGCGTATAAATTTGTGAACTTGTGGATGAAATGTATATATCCTATGATTTGTAAAAATTGAAGAAATAGTAATGTACCAGTGTTGAATGAAAATAAACGTCAGAATACACATCATGTCCCATACGAATCTACTTGATTGATGTTAATCTGGGTTAGTTACTGTACAAATATTAGGATTTGTAAGCACCATTTACTGAAGTTAGTTTTCAGAACTATGAAACAAATGTGTATTTCAGGAGGATGAATATTTCTGAGAATAATTTTGTGAAAAGTTTATTATAAATCCACATTTTTGAACATGAATGAATTTAGGGAGTGTATTTAAGATACATACATTTCATATTTTAAAAATCAGGACAGTATATATATATATATATATATATATATATATATATATATATATATTCATAATTATATATGTGTTTATATACATATATATGTATATATATATATATATATATATATATATATACACACACACACACACACACACACACACACACAAAACACACACACAGACATTAAAATGTAGGAATATATACGCCAATCGAAGTTCATCATAAAATATATAGCATCCACAGATGCAAAAATATTTATTTTACTGAACAAGGATTTATGTATAATGTTGTTCTACTAGGAAGATCACCCATAGTTTGAATTTTCAGTTCCAACAGCGTTTAGAGGAGTGATCTCTTCTCACAACTTGTATCTGCCAAGTCAGTCACCTCACAAAAATGAATGTGTGATACCAGGTAGGATTCTATAAAGCATATAAAAATACATGTGCTGAATAGGCTACAGAGAAAGGCAGACAGGCATTTACATATTTGTTAACTTTAACAATACATGGAGAACTATTTCAATTAAAAATTGACTAGATTTATAACACCTACCATTTATCATGAAAAAGGCAAGTCCAACTATACCCCACGCCTCCTCTGAACTGCTTGTATTTCTATTCTGTTTGGGTTGTTTTTCTCCATCATTTGGATTAGTAGACAGAGTATAGTAGGGTATGGGTTATTGTCAGGGATTCAGTATTTTCAATGGTATATAGGAAAATGAATCCAATGTGTATAAAAATATATGCTACACAATTATCTTCCCACTCTCATCCAGAACAATGCCTTTACATTACCTTCACCTCAAGTAAGACACAATTAGGGTAGAAGAGTTTGAAAATCCGTGAATGCATATCTGGGGTGGAAACAGTACTAAGAAACAAATACGTATTTCAGGTGGATGAATATTTCTGAGAATAATCTTGTGAAAAGTTGATTATAAATCCACAACATAAATATGAATGAATTTAGGAAGTGTGTAATAAGACACATATTTCATATTTTGAATACTCCTGAGAGTGTATCTATATATATATTTATATACACACACAGAGACAGACATTAAAAATTGCAATATATATGCCAAACGAAATTCACCATGAAATGTATATCATCCACAGATCCAAATATATTCATTTTACTGAACATGGATTTATGTATAATGTTGTTCAACTAGGAAGCTCACTCACATTTGAATTACCAGTTCAAGCAGCGTTTAGGAGGAGTGATCTCTTCTTCCAATTTGTATCTGCCAAGTCAGCCACCTCACAAGAATGTACGTGTGGTACCAGGTAGGATTCTATATGTGCATATAAAAATACGTGTGCTGAATAGGCTACAGAGAAAGGGGGGCAGGAATTCACTTATTTGTTAACTTTAAAAACGCATGGAGAACTATTTCAACAAATAATTGACTAGATTTATAACTGCTACACTATACCATGCAAAAGGCAACTCCAACTATAAAACATACTTCATCTAAACTGCTTGTATTTCTATTATGTTTGTGTTATTTTTCTCCATCATATTAGGATTAGTAGTCAGAGTCTAATAGGGTATATGTTAGTTTCAGGGATTCAGCATTTCTAATGGAAAATAGGAAATTGAATCCAATGTGTATGCAAATATGTGCTACACAAAAATCTTCCCACTTTCATCCAGAACAATGCCTTGACATTACATTCTCCTCAAGTAAGACACAATTAGAGGATAAGAGTTAGAAAATCTGTGAATATATATCTGGAATGGAAAATACTCTGGAGTTTACAACTTTGGAGGTGGTAGAGAAGATTCTAAAAGTAAGGGACAGGGTAAATCTTCCACAAACATGTAGCTCTGCTGGCCTAAATACTTTTTGAGAAACTGCCTCTAAGAGTGGGCACTTTAAGTATTTGATGTTCTGAGGAGATTTAGTTCCTTTGTAGAGAAACCATGAAATCTGGGTCTGCATCTATGTTACTTGGAGGACATGGTTTCTTATTATCCAATGAACATGAGGCAGCAGTGCTGAATTCTCTCTTTGTAGGTAAACTATGGACACTGGGGTCTAAGTGTCTTTCAGTGTGGACTGTGAAGCCAATTGGTCATCCTCCACTTTTCGTGGTGTTTCTCGCTGCTGCACTGGGAGTTTGGTATTTGCTTCAAAAAATACAAGGAGTTAAAATGGGACAGAGTGGTGGAGGGAGTTCTTTAAGGTGTGGTGAGTCAGGGTCTTCAGGAGAATGCACCAACCAAGGTTCTATCCCATGTAGATTGCCCCCTTGAGAATAGCAACATGATTCTGAACATTGCAGTGAATCCTCTCCATATAACAAGATGCCTTTACATATATGGGTCTGCTGGCTGCACCATGTCAGTCACAAGCCATTTGGAAGCCAATGGCTGATCCACATGGCCGAAACACAGATGTTTTATCACACAATTGCATACCACTGCTCTAGGCCCACTACTCACCAGGCTCCAACTTACTGGCATATCTGTTCTACACTATTTTCATGAAACAAAGTCAATCAAGGCAGTGTCTGGTATACTCAGGATCAGAAACAGGACATCCAAAGTATTTCCAGTGCCAGCTGATCATGAAAATATCAAAAATTTCTGGGTAATTTTCTAGCCATTTTTCACGGATGAAGTTTGAGGCTCTGAGGGATTCAATTAATTCAGGAACCATTAAATGGTGAAGAAGCTAATTTCAATGAAAGCTCTGGAGCACTCTCACAGGCAAGGTTTCCCTAAGGGTGGCCAAAATGTCACATGAAGCCAGGCCCATTGAGATCTACAATATGAGGTCCATGTGTGTTTTAAACTCAAATATGGCTGCCAAGTCTTTAAGAAAAATTGTGTTATATCCGGGCTGAAATTCCCAATGTTTTTTGGAAATCCATCCTGGGCCTAGATCTCAGGTTCCAAGGGCGACTCTCATGTGTGGCCTCCTAAAATCCCAACACAATTCATGGCAATACTTCTCTGAGGTCAGTTAAAGAACTCAGTCTCTAAGGGGAATCACACGAGAGTTCAAGCCCAGTGGAACAGTCATCTCTTCCAACCGCCACACAAATGACCACAATTAAAACCAAAACACTCCCACATGGTCCTCATCTTTTTCCATATAGACACTCCTTATAACGTCTGGCTGGAGTTTTCAATGAGGTCCACAGCCCAAGTCAGTGTCCAAATTAAGGTCCTGTTTCCCTCATTTGTCTAACATCAAGGTGGCCTGGACACACTTCCTGTAAACCAGGAATGATCAAATAGACCTGCCATTAATACTGCTTGGCTTTTTCAATTTGAGGCCTTCTGACTCTGTGGTTTAGATTCTTTATGTGAATTTGAGTCATGAGAAAATCCAAGCCCCTCTGCAGAGATTTGAAGAACTCATTTGGCCCAAAGTATTCCTATTCTCACTTGATGGAAGTCAGGATCCTAACAGAGGAAGGTAAAAGAATTCATTCACAATGAGTGAATATTTGCCATTTTGGTTTTGGATGCACACATGTGATCTTTCTTTTGATCCATTAGGTGCTGAGAATCTAAGCCACAGCCTCACACAGGGCCAAGAGGATGATTCAGACACATCTTTTTCCAAAGCAATTAAGCAAAGAGACACAGGTGATGCCCTTCATTTCCATTTGAAAAATGTTTTCCTCAGGCTTCCCAAAGGGGTGGCCAGAGGCAAAGACATCCTGAGATTCAAGGCAACAGAACAATAGGTTAGCAAAAGGCCCAAAGCAGGGTTTCTCCACTGAGACTTTCCTGGTCACACTGATATCTGAGTTTTCTGAGATGCTGGCCATTCCCTTCAGATATCCAGTACATGGCCATGTGACAGAGATTGGAGGTGGTACATATCTTGGACACAAACCCAAGAGCCTATTCTGAAGAGTTGTCAGAATTCAGAAAGAAAACAGGGACTTAATAAGGTAGTAGGTGTTGCCTATCGATATGGAAACCACACTCCATTCATTAATTGGGCAGGATGAATGCTGGGAAGCTTTCTACTAGAGGGGACACATGCATTGATGCATTCTCTTTTCTAATGTATACAACCACGGACACAGTGGGATACACAGACATAGAAACACTCACCTTCTAAAACGACTTACTAGAAACAGTTCACTGCAAACCAAAGAAACCTCCTTTCCTACCTATTCTCAGAACAGAGACAAAACCACACACCCACACTCAAAAAGACACCTCCTTCCCCCAAGTAGGGCTGTGATTATCCGGAGTGTCCTCTGACAGGTTTGCCATACTATGTTCCCCGGTAATGGTCTGTCCTGTCTCAGATCTGGTCTCCTTGTACAACTCTGTAAAGCAGTCAGGAGCCAGCAGTGAGCCACTACCTGCTTAGTCAGGAAAGGCCCCTGTTCATATCTTTCCTGGCATTTGGCCATCCTCACATCAGTCAGTACCAAGAAGACTGACTCTGTCCTTGGTGATTCCAAACAAATGAGACCACTTGGACTGGGACTGGGACTGGCTCTGGTGCTTGGTTTCCTTGGTCCCAAGTTCAGAAAGTTCCATCAACAAGGAAGTGAGGTAGGTCACTTCCTTTAAGAACTGAATGAGGTCACTGCCTTGGCAACCACTTTGTCCTAAGAGTTGCTTCCAAGGGTCCCATGAGATGGAGGCTGCCCCTACTTCCTTTGGCACTTTCACAACTTAGAATGGTATATCAACCTTAGGCACCCAAGAACAGCTCTCCACACAAGCCTGGTTTGGTCCATCTTCTCTACAGTAAGAAGATAGAGGCTGATTCAGACAAAACCCTTCTTCCTGACCAGGTTGTTTGCCATGGAAAATGACTTTTTGTCTCTCAGGTCCTTCATTGCTGCCTACATCTTCTCCAGGGATCATTTCTGCATGGACCTTTGAGGTTCTTAACAGGTAGAGCATCCCCTACATTCCTGTATTGTAAGAACAATCTGTCTCTGCTCTTCTGTAAAGTTAGATTGAGTGAACAGTGTATGGTTAGGGTTAATTTCATGTTCGATTTGGGTTAGGAATCATTCTGCTGGATTAATAATGGTATTGGGAACCTGTGATATTTATAAGAATATCGAGGTTAAATATATGTATGAAAACAGAAATTAAAGTAAGATTTGAATCCCAGAAGGGCATTGGGCCATTGATTGGGATATTTAGCTTTGAATTACTATCTGCACACATGTCTCAAATAAATCGATATACAATGGCAGAGGAACTTGAACCTTGGATGATTGAATGCTGAAGAGAACATCCAGTCAAAAGGGATTGTCGGTAGGATTAAGAAGATAGTCGCAGTCATTAATATGGTATTATGTAAAAATGTGGATGTGTAACCGATGTGATTCTGCAACTTGTATTTGGGGTAAAAATGGGAGCTGATAACCCATTTGAATCAAATGTATGGAAGATGATATGCCATGAGCTTTGTAATGTTTTGAACAACCAATAAAAAAAATTTTTTTAAAAAAAGAAGATAGTCGTTATGTTTAGCAAGTAGAGTTAGTATAGGATATGTAACAAAAGTTCTTTAGCAATTTTTTTCGGGCAGTGAGTGAATATAAATGTCAGCACATATGAAGAAATCAGACACAATGATGAACTGGGGAAAATTTGTAGAAAAGCAGATATCAATAGAGACATTAGGAAATCAGGCAAAGTATAAAGTGAGTGATAGAATAAGACATTTTCAACAGGGTTGAGATTGAATATCTAATCTTAGGAAGAAACAAATATGTAGGTCACCAATAGGATTGACATTTGAGCGCATTAGGCAACATGGACATGGATATTGTTAGTAATCCATGTTCACTTTACATTTAGGCTTTGGTACAATCCTAAGTGGGACCTTTGCATTTTGTTTCCAGAATATTACTGTGATAAAATGTATATGTAGATCAGATGACATGATTTTTTCTTCCACCATTTCTAGGAGCAGTATTTTGAAAACGTATAAATTAGCATTGGGGGTAAAAAGAGGTGTACCCTGTTTTTATGAATATACAGATAATGCATGAATAGACCTTAATTTCAATAAATAATACAACTTGTTCCACTTTAAATAATGGATTGAATTGATATCTGAAAATATATAAGAAATCTTATATTGATATGCAATCATTCATGACAACCAGTTATACACCTAATGTTAATATTAGGGTACGATTTATCATGAAGTTTGTGTGAGTTTTGCTTCAAATGTGATTATGGAAATCGAAAATAATGTGTTTGGAAAGAAGTCTCATGAAAATGCCAGTCAAGGAACACCGAGGAATTCATGAGTTCTGAAGCAGGAAGTGATTGAAATTGAAAAAAATGACGATAAATTTGCTTACTTGTGGATGAAATATTATAATATGATGTGAATAAACTGAAGAAATAGTAATGTACCAGTGCTGAATAAAAATGAACATCAAAATACACATCATGTCCCACAGGAATCTTCTCGCATTGATGTTAAACTGTGTCAGTTACTGTAGAAATATTAGGATTTCTTTGCACCATTCACCAAAGTTAGTTTTCTTTTTTTAAATTTTTATTTATGCTTGTTCAAAACATTACATAGTTCTTGATATATCATATTCCACACTGTGATTCAAGTGGGTTATGAACTCCCATTTTTACCCCATAAACAGATTGCAGAATCACATCAGTTACACATCCATTGATTTACATATTGCCATACTAGTGTCTGTCGTATTCTGCTGCCTTTCCTAACCTCTACTATCCCCCTCCCCTTACCTCCCCTCTCCTCTTCTCTCTCTACCTCTTTACTGTAATTCATTTCTCCCCCTTGTATAATTTTTTCCTTTCCCTCACCTCCTCTTGTATGTAATTTTGTATAACCCTGAGGGTCTCCTTTTATTTCCATGCAATTTCCCTTCTCTCTCCCTTTCCCTTCCTCCTCTCATCCATGTTTAATGTTAATTTTCTTCTCATTCTATTCGTCCCTACTCTGTTCTTAGTTACTCTCTTTATATCAAAAAGACATTTGGTATTTGGTTTTACGGATTGGCTAGCTTCACTTAGCATAATCTGCTCTAATGCCATCCATTTCTCTGTAAAAATTTTGTCATTTTTTAATGCAGAGTAATACTCCATTGTGTATAAATCCCTCATTTTTTATCCATTCATCTATGGAAGTGCATCTAGGTTGGTTCCACAGTCTTGCTATTGTAAATTGTGCTGCTATGAACATCAATGTAGCAGTGTCCCTGTAGCATTTTTTTTTAGGTCTTTAGGGAATAGACTGAGAAGGGGAATACCTGGGTCAAATGGTGGTTCCATTCCAACCTCTACAAGAAATCTCCATACTGCTTTCCAATTTGGCTGCACCAATTTGCAGTCCCACCAGCAATGTACAAGTGTACCCTTTTCTCCACATCCTCGCCAGCACTTGTTGTTGTTTGAGTTCATAATAAATATCTGGAATGGAAAATGCTCAGGAGTTCACAACCTTGAAGGTGGTAGAGGAGTTTCCAAAAGTAAGGGACAGGGTAAATACCACAAACATGGAGCTGTGTCAGCCTTAAGACTTCTTGAGAAAATGCCTCTGAGGTTGGGCACTTGAAATATATGTTATTGTCAGGAGCTTTAGCTTCCTTTGTAGTGAGACCATCAAAGCTGAGTCTGCATCTATGTGACCTGGACGACATGTTTTTTTTTTTTATTTTCCTATGAACACGAGGCAGCAGTACTGAATTCTCTCTTTGTAGGCAAACTGGGGCTACTGGGGGCTAAGTGTCTCCCCATGTGGACTGTGAAGCCATTTGATCATTCTTCACATTTAATCATGTTATTTGATGCTGCACTGAAAGTTTGGTATTTACTTTACGAAATAAAGGAGTTTAACTGTGATACAGTGCTGCAGGGAGTTCTGTCACGTGTGGTGGTCAGGATCGGCAGGAGAATGTACCAAGAAGGCTTCTATCACACATAGTTGCCCCCTTGACCATAGCAACATGATTCTGAACATTGCCCTGAAACCTCTCCATACAACAAGATGCCTTTACATCCAAAGGTCTGCTAGCTGCACCATGTCAGTCACAAACCATTTCTAAGCCAATGGCAGATCCACGTGGCCCCACCACAGATGTTTTTTCACACACCTACACTCTACTGCTCTTGGCCCACTACTCAGCAGGCTCCAACTTACTGGCATATCTTTTCTACACCATTATCATGAAACTCAGTCAAACCAGGCACTGTCTTGTATACTCATGATAAGCAACAGGACATCAAATGGTTTTCCAGTGCCAGCTGGTCATGGAAATTTCAAAAATTTCATGGTATTTTCTAGCCATTTTTCAAGGATGAAGTTGGAGTTACTGTGGGTTTCAATTCATTCAGGAACCATTAAATATTGAGGAATCTCATTTCAATGGAAGCTCTAGAGAACTCTCACAGGCAAGTCTTCTGAAAGAGTGGCCCAAGGTCACATAAAGCCAGCCACATTGAGGTCTACAATGTGAGGTCCATGTGTGTTTTGACTCTCAACTATTGCTGCCAAGTCTTTCAGAATATAATCAAGTGATATCCTCGCTGAGATTCCCAGTGCTCTGTGGAAAGCCACCCTGGGCCTAGATCTCAGTTTCCAAGGGTGACTCTCATGCGTGGCCTCCGAAAATCCCAACACAATTCATGGCAATACTTCTCTAAGGTCAGTTTCAGAACTCAGTCTCCAAGGGGAATCCCACAAGAGTTGAAACCCAGGTGGACGCAGTCATCTTTTCCCACCTCCACACAAATGACCACAATGAAAACCAAAACACTCTCACATGGTCCTCATGTTCTTCCATATAGACACTAATCATAACCTCTGGCTAGAAGTTTCCATGAGGGGCGCATACCAAGACACTGTCCAAAATAAGCTCCCTTTCCCCTCATTTGCCGTAAGTCAGGGTGGCCTACACACCCTTCCTGTGAACCAGAACTGATCAAATAGGCATGGCGTTAATACTGTTCTGCTTTTCCAATTTGAGGCCTACTGACTGTCAGGTATAGATTCTTTATGTGATTTGGAGTCATCAGAAAACCCAAGCACTTCTGCAGGGGTTCAAAGAACTCTTTTGAACTAAAGGATCCTGATTCTTACTTGATGAAGGTCAGGAATCTAATAGAGGAAGGCAAGAGACTCATTTGCCATTTCTGTTTTGAATGCACACATGGAATCTATCTTTTGATGCATCAGGTGCTGAGAATCTAAGCCACAACCTCACACAGAACCAAGAGGCTGATTCAGACACATCCTTTTACAAAGCAATTAAGCAAAGAGCCACAGGTGATGCCCATTCATTTTCATTTGAAAACTGTTTTCTTCAGGCTTCACAAAGGGGTGGCCAGAGGCAAAGACCTTCCTGACATTTAGGGCAACAGAAGAACAGGTAAGCAAAAGACACAAAGCAGGGTTTCTCCACTGAGACTTTCCTGGTCACACTGATATCTGAGTTTTCTGAGATGCTCCCCATTCACTTCAGCTATCAAGTACATGGCCATGTCACAGAGCTTGGAGGTGGTATATATCTTGGACACAAAACCATGAGCCTATTCTGGAGAGTGGCCAGAATTCCGGAAGAAAACAGGATCTTAGGAAGATAGAAGGTTTTGCCCATCCAGTAGGCAAGCCGCAGTCCATTCATCAATTGGGCAGGATGAGTGCTGGGAAGCTTTCTACTAGACAGGACACATCCATTAATTCATTCTCTTTTCTAATGTCTACAACCACAGACACAGTGGGATACACAGACATAGAAACACTTACATGTCAAACGACTTACTAGAAACAGTCCAATCCAAACCAAACAAACCACATTTCCTACCTATTCTCAGAACATGTGACAAAACCACAAAACCACAACCACTCCCACAAAGGCACCTCCTTCCCCCAAGTAGGTCTGTGACTATCCAGAGTGTCCTCTGACTGGTGGGCCATAAAATGTTCTCCCGAAATGTCCTGTCCTGACTCAGATCTGGTCTCTTTGGCCAACTTTGTGAAGTTGTCAGGAGCCAGCGGTGAGCCACTACCTGCTTTCTCAGAAAAGGTCCCTCTTCAGAGCTCTTCTGGCCTTTGGCCATCCTCACATAGGTAGGTACCAAGAAAGACTGACCCTGTCCTTGGTAAAACTGAACAAGTGAGCCCACTGGGACTGGGACTGGGACTGGCTCTGGGTACCTGTCTTCATGGATCCCAAGTTCAGAGAATTTCTTCACCAAGGAAGTGACGTAGGTCACTTCCTTCAGGAACTGAATTAGGTTACTGCCTTGTCAACCAATTTGTCCTAACAGTTGCTTCCTAAGTCCAATGAGTTGGAGGCTGCCCCTTCTTCCAGTGAAACTTTCACAAGTTTGCATGGTATATCAACCATAGGCACCCAAAAAAAGCTCTCCAGATAGGCCTGGTTTGGTCCATCTTCTATACATTAAGAAAAGAAATGTTGATTCAGACACATCCCTTCATGCTAACCAGGTTGTTTGTCATGGAAGATGACTTTTGCTCTCTGACGTCATTCATAGCTGCCTACATTTAATCCAGGGATCATTTCTTTAATGACCTTGGAGGTTCTCAGCAAGTGGAAGATCCCATAATTTCTGTATTGAAAGACCAACTCTGTCCCTGCTCTTCAGTAAAGTTAGATTGAGAGAACAGTGTATGGTCAGGGTTAATAACATGTTCCATTTGGGTTAGGAATCATTCTGCGGGATGAATTATGGTACTGGGAACGTGCGATATTTATAAGAATATAAGTGAAATATAAGTATGAAAACAGACATCTAGGTAATATTTGAAGCCCAGAATTGCATTGGATCCTTGGCTGGGATTCTTAGCTTTGAATTATATTCTGCACAGATGTCTCAGATAAATCGATATACAATGGCATAATTCCTTGTACCTTGGTTGATTGAATGTTGAAGAGAACATCCAGTCAAAAAGAAATAATTTGTAGGATTAGTAAGATTGTTGGTAGGTTTTGAAAGAAGAGTGAGTATAAGATTTGGATGAAAAGATCTTTAGCAATAGGGTTTCGGATAGAGAGTGAATGTAATTGTCAGCACATGTGGAGAGTCTGTCAAAAGGATGAACTGGGGGAAAAAGTAGGAATGCAGATATCAATTGACATTAGGATATCAGGCAAAGTATAAAGTGAGTGATAGAATTATACATTTTCAACAGGCTTGAGTTTGAATATATAATCTTAGGAAGAAACAAACATGTAGTCACCAATAGGATGAACTTTTGAGAGCATTAGGCAATATGGACATGGATGTTTTCCGTAATCCATGCTCACTTTTCATTTAGGCTTTGGTACAAACATAAGTTTGACCTCTTCTTTCTGTGTGCAGAATATTACTGTGGTAAAATGTATATGTAGATCAGGTGACATGAGTATTTCTTCCACCATTTCTTGGAGCAATATTTTGAAGACGTATCAATTATTTTTGGAGGTAAAAATGGTGTACACTGTGTCTATAATTATAGAGATAATGCATGAGTAGACCATACTGTAAAGAAATATTATAACTGGTTCTAACTTTAAATAATGGATTGAATTGATATCTGAAAATATACAGAAAATCTTATATTGATATACAATCCTTCATTCCAACCAGTAATATATATAATGGTTATATCAGCATTATGGTTTTTCATGAAGTATGTGTGAGTTTTGTTTCCAAAGTGATTATGGAAATTGGAAATAATGTGTTTGGAAAGAAGTCTCATGAAAAGACCAGTCAAGAAACCTGGAGGAATACATGTGTTTTGAAGCAGAAAGTGATTGAAAGTGAAACAAATGCCTATAAATTTGTGATCTTGTGGATCAAATATATATACTATGATGTGCGTAAACTGAAGAAATAGTAATGTACCACTGTTACATAAAAATGAACGTCAAAATACACATCATGTCCTCTCCCACAGGAATCTACTTGCATTGATGTTAAACTGGTTCAGTTATTGTAGAAATATTAGGATAATGCCGCAGTCTTGCTGGGCACAATCAGCAGCCACTTGTCAAAAGAAACTAACTTTATTTTTAGAACCACACATGCCAAACAAAACAGCCTCTCAGGAAAAACCTTCAGAGCCCCAACTGCCACCACTGGCTTCCCAAAACCTCTCCCTCCCACAGGAGCCTCTCTCCGCCTCCCACAATACTCCTGCTCTTGAGGGCGATTGGCTGGGTCATGTGGGCGGAGTCAAAAAAAGTCCCCCAATGAGCAGTTTTGTGGTCTGAAAGGGCAGGGAAACAGCCCATTGAGCATCACCGCAGAGGAGCCAATCAGCTAGGTGTTGCTGGGGCCGCTGTGAGTCAATCATCAGCCGGCAGCTGGAAGTTTGCTGGCAGCAGGAATTTTGCTGGGGCCCCTTCGGCTGTGGCTCTCAACATCTTCCCCTCTCTGTTTAAACAACACGCATGTGGCTTAGGGACCGTGCCTGCCTTAGGTTGTCCAATAGTACATATGGTCTTTACCCGTTAAATTGGTACCATTGCAATTGGATCTTACCCGTCACTGACTACCCGTCCAGTAGAGAGCCACACCTGTGGAGAGGGCTTTGAACCAGCGGGGGTGGGTGAGGTTTTTTGCCTCACCTCTGTTGGCCCCCCAAATTTTAGCTGGACGATCATGACACGCAGAAGGGAGGAAGATACACCAAGCCAATTGATGGCTCCTTTTGGAAAAATTGTACCACCGATGACATCATCAGCAAATATACCCCAACACTACCACAAGTCGCTGCACCAACAGATAGTTCACAATGCATTTAGGTGAGTTCACAATGTGTCCAGGCAAGTTCTGCAAGCAGTACAGGGATGGCTATTGCAGAAGCTGTAGATTGGTATTATCTTTGATTTCACCTGCACTGGGATGAAGATAGGAACTCTGGCAATAATGTCTAAAGAAAAAAATTATGTAATATTCCAGAAGGCACTAAAACCAAAAAAAAAATATGTAACATTCCAGAAGGCACATCAAAAACCAAAATGGCCCAAAAAGCAGTCATTGAGGATGAAGTCACTCACTTTCCTCTGTAAGGTTCCTGACCTCCATAAATTGAGAATAGGGATTTATTGGGTCAAATGAGTTCTTCAAAACCCTGCAGAGTGTAGCCAATGGCTTATTGGGTTTTTTCATTACTCCAATTCACATCAAGAATCTATACTCCACAGACAGTAGGCCTCAAATTGGAGAAGCAGAGCAGTATTAAAGTCAGGGTTATTTGATCACTCATGGTTCACAGAATGGGTGTCCAGGCCACCCTGACTTTAGGCAAATGAGAAGAAAGGGAGATTATTTTGGACACTGTCTTGGGCTGTGCCCCTCAAGGAAACGTCAAGCCAGAGGTTATGATGAGTGTCTATATGGAAGAAGATGAGGGCCATTTGGGAGTGTTTTGGTTTTCATTGTGGTCATTTATGTGGCAGTCAGAAAAGATGACTGAGTCCACCAGGGCTTGAACTCTGGTGTGATTCCTCTTAGAGACTGAGTTCTGGAACTGACCTCAGAGAAGTATTGCCATGATTTGTGTTGGGATTTTAGTCGGCCACCCATGAAAGTCGCCCTTTGAAACTGAGATCTAGGCCCGGGGTGGCTTTCCACAGAGCACTGGGAATCTCAGACAGAATATCATATGATGTTATTTTGAAATACTTGCCAGACATAGTTGAGAGTCAAAACACACATGGACCTCACATTGTAGACCTCAATTGGCCTGGCTTCATGTGACTATTTGGCCACTCTTTGGAAAGCCTTGCCTGTGAGAGTTCTCCAGAACTTTCATTGAAATGAGCTTCCTCAACATTGAATGATTCCTGAAAGAATTGAAACCCACAATGCCTCCAACTTCATCCTTGTAAAATGGCTAGATAAATACCATGAAATTTTTGAAATTCGCATGATGAGGTGGCACTGGAGAACCTTTGATGTCCTGTTGCTGATCATTAGTGTACCAGACAGTGCCTTGATTGATTGGGTATAATGAAAGTGGTGTAGAACAGAGATGCCGGTTAGATGGAGACTGCGGAGTAGTTGGCCCACAGTTGTGTTGTGCAGGTGTGTGATAAAATATTTATGGTGGTGCCATGTGGATCTGCCATTGACTTCCAAATGGCTTTTAGCTAACATGGTGCACCCAGCAGACCCTTATATGCAAAGGCATCTTGTTATATCGAGAGGTTTCAGGGAAATGTTCAGAATCAGGTTGCTATGGTCAAGGGGGCAAGCTATGTGGGATTGAAGCCGGGTTAGTGCGTTCTCCTGGAGACTCTGACCCAGCACATGTCACAGAACTCCCTCCAACACTGTGTCCCAGTTGAACTCCTTGTATTTCTTGAAGCAAATACCAAACTCCCAGTTCAGCACCAAGAAACACCATGAAAATTGGAGGATGACTAAATGGCTTCACAGTCCACATGGTTAGACACTTTGGCCCAGTGGCCTCTGTTTACCTACAAAGAGAGAAATCAGCACTGCTGCCTCAGGTTCATTGGAAAATAAGAAACCATGTTCTCCAGGTCACATAGATTCAGACCCAGCTTTGATGGTTTCACTACAAGTGAAGACAAAGCTCCTGACAACAATATATATTTCAAGTGCCACACCTCAGAGGCAGATTCTCCAGAAGTTTTTTTCCAGCAGAGCTCCATGGTTGTGGAGTGTTTACCCAATCCCTTACTTCTGGAAACTCCTCTACCTGCTCCCAGGTTGAGAACTCCTGAGAATTTTCCATTCCAGATATGTATTCACAGATTTTCTAACTCTTCTTCTCTAATTGTGTCTCACTTGGGGCAAAGGTAATGTCAAGGCATTGTTCTAGGTGAGAGTGGGAAGATTATTGTGTAGCACATATTTGCATACACATTGGATACATTATCCTATTTTCCATTTGCAATACTGAATTTCTGACACTAACCCATACCCTACTAGACTCTGACTACTATCCTAAAATGATGGAGAAAAAGAAACCTAACAGAATAGAAATACAGGCCTTTTGTAGGAGGCGTGGTGTATACTTGGATTTTCCTTCTCCTTTATCAAGGATATGTGTTATAAATCTAGTCAACTTTTCATTGTAATATTTCTCCATGAGTTTTCAAAGTTAACACATATGTAAATTCCTGTCTCCTTTGCTCTGTAGCCTCTTTAGAACATGTATATTTTTATGCATATATAGAGTCCTACCTGGTAACACACGTAAATTCTTGTCATCTCACTAACTTTGGAATATACAAATTATGAGAATAGATCACTTCCCCTAAATACTGATGGAACTGAAAATTCAAACTATGGGTGAGCTTCCTAGTGAACAACATCATACATAAATCCATGTTCAGTAAAATGAATATTTTTAGATATGTGGATGATATATATTTCATGATAAATTTCGATTGGCATATATATTGCTACATTTTATTGTTGTGTGTGTGTGTGTGTGTATATATATATATATATATATATATATATATATATATATATACCAGATTTTCCAAAATATGAAATATATGTGTCTTATTATACACTCCCTAAATTCACTCAAGTTCATGTATGCGATTTAAAATCAACATTTTACATGATTATCATCAGTCTGGCTGGGCACAATTCAGGAGCCAATTGTCAAAAGAAACAAACTTTATTTTTAGAACCACACAAGCCAAACAAAACAGCTTCTCAGGAAAAACCCTCAGAGCCCAACTGCCACCACAGTCTTCCCACAAGCCTCTCCCTCAACCACAAGCCTCCTCCTTTTGAGGCCGATTGGCTGGGTCACATGGGCGCAGCCAAAAAAGTCCACCAATGAGCAGCTCCGTTGTCTGAAAGGGCAGGGGAACATCCCATTGAGCATCACCACAGAGGAGCCAATCAGCTAGATGTTGCTGGGGCCTCTGTCAGCCAATCATCCACTGGCAGTCTGAAAAGGCGGGGAAACAGCTCAATGAGCATCTGCAATGAGCCAATCAGCTAGATGTTGCTGGGGCCGCTGTGGAGCCAATCATCAGCCGGCAGCTGGAAGTTTGCTGGCAGCTGGAGGTTTCCTGGGGCCCCTTTGGCTGTGGCTCTCAACATCTCCCCCTCTCTGTTTAAACAACGAGCATGTGGCTTAGGGACCATGCCTGCCTTAGGTTGTGCAGTAGTACATATGGTATTTACTGGAGACCCTTGGCTGTGGCTATCAACAGGATTTGTATGTACCATTCACTGAAGTTAGTTTTCAGTACTAGAAAACAAATATTTATTTCAGGTGGATAAATATTTCTGAGAAAAATCTTGTGAAAAGTTGATTATAAATCCACATACTTGAACATAAATGAATTTAGGGAGTGTAAATAAGATACATATATTTCATATTTTGAAAAATCTGGAGAGAGAGAGAGTGTGTGTGTGTGTGTGTGTATACACACACAGACACATACAGATATTAAAATGTAGCAACATATATGCAAATGTAAATTCACCATGAAATATACATCAATCACAGATCCAAAAATATTCAATTTTCTTAACAGGGATTTATGTATAATGTTTTTCTACTAGGAAGCTCACCCATTATTTGAATTATCACTTCCAACAGCGTTTAGGAGGAGTGATGTCTTCTCACAAATTGTATCTCCCAAGTCAGTCACCTCACAAGAATGTAGGTGTGACACCAGGTATTATTTGATATGTGCATATAAAAATACATGTGCTGAATAGGCTACAGACAAAGGGAGACAGGAATTCACATATTTGTTAACTTTAAAAACACATGGAGATCTATTTCAATTAAAAATAGACTGGATTTATAACACCTGACATTTATCATGCAAAAGGCAAGATCAATTATACACCATGCCTCCTCTGAACTGCTTGTATTTCAATTCTTTTTGTGTTACTTTTCTGCATCATATTAGAATTAGTAGTCAGAGTCTAGTAGGGTATGGGTTCGTGTCAGGGATTCAGTATTTCGAATGGAAAATTGGAAAATGAATCCAATGTGTATGCAAATACGTGCTACACACAAAAAAATTCCCACTCTCATTCAGAACAATGGCTTGAAATAACCACGCCCCATGTAAGAAACAATTAGAGGAGAAGAGTTAGAAAATCTGTGAATACATACGTAGAATGGAAAATGCTCAGTAGTTCACAACCTTTGAGGTGGAAGAGACGTTTCCAAACCTTAGGGACAGGGTAAAACTCCACAAACATGGATCTCTGCTGGCCTAAACACTTCTGGAGATACTGACAATGAGGTTGGGTACTTGAAATATATGTTGTTTTCAGAAGCTTTAGCTTCCTTTGTAGTGAGACCATCAAACTTGGGTCTGCATTTTTGTGACCTGGAGGACATGAATTCTTATTGTCCAATGAACATGAGGCAGCAGTGTTGAATTCACTCTTTGTAACTAAACTGTGGCCAATGGGGGATAAGTGTCTCCCCGTCTGGACTTTGAAATCATTTGGTCATCCTCCACTTTCAGTGGGTGTTTTGTATTTGGTTCATGACATACAAGGAGTTAAACTGGGACACAATGCTGGAGGGAGTCCTGTAACGTATGGTGTGTCAGGGTCTGCAGGAGAATGCACCAACCAGGCTTCTATCCCCCATTGCTTGCCCCCTTTACCATAGGAACTTGATTCTGAACATTGCCCTGAAAACTCTCCATGTAACATGATGCCTTTACATACAAAGTTCTGCTAGCTGCACCATGTCAGTCACAATCCATTTGGAAGCCAATGTAAGATCCACATGACCCCACCACAGATGTATTGTCACACACCTGCACACAACTGCTCTAGGCCTGCCATAAATACTGCTCTGCTTCTCCAATTTGAGGCCTACTTACTGTCAGGTATAGATTCTTTATGTGATTTGGCATCATGAGACAACCCAAGCAGTTCTGCAGGACTTTGAAGAACTCATTTGATCCAAAGGATCCCTATTCTCACTTGATGGAGGTCAGGAACCAAACAGAAGAAGGCAAGAGACTTCATCCACAATGACAGATTTTTTGCCATTTTGGTTTTGGATGCACACATGGGATCTTCTTTAGATCTATCAGGAGATGAGAATCTTAGCCACAGCCTCAAACAGGGCCTAGTGTCTGACTAAGACACATCCCTTTCCAGAGCAATTAAGCAAAGAGCCACAGGTGATGCCCATTCATTTCCATTTGAAAACTGTTTCTTCATGCTTCACAAAGGGGTGGCCTGAGGCAAAGACCTTCCTGACATTCAAGGCAACAGAAACTTAGATAAGCAAATGGAGCCAAGCAGGGTTTCTCCACTGAGACTTTACTGGTCACACTGATATCTGAGTTTTCTGAGATGTTCCCATTCCCTTCAGCTATCAAGGACATGGCCATGTCACAGAGTTTGGAGGTGGTACATATCTTGGACAATAAACCATGATACTATTCTGGAGAGTGGCCAGAATTCAGGAAGAAAACAGCAACTTAGGAAGTTAGTAGGTGTTTCCCATCCATAAGGCAAGCAACAGTCCATTAATCAATTGTGCAGGATGAATGCTGTGAAGCTTTCTACTAGACAGGACACCTCCATTGATGCATTCTCGTTTCTAATGTCTAAAACCACGGACACAGTGGCTACACAGACATAGAAACACTCGCCTTGTCTATAGACTTACTAGAAACAGTCGACTCCAAACCAAACCAACCACCTTTCCTACCTATTCTCAGAACATGAAACAAAACTGCAAACTCACACCCACAACCAAAAAGGCACCTCCTTCCCAAAAATAGGTCTTTAACTATCTGGAGTGTCCTCTGACTGGTGGGCCATACTATGGTCCACTCGAAATGGCCTGTCTGGTCTCAGATCTTGTCTCCTTGGCCAACTCTGTTATTCTGCGAGGAGCCTGCTGTTAGCCACAACCTGCTGTCTCAAGAAAGGCCCCTCTTCAGAGCTCTACTGGCATTTGGCCATCCTCACATCAGTAGGTACCAAGAAGGTCTGACTCTGTACTTGGTGAATCCAAACAAGTGAGCCCACTGGGACTGGGACTGGGACTGGCTCTTGGTGCCTGGCTTCTTGCATCCCAATTTCAGAGAGTTCCATCACGAAGGAAATGAGGTATGTCACTTTCTTTGCAACTGAATGAGGTCACTGCCTTGGCAACAACTTTGTCCTAACACTTGCTTCCAATGGTTCCATGAGTTGGAGGGTGCCCCTACTTCCTGTGACAATTTGACTAGTTAGAATGGTATATCAAAATAGACACTATGGAACAGCTCTACACGCAGGCCTGGTTAGGTTCATCTTCTCTACATTAAGAAGAGAGAGTCTGATGCATACACATCCCTTCATCCTGTCCAGGTTGTTTGCCATGGAAGATGGCTTTTGCTCATGCAGGTCCTTCATAGCTGCCTACATCTTCTCCAGGGATCATTTCTGCATCGAACTTTGAGGTTCTCAGCAGTTGGAAGATTACCTACATCCCTAATTGAAAGAATAGCCCTGTCCCTGCTCTTTTGTAATGTTAGATTGAGGCAACAGTGTATGGTTAGGGTTAATAACACGTTCGATTTGGGTTAGGAATCATTTTGCAGGATGAATAAGGTTATTGGGAACCTGCAATATATAGAAATATAGTGGTTAAATATAAGTATGAAAACAGAAATCTAGGTAAGATTTGAAGCTCAGAAGTGCATTTGGCAATAGATTGGGACACGTAGCTTTTAATTATGTTCTGCATACATGTTTCAGAAAAATCGATATACAATGGCATAGGACGTTGTACCTCAGATGATTGAATGTAGTAGAGTACATCCACTCAAAAAGGGATAGTCGATAGGATCAGGAAGATAGTCAGTATGTTTCGGAAGAAGATAGAGTATAGGATTTGGACCAAAGTTCATTAGCAATAGGGTTTCGGTTAGAGAGTGAATGTCAATGTCAGCACATGTGAAGGGTCAGTCACAATGTTGAACTGGAAAAAATATGTAGGAAAGTAGATATCAATAGAGACATTATAAAATCAGGCAAAGTATAAAGTGAGTGAAAAAACTAGACATTTCCAACAGTTTTGAGGTTGAATATATAATCTTAGGAAGAAACAAAAATGTGGTCACCAATAGGATTGACATTTGAGAGCATTAGGCAACCTGGATATGGATGTTTTTAGTAATCCATGTTCAGTTTCCATTTAGGCTTTGGTACAATCATACATGTGACTTTTGCATTTTGTGTCCAGAATATTACTATGATAACATGCATATGTAGATCAGGTGACATGAGTATTTCTTCCACCATTTCTGGGAGCAATATTTAGAAGACTAATAAATTAGTATTGGGGGTACTAAGAGGTGTACCCTGTGTCTATGAATATAGAGATAATGCATGAATAGACAATATAGTGAATAAATAATATAACTGGTTCCACTTTAAATAATGGAATAAACTGATATAAGAGAATATATAAAAAATACTATATTGTTATAAAATCATACATTCCAACCAGTTATACATCTAATGGTGATATTATAGTTATGGTTTATCATGAAGTGAGTGTCAGTTTTGCTTCAAAAGTGATAAAAGAAATCAAAAATAATATATTTCGAAAGAAGTCTCAATATAAGACCAGTCAAGAAACCTGGAAGAATCCATGTGTTCTGAAGCAGGAAGTGATTGAAAGTGAAACAAATGCCTATAAGTTTGCTAACTTGTGGATGAAATATATATCCTATGATGTGCATAAATTGAAGAAATAGTAATGTACCAGTGTTGAATTAAAATGAATTTCAAAATACACATCATGTCACATAGGAATGTACTTGCATTGATGTTAAACTGGATCAGTTACTGTAGAAGTATTAGTATTTGTATGCAACATTAACTGAAGTTAGTTTTCAGTACTGGAAACAATATGTATTTCAGGTGGATGAATATTTCTGAGAATGATCTTGTGAAAAGTTGATTATAAATCCATATACATGAACATGAATGAATTTAGGGAGTGTATATAAGACACATATATTTCATATTTTGAAAAATCTGGAGAGTGTATATATATATATATATATATATATATATATATATATATATATATATATACAAAAAAACACACACAGACAATAAATTAGCAATCAAATTTATCATGAAATATATATCCTCCACAGATGCAAAATTATTTCTTTTAGAACATGTATTTATGTATAATGTTGTTCTTCTAGGAAACACACCCCTAGGTTAAATTTTCAGTTCCAACAGAGTTTAACAGGAGTGATCACTTCTCACAAATTGTATTTGCCAAATTAGCCACCTCACAAAATGTAGGTGTGATACCAGGTAGTGTTCTATATGTGCATTTAAAAATACATGTGCTGAATAGGCTACAGAGAAAGGGAGATAGGTATTCACATATTTGTTACCATTAAAAACACATGGAGAACTATTTCAATTAAAAATTGACTAGATTTATAACACCTACAATTAATCATGCAAAAAACAAGTCCAACTATACACTATGATTCCTCTGAACTGCTTGTATTCCTATTCTGTTTGTGTTATTTTTCTCCATCATATTAGGAGTAGTAGTCAGAGTCTATTAGGGTATGCTTTAGTGTCAAGGATTCAGTATTTCGAATGGAAATATGGAAAATGACTCTAATTGGTATGCAAATATGTGCTACACAAAAATGTTCACACTCTCATCCAGAAGATTGCCTTGACATTACCTTAGTTCCAAGTAAGATACAATTAGAGGAGAAAAGTTAGAAAATCTGTAAATACATATCAGGAATAAAAAATGCTCAGGAGTTCACAAACTTGTAGGTGGTAGAGGAGTTTCCAAAAGTAAGGGACAGGGTAAACACTCCACAAACATTGAGCTCTGCTTGTGTAAAGACTTCTTGAGAAACTCTCTGAGGTTGGGCTCTTAAAATACATGTTGTTGTCACGAGCTTTAGCTTCCTTTGTTGTGTGACCATCAAATCTGGGTGTGCAAATATGTGACCTGAAGGACATTGTTTCTAATTTTCCAATGAAAATGAGGCAGCAGTGCTGAATACTCTTTTTCTAGTTAAACTATGGCCACTGGGGTGTAAGTGTCTCCCCGGGTTGACTGTGAAGCCATTTGGTCATGCTCCAATTTTCGTGGTGTTACTCCTTGGTGCACTGGGAGTTTGGTATTTGCTTCATGAAATACAAGGAGTTCAACTGGGACACAGTGCTGGAGGGAGTTCTGTCACGTGTGGAGGGACACAGTCTGCATGAGAATGCACCAACCAGGATTCTGTCCCACATAGGTTGCCCCTTTGTCCATAGCAACCTGATTCTGAACATTGCCCAGAAACCTATCCATATAACAAGATGTCTTTACATATAAGGGTCTGCTGGCTGTACCCTGTCAGTCACAAAGCAATTGGAAGCCAATGGCAGATCCACATGCCCCAACACACATGTTTTATCACACACCTTCACACCACTGCTCTAGGCCCACTAATGAACAGGCTCCAACATACTGGCATCACTGTTCTACACAATTCTCATGAAACCCAGTCAGTCAAGGCACTGTGAGATACACTCATGATCAGCAACAGGACATCCAAAAGTTTTCCAGTGCCACCTGGTCATGCGAATTTCAAAAGTTTCATGGTATTTATCAAGCCATTTTTTGAGGATAAAGTTGGAGGCTCTGTGGGTTTCAATTCATTCAGGAACCATTAAATGTTGAAGAAGCTCATTTCAATGAAAGATCTTGAGAACACTCACAGGCAAGTCTTCCCAAAGAGTGGCCAAAAGGTCACATGAAGTCAGGCCCATTGAGGTCTACAATGTGAGGTCCATGTGTGTTTTGACTCTCAACTGTGGCTTTAAAGAATTTCAGAATAAAATCATGTGATATCCAGGCTGAGATTCCCAGTGCTCTGGGCAAAGCCACCCTGCACCTAGATCTCCCTGCACCACAATTAATACCTGAGATCTAGGTTGCATGGCCTAGTAAAATCCAAACACAATTCATGACAATACTTCTCTTATGTCACTTCCAGAATTCAGTCTCTAAGGAGAATCATACCAGAGTTCAAGCCCAGGTGGACCCAGTCATCTGGTCCAAGCGCCAAACAAATTACCACAATTCAAAACAAAATGCTCCCACATGCCCCTTATCCTCTTCAAATTGAGGCCAAATGACTGTGGGGTTTAGATTCTTTATGTAAATTGGATTCATGTGAAAACCCAAGCACCTATGGGCTAAACTCTGCAGGGCTTTAAAGAACTCATTTGACCCAAAGGATCCCTATTTTCACTTGATGGATGTCAGGGCCATTAGAGAGGAAGGTGAGAGTCTTCATCCACAATAACTGCTCTTTTGGCCATTTTGGTTTTGGATGCACTAATGGGATCTTTCTTTAGATCCATCAGGTGCTGAGAATCTAAGCCACAGCCTCACACAGGGCCAAGAGGCTGATTCAGACACATCTCTTTCCAAAGCAATTAAGCAAAGAGCAAAACACACACAGACATTATAAAGTGGCAATATATATGCCAATTGAAATTCATGATGAAATATATATCGTCCACAGATCCAAAAATATTAATTTTACTGAACATGGATTTATGAATAATGTTGTTCAACTAGAAAGGTTACCCTTAGGTTGAATTTTAAGATCCAATAGCGTTTAGGAGGAGTGATCTCTTGTCATAATTTGTATCTGCCATGTCAGCCACCTCACAAGAATGTATATGTGATACCAGGTAGGATTCAATATGTTTATATAAAAATACATGTGATGAATAGGCTACAGAGAAAAGGATACAGGAATTCACATATTTATTAACTTTAAAAACACAAGGAGAACTATTTCAATTAAAAATTAACTAGATTTATAACACCTACCCTACATAATGCAAAAGGCAAGTCCAACTATACACCATGCCTCTTTTGAACTGCTTGTATTTCTATTGTGTTTGTATGCACTGTGGGTTTCAAGAACCATTAAATGTTGAGGAAGCTCATTTCAATGAAACTCTGGAGAACTCTCATAGGCAAGGCTTCCCAAAGAGTGGCCAAAAGGTTAGATATAGCCAGGCCCATTGAGGTCTACAATGTGAGGTCCATGTGTGTTTTGACTCTCAACTATGGCTACCAAGTCTTTAAGAAAAAAATCATGGGATATCTTTGCTGAAATTCCCAGTGCTCTGTGGAAAGCCACCCTCGGCCTTGATCTTAGTTTCCAAGGGCGACTCTTATGCTTGACCTCTTAAAATATCACCACAATTCATGGCAATACTTCTTTGAGTTCAGTTCCAGAAGTCAGTCTCTAAGGGGAATCACACAAGAATTCAAGCCCAGGTGGACCCAGTCATCTCTTCCAACCGTCACACAAATGACCACAATTAATACCAAAACACTCTCACATGGCCCTCCTCTTCTTCTATAAAGGCACTCATCATAACATCTGGCTGGAGGTTTCCATGAGGGGCACAGCCCAAGACAGTGTCCCAAATAAGCTCCCTTGCCACTCATTTGCCTAAATTCAGGGTGGCTTGGACACCCTTCTTGTGCACCAGGAGTTATCTGAAAGGGTAAAATAAATTGAAATTAAAGTGTAAAAGTTGAAGTGTAAAAGACCGGGTTTTGTAAAGTTTCTAAGCTGCAAGGTCTGAGTTAAAATGTAAAGGACCAGGTATTGTTAAGTTCCTATGCTACATGCAAAACCTGAAATTCCTGTAGCTTGTAGTACAATTCCGGACTGCCCAGTAAATATTCCCCCTGACCGCCTGGTTGTTTAATAACCTAGGACCCTGTGTGGCCTGGCACATAGGCATCGCAAGGCCTAAACCAATCTGTTTGAATGTGTACCTCGCTTTAGAACTCACCTATCACTCCCGCCTGACCTATTCCTGCCAATGAATGAACTAATCATGTTTAGGAATTGTTGTTTGATTTTTCTACAGTGTATGTTGATTTCTTAAAGGAGACTGTGATACATGTAAAGTCCCGCCCTCGCCAAAAAGTGTACTTAAGCACTGCTCAACCCCTGGTAGGGGCTCTGGGCTGCTCTCCCTTCTTGAGTGAGCACGTAGCCCCAGCATGCTGGATTGGATCCTCAATGAACGCCTTTTTCTGTTGCATGAGCCGCGTTCTCTTGGTGGTCTCTTCCTCCGACGTTAACCGGACCCTTACATTTGGTGCGTTGGCCGGGAATCACGCAGCATAGGACAAGGACACCCCAACAGACCCCTCTGGAGGTAAGTAAGGCGCTTCTTTTCATTTTTCCTTGTGATCACTCAGAGCTTTTTGTTCAGGTTCCATTTTTCCGTTTTTGGTTTGGGTTGGCAGAGTGGCTTCCAGCGGAGAATGTAAGTTCCCCCTGTCAGTGGTGGACAAACGTGTCCTAAAGCCACAGGCCATGTCCTTGCAAGGGATGCCTTGGAGGACTCGGGGAGTGACGGATGTGCTCTCATTAGGTGAGGAGGGACGAATGAGCCCACATTAGGTGACTCTGCTGCCAACCCATCATATCTTGCTGACTACTTTTTTTCTCTCAGGTTGAATTCACTGTCTGTCTTTGTGGTCTAACCCATCAGGTTTTGCCAGTTACTAGGTTCTAATCTTTACTTCTGAACTCGTGTTAAATGTTAACTGTGTGTATATGTTTGTGTCACGTTTGTATTGTCCTTGTCTCTGTTTGAGAAACTCTCATTATGGGACAAAGCCATTCCATGCCTCTGTCCTTGAAGCCATTCCTGGTCCCTGCCTCCAATCCGACCCCTTCACCCAGGATCCTATCACTCAAACCTTCTACTCCTCCCCCTCTTCCCTCCATTCTCCCTGAGTCACAAGATTGTAGATCTTGGGGTTGTGAACAAACGGGAGCTGCATGATGGTCTTTGTGTGTCATTTTATCTGTGTTTCTGTTAAATGTGATGGCATTGTTTGGTCCGATGCAGAGTCCCGAGTTCCAACCTGCATTACATATGTGGAAGTTACTTTAGCTAAATTTTAAACTAATGCTTCTCCTGTGAGGGACCAAAAGTCAATAGAACCGCCAGTTTTTCTGTTCTCACCTTTTCACCTCTCTTAGCTGTGCTTTAAAGAACTTTGATAAACTTTACTCCCCTTTGTTAAGCAAGATTACGGAAGCAGTGATTTCTTTTCTTCCCGTAGTTGGATTGAGCATGCCCACTGCAGAGGGAAATGTCTGGGGTCTAAGAACTTTGATATCTCGCTTAAACTTTTCTCAAAACCCTGTCCTCATTATTAAATTGGCATTAATTGGCTTTGGGATGGGAACCAAGCCTTCAGTCATAAATTTTGACACCCCAGAGGGGACTTTAAATAAACCCCACTCTGCCCTCTTGGGGAAGCCTAGCACTCAAAACAACTGAAGCAGAGAATGAAATTTTTGGGAGCTGAGTACTGCAAAGTTGGGAGACATAGAATATGCCTGGTGCCTGGGGTCAAAGCAAACCAGAGGAACTAATCCTGTAAGTAAATGGTGAGGCTAAGGGACTCCCAGCAGCTGCCAGATCCATTTTGCTGTGGGGAACTCCCTTATTCCTTACGTGCACTTTAAGGATTTCTCCACCTCTGTTTACTTAACAAAAGGGACAATGAATGCATTAATATGTTGATATTATAGATTGTTTCTTGGGGATGATCTAGGGTGAATGTGTATCTAGAAATGATTTTTTTTATTTTAACCATCTGGTATCTAAATGGGTTTCTAAAGCATTGCACTATCTTACAGTTAAAAGTTGGGTTTAAACAATTGTGTAGTTTGATTTCAGGTAGTTCATGCTAGGAAACTTAAATACTTAGGGTAAAAAAAAAATAAAGAGTTTTAATTTTGAACTAGACAGCCTGAAAAAATTTCACTAGATATATCAGTGCATTAACTTGGGAAGAGATAATAAATTATGATATGGTATCTATTCCCATCAGTGTGTAAGATTTTAAAAAATGGTACTAAATTAAAACGTTGGTCTGGCTTATTGAAATGACATTAATTAGCAACAGTCTTGGAAATTTTTAAAGCTTAATTTTGAATACACATGGTAGCATGTGGTTCTTTTTAAAAATTTTTCAGCCAATTTAATTTAACTTAATACTATTAGAAACTTCATAAGAAAGAAAGGGGCTTAATGATCCTATAGAAACTTCTTCTGATGGTGGCATTAATATTATCAAAAAATGATCCTATTTTCAGTTTTGTGTGAGCAAGTTTTTCTAGTGTAGAAAAATCTAAAGAAATAAAATTTTGAGAATTACATCTTAAACTTGCATCAAAATTTTCAACATCCAAACCTGGAAATTATGACTTATAGATAAATGCCTTAGGCGTGAGGTTTCTTCTCAGAATTCCAGTCTTTCCAGTTTTCCAGACCTCAGCCAGGACTTATTTTGATATGCAAATAAAAGAAGCCTGCAGCACGCAGCAGGAGACAGATAAAAAGAGTAAATGTGTCTTTTTACCTGAACTCAAACTAGACCTAACCAAAAAAGTATATAATATGGTATTTACTAATTACTGGCCAGTCATCATTTTTAGGACTCTTGCTTTTCTTAGATTCTGTAATTTTTTTTTTGAGCTCATGATCTTGATTCTGCTGATGGGTTAATGTTTTCTGATCAGTTCTATTTTTGATCGACTCTGGAGTTTTCAGCATTGCAATGGAGATTTCACCTGAAAAAAGCTACAAGGCCTTTACTATTGTGTTATGTGTTACATTTGTGTTACGTGTTGTATGTTGGTATGTCTGTATGTGTGTATGTCCATATATCATGCAGGGATATGACAATTGACAGATGAGGAGCGCTCATGAAAAATTTAAAAATGTATCCACATGTCTTTGATTCACGTGATTCATATGTTTTAATTCAAATTGGGTAAACAGATAAAAATGAAATGTCTTTAAAATTAGGCCTATAAGTTTTCTAGGTTTTCAAAAAGGCCCTAATAAAATGTAGATGTCTATAAAATAATCTGCTTAAATTCAGAAATTTAAAAGCATTGTATTGAAATGTGAACAGAAAGAGGTTAGTAGATGGAAAAGAGAAACTAAAAGGTTCTAGATATAGATATAATAGAGGAAAAACGTGTTTCTGGATAAGAGAGTCTATATGATTAAGTAATTAAAAGGGTTTAAGTAAATAATAAAAAAAGGTGTGTGTAACTTGGTTATATGTGTAAGTTTTGAGCAAGTAATCTTAAAAAATTAAACAGCTGGTAAAACAAGTACTGTTTTTATAAAATTGTGCCATGTTATTTCTTTAAAATCTAAACTTGTTTAATACAAAAACATCAATGTAATTGTGGTGTTAATCTGTTCATATCTTCCAGGTATACAAGTCTGTAAGGTAGAAGCTTGCAGAGACCATTGTATCAAGCTGGTGTTCTAAGATTGTATGGTAATTCTAGGCTTAAAAGAAAAACATGTTGGAGATTTATGTATATCATTTGTGTTCTATAATTGGACTTGTTATCAATAAGATATGTACAGTTCCATGTTACTTTTTACACTGAGATACAATCTAAAAGTATTTTTAACTTAATGAGAGCCAAATCTGTGAAGGTTTTATTGTAAACTCAAAGGTAATGCCCATTCATTTCCATGTGAAAACTGTTTTCTTCAGGCTTCACAAAGGGGTGGCCTGAGACAAAGTCTTTCCTGATATTCAGGGCAACATAACAATAGGTAATCAAAAGGCCCAAAGCAGGGTTTCTCCACTGAGACTTTACTGGCTACACTGATATCTGAGTTTTCTGAGATGCTTGCCATTCCCTTCAGCTACCAGTACATGGCCATGTCACAGAGCTTGGAAGTGGTACATATATTTGACACAAAATCATGAGCCTATTCTGGAGAGTGGCCAGAATTCAGGAAGAAAACAGGAACGTAGGAAGATAGTTGGTGTTGCCCGTTGATAAGGTAAGCCACACTCCATTTATAAATTGTGCCGGATGAATGCTGGGAAGTTTTCTCCTTGAGAGGATACACCCATTGAGGCATTATATTTTCTAATATCTACAACCACGAAAACAGTGGAATACACAGACCTAAAAACACTCTCCTTGTCAAAGGACTAACTAGAAACAGTCCACTCCAAACCAAACACACCCCCTTTCCTAACTATTCTCAGAACAAAAGAAACAACCACAAACCCACACCCACAACCACAAAGGCACCTCCTTCCCCCAAGTGGGTCTGGAACTATCCAGAGTGTCCTCTGACTGGAGGGCCATACTATGTTCCCCAGAAATGGTCTGTCCTGTCTCAGATCTGGACTCCTTGGTCAACTCTGTGAAGTTGTCAGGAGCCAGCAGTGAGCCTCTACCTGTTTTCTCCAGAAGGGCCCCTCTTCAGAATTTTTCTGGAATTTGGCCATTCTCACATAAGTAGGTACCACAAAAGACTGACTCTGTCCTTGGAAAATCCAAACAAGTGAGAACACTGGAACTGGTACTGGGACTGGGCCTGGGTGCCTAGCTTCCTGGAACCAAAATTTGGAGAGTTCCATCAACAAGGATGTGAGGTGAGGTCACTTCCTTTAGTAACTGAATGAGGTCACTGCCTTGGCAACCAATTTGTCCTAACATTTGCTTCCTAAGGTCTCATAACATGGAGGATGTCCCTACTTCCTGTGACACTTTCACAAGTTAGAATGGTAAAGAAACAATAGTCACCTGGGAACAGCTCTCCACACAGGCCTCTCCTCTACATTAAGAAGAGAGAATCTGATTCAGACACAACCCTTCATCCTGACCAGGCTGTTTGCCATGGAAGATGCCTTTTGCTCTCTCAGGTCCTTCATAGCTGCCTACATCTTCTCCAGGGATCATTTCTGCATGGAACTTTGAAGTTTTCAGCAGGTGGAAGATCCCCTGCATTCCTGTATTGTAAGACCAAATCTGTCCCTGCTTTTCTGAATACTTAGATTGAGGGAACAGTGTATGGTTAGGGTTAATAATATGTTCAATTAAAACCAAAATACTCCCACATGGCCCTCATATTCTTCCATGTAGACATTCATCATAACCTCTGGCTGGAGGTTTCCATAAGGGGCGCAGCCCAAGACAGTGTCCAAAATAAGTTCCCTTGCCCCTCATTTTCCTAAAGTCAGGGTTTCCTGGACACCCTTCCTGTAAACCAGGATTGATCAAATAGGCCTGCCAGTAATACGGCTCTGTTTCTTCATTTTGAAGCCTACTGACTGTGAGGTATAGATTCTTTATGTGATTTGGAGTCATGTGAGAACCCAAGCACTGCTGCAGGGCTTTGAAGAACTCATTTGTCTCAAAGGATCCCTATACTTAATTGATGGAGGTCAGGAACCTAACAGAGGAAGCAAGAGACTTCATCCACAATGACTGATCTTTTTGCCATTTTGGTTTTGGATGCACACATGGGATCTTTCTTTAGATCCATCAGGTGCTGAAAATCAAAGCCACAGCCTCTCTCAGAGCCGAAAGGATGATTCAGACACATCACTTTCCAAAGCAATTAAGCAAAGAGCCACAGGTGATGCTCATTCATTTCCAATTGAAAGCACTTTTCTTCAGGCTTCACAAACTGGTGGCCTGAGGAAAAGACCTTCCTGACATTCAGGTCAACAGAACAGTAGGTAAGCAAAAGGCACAAAGCAGGGTTTCTCTACTGAGACTTTACTGGTCACACTGATATCCGAGTTTTCAGAGATGCTCCCAATTCCCTTCATCTATCCAGTACATGGCCATGTCACAGAACTCGACGGAGGTCCATATCTTGGACAAAAAAACATGAGCCTATTCTGGAGAGTGGCCAGAATTCAGGAAGAAAACAGGAACTAAGGAAAGAAGTAGGTGTTGTCCATATAAGGCAAGCCACAGTCCATTCATAAATTGGGAAGGATGTGTGCTGAGATGCTTTCTACTAGACAGGACACATGCATTGATGCATTCACTTTTCTAATATCTACAACCACGGAAAAAGTGGGATACACAAACATAGAAACACTCGCCAAGTCAAATGACTTACTAAAAACAGTCCACTCCAAACCAAACATACTGCCTTTCCTACCTATTCTCAGAACATGATAAAAAAACACAAATTCACACCCACACCCACAAAGGCACCTCCTTCCCCCAAGTAGGTCTGTGACTATCCAGAGTGTCCTCAGACTGATGGGCCTTACTCTGCTCCCTCGAAATGGACTGTCCTGTCTCAGATCAGGTCTCCTTTACCAACTCTGTAAAGTTTTCAGCATCAATCAGTGAGTCACTACCTGCTTTCTCAGGAAAGGCCCCTCTTCAGAGCTTTCCTGGCATTTAGCCATCCACACATCAGTATGTACCAAAAAGACTGACTCTGTCCTTGGTAAATCCAAACAAGTGAACCCACTGGGACTGGGACTAGGACTGGCTCTGAGTGCCTGGCTTCCTGGATCCCAAGTTCAGAGAGTTCCATCACCAAGGAAGTGAGGTAGGTCACTTCCTTCAGGAACTGAATGAGGTCACTACCTTGGTAACCACTTTATCCTAACATTTGCTTCCAAGGGTCCCACGAGAGAGAGGCTTCCCCTACTTCCTGTGTCACATTCACAAGATAGAATGGTATATCAACCATAGGCACATGTTAACAGCTCTCCACACAGACCTGGTTTGGTCCATCTTCTCTACTTTAAGAAAAGAGAGGCTTATTCAGACACATCGCTTCATCCTGACCAGGTATTTTACCAAGGAAGATTACTGTTGCTCTCTCAGGTCCTTCATAGCTGCCTACATCTTCTTCAGTGTTTATTTCTGCATGGAACTTGAGGTTCTCAACAGGTGGAAGATCCCCTACCTACTTGTATTATAACAACAACTCTGTCCCTGGTCTTTGTAATGTTAAATTGAGGGAACAGTGCATGGTTAGGGTTAATAACATGTTCAATTTGGGTTAGGAATCATTCTGCGAAATGAATAATGGTATTGGGGAGCTCCGATATTTACAAGCATATATAGGTGTAATATAAGTATGAATACAGAAATCTAGGAACGATTTGAAACCCAGATGAACACTGGGCCCTTGATTGGGATACTTAGCTTTGAATTATTTCCGCAAAATTGTCTCAAATAAATCGTTATACAATGGCATAGGACCTTGTACCTTGGATGACTGAATGAGGAAGAGATCCTCCAGACAAAAAGGGATAGTTCCAAAAGTTATTTAGATATAGGGTTTTGGTTAGAGAGTGAATGCAAATGTCAGCATATGTGAAGAGTCAGTCACAGTGATGAACTGGGGAAAATGTGTAGGAAAGTAGATATCAATAGAGACATTAGGAAATCAGACAAAGTACAAAGTGAGTAATAGGATAAGACGTTTTTAACAGGGTTGAGTTTGAATATATAATCTTAGGAAGAAACAAATATGTAGTCACCAATAGGAATGATATTTGAGATCATTAGTTAATCAGGACATGGATGTTGTTAGTAATACATGCTCACATTAAATTTAGGCTTTGGTACAATCATAAGGGTGTCCGTTGCATTTTTTGTCAGGAATATTACTGTGATGAAATGTAAATGTATATCAGGTGACTACAGTATTTCTTCAAACATTTCTGAAAGCAACATTTTAAGACTTATAAATTAGTATTGGGGACACAAGTACGTGTACCCTGTGCCTATGATTATAAAGATGATGCCTTAATAGACCATACTGTAAATAAATAACATAACTTGATCAAACTTTAAATAATGGATTGAATTGATATCTGAAAATATATAGGAAATCTTATATTGATATACATAAGTTCATTCTAACCAGTTATACATCTAATGGTAATTTTAGCATTATGGTTTATCATGAAGAGTGTGGGAGTTTTGCTTCAAAAATGATTATGGAAATCGAAAATAATGTGTTTGGAAATAATCTCATGAAAAGTACAGTCAAGAAACATGGAGGAATACATATATTCTGAAGCAGGAAGTAATTGCAAGTGAACCAAATGCGTACAGATTTGTTAACTTGTGGATGAAAAGTTTTATCTTATAATGTCCATAAACTGAAGAAATAGTAATGTACCAGTGTTGAATAAAAATGAACTTCAAAATACACATCATGTCCCATAGGATTTTACTTGCATTGATGTTAAACTGGGTCAGTTACTGTACAAATATTAGGATTTGTAAGCACCTTTCACCGAAGTTAGTTTTCAGTACTGGAAATAAATATGTATTTCATGTGGATGAATATTTCTGAGAATAATTTTGTGAAAATTTGATTATAAATCCACATATAGGAACATGAGTTAAATTAGTGAGTGTAAAATAAGACACATATATTTCATATTTTGAATAATCTGGAGAAAAAAAAAATATATATATATAAAGATACAAACACAGACATTAAAATGTAGTAATATGTATGCCAATCAAAATTCATCATGAAATATATATCATCCTCATATCCAAAAATATTCTTTTTACTGAGCATGGATTTATGTATAATGCTGTTCATCTAGGAAATTCACCAATATGTTGAATTTTCAGTTCCATCAGTATTTAGGGGGAGTGATCTCTTCTCACAATTTGTATCTTCCTAAAACAGCAAGCTCACAAGAATGTACGTGTGATACCAGGTAGGATACTAAATATGCATAATAAATTTCATGGGATAAATAGGGTACAGAGAAAGGGAGACAGAAATGTACATATGTGCTAACTTTAAAAACTCATGGAGAAGTATTACAATGAAAAGTTGACTAGATTTATAACACATTCACTTGATAAAGCAGAACGCAAGTCCTAGTATACACCATGCCTCCTATGAACGGCCTGTATTTCTATTCTGTTAGGTTTCTTTTTCTACATCATATTGAGATTAGTAGTCAGAGTCTAGTAGGGTATGGGTTAGTGACAGGGATTCAGTATTTCTAATGGAAAATAGGAAAATGAATCTAATGTGTATGCAAATATTTGCTAGACTAAAATCTTCCCACTGTCCTCCAAAACAATGCCTTGATATTTCCTTCGCCACAAGTAATACACAATTAGTGGAGAAGAGTTTGAAAGTCTGTGAATATATATCTGGAAAAGAAAATGCTCAGGAGTTCACAACCTTGGAGGTGGTAGTGGAATTTCCAAAAGTAAGGTACAGGGTAAACACTCTACAAACATGGAACTCTGGTGGCCTAATGAGTTGTTGAGAAACTGCCTCTGAGTTTGGGCCCTTGAAAAATTTGTTGTTGTCAGGAGCTTTAGCTTCCTTTGTATTGAGACCATCAAACCTGGGTCGGCGTCTATGTGACCTGGAAGACATGGTTCCTTATATGCTATTGAACATGAGGCAGAAGTTCTGAATTTTCCCTTTGTTAGTAAACTGAGGACACTGGGGTCTAAGTGTCTAACCATGTGATCTGTGAAGCCATTTGGTCATACTCCACTTTTCGTGGTGTTTCTTACTGCTGCACTGGGAGTTTGGTATTGGCTTCACGTAATACAAGGAGAAAAACTGGGACACAGTGCTAGAGGGAGTACTCTCACGTGTAGTGGATGAGGGTCTGCAGGAGAATGCACCAACCAGGCTTCTATCCCAAAAAGCTTGCACCCATGTCCATAGCAACCTGATTCTGAACATTGCCCTGAAACCTCTCGATATAACAAGGTCCCTTTCCTTGTAAGGTTCTGCTGGCTGCACCATGTCAGTCACAAGTCATTCGGAAACCAATGGCAGAACCACATGTCCCCACGACAGATGTTTTATCATACACTTGCCCACCACTGCTCTGGGCCCACTAGTCAGCAGGCTCCAACTTTCTGGCATCTCTGTTCTCACCATTTTCATGAAACCCAGTCAATCAATGCAATGTCTGGTACACTCGTGATCAGTAACAGATATCCAAAGGTTCTCCAGTGCCACCTGTTCATGGGAATTTAAAAAATTCATGGTATTTATATAGCCAATTTTCAAGGATGAAGTTGGAGGCACTGTGGCTTTCAATTTATTCAGGAACCATGAAATGGTGAGGAAGATTATTTCAATTAAAGCTCAGGAGAACTCTCAGAGGCAAGGCTTCTCAAAGAGTGGCCAAAAGGTCACATTAAGCCAGGCCCATTGAGGTCTACAATTGAGGTCCATGTGTGTTTTGACTCTCAACAATGGCTGCCACGTCTTTCTGAATAAAGTCATGTGATATCCTGGCTGAGATTCCCAGTGCTCTTTGGAAAGCTATCCTGGGCCAAGATCTCAGTCTCCAAGGGCAACTCTCATGTGTGGCCTCCTAAAATCCCAACACAATTCATGTCAATACTTCTCTGAGTTCATTTCCAGAACTTAGTCTCTAAGGGGAATCACTCCAGAGTTCAAGCCCAGGTGGACCCAGTCATCTCTTCCAACTACCACACAAATGACCACAATTAAATCAAAACACTCCCACATGGCCCTCATCTTCTTCAATATAAACTCTCATCATAACCTCTTGCTGGAGGTTTCCATGAGGGGCGCAGCCTAAGACAGTGTCCAAAATAAGCTCATTTGCCCCTTATTTGCATAAATTCAGGGTGGCCTGGAAACCCTTTCTGTGAATCAGGTGTGATCAAATAGGCCTGCCATTAATACTGCTCTACTTCTCCAATTTGAGGCCTACTCTCTGTGGGGCATAGATTCTTTATGTGAATTGGGGTCATGAGAAAACCCAAGCACCTATGGGCTACCCTCTGCAGGGCTTTGAAGAACCCATTTCAGTGAGTCTAGGAGTTGGACCAAAAGTTCTTTAGATATAGGGGTTTTGTTAGAGAGTGAATGTAAATGTCAGCATATTTCAAGAGTCAGTCACAGTGATGAACTGGGGAAAATGTGTAGGAAATCAGATATCAATAGAGACATTAGGAAATCAGACAAAGTACAAAGTGAGTGATAGGATGAGACATTTTTAACAGGGTTCAGTTTCAATATTTAATCTTAGGAAGAAACAAATATGTACTCACCAATAGGAATGATATTTGAGATCATTAGTTAATCAGGACATGGATGTTGTTAGTAATACATGCTCACTTTCAATATAGGCTTTGGTACAATCATAATTGTGTCCGTTGCATTTTGTGTCAGGAATATTACTGTGATGAAATGTATATGTATATCAGGTGACTAGAGTATTTCTTCCAATATTCTTAAAGCAATATTTTAAAGACTTATAAATTAGTATTTGGGATACAAATAGGTATACCATCGGTCTATGAATATAGAGATGATGCCTTAATAGACCATACTGTAAATAAATAATATAACTGGTTCAAACTTTAAATAATGGATTGAATTGATATCTGAAAATATATAGGAAATCTTATATTGATATACATAAATTCATTCTAACCAGTTATACATCTAATGGTAATATTAGCATTATGGTTTATCATGAAGAGTTTCTGAGTTTTGCTTCAAAAATGATTATGGAAATCAAAAATAATGTGTTTGGAAAGAATCTCATGAAAAGAACAGTCAAGAAACATGGAGGAATACATGTGTTCTGAAGTAGGAAGTGATTGAAAGTGAACTAAATGCCTATAAATTTGTGAAATTGTGAATGAAAGAATATATCCTATTATGTCCATAAACTGCAGAAATAGTAATGTATCAGTGTTGAATAAAAATGAACTTCAAAATACACATCATGGTCCCATAGGTGTCTACTTGCATTGATGTGAAACTGGGTCAGTCACTGTGGAAATATTACTATCTGTATGCACCATTCACTGAATTTAGTTTTCAGTACTAGGAGATAAATATGTATTTAACGTGGATGAATATTTCTAAGAATTATTTTGTGAAAATTTGATTATAAATCCACATACACACACATGAGTAAATTTAGAAAGTGTATAATAAGACACATATATTTCATATTTTGGAAAATCTAAAGAGAGTAGATATCTATATCTATATAGATAGATAGATAGATAGATAGATAGATAGATAGATACTCACATACACAGACATTAAAATGTAGCAATATATATGCCATTCGAAAATCATAATAAAATAGATATCATCCACGTATCCAAAAATATTCATTTTACTGAACATTTATTTATGCATAATATTGTTCATCTAGGAAATTCACCCATATGTTGAATTTCCAGTTCCATCAGTATTTAGAGGGAGTGATCTCTTCTCACAATTTGTATCTTCCAAAATAAGCGAGCTCACAAGAATGTACATGTGATACCAGGTAGAATTCTAAAGATGCATTAAAAAATACATGTGATGAATAGGCTACAGAGAAAGGGAGACAGAAATTTACATATGTGTTAATTTTAAAAACTCATGGAGAAGTATTACAATGAAAAGTTGACTATATTTATAACACATACCGTTGATAAAGCCGAAGGCAAGTCCAAGTATACACCATGCCTCCTATGAAAGGCCTGTATTTCTATTCTGTTAAGTTTCTTTTTCTCCATCATATTTGGATTAGTAGTCAGAGTCTAGTAGGGTATGGGTTAGTGTCAGGGATTCAGTATTTCAAATGGAAAATATGAAAATGAATCTAATGTGTATGCAAATATGTGCTACACAAAAATCTTCCCACTCTCATCCAGAACAATGCTTTGACATTACCTTCGCCCCAAATAAGACACAATTAGTGGAGAAAAGTTAGAAAATCTGTGAATACATATGTGGAAAGAAAAATGCTCAGGAGTTCACAAACTTGTAGGAGGTAGAACGGGTTACAAAAAGGGAGAGGGTAAACACTCCACAAACATGGAGCTCTGCTGGCCTAATGACTTTTTGAGAAACTGCCTCTGAGGTCGGGCAGTTAAAATATATATTGTTGTCAGGAGTTTTAGCTTCCTTTGTAGTGAGACCATCAATTCTGGGTCTCCATCTATGTGACCTGGATGACATGGTTTTTTCTTTTCTAGTGAACATGAGGCAGCAGTGCTGCATTCTCTCTTTGTAGGTAAACTTTGGCCACTGGGGTCTAAGTATCTAACTGTGTTGTCTGTAGAACCATTTGGTCATTATCCACTTTTGTGGTGTTTTTTACTGCTGCACTGTGAGTTTGTTATTGGCTTCACGAAATACAAGGAGTTCTACTGGGACACAGTGCTGGAGGATGTACTCTCACGTGTGGTGGGTTAGTAAAATGCACCAGTGAGGCTTCAGTCCCACATAGCTTTTCAACTTGACAATAGCAGCCTGATTCTGACCTTTGGCAGGAATCCTCTCCATATAACAAGATGCCCTTGCATAGAAGGGTCTGCTGGCTGTACCATGTCAGTCACAAGTCTTTCTAAGCCAATGGCAGATCCACGTGGCCCCACCACAAATGTTTTTTTCACACACCTACACTCCTCTGCTCTAGGCCCACTAGTCTGCAGGCTCCAACTTTCTGGCATCTATGTTCTACACTTTTTTCATGAAACCCAGTCAATCAAGGCACTGTCTGGTACAATCATGATCAGGAACAGGACATTCAGAGGTTCTCCAGTGCAACCTGGTCATAGTAATTTCAAAAAATTCATGGTATTTATCTAGATATTTTTCAATAATGAAGTTGGAGGCACTGTGGGATTTAATTTATACAGGAACCATTAAAAGGTGAGGAATCTCATTTTAATGAAAGCTCTGGAGAACTTTCACAGGCAAGGTTTGCCAAAGAGTGGGCAAAAGGTCACATGAAGCTAGACTATTGAGGTCTACAATGTGAATTCCATGTGTGTTTTGACTCTCAACTATGGCTGACAATCTTTCAAAATAAAATCTTGTGATATCCTGGCTGAGATTCCCAGTGCTCTGTGGAAAGTCACCCTGGGCCTAGATCTCAGTTTCCAATGGCGAATCTCATGCGTGGCCTCCAAAAATCCCAACACAATTCATGGCAATACTTCTCTGAGTTCAGTTCCACAACTCAGTCTCTAAGGGGAATCACAACAGAGTTCAAGCCCAGGTGGACCCAGGCATCTCTTCCAATTGCCACACAAATGATGACAATTAAAACCAAAACACTCCCACAGGGCCCTCTTCTTCTTTTATATAGACACTAATCATAAACTCTAGCTGGAGGTTTCCATGAGGGCACAGCCCAAGACAGTGTCAAAAATAATCTCCCTTGACCCTCATTTGCCTAAAGTCAGGGTGGCCTGGACAACAATCCTGTGAAACAGAAGTGATCATATAGAACTGCTGTTAATACTGCTCCACTTCTCAAATTTGAGGCCTACTGACTGTGGGGTATAGATTCTTTGTGTGAATTGGAGTCATGAGAAAACGCAAGCACCTATTGTCCAGCCTCTGCAGGGCTTTGAAGAACTCATTTGACACAAATGATCCCTATTCTCACTTGATGGAGGTCAGAAATATTACAGAGGAAGGCGAGAGGCTTCATCCAAAATGACTGATCTTTTTTCCATTTTGGTTTTGAATGCCCACATGGGATCTTTCTCTAGACCCATCAGGTGCTGAAAATCTAAACCACAGGCTCACACAGGGCCAAGAGGCTGATTCAGACAAATCTTTTTTCCAAAGCAATAAAGTAAAAAGCCACAGGTGATTCCCATTCATTTCCATTTGAAAACTCTTTTCTTCAGGCTTCACTAAGGTTTGGCCTGAGGCAAAGACCTTTTTGACATTCAGAGCAACAGAACAATAGGTAATCAAAAGCCCCCAAGCAGGGTTTCTCCTAGGAGACTTTCCTGGTTACTCTGATATGTGAGTTTTCTGAGATGCTCGCCATTCTCTTCAGCTATCCAGTACATGGCCATGTCACAGAGCTTGGAGGTGGTACGTATCTTGTACAAAAATACATGATACTAATCTTGAGAGTGGCCAGAATTCAGGAAAAAAACGAGAACTTAGGTAGATAGCAGGTGTTGCCCATGGATAAGGCAAGCCTCAGTCCATTCATTAATTGGGAAGGATGCATACTGGGAAGTTTTCTACTAGACAGGACACACCCAATGAGCTATTTTCTTTTCTAATATCTACAAAGAAAAACACAATGGGATACACAGACACAGAAACAGTCTCCTTGTCAAATGACTTACTAGAAACAGTCCACTCCAAACCAAACAAACCTCCTTTTTTACCTATTCTCAGATCATGTGAAAAAACCACAAACACAAACCAACACCCACTAATGCACCTCCTTCTTCCAAGTAGGTCTGTGACTATCTGGAATGTCCTCTGACTGGTAGGACATACAATGTTCCCCAGAAATGGCCTTTCTGTCTCAGATCTGGTCTCCTTGGTCAAATCTGTGAAGTTGTAAGGACGCAGTGGTGAGCCAATTCCTATCCTCTCAGGAAAGACCCCTCTTCAGAGCTTTCTTGGTATTTGGCAACCCTTACATCAGTAGGTACCAAGAAAGACTGACTCTGTTCCTGGAAAATCCAAAGAAATGAGCCCACTGCGACTGGGACTGGGACTGGCTCAGGGTGCCTTGCTTCCAGGATCACAAAATTCAGAGAGCTCCATCACCAAGGAAGTGAGGTGAGGTCACTACCTTCAGAAAATGAATGAGGTCACTGTCTTGGCCACCACTTTGTCCTAACAGTTTCTTCCTATTGTCTCCTGACATGGAGGCTGCCCTACTTCCTGTGATACTTTCTCATGTTAGAATGGTATAGAAACCATAGTCACCTGGGAACAGCTCTCCACACAGGCCTGGTTTGGTCCATCTTCCCTACATTAAGAATAGAGAGGCTGACTCAGACACATCTTTTCATCCTGACCATGTTTTTTGCCATGGAATATGACTTTTGTTCTCTCAGGTCCTTCATAGCTGCCTGCATCTTCTCCAGGGATCATTTCTGCATGGATTTTGAGGTACTCAGCAGTTGGAAGATCTCCTAACTTCCTGTATTGTAATACCAACTTTGTCCCTGCTCTTCTGTAAAGTGAGATTGAGAGAACATTGTATGGTTAGGATTAATAGCATGTTCGATTTGGGTTGGAAATCATTCTGCTGGATGAATAATGGTATTGGGAACCAGCGATATTTATAAGAATATAGAGGTAGAACATAAGTATGAAAACAGAAATCTAGGTAATATTTGAAGCCCAGAACGATTTGGACCCTTGATTGGGATCCTTAGCTTGAGTTATGTTTTGCACCGAGGTCTCAGTTAAATTGATATACAATGGCATAAGACCCTGTACCTCAGATGATTAAATGTAGAAGAGATCATCCAGTCAAAAAGGGATTGTGTGTAGGATTAGGAAGATAGTCAGTAGGTTTAGAAGGAAGAGTGAGTCTAGGATTTGGACCAAATGTTCTTTAGCAATAGGGTTTTGGTTAGAGAGTGAATATAAATGACACCATATGTGAAGAGTCAGGCACAATGATGAACTGGCGAAAATATGTAGGAAAGCAGACATCAATAGAGACATTAGGAAATCAGGCAAAGTATAACGTGATAGGATTAGACATTTTCAACAGGGTTGAGGTTGAATACATAATCTTAAGAAGAAACCAATTTGTAGTCACCAATAAGATTGACATTTGAGAGCATTAGGCAACCTGGACATGGATATATTTAGTAGTCCATGTTCACATTCCATTGAGGCTTTGGTAGAATCATAAGGGTGACCTTCGCATTTTGTGTCCAGAATATTACTGTGATAATATGTATATGAAGATCAGGTGACATGAGTATTTCTTCCACCATTTCTGGGGGAAATATTTTGAAAAGATATAAATTAGTACTGGGGATACTAATCGGCTTACCCTGTGTTGATGAATATAGAGATGATGCATTAATAGACCATACTGTGAATAAATTATATGACTGGTTCCAAATTTAAATAATGGATTGTATTGATATCTGAAAAAATAGAGGAAATCATTTATTGATATACATACATTCATTCCAACCACTTATATATCTAATGGTTATATTAGGGTTACTGTTTATCATAAATAGTGTGTGAGTTTTGCTTCAAAAATGATTATGGAATCGAAAATAATGTCTTTAGAAAGAAGTCTAGTGAAAAGACCAGTCAAGAAACATGGAGAAATATAAGTGTTCTGAAGGAGGAAGTGATTGAAAGTGAACCAAATGTTTATAAATTTGTGAACTTGTGAATGAAAGGATATAATTTATGATGTCTATAAACTGAAGAAATAATAACGTACCAGGTTTGATTAAAATGAACTTTAATAAACACATCATATCCAATAGGAATCTACTTGCATTGATGTTAAACTTGGTCAGTTACTGTAGAAATATTAGGATTTGTAAGCACCCTTCCCTGAAGTTAGTTTTCAGTACTAGGAAACAAATATTTATTTCAGTGGATGTATATTTCTGAGAATAAACTTTTTAAAAGTTGATTATAAATCCACATATATGAATATGAATGAATTCAGGCGGTGTATAAGAAGACACATATATTTCATATTTTGGTAAATCTGGAGAATATATATATATATATATATATATATATATATACATAATGTATATATAGACACACAAACACACACATTATAATGTAGCAATATATATGCCAATTGAAATTCATCATGAAAAATAACTCATCCGCATATCCCAAAATATTGATTTTACTGAACATGAATATGTGTATAGTGTTGTTCATCTAGGAAGCTCACCCATGGGTTGAATTTTCAGTTAAAACAGCGTTTAGGAGGAGTGATCTCTTCTCACAATTTGTATCTGCCAAGTCAGCCACCTCACAAGAATGTATATGTGAAACCAGGTAGGATTCTATTTGTGCATATAAAAATACATTTGCTTAATAGGCTACAGAGAAAGGGAGACAGGAATTCACATTTTTCTTAACTTTAAAAACACATGGAAAATTATTTCAACAAATAATTGACTAGATTTATAACTCCTACCTTATATCATGCAAAAGGTAATTCCAACTATACACCATGCTTCTTCTGAAATGCTTGTATTTCTATTCTGTTTGGGTTATTTTTCTCCATTATATTAGCATTAGTAGTCAGAGATTAGTAGGGTATGGGTTAGTGTCAGGGATTCAGTATTTCAAACAGAAAATTGGAAATTGAATCCAATGTGTATGCAAATATGTGCTACAAAACAATCTTCCCTCTCTCATCCAGAACAATGACTTGACATTCCTTTTGCCCCAAGTAAGTCAGAATTAGAGGAGAAGAGTTAGAAAATCTGTGAATATATATTTAGAATGGAAAATGCTCAGGAGTTCACAACCTTGGAGTTGGTAGAGCAGTTTCCAAAAGTAAGTGACATGGTAAACACTCCACAAACATGGAGATCTGCTGGCCTAAACACTTCTTGAGAAATTGCCTCTGAGCTTGGGCACTTGAAATATATGTTGTTTTCAGGAGCTTTAACTTCCGATGTAGTGAGACCATCAAAGCTAGGTCTGCATCTATGTGACCAGGAGGACATGGTTTCTTATTTTCCAATGAACATGAGGCAGCAGTGCTAAATTCTCTCTTTGTAGCTAAATTGTGGCCACGGGGGCTAAGTGTCACCCCATGTGGACTGTGAAGCCATTTGGTCATCCTCGACTTTTCATTGTGTTTCTTGCTGCTGCACTGGGAGTTTGGTATTTGCTTCACAAAATACAAGGAGTTCAAGTGGGACACAGTGCTGGAGGGAGTTCTGTCACGTGTGGTGGGTCAGTGTCTGCATGAGAATGCACCAACTAGGCTTCTATCCCACATAGCTTGCCCCTTGACCATAGCAACCTGATTCTAAACATTGCCGTGAAAAATCTCCATATAACAAGATGCCTTTATATAGAAGGGTCTGCTGGCTGCACCGTGTCTGTTTCAAGGCATTTGAAAGTCAATGGCAGATCCACAGGTCCCACCACAGATGTTTTATCACACACCTGCACACCACTGCTCTAGGCCCACTACACATCAGGCTCCAACTTACTGGCATCTCTGTTCTACACCATTTTCATGATACCTAGTCAATCAAGGCACTGTCTGGTATACTCATGATCAGCAACAGGACATCCAAAGGTTCTCCAGTGCCACCTGGTCATGAGAATTTCTAAAAATTCATGGTATTTATCTAACTATTTTTCACAGATGAAGTTGTTGGTACTGTGGGTTTCAATTCATTCAGGATCCATTAAATGTTGAGGAAGCTCATTTTAATGAAGGATCTGGAGATCTCTCACAGGCAAGGCTTCCCAAAGAGTGGCCAAATTGTCACATGAAGCCAGGCCCATTGAGGTCTCCAATGTGAGGTCCATATGTGTTTTGACTCTCAACGATGGCTTCCAGGTCTTTCAGAATAAAACCTGTGATATCCTAGCTGAGATTCCCAGTGCTCTCTGGAAAGCCTCTCTGGGCCAAGATCTCAGTTTCCAAGGGCGACTCTCATGCGTGGCCTCCTGAAATCCCAACAACATTCATGGCAATACTTCTCTGAAGTCAGTTCCAAATCTCATTCTCTAAGGGGAATCACACCAGAGTTCAAGCCCAGGTGGACCCAGTCATCTCTTCCAACTACCACACAAATGACCACAATTAAAACCAAAACACTCCCACATGGCCCTCATCTTCTTCCATATAAACACACATCATAACCTCTGGATGGAGTTTTCCATGAGGGCCACATCCAAACCAGTGCCCAAAATAAGCTCCCTCACCCCTCATTTGCCTAACATCAGGGTTGATTGGACACGCTTCCTGTGAACCAGCAATGATCAAATAGGCCTGCCGTAAATGCTCCACTTCTCCACTTTGAGGCCTTCTTACTGTGGGGTTTAGATTCTTTTTTTTCTAAATTTTTTTGGAAATTTAATTGGAAAGTTAAAAAAATTGTTTTGCAGAATATTAAATTTCTAATGGCAAAGCCTTCACCTTGTTTGTGAAGGAAACCTTGATGCCTTGCCAATCTGGTTATATGGAGACACTCAAAATTTTCTGTTACATACTACATGGATGAATGGCTAAAGCACATAGTTTTTTAAAACTGAAAGGCAGATACCAGCAAGTAAGATAACAAATAAAAGACAATTTTATTAAAAAATAAAGTTGTTATATGACTCAAATATTGGAAATTCAATTCTTTTTTTTTGGTTGTTCAAAACATTATAAAGCTCATGATATATCATCTTTCATACATTTGACTTAATTGGGTTATGAACTCCCATTTTTACCCCAAATACAAATCGCAGAATCACATCAGTTACACACTCACGTTTTTACATAATAGCATACTAGTTATTGTTGAATTCTGCTACCTTTCCTATCCCCTACTATTCCCCCTCCCCTCCCATCTTCCCTCTCTACCTCATCTGCTGTTGTTTAATTCTCTCCCTTGTTTTCCCCTCTTTAGCCTCACAACCTCTTATATGTAATTTTGTGTAACATTGAGTAGTCTCCTACCATTTCCATATAATTTTTCTTCTCTCTCCCTTTCTCTCCCCCCACTCATCTCTGTTTAGTTTTAATATTTTCTCATGTTCTTCCTCCCTGTTCTGTTCTTATTTGCTCTCTCTATATAACAGGAAACATTTGGCATTTGTTTTTTAAGGATTGGATAGCTTCGCTTAGCATAATCTATTCTAATGCCATTAATTTCCCTGCAAATTCTATGATTTTGTCATTTTCAGTGCTGTGTAATACTCCATTGTGTATAGATGCCACATTTTTATTATCCATTCGTCTATTGAAGGGCATCTAGTTTGGTTCCACAGTCTAGTTATTGTGAATTGTGCCGCTATGATCATCGATGTGGCAGTATCCTTATACTGCTCTCTATTAAGATCCTCAGGGAAGAGTCTGAGAAGGGCGATATCTCGGTCAAATGGTGGTTCCATTCCCAGCTTTCCCAGGAATCTCCATACTGCTTTCCATATTGGACTCTCCAATTTGCAGGCCCACAAGCAGTGTACAAGTGTACCCTTTACCTCACATCCTCACCAACACTTATTGTTGTTCGACTTCATAATGGCTGCCAATCTTACTGGAGTGAGATGGTATCTTAGGGTGGTTTTGATTGCATTTCTCTGACTGCTACAGATGGTGAGCATTTTTTCATGTACTTGTTGATTGATTGTATGTCCTCCTCTGTGAAGTGTCTGTTAAGATCCTTGGCCCATTGTTGATTGGGTTATTTGTTATCTCATTGTTTAATTGTTTTGAGTTCTTTGTATATTCTAGATATTAGGGCTCTATCTGAAGTGTAAGGGGTAAAAATTTGTTCCCAGGATGTAGGCTCTCTATTTAACTCTCTTATTGTTTCTCTTGCTGAGAAAAAACTTTTTTAGATTAAGTAAGTCCCATTTGTTTATTCCTTTTATGAACTCTTGGGCTATGGGTGTCCTATTAAGGAATTTGGAGCCCAACCCCACAGTATGTACATCGTAGCCAACTTTTTCTTCTATCAGATGCAGTGTCTCTGATTTTATATCTGGCTCCTTGATCCATTTTGAGTTAACTTTTATGCATTGTGAGAGAAAGGGATTCCATTTCATTTTGTTGCATATGAATTTCCAATTGTCCCTGCACCATTTGTTGAAGATGCTATCCTTCTTACATTGCATGCTTTTAGGCCCCTTTTCAAATATAAGAAAGTTGTAATTTTGTGGATATGTCTCTGTGTCCTCTATTCTGTACCATTGGTCCATCTGCCTGTTTTGATACCAGTACCACACTGTTTTTGTTACTAGTGCTTTGTAGTACAGTTTGAACTCTGGATTCACACTTCCTGCTTAGAATTGCTTTCGCTATTCTGGGTTTTTTGTTGTTCCATATGAAATTCATGATTACTTTATCTATTTCTACAAGAAATGCCATTGGGTTTTTGATTGGCATTGCATTAAACCTGTAGAGAACTTTGGGTAATATCGCCATTTTGATGATGTTATTTCTGCCTATCCATGTACAGGGCATATTTTTCCATCCTCTAACATCTTCTTCTATCTCTCTCTTTAGGGTTCTGTAGTTTTCATTGTATAAATCTTTCACCTCTTTGGTTAGGTTGATTCCCAAGTTTTTTATTTTCTTTGAGTATACTGTAAATGGAGTGGTTTTCCTCATTTCCATTTCAGAAGTTTTGTTGCTGATATACAGGAATGCCTTTGATTTATGCGTGTTGATTTTATATCCTGCCAATTTGCTGAATTCATTTATTAACTCTAGCAGTTTCTTTGTAGACCCTTTTGGGTCTGTTAAATATATTATCATGTCATCCACAAATAGCGATAATTTAAGTTCTTCTTTTCCTATTTTTATGCCTTTAATTTCCTTTGTCTGTATCATTGCTCTGGATAGTATTTCAAGAACTAAATTAAATAGAAGTGGTGATAGAGGGCATCCATGTCTTGTTGCAAATTTTAGAGGGAATGCCTTCAGTTTTTCTCCATTTAGGATGATGCTAGCCTGAGGTTTAGCATATATAGCTATTACCATGTTGAGGTAAGTTCCTGTTATTCCTAGTTTTTATAGAGTTTTAAACAAAAAGGGATGCTGTGCTTTGTAGAATGCTTTTTTTGCATCTATCGAGATGATCATATGGTTCTTCTCTTTAAGTCTATTGATGTGATGGATTACATTTATTGATTTCCGTATATTGAACCAGCCTTGCATCCCTGGGATGAATCCCTCTTGATCATGAAGCACAATTTTTTTATATGCTTTTGTTTTTTATTTGCCAGGATTTTATTGAGAATTTTTGCATCCAAGTTTATTAGAGATATTGGTCTGTAGTTTTCTTTCTTTGAAGTGTCTTTGTCTGGTTTTGGGATCAGGGTGATGTTGGCCTCATAGAATGAATTTGGAAGAACTCCTTCTTTTTCTATTTTTTGAAATAGCTTGAAAAGTATTGGTATTAATTCATCTTTGAACGTTTTGTAGAACTCTGCTGTATAACCATCTGGTCCAGGGCTTTTTTTGGTTGGTAGTCTTTTGAAGGTTTCTTCTATTTCTTCCTTTGTTATTGGTCTATTTAAATTGTGTGAGTCTTCCGGACTCAAACTTGGCAGATCATATGACATAAGAAATTTATCAATATCTTCATTATCTTCTGTTTTATTGGAATATGGGGTTTCAAAATACTTTCTAATTATCATCTGAATTTCTGTAGTGTCTGTTGTGATGTTGCCTTTTTTATCCCATATGTTAGTAATTTGAGTTCTCTCTCTACTTCTCTTCATTAGCATGGCTAAGGCCCTGTCGATTTAATTTATTTTCAAAGAACCAACTTTTATTTTTTCAATTTTTTTTGTTTCAATTTTGTTGATTTCTCCTCTAATTTTAATTATTTCTTGTCTTCTACTACATTTGTTGTTTTGCTTTTTTTTTCTAGGTTTTTGAGATGTAGTGTGAGATCATTTATTTGTTGTTTTTTTCTTTTTTTTTTTTTTTTGAGGAAAGAATTCCAAGAAATGAATTTCCCTCTTAAAACTGCTTTCATTTTTTCCATAGAATCCGGTATGTTTTGTCTGTATTGTCATTTGTCTCTAAGAAATTTTTTATCTCCTCCTTTATGTCTTCTGTAACCCACTGATCATTCAGTAACATATTGTTCATTTTCCATGTGATGTAGAATTTTTCCTTCCTTCTTCAATCATTAATTTCAAGTTTCATTCCATTATGATCAGATATGGTGCATTGTATTATCTCCATACTTTTATATTTACTAAGAGTTTCCATATAGCATAATATATGGTCTATATTTGAGTAGGACCAATGTGCTGCTGAGAAGAACATGTATCCACTTTATGATGTTTGATATATTCTATATATGTTGGTTAAGTCTAGGTTATTGATTGTGCTATTAAGTTCTATAGTTTCTTAATTCAGATTTTCTCTAGAGGATCTGTCCAATGGCGAGAGTTGTGTGCTGTAGTCACCCGTAATTATTGTGTTATAGCCTATATGACTCTTGAAGTTGAGGAGAGTTTGTTTTATGACTTTGCACCACCATTGTTTGATGCATACAAATTGATAATTGTTATGTCTTGTTGGTTAATGGTGCCTTTTAACAGTATATAGTGTCCTTCTTTATCACTTTTGATTAACTTAGGTTTTAAGTTGATTTTAATCGATATGAGTATGGCCACTCCTTCTTGCTTCCGAGGGCCAACAATGGCTGCAAAGTCTTTCAGAATAAAATCATGTGATTTCCTGGCTGAGATTTCCATTGCTCTGTGGAAAGCCACCTTGGGCCTAGATCTCAGTTTCAAAGGGTGACATTCATGCGTGGCCTCCTAAAAACCAAAACAATTCATTTCAATACTTCTAGGAGGTACGTTCCAGAACTCAGGCTCTAAGGGAAATCACACCAGAGTTCAAGCCCAGGTGGACCAAGTCATCTCTTCCAACCCCCACACAAATGACCACAATTAGAACAAAAAAACTCCCACATGGCCCTCATCTTCGTCCATAAAGACCCTCATCAAAAGTTCTGGATGGAAGTTTTCATGAGGGTCGCAACCAAAGACAGTTTCCAGAATAAGCTCCCTTGCCTCTAATTTCCCTAAAGTCAGGGTGGCCTGGACACCCTTCCTGTGAACCAGGAGTGATCAAAAAGGCCTGCCATTAATTCTGCTCTGTTTCTATAATTTGAGGCTTACTGAATGTCAGGTATAGATTTTTTATGTGATTTGGAGTCATGAGAAAACCCAAGCATATCTGCAGAGCATTGAAGAATTCATTTGACAAAGAGGATCCCTATTCTCACTTGAAGGGGGTCAGGAACCTAACAGAGAAAGGCAAGAATCTTCATCCACAATGACTGCTCTTTTTGCCATTTTGGTTTTGAATGCACACATGGGATCTTTCTTTAGATCCATTAGGTGCTGAGAATCTAAGCCACAGCCTCACACAGGGCCAAGAGGCAGATTCAGACAAATCCCTTTCCAAAGCAATTAAGCAAAGAGCCACAGGTGATGTCCATTTATTTCCATTTGAAAATTTTTTCTTCAGGCTTCACAAAGGGGTGGCCTGAGGCAAAGACCTTCCTGACATTCAGGGCAACAGAACCCTTGATTGGTATACTTAGCTTGAATTATGTTCTGCACCGAGGACTCAGATAAATCGATATACAATGGCATAGGACCGTGTACCTCGGATGATTGAATGTAGAAGAGAACATCCAGTCAAAAAGGGATAGTCTGTAGGATTAGGAAGATAGTCAGTAGGTTTAGGAAGAAGAGTGACTCTAGGAGTTGGACCAAAAGTTCTTTAGCAATAGGGTTTCAGTTAGAGAGTGAATGTAAATGTCAACACATGTGAAGAGACAGTCACAATGATGAACTGGGAAAAATATGTAGGAAAGCAGATATCAATAGAAAGATTAGGAAATCAGGCAAAGTATAAAGTGAGTGATAGGATTAGACATTTTCAACAGGCTTGAGGTTGAATATATAATCTTAGGAAGAAACAAATATGTAGTAAGCAATAGGATTGACATTTGAGAGCATTAGGCACCCTGGACATGGATGTTTTTAGTAATCCATGGTCACTTTCCATTTAGGCTTTGGTACAATCATATGTGTGACCTTTGCATTTTGTGTCCAGAATACTACCGTGATAAATTGAATATGTAGATAAGGTGACATGAGTATTTCTTCCACCATTATGGGGAGTAATATTCTGGAAACTTATAAATTAGTACTGGTGATACAAATAGGTGTACCTTGTGTTGATGATTATTGAGATGTTGCAGGAATAGACCATATTGTGATAAAGTATATAACTAGTTCCAACTTTAAATAATGGATTGAGTTTGCATCTGAAAATATATTGGAAATCTTATATTGATATATATACAATCATTCCAACCAGTTATATATGTAATGGTAATATTAGGGTTACGGTTTATCGTGAAGGGTGAGTATTGCTTCAAAAGTGATTATGGAATCAAAAATAATGTGTTTAGAAAGAAGTCTAGTGAAAAGACCAGTAAAGAAACATGGAGGAATACATGTGTTCTTAAGTAGTAAGTAAATGAATGTGAACCAAATGCCTATAATTTTGTGAAGTTGTGGATGAAAAAATATATCCTATGATGTCCATAAACAGATAAAATAGTAATATACCAGTGTTGAATAAAAATGAACTTCAAAATACACATCATGTCCCATAGCAATCTACTTGCATTGATGTTAAACTGGGTCAGGTACTGTAGAAATATTAGGATTTGTATGCACCACCTACTGAACTTAGTTTTCAGTAGTAGGAAACAAATATGTATTACAGGAATATAAATATTTCTGAAAATAATCTTGTAAAGATTGGATTTTGAACCCACATACATGAATATAAATGAATTTAGGGAGTGTATAATAAGACACATATTTTTCATATTTTTTTAAAATCTGGAGAAATATATATCTATATCTATATCTATATCTATATCTATATCTATCTATCTATCTATCTATCTATATATATATATATATATATATATATATATATATATATACACATATATATTTTTTCCAGATTTTAAAAAAATACACAAACACACACACACACACACACACACACACACACACATGCACACATACACACACACACACACACATTAATATTTAGCAATATATATGCCAATCGTAATTCATCATGAAATATAATTCATCCACATATCCAAAAATATTCATTTTACTGAACATGGATTTATGTATAATGTTTTTCACTAGGAAGCTCACCCATAGGTTGAATTTTCAGTTCCATCATTATTTAGCGAGAGTCATCTGTTCTCACAATTTTATATTCCAAAGTCAGGGAGCTCAAAAGAATGTCCGTGTGATACCAGGTAGGATATTATATATATGCATAAAAAAATACATGTGCTGAATAGGATACAGAGAAAGGGAGACAGGAATTTATATATGTGATAATTTTAAAAAATCATGGAAAAATATTACAATGAAAAGTTGACTAGATTTAAAACACATACTCTTGATAATGCAGAAGGCAAATAGAAGTATACACCATGCTTCCTATAAAAGGCCTGTATTTCTATTCGGTTAGGTTTCTTTCTCTCCATGATATTAGGATTAGTAGTCAGAGTCTAGTAGGGTATGGGTTAGTGTCAGGGATTCAGTATTTCAAATGGAAAAAAGGAAAATTAATCTAATGTGTATGCAAAAATGTGATACACATAAATCTTCCCTCTCTCATCCAGAACAATGCCTTGACATAACCATCGCTAAAAGTAAGACACAATTAGAGGAGAGGAGTTAGAAAATCTGTGAATTTATGTGGAATGGAAAATGCTCAGGAGTTCACAACACTGGAGGTGGTAGAACAGTTTCCAAAAGTAAGGGAGAGGGTAAACAATCCAGAAACATGGAGCTGTGCTGGCCTAAAGACTTCTTGAGAAACTTCCTCTGAGGTTGGGAACAAGAAATATATGTAATTGTCAGGAGATTTAGCTTCGTTTGTAGTGACACCATGAAATCTGGGTCTGCATCTATGTTACCTGGAGAACATGGTTTCTTATTTTCCAATGATCATGAGGCAGCGGTGCTGAATTCTCTCTTTGTAGGTAAACTGAGGCCACTGGGCTGAAGTGTCTCCCATGTGGACTGTGAAGCCATTTGGTGATCCTCCACTTTCCAGGGTGTTTCTTACTGCTGCACTGGGAGTTTGGTACTTGCTTCACGAAATACAAGGAGTTCAACTGGGATAAAAATCCTGGAGGAGTTCTGTCATGTGTGGTTGGTCAGGGTCGCGAAGAAAATGTACGAACCAGGCTTCTATCCTACATAGCTTTCCCCTTGACTATAGCAACCTGATTCTGAACATTGCCCTGAAACCTCTCCATATGACAAGATGCCTTTACATATAAAGGTCTGCTGCCTGCACCATGTCAGTCGCAAGTCTTTCAAAGCCAATGGAAGATCCAGGTGGTCCTACCAAAAATATTTATTTACACACCTACAGTCCACTTCTCTACGCCCACTACTCAGCAGGCTCCAAATTACTGGCATCTCTGTTCTACACCATTTTCACGAAACCCAGTCAATCAAGGCACTCTTTGGTACACTCATGATCAGCAACAGGAAATCCAAAGTTTATCCAGTGCCACCTGGTCATGGGAATTTCAGAAATTTCATGGTATTAATCTAGTTATATTTCAAAAATGAAGTTAGAGGCACTGTGGGTTTCAATTAATTCAGGAACCATTAAATGGTGAGGAAGCTCATTTCAATGAAAGCTCTGGAGAACACTCACAGAAAAGCCTTCCAAAAGACTGGCCAAAAGGTCACATGAATCCAGACACATCGTGGTCTACAATGTGAGGTCCATATGTGTTTGGACTCTCAACTAGGGCTGCCAAGTCTTCAAGAAGTAAATCATGTGATATCCTGGCTCAGAATCCCCGAGCTCCGTGGAAAGCCATCCTGGGCCTAGATCTCAGTTTCCAAAGGCGATTCTCACGCGTGGCCTAGTAAAATCCCAAGAGAATTCACGGCAATACTTCTCTGAGGTCAGATCCAGAACTCATTCTTTAAGGGGAATCACACCAGAGTTCAAGCCCAGGTGATCCCAGTCATCTCTTCCAACTACCACACAAATTACCACAATTAAAACAAGAACACTCCCATATGGCCCTCATCTTCTTCCATATTGACACTCATCATAATTTGGCTGGATTTTTAAATGAGGGGCGCAGACCAAGACAGTGTCCAAAATAAGCTATTTTGACCCTCATTTGCCTAAAGTCAAGGTGTCCTGGACACCCATCCTGTGAACCAGGAGTGATCAAATAGGCCTGCCATTAATACCGCTCCAATTCTCCAATTTGAGGTCTACTGACTGTGGGGTTTAGATTCTTTATGTGAATTATAGTCATGATAAAACCAAACACCTATGGGCTAGCCTCTGCAGGTTTTGGAGAACACATTTGACCCAAAGGATCCCTATTTTCACTTGATGGAGTTCAGGAACCTTACAGAGGAAGTCAAGAGACTTCATCCCAATGACTGCTCTTTTGGCCATTTTTCATTTGGATGCAAACATGGGAACTTTCTTTAGATCCATCAGGTGCTGAGAATCTAAGTCACAGCCACACACAGGGCCAGGGGGCTGATTCAGACACATCCCTTTTCAAAGCACTTAAGAAAAGAGCCACAGGTATGCCCAATCATTTCCATTTGAAAACTGTTTTCTTCAGGCTTCAAAAAGGGGTGGCCAGAGGCAAAGACCTTCCTGACATTCAGGGCAACAGAACAATTGGTAAGCAAAAGGCCCAAAGCAGGGTTTCTCAACTGAGACTTTCCTGGTCACACTGATATCTGAGTTTTCTGAGATGCTCCCCATTCCCTACAGCTATCCAGTACATTGTTATGTCACAGAACTTTGAGGTGGTAAATATCTTGGACAAAAAACCATAGGCCTATTCTTGAGATTGGCCGGAATTCAGTAAGAAAACAGGAACTTAGGAAGATAGCAGGTGTTGCACATCAATAAGGCAAGCTACAGTCCATTCATAAATGGGGCAATATGAATGCTGAGAAGCTTTCTACTAGACAAGACACATCCATTCATGAATTCTCTTTTCTAATGTCTACAACCACGGACACAGTGAGATACACAGACAGAGAAACACTCGCCATGTTAAACGACTTACTAGAAACAGTCCACTTCCAACGAAACAAACTGACTTTCCTACCTATTCTCAGAAAATGAGACAAAACCACAAACCCACAACCACACCCACAAAGGCACCTTCTTCCCCCAAGTAGGTCTTTGACTATCCGGAGTGTCCTCTGACTTGTAGGCCATAATATGTTCCCCCAAAATAGCCTGTCCTGTCTCAGATCTGGTCTCCTTGGCAAACTGTGAACTTCTCAGGAGCCAACGGTGAGCCACTAACTGCTTTCTCAAGAAAAGCAACGCTTCCGAGCTTTCCTGGCATTTGTTCTTCTCACGTCTGAAGGTACCAAGAAAGACTGACTGTCCTTGGTAAATTCAAATAAGTGAGACCACAGGGATGGGGACTGGGACTGGCTCTGTGTGCCTGGCTTCCTGGATCCAAAGTTCAGAAAGTTTCATCACCAAGGAAGTGAGGTGAGGTCATTTCCTTCCTGAACTGAATGAGATCCCTGTCTTGGCAACCACTTTGTCTTAACTGTTGCTTCCAAGGGTCCCATGAGATTGAGGCTGCCCCTACTTCCTGTGACACTTTCACAAGTTAGAATGGTATATCAACCATAGGCACCCAGGAATAGATCTCCACACAGGCCTGTTTTGGTCCATGTTCTCTACATTAAGAAGAGAATCTGATTCAGACACAACCTTTTATCCTGACCGGGTTGTTTGCCATGGAAGATGACTTTTGCTCTCTCAGGTCCTTCATAGCTGCCTACATCTTCTCCAGGGATCATTTCTGCATGGGCCTTTGAGGTTCTCAGCAGGTGGAAGTTTCCCTACATTTCTTTATTGTAAAATCAACTCTTTCCCTGCTCTTCTATAAAGTTAGATTGAGGGAACAGTGTATGATTATGGTTAAAAACATGTTTGATTTGGGTTAGAAATCATTGTGCTGGATGAATAATGGTATTGGGAACTTGCTATGTGTATAAGAATATATAGGTGTAATATATGTATGAAAAAAGAAATCTAAGTATGATTTGAAGGCCAGAAGGGCATTGGGCCCTTGATTGGGATACGCAGCATTGAATTACGTTCTGCAGAGATGTCTCAGATAAATCGATATACAATGGCATAGGTCCTTGTACCTTGCATGAATTAATGTAGAAGGAACATCCAGTCAAAAAGGGATAGTCGGTAGTGAAAGGTTAATAAAATAGGTACTTATAATTTCCTGTTTTTCTGTATGCTTAACAAAACACTGTTGAAATCTTGAGAAATGTTTGCTAATCTTGTTCTAGAATGTACTGTTCCCAACTGCCAAACTGCAGAATGTACTGCCTCACTCGGTGTCACGCGAACCGCCCACTCACCCTTACACATCAGTAAACTTCCCTCCCTTCCCTCTCCAAGAAATGTATGTAAGCTCTGCATAAGCTGTTCTCAGAGCTCTCTGATCTATTTAAGTTAGCTGTGAGCCCCAGCAAGCTGGACCCAAAAAAAACCCTTTGCTGTTGCATGAGATAGTCTCTTGGTAGTCTCTTCCTCCGACACTCGCCTGACCTTTACATATTGAGGTTCCACCGAGTTCTGGCAGTGGCGGATGAGAGACCCCCAACGGGCTCCTCTTGGAGCAAGTAAGGCGCCTCTTTCTGGTTTCAGGTGTCATGTTAGGGCTTGGCAAAATTGCTGGCGATGAAGAGCCTGGGGTCTCTCCGACGGTGGCTGAGAGATGTGTCACAGAGACATAGGGCACCTCCCTGGGGGACCCCGCAGAGGACTCGGAGAATCAAGGAACAATTGCTTCATCGACTCAGTGATATTTTGTTTTAGATTAGGTATTGCCATCCTATCGGGTTTTGCCGGCTACGCATTCCTGGTCTCAGTGTTGGACGTCCATTGCCTGTCTTCATGGTCTTGTCTTATCTGTGTCATGTGACTTTGCTTTTACTGTTTGTGTACCTTTCATTATGGGACAGAGCACTTCAATGCCTCTGTCCCTGACCCTTGATCACTGAACCAAAGTCCGCTTAAGGGCTCAGTATCTTTCTTTTTTTAGTAAAACGCTAGACCTGGCAGACTCTCTGTGCCTCAGAATGGCCCATTTTGGAGTCGTATGGCCCCTAGAAATATCTTTCTACTTCCCACTAATTTAAAAAGTCAGAGATATTGTCTTTCAGCCAGGGCCACATAGCCATCCTGATCAACAGCCATATATCTTAACTTTGCCGACCTCTGCAAATCTCCTCCTCCATGGGTGAAGCCTTTCCTTGCCCATGCCTCTGCTCATACTCCTTCCCCCATGATCTCTCAAACCCTCACCTCTTCCACCTCCTCCACCCTCTGTTCTCCCTGAGTCACAAGATTTGACTCTACTGGACTCTTCTTCCCCTCCTTATCCACTGCCCTCGTCCCCTAAAACACAACACACTCTAAGTGATTCCCCTGCTTCTGACTAAGCCTCTCTACCATTGGAGGAAGCTAAGCTGGTAATAGGATCTGATAATGGACCGATGTTCATGGCCCAGGTAAGTCAGGGGTTAGCCAGGAACCTGGGGATTAATTGGAAGTTATATTGTGCTTATAGACCCCAGAGTTCAGGACAAGTAGAAAGAATGAATAGAACAATTAAAGAGACCTTAACGAAATTAAGCTTAGAGACCAGCATAAAAGATTGGACTATGCTCCTGACTTATGCAATGTTTCATGCAAGAAAAAATCCTTCTGTTTCATTGAGTAGCCTTGCCCCCTGAGAAATTCTCTATGGTGGCCCTCGTCCAGTAAGGGTCCTAAGCCCAACTGTAAGACCTAAGGATCCATTTCACACCCTCTTGGTTGACAGACTTAAAGCTCTTGAAAGAACTCAGTGATACCTGTGAAAATAGCTGGCCACTGCCTACCAAACTGTGTACCAGGGGATTCCACATCCATATCAAATAAGAGACTTCATGTATGTAAGATGACATCAGGTGTCATCCCTGGAACCCTGCTGAAAAGGACCATACCAGGTGCTACTTATAACACCTACAGTGGTAAAGGTATACAGAATCACTTCCTGGATCCATGCCTCTCATCTCAAGCCTGCTCCTTGTCCAGAATCTTTCTGGAAACTGGAAAAGACTGGTAACAGTTTCAAATTGTGTATTCGCCATGTGGATAAGGTTATATACTCTCCCCTTGGCCACAAGTAGTCCTAACCCTCATCAGCCTGTTAAGCAGCGATGGCTGATCACAAATCCTACTGGAAAAGAGTATAATCTATCTCGCATACAGCCCCCTTAGGGACCTGGTGGCCATCTCTCCACCCAGACATTTGTCAGCTGGCCATAGGTCTTTTTTATTGGGATATCCCTGATGAAGAAAATCCCACTAAAATACCATTAAATCCCTTCCGTACCATAGATAATGGAAACAAACATTATGGATGTAGGGACACGCGAGCCAGATGCAGTTGGCTAGCCTAGATTACTATGTTTGCCCGGCAAACTATCAAAGCCACAAACAGTAACCGCTGTGTGGGGGAAAAGCCGACTTCTTCTGTATTTCATGGAGATGTGATCATACAGGGGCTGCCTGATGGAACCCCAATACTTCATCAAATTCAGTACACAGCATTGGCCATATTACCAAGTAGAAAACAGAAAAAGGATGGCCCCCAGAGGGGTCTCTAGATCCTCAAATTTTGCGTGACCTTTTTAACTTCTGCAAGTGCTCAAAAGGGTGAAAGGAGATTCCCCTATGTGGAAGCCTTTTCCCTCCTTCACTCACATCCTGAACTATGCTTCTCCAATAGATTTTTATCCTCAGCCTTCTGTTCCAGACTCTCTGCTGTCACTCCCACCTCAGCAACCTGATTTCTCCCCTCCAATTACTAGATCAGAAACCCAAACCTCCACCAGTTCTCAGACAATTGCCCACTAGTGAGGTAGCAGGTACTGAGGTACCCCTCCACCGACTCATTCCTCTCTTCTCCTGTCAGTGCCCTCACCGGGTCCCACCAGGTCCTCTTTCCAGCTAACCCAAAGCTCAAATGAGCTGAGGAGAGCTCTCAGACCCTTATCCAAGATGTAATATAAATGGCCATTAAAGTTGCTTTGTCATCACTGAAAACAGGCTACTAAAATTTAAAGTCCCTCACAGGATTTTGGGATACTCACTCCCGTTTTCTGCTCTGCTCTACCTGTTCTACTGCTGAAGTTTTGTTGCTAGGAAATTCCCAAACCCCTTTCCAATTATTCTTTTACATCTCTCTTTTTCCTCATTCTCAGATCCTCAGAGCTTCTCTCAGCCCCACCTTCCCCGTATTCCCCCTCTGTACCAGGCCCACAGAAAAGTCTTAAATGTCCTTCTCCAGAAGTCTTCACCATGGCTGAATTTAGAAATTTCAGCATAGAGTTTCTATAAAGAGTTCAATGTAGATAAACTTTATCTTTTTGTATTGCCCTGTTCTACTTGGCCACTGGCTAAAAAACTCAGTACTTCTAAGCTAGACAACCCCTAACTTGTTTTTCACAAAATATGTGAACAAGGCCTCTGGACTTCAGCTGGGGCTTCGCGGAAATGGCTACATTTCTAAGATAAAGAAATTACCAAATGGGCTCCGTTGTAACAGCTGGCAGGGGGAAAATAAGAAAGGGAATAAAAAGCTCTCCCCCTCCCATGTGTCCTTGAAAATTTAACTTGCCCAGAACAGAGGAAAAATCAGAAACAAATACTGCTTTTTTGAACTTCTGCAGACTGTAAACTTCTGAGCCCCATCCTTATATGCTGGGTACAAAATTCTGAAACTACCTAAACTTGAGTTTCAGGGGATTAATTGATTACAACAGAAGCAATGCCCTCTGCATCCGGTTGCAACAAAATAGGACTGTTTCCCTGTCTTCAGTGCTATCTTAGTTGCCTTGCCTTGTCTGTCCCTACAACAGCATAATTCTATATACTTAAACATTGTTTATGTTTTCATGAAATGGTCAACAGATGTGATTAATTTTGAAATGGTGCAGATGTTTCCCAGAGTGCTCTATCATGATGCAGGTTCGTTTGAAGATCAAATGGGGGGGCATACAACCGGTTCCACTGGGAACATGTATCGCTCCCTTTAGCCATCCTATTATGAATAGGAGTTGCTGCACGGGTGGGCACAGGAGCCACTGCCATTGTCCATGGGACACAACAAATGACCCAAGTAGAAGCAGCAATAGAGCAAAACTAAGATATTAGAAACCCCCATCAGAGCTTTTCATGAATCTTTAACCTCTCTCTCTGAAGTTGTTTTACAGAACAGTTGAGGGTTGGACCTCCTCTTTATTAGAGAAGGGGGCCTTTGTGATGCATTGAGGGAAGAATGTTGTTTTTATGCTGACCATACTGGAGTTGTAATAAAATCTATGAGTAAATTTAAAAGACACCTTGAAGAGCATCAACAAGAGAGAGAGGCCCAAAAAGGGTGGCTTGAGTCTTGGTTCACACACTCCTCCTGGTTAACTACGTTTTTATCAACCTGGCAGGTCCAATAATAATCCTCATATTATTGCTAACTATAAAACCCTGTTTGCTCAACCGTGTAATTTCTTTTCTCCAGGCTCAAATTGGACGAGTTAAACTTATGGTAATACCCCACTAGCAGACATAGAATGTGACACCCTCCAATGATCATTTTTATGATTAAAAGTAGCCAGAAGAAGAAGTGGGGAATTAAAGGTTAATAAAATAGGTACTTGTCACTTCTTGTTTTTCTGTTTGCTTAACAAAACACTGTTGAAATTTGAGAAATGCTTCCAAATCTTGTTCCCAGAATGTTCTGTCCCCAACTGCGCAACTGCAGAATGTACTCCCTCACCCAGTTGCACGCAAACCACCCACTCGCCCTGACCCATCAATAAAATTCCCTCCCTGTCCTCTCCAGGGAAAGTATATAAGCTCTACTTAAGCTATTCTCAGGGCTATCTGCTCGATTCAAGTGATCTCTGAGCCCCAGCATGCTGGACACCCAAAAAACCCTTTGATGTTGCATGAGATAGTCTGTTGGTTGTCTCCTCCTCTGAAGCTCGCCCCACATTTACTTGGATGATTGAATGTAGAAGAGAACATCCAGTCAAAAAGGGATAGTCTATAGCATTAGGAAGATAGTCAGTACTTTTAGGAAGAAGGGTGAGTATAGGAATTGGAAAAAAAGTTCTTTAGCAATAGGGTTTCGATTAGAGAGTGAATGTAAATGTCAGCACAGGTGAAGAGTCAATCACAATGATGAACTGGGGAAAATATGTAGGAAAGCAGATATCAATAGAGACATTACGAAAACAGGCAAAGTATAAAGTGAGTGATAGGATTAGATATTTTGAACAGGGTTGAGTTTACATATATAATCTTAGGAAGAAACAAATATGTAGTCACAAATAGGATTGACATTTGAGATCATTAGGCAAATTTCAGGTGGATGAATATTTCTCAGAATAATCTTGTGAATAGTTGATTATAAATCCACATACATAAACATGAATGAATTTAGGGAGTGTATATAAGACACATATATTTCATATTTTGAAAAATCTGGAGAGTGTATATATATATATATATATATATATATATATATATATATATATACAAAACACACACACAGACAAAAAAGTAGCAATATATATGTCAATCAAAATTCATTATAAAATATACATCATCCAGAGATCTAAAAATATTAATTTTACTGAACATGGATTTATGTATAATGCTGTTCAACTAGCAAGCTCACCCATAGGTTGAATATCCAATTCCAACAAGTTTAGTAGGAGTGATCTCTTCTAACAATTTGTATCTGCCAAGTCAGCCACCTCACAAGAATGTACGTGTGGTACCAGGTAGGAATCTATATGTGCATATAAGAATACAGAGAAAGGGAGACAGGAATTCACATATTTGTTAACCTTAAAAATACATGGACAACTATTTCAACAACAAATCGACTAGATTCATAACTCCAACTCTGTATCATGCAAAAGGCAAGTCCAACAATACACCAGGCCTACTCTGAACTGCTTGTATTTCTATTCAGTTTGGGTTAGTTTTCTCCATCATATTAGAATTAGTAGTCAGAGTCTGGTCGGGTATGTGTTAGAGTCAGGGATTCAGTATTTTGAATGGAAAATAGAAAACTGAATCCAATGTGTATGCAAATATATGCTACAGAAAATTCTTCCCATTCTCCTCCAGAACAATGTCTTGACATTACCTTCGCCCCAAGTAAGACACAATTAGAGGAGAAGAGTTAGAAAATCTGTGAATACCTATCAGGAATGGAAAATGCTCCAGATTTCACATCTTTGGAGGTGGTAGAGGAGTTTCCAAAAGTAAGGGACAGGGTAAACACTCCACAAACATGGAGCTCTGCTGGCCTAAAGACTTTTTGAGAACCTGCCTTTGAGGTTGGGCACTTAAAATATATGTTGTTTTAATTAGCTTTAGCTTTATTTGTAGTGAGACAATCAAAGCTCGATCTGCTTCTATGTGACCTGGAGGACATGGTTATTTATTTTCCAATAAAAATGAGGCAGCAGTGCTGAATTCTCTCTTTGTAGGTAAACTGTGGCCACTGAGGGCTAAGTGTCTCCCCGTGTGGACTGTGACCACAACTTGGTCATCCTCCAATTATCGTCGTGTTTTTTGCTGCTGCACTGGGAGTTTGGTATTTGCTTCATGAAATACAATGAGTTCAAATGGGAGACAGTGCTGAAGGGAGTTCTGTCAGCTGTGGTGGGCATGGTCTCCAGGAGAATGCACCAACCAGGGTTCTATCCCACGTAGCTTGCCCCCTTGACAATAGCAACATGATTCTGAACATTGCCCTAAAACCTCTCCATATAAAAATATGCCTTTACGTATATGGGTCTGATGGCTGCACCATGTCAGTCTCAAGCCATTTGGAAGCCAATGGAAGATCCACATGGCCCCACCACAGATGTTTTATCACTCACTTGCATAACACTTCTCTAGGCCCACTACTCACCAGGCTCCTACTTACTAGAATCTCTGTTCTACACCATTTTCATGAAACCCAGTCAATCAAGGCCCTGTCTGGTATATTCATGATCATCAACAGGACATCAAAGGTTCTCCAGTGACATCTGGTCATGGGAATTTTAAAAATTTCATGGTAATTATCTAGCAATTTTTCATGGATGAAGTTGGAGGCACTGTGGGTTTCAATTCATTCAGGAACCCTTAAAGGGTTAGGAAACTAATTTCAGGCAAAGCTCTGGAGTACTCTCACATGCAAGGCTACCCAATGAGTGGCCAAAAAGTCACATGAATCGAGGCCAATTGAGGTCTATAAAGCGAGGTCCATGTGGGTTTTGAATCTCTATAATGCATGCCAAGTCTTTCAGAATAAAATCATGTAATATCCTGGCTGAGATTCGCAGTGTCCTGTGGAAAGCCAACCTGTGCCAAGATCTCAGGTTCCAATGGCAACTTCATGCCTGGCCTCCTAAAATCCCAACACAATTCATGGCAATACTTCTCTCAGGTCAGTTCCAGAACTCAGTCTATAAGGAGAATCACACCAGAGTTCAAGTCCAGGTGGACCCAGACAACTCTTCCAACCGCTACTCAAATGAAAACAATTAAACCAGAATACTCCCTCATGGCCCTATTCTTCTTCCATATAGACACTAATCATAACCTCTTCCTGGAGTTTTCCATGAGTTGTGCAGCCCAAGAAAATGTCCAAAATAAGCTTCTTGCACCTCTTTTGCCTAACTTCAGCGTGGCCTGGGCACCCTTCCTGTGAACCTGGAGTGATCAAATAGGCCTGCCCTTAATACTGCTCCGCTTATCCAATTTGAGGCTCTCTGACTGTGGGTTCTAGATTCTTTATGTGAATTGGAGTCATGAGAAAAGCCAAGACAGTGTCCAAAATCAGCTCGCTTTTTCCTCATTTGCCTAAAGTCAGGGTGGCCTGGACACCGTTTCTGTGAACCAGGAGTGATCAAATAAGCCTGCCGTTAATACTTCTGTGTTTCTCCAATTTGAGGCCTACTGATTTCAGGTATCAATTTCTTATGTGATTTGGAGTTACTCGAAAACCCAAGCACCTCTGCAGGGAATTGAAGAACTCATTTGACCCAAAGAATCCCTATTCTCACTTGATGGAGTTCAGGAACCTAACAGAGGAAGGCAAGAGACTTCATCCATAATGAATGATTTTTTTTCCATTATGGTTTTGGATGCACACATGGGATCATTCTTTAGATGCATCAGGTGCTGAGAATCTAACCCAAAGCCACACACATGGCCAAGAGACTAATTCAGACACATCCCTTCCCAAAGCAAATAAGCAAAGAGCCACAGGTGATGCCATTCATTTCCATTTGAAAACTGTTTACTTCAGGCTTCACAAAGGGGTGGATTGAGGCAAAGAACTTCCTGACATTCAGTGAAAAACAACAATAAGTAAGCAAAAGGCCCAAAGCAGGGTTTCTCCACTGAGACTTTCCTGGTCGCACGGATATCTGAGTTTTCTGAGATGCTCGCAATTCTCTTCAGCTATCCAGTACATGGCCATGTCACAGAGTTGGAGGTGGTACATATTTTGAACACAAATCCATGAGCCTATTCTAGAGAGTGGCCAGAATTCAGGCAGAAAACAGAAACTTAGAAAGATAGCAGGTGTTGCACATCGACAAGACAAGCTGCATTCCATTCATATATTGGGCAGGTTGAAATATGGGAAGATTTACACTTGACAGGACACATCCATTAATGCATTCTCTTTTCCAATGTCTACAACAATGGACACAGTGGGATACACAGACATAGAAAGACTCACCTTGTGAAACAACTTACTAGAAACTGTCCACTCCAAACCAAACCGCCTTTCCCATCTATTCTCAGAACATGAGACAAAACAATAAACCCACACACACTCCCACAAAGGCACCTCCTTCACCCAAGTAGGTCTGTGACTATCCAGAGTGTACTCTGACTGGTGGGCCATACTATGTTCCCCTGAAATGGTCTGTCTTCTCTCAGATCTGGTTTCCTTGGCCAACTCTGTGCAGTTGTCAGGAGCCAGTGGTGAACCACTATCTGCTTTCTCAGGAAAGGTCCATCTTCAGAGCTTTCCTGGCATTTGGCCATCCTCACATCATTAGGTACCAAGAAAACTGACTCTGTCCTTGGTAAATCCAAACAAGTGAGCCCACTTGGACTGGGACTGGGACTGCCTCTTGTTGCCTGGCTTTTTGGATACCAAGTTCAGACAGTTCCATCACCAAGGAAATGAGGTATGTCACTTTCTTTGGAACTGAATGAGGTCACTGCCTTGTCAACGACTTTGACCTAACACTTGCTTCCAAACGTCCCATGAGATGGAGCCTTCCCCTACTTCCTGTGACACTTTCACAAGGTAGTATGGTATATCAACCATTGGCACCCAGGAACAGCTCTCCACACAGGACTGGTTTGGTCCATCTTCTCTACAATAAGAAGAGAGAGGCTGATTCATACATATCCCTTCATCCTGACCAGGTTGTTTGCCATGGAAGATGACTTTTGCTCTCTCAGGTCCTTCATACCTGCCTACAACTTCTCCAGGTATCATTTCTGCATGGACCTTTGAAGTTCTCAGCAGGTGGAAGGTCCCCAAGTTTCCTGTATTGTAAAAACCACTCTGTCCCTGCTCTTCTGTAAAATGAGATTGAGGGAACAGAGTATGTTTAGGGTTAATAACAGGTTTGATTTGGGTTATGAATCATTCTGTGCGATGAATAATGCTATTGGGAACCTGCGATATTTACAAGAATATAGAGGTGAAATATAAGTATGAAAACAGAAATCTAGTTATGATTTGAAGCCCAGAAGGATATTGGGCCCTTGATTGGGATACTTAGCTTTGAATTATGCTCTGCAAAATTGTCTCAGATAATTCGATATACAATGGCACAGGACATTTTATTGAATGTAGAAGAGAACATCCAGTCAAAAAGGGATAGTCGGTAGGATTAGGAAGATAGTCGGTAGGTTTAGAAAGAAGAGTGAGTATAGGATTTGGACCAAAAGTTCTTTAGCAATAGGGTTTCAATTATAGAGTGAATGTAAATGTCAGCACATATGAAGTGTCAGTCACTAGGATCAACTTGGGAAAATTTGTTGAAAAGCAGATATCAATAGAAACATTATGAAATCAGGCAAAGTATAAAGTGAGTGATAGGATTAGACATTTCCAACAGGGTTGAGTTTGAATATATAAATTAGGAAGAAACAAATATGTAGTCACCAATAGGATTGACAATTGACAGCATTAGGCAACCTGGACATGGATGTTTTTAGTAATTCATGTACACTTTACATTTAGGCTTTGGTACAATCATAAATGTGACCTTTACATTTTTTTTGTCCAGAATATTACTTTGATAAAATGTATATGTACATCAGGTGACATGAGTATGTCTACCACCATTTCTGCAAGCAATATATTGAAGATGTAAAATTAGAATCGGGGGTACAAAGAGGTGTACCCTGTGTCTATGAATATAGAGATAAAGAATGAATAGACCGTAATGTGAATGAATAATATAACTTTTTTCAACTTTAAAAAATGAATTGATCTAATATCTGAAAAATCACAGGAAATCGTATATTGATATACAATCATTCATTCCAAGCAGTTATACATCTAATGGTAATATTCGTGTTTTGGTTTATCATGAAGAGTGTGTGAGATTTGCTTCAAAAGTGACTATGGAAATAATGTGTTTGGAAAGAAGACTCATGAAAATACCAGTAAAGAAACCCTGACAATAAATGTGTTCTGAAGCAAAAAGTGATTAAATTTGAAACAAATGCCTACAAATTTGTGAACTTGTGGATGAAATGTATATCCTATGATGTGCAAAAACTGAAGAAATAATAATGTAAAAGTGTCGAATACGAATGAATAAAGAATTACATATAATGTCCCATTGGAATCTACTTGCATTGATGTTAGACTGGGTCAGTTACTGTAGAATAATTAGGATTTGTATGCATCATTCCCTGAAGTTAGTTTTCAGTACTAGGAAACAAATATGTATTTCAGGTGGATGAATATTTCTGAGAATAATCTTGTGAAAAGTTGATTAAAAATCCACATACATGAACATAAATGAATTTAGAGAGTGTATATTAGACACATATATTTCATATTTTGAAAAATCTGGAGAGTGTACACACACACACACACACACACACAACACTCACAGATATTAAAAAGTAGCAATATAAATGCCAATCGAAATTCATCAGTAAATATGTATCATCCACAGATGCAAATATATTTATTTTACTGAACATGAGTTTACGTATAATGTTGTTCTACTAGGACGCTCCCTATAGGTTGAATTTTCAGTTCCAACAGCATTTAGGAGGAGTGACCTCTTCTCACAATTTGTATCTGCCAAGTCAGCCACCTCACAAAGATGTACGTGTGATACCTGGTAGGATTCTATATATGCATATAAATATACAAGTGTGAATAGGCTAAAGAGAAAGGGAAACATGAATTCTCATATTTGTTAACTTTAAAAACACATGGAGATCTTTTTCTATTAAACATTGACTAGATTTATAACTCCTACCTTGTATAATGCAAAATGCAAGTCCAACTATACAACATGCCTCCAATGAACTGCTTGTATTTCTATAGGTTTGTGTTATTTTTCTCTATCATATTAGGATGAGTTGTCTGAGTCTAGTATGTATGGGTTAGTGTCAGGGATTCAGTATTTCAAAAGGAAAATTGGAAATTGAATCCAATTTGTATGCAAATATATGCTGCGCAAATATCCTCCCACTCTCATCCAGAACAATGACTTGAAATTACCTTCAACCCAAGTAAGACACAGTTAGAGGAGAATAGATAGAAAATCAGTGAATACATATCTGGAATGGAAAATGCTCAGGAGTTCACAACCTTGGAGGTTGTAGAGGAGTTTCCAAAAGTAAGGGACAGTGTAAACACTCCACAAACATGGAGCTCTGCTGGCCTAAAAACTTTTAGAGCAACTGCCTCTGAGTTTGGGAACGTGAAAAATATGTTGTTGTCAGGAGAATTGGCTTCCTTTGTAGTGAGACCATCAAACTGGGTCTGCCTCTATGTGACGTGGAGGACATGGTATCTTATTTTCCAATGAACATGAGGTAGCAGTGTTGATTTTCTTCTTTTTAGGTAAACTGTGGCCTCTGGGGGCTAAGTGTCTCCCCGTTGGACTGTGAAGCCATTTGGTCCTCCTCCACTTTTTGTGGGGTTTTTGCTGCTGAACTGGGAGTTTGGTATTTGCTTCATGAAATTCAAGGAGTTCAACTGAGACACAGTGCTGGAGGGAGTTCTGTCATATGTGGTGGTTCAGAGTCTGCAGAAGAACGCACCAACCACGCTTCTATCCCTCATAGCTTGCCACATTGCATCCTTGTCCATAGCAACCTGATTCTGAACATTGCCCTGAATCCTCTCCATATAACAAGATGCCTTTAATTACAAGGGTCTGCTGGCTGCTTCATGTAATCCACAAGCCATTTGGAAATCAATGGAAGATCCACATTGCTCCAACACAGATGTTTTATCACACTCCTGCCCACCACAGCTCTAGGCCCACTTCTCAGCAGGCTGCAACTTTCTGGCACCTCTGTTCTACACAATTTTCATAAAACCCAGTCAAGCAAGGCACTGTCTGGTACATCCATGATCAGCAAGAGGACATCCAAAGATTCTCCAGTGCCACCTGGTCATGGGAATTTCAAAAATTTCATGGTATTTATTTAGACATTTTTCAAGGATGAAGTTGGAGGCACTGTGGATTTCAATTTATTCAGGAACCAGTAAATGGTGAGCAAGATTATTTCAATGAAAGCTCTGGAGAACCCTCACAGGCAAGGCTTCCCAAAGAATGGCCAAAAGGTCACATTAAGCCAGGCCCATTAAGGTCTACAATATGAGGTCCATGTGTGTTTTCACTCTCAACTATGGCTGCCAAGTCTTTCGAATGAAATCATGTGTTATCTTGGCTGAAATTCCCAGTGCTCTGTGGAAAGCCACTCTGGGGCTAGATCTCAGTTTCCAAGGGTGACTCTCATACATCGCCTCTTAAATCACAACACAATACATGGCAATACTTCTCTGAGATCAGTTCCTGAACTCAGTCTATAAGGGGAATCCCACGAGAGTTCAAGCCCAGGTAGACCTTGTTATGTCTTCCAAGTGTCACACAAATATCCACAATTAAATCCAAAACACTTCCACATGGCACTCATCTTCTTCCATTTACACAATCATCATAATCTCTGGCTGGAGGTTTCCATGAGGGGTGCAGCCCAAGACAGTGTCCAATATAACCTCCCTTGCCCCTCATTTGCCTAAAATAAGGGTGGCCAGGACATCCTTCCAGTGAACCAAGAGTGATCAAATAGGCCTGCCATTAATATGGCACTGCTTCTCCAATTTGAGGCCTACTGACTGTGTGTTTTAGATTCTTTATGTGAATTGGAGTCTTGAGAAAAACCAAGCACTTATGGGCTAGCCTCTGCAGGGTTTTGAGGAACACATTTGAACCAAATTATCACTATTCTCACATGATGGATGACAGGAACATTACAGAGGAATGCGAGAGACTTCATCCACACTGACTGCTCTTTTGTCCATTTTGGTTTTGGATGCACACATGGGATCCTTCTTTAGATCCATCAGGTGCTTAGAATCTAAGCCACAGTCTCACACAGGGCCAAAAGGCTGATTCAGACACATCCCTTTCCAAAGCAATTAAGCAAAGAGCCACAGGTGATGCCCTTTCATTTCCATTTGAAAACTGTTTCTTTAGGCTCTACAATGGTGTGGCCTGAGGCAAAGACCTTCCTGACATTCAGGGCAACAGAACAATTGGTAAGCAAAATGCCCAAAGCAGAGTTTCTTCACTTAGAATTTCCTGGTCAAACTAATATCTGAGTTTTCTGAGATGCTCCCATTTCTTTCAGCGATCCAGTACATGGCCATGTCACAGAGCTTGGAGGTGGTACATATTTTGGACACAAAACCATGAGCCTATTCTGGAGAGTGGCCAGAATTCAGGAAGAAAACAGGAACTTAGGAAGATTGTTGGAGTTGTCCACCCATAAGTCAAGCCGCAGTCCATTCATAAATTGGGCAAGTTGAGTCTAGACAGGACACATCCAATGATTCATTCTCTTTTCTAATATCTAAAACCACGGACACAGTGGGATACACAGACAAAGAAACACTGGCCTTGTCAAACGACTTACCAGAAACAGTTCACTCCAAACCAAACAAACCGCCTTTCCTACCTATTCTCAGAACATGAGACAAAATCTCAAACCCACACCCACACACACAAAGGAAGCTCCTTCCCCAAGTAGGTCTGTGACTATTGGGAGTGTCTTCTGACTGGTGGGCCAAACTATGTTCTGATGAAATCGCCTATCCTGTGTCAGATATGGTCTCGTTGGCCAAATCTGTGAAGTTGTCACTAGCCAGCGGTGAGCCACTACCTGCTGTCTCAGGAAAGGCCCCTCTTCAGAGCTTTCCTGACATTTGTTCATCCTCACCTCAGTAGGTACCAAGAAAGACTGACTCTGTCCTTGGTAAATCCAAAAAATAAGACCACTGGGACTGGGACTGAGACTGGCTCTGGGTGCCTGGCTTCCCGGATTCCAAGTTCAGAGAGTTCCATCACCAAGGATGTGAGGTGAGATTACTTCCTTCAGGAATTCTTTGAGGTCATTGCCTTGGCAACCACTTTGTCCTATGAGATGGAGGCTGCCCTTACTTCCTGTGACACTTTTACAAGTTAGAATGGTATATCAACCATAGGCACCCAGGAACAGCTCTCCACACATGCCTGGTTTGGTCTATCTTCTGTACATTAACAAGAGAGAGGCTTATTCAGACACAACCCTTCATCCTGGAAAGGTTGTTTGCGATGGAAGATGACATTTGCTCTCTCAGGTCCTTCATAGATGCCTACATCTTCTCCAGGGATCAAATCTGCATGGACATTTGAGGTTCTCAGCAGGAGGAAGATACCCTACATTGCTGTATTGTAAGACGAACTCTGTCCCTGCTCTTCTGCAAAGTTAGATTGAGGGAAGAGTGTATGGTTAGGGTTAATAACATGTTTGATTTGGGTTACGAATCATTGCGAAGGATGATTAATAGTATTGGGAACCTGCGATATTTATAAGATTATAGAGGTGAAATATAAGTATGGAAACAGAAATCTAGGTAAGATTTGAAGCCCAGAAGGGCATTAGGCCCTTGATTGGGATACTTAGCTTATAATTACGTTCTGCACAGATGTCTCAGATAAATCGATAATCAATGGCATAGGACCTTACACCTTGGAAGATTGATTTTAGAAGAGAACATCCACTCAAATTGAGATAGTCGGTGGGATTAGGAAGGTAGTCAGTAGGTTTAGGAAATAGAGTGAGTATAGGACATGGAGCAAAAGTTCTGTAGCAATAGTGTTTTGGTTATAGAGTGAATGTAAATTTCAGCACATGTGAAGAGTCAGTCACAATGATTAACTGGGGAAAATATGTAGAAAGGAAAATATCAATACAGACCTTACGAAATGAGGCAATTATACAGTGAGTGATAGGATTAGACATTTTCAATAGGGTTGAGATTGAATACATATTCTTAGGAAGAAACAAATATGTCGTCACCAATAGGAATGACATTTGAAAGCATTAGGCAACCAGGACACTTATCGTTTTAGTAATCCATGTTCACTTTCCATTTAGTATTTGGTACAATCATAAGTGTGATTTTTGCATTTTGTGCCCAGAAAAATATTGTGATCAAATGTATATGTAGATCATATGACATGAGTATTTCTTCCACGATTACTGGGAGCAATATTTGAAGACATATAAATTAGTATTGGGGGTACAAAGTGGTGTACAATGTGTCTATGAATATAGAGATAATGCATGAATAGACCATACTGTGAATAAATATTATAACTGGTTCCAATTTAAATAATGGATTGAATTGATATCTGAAAATATATAGGAAATCATATATTGACATACAATCATTCACTCCAACCAGTTATATATCTAATGGTAATCTTAGGGTTATTGTTTATCATGAAGTGTGTGTGAGTTTTGTTTCAAAAGTGATTATGGAAATCGAAAATAATATGTTTGGAAAAAAGTCTCATGAAAAGACCAGTCAAGAAATATGGAGGAATCCATGTGTTCTGAAGCAGGAAGTGATTGAAAGTGAAACAAATGCCTATAAATTTTCTAAATTGTGAATGAAATATATATCCTGTTATGTGCATAAACTGATGAAATAGTAATGTATCAGTGTTGAATAAAAGTGAATGTCAAAATACACATCATGTCCAATAGGAATCTACTTGCATTGATGTTAAACTGGGTCAGTTACTGTAGAAATATTAGAATTGTGTGCATTATGCACCAAAGATAGTTTTTTTTTTATTTTTATTTATGGTTGTTCAAAACATTACATAGTTCTTGATATATCATATTTCACACTTTGATTCAAGTGGGTTATGAACTCCCATTTTTACCCTGTATACAGATTGCAGAATCACATCAGTTACACATCCATTGATTCACATATTGCCATACTAGTGTCTGTTGTATTCTGCTGACTTTCCTATCCTCTACTATCCCCCCTAGCCTCCCTGCCCCTCCCCACTTCTCTCTCTACTCCCTCTACTGTACTAAATTTCTCCCCCTTGTATTATTTTTTCCTTTCCCCTCAATTCCTCTTGTATGTAATTTTGTATAACCCAGAGGGTCTCCTTCCAATTCCATGCAATTTCCCTTCTCCCTCCTTTCCACCTCTCATCCCTGTTTAATGTTAATCATCTTGTCATGCTCTTTGTCCCTATCTGTTCTTAGTTACTCTCCTTATATCAAAGATGACATTTGGCATTTGTTTTACAGGAATTGTGTAACTTCACTTAGCATAATCCAGTCTAATGCCATCCATTTTCCTGCAAATTCTATGATTTTTTCATTTTTCAATGCAGAGTAATAATCCATTGTGTATTAATGCCACATTTTTTTTATCCATTATTCTATTGAAGGGCATCTAAGTTGGTTCCACAGTCTTGCTGTTGTGAATTGTACTGCTATGAACATCGATGTAGCAGTGTCCCTGTAGCATGCTCTTTTTAGGTCTTTAGTGAATAGATCAAGAAGGGGAATAGCTGGGTCAAATGGTGCTTCCATTACCAGCTTTCCAAGAAATCTCCATACTGCTTTCCCAATTGGCTTCACCAATTTGCAGTCCCACCAGCAATGTACAAGTGTACCTCTTTTCCCACATCCTTGCCAGCACTTCTTGTTGTTTGACTTTATAATGGCTGCCAATCTTACTGGAGTGAGATGGTATCTTAGGGTGGTTTTGATTTGCATTTCTCTGACTGCTGGAGATGGTGAGCATTTTTTCATGTACTTGTTGATTGATTGTATGTCCTCATCTGAGAAGTGTCTGTTGAGGTCCTTGGACCATTTGTTGATTGGGTTATTTGTTATCTTATTGTCTAATTTTTTGAGTTCTTTGTATACTCTGGATATTAGGGCTCTATCTGAAGTGTGAGTAGGAAAGATTTCTTCCCAGGATGTAGGCTCCATATTTACCTCTCTTATTGTTTCTTTTGCTGAGAAAAAACTTTTTTAGTTGAGTAAGTCCCATTTGTTGATTCTAGTTATTAACTCTTGTACTATGGGTGTCCTATTGAGGAATCTGTAGCCCGACCCCACAGTATGTACATCGTAACCAAATTTTTCTTCTATCAGACAGTGTGTCTCTGATTTGATATCAAGCTCCTTGATCCATTTTGAGTTAACTTTTGTGCATGGCGAGAGAAAGGGATTCAGTTTCATTTTGTTATATATGGATTTTCAGTTTTCCCAACACCATTTGTTGAAGATGCTATCCTTCCTCCATTGCATGCTTTTAGCCCCTTTATCAAATATAAGATAGTTGTAGTTTTGTGGATTGGTTTCTGTGTCCTCTATTCTGTACCATTGGTCCACCTGCCTTTTTCGGTACCAGTACCATGCTATTTTTGTTACTATTGCTCTGTAGTATAGTTTGAAGTCTGTTATCGCTATACCACCTGATTCACACTTCCTGCTTAGCATTGTTTTGCAATTCTGGGTCTTTTATTTTTTCATTTGAATTTCATGATTGCTTTCTCTATTTCTACAAGAAATGCCTTTGGGATTTTGATTGGCATTGGATTAACCCTATAGAGAACTTTTGGTAATATCGCCATTTTGATGATGTTAGTTCTGCCTATCCATGAACAGGGTATATTTTTACATCTTCTAAGATCTTCTTCTATTTCTCTGTTTAGGGTTCTGTAGTTTTCATTGTATAAGACTTTCACCTCTTTTGTTAGGTTGATTCCCATTTTTTTTTTTAGGATATTGTGAATGGAGTGGTTGTCCTCATTTCCATTTCAGAGGATTTGTTGCTGATATACAGGAATGCATTTGATTTATGCGTGTTGATTTTATATCCTGCCACTTTGCTGAATTCATTTATTAGCTCTATTAGTTTCTTTGTAGACCCTTTTGGGTCTGCTAGGTATAGAATCATGTCATCTGCAATAGTGATAATTTAAGTTATTCTTTTCCTATTTATATGCCTTTAATTTCTTTCATCTGTCTAATTGCTCTGGCCAGTCTTTTGAGAACTATATTGAACAGAAGTGGTGAGAGCGGGCATCCCTGTCTTGTTCCAGATTTTGGAGGGAATGTCTTCAATTTTTCTCCATTAAGAATGACGCTAGCCTGCGGTTTAGCATAGATTGTTTTTACAATATTGAGGAATGTTCCTGTTATTCCTAGTTTTTCGAGAGTTTTGAACATAAAGGGATGCTGTACTTTGTCGAATGCTTTTTCTGCATCTATCTAGATGATAATATGGTTTTTATTTTTAAGTCTATTGATGTGGTGAATAACACTTATTGATTTTCGTATATTGAACCCTCCTTGCATCCCAGGGATGAATCCTACTTGATCATGGTCCACATTTTTTGATATGTTTTTGTATCTGATTCGCCAGAATTTAATTTAAGATTTTTGCATTTAGGTTCATTAGAGATATCGGTCTTTAGTCTTCTTTCTTTGAAGTGTCTATCTGGTGAAGGAATCAGAGTGATATTGGCCTCGTAGAATGAATTTGGAAGATCTCCCTCTTTTTCAATTTTCTGAAATAGCTTGAAAAGTATTGGTATTAGTTCATATTTAAAGGGTTTGTAAAAGTCTGCTGTATACCCATACGGTCCTGGGATTTTCTTAGTTGGTAGTCTTTGGATGGTTTCTTTTATTTCCTCAATTGATATTGGTATGTTTAGGTTGTCTATATCCTCCTAACTCACTCTGGTCAGATCATATGACTTAAGAAATATTTCGATGCCTTCACTATCTTCTATTATTTTGGAGTATAAGGATTCAAAGTAATTTCTGATTATCTTCTGTATTTCTGAAATATCTGTTGTGATATTGCCTTTTTCATCCCATATGATAGTAATTTCAGTTCTCTCTCCTCTTCATTAGCATGACTAGGGGTCTGTCCATTTTATTTATTTTTTCAACGAACCAACTTTTAGTTTTGTCAATTTTTTCAATTGTTTCTTTTGTTTCGATTTCATTGATTTCTGCTCTGATTTTAATTATTTCTTTCCTTCTACTTCTTTTCCTGTTGTTTGCTCTTGTTTTTCTAAGATTTTGAGATGAAGTATGAGATCATTTATTTGTTGTTTTTTTTCTTTTTCTAAGGAATGAACTCCAAGCAATGAATTTTCCTCTTAGAACTGCTTTCAATGTGTCCCATAGATTCTGATATATTGTGTCTGTGTTTTCATTTTTCTCTAAGAATTTTTTATTTTCCTCCTTGATGTCTTCTATAACCCATTGATCATTCAGTAACCTATTGTACATTCTCCAAATGATGCATGATTTTTCCTTCCTTCTTTTATCATTGATTTTTAGTTTCATTGAATTATGATAAGATAAGATGCATGGTATTATATCTACTCCTTTAATTTGTCTAAGAGTTGCCCTGTGACATAATATATGATCTATTTTTGAGAAGGATCCATGTGCTGCTGAGGAAAAATGTAACTGCTTGATGTTGGGTGGTATATTCTATATATGTCAATTAAGTCTAGGTTATTAATTGTGTTATTGAGTTCTATAGTTTCCTATTTCAACTTTTGTTTGGAAGACCTGTCCAGTGGTGAGAGAGCTGTATTGAAGTCTCCCATGATTATTGTATGGTGGTCTATTAGACTCTTGAACTTGAGAAAAGTTTGTTTGATGAACATAGCTGCACCATTGTTTGGGGCATACATATTTATGATTGTTATGTCTTGCTGGTGTATGGTTCTCTTGAACAGTATGTAGTGTCCCTCTTTATCCCTTTTGATTAACTTTGGCTTGAAATCTATTTTATTTGATATGAGTATTGACACTCCTGCTTTTTTCCGAAGTCCATATGAGTGATATGATTTTTTCCAAACTTTCACCTTCAGTGTATGTATGTCTTGTTCTTATCAAATGCGTCTCCGGTAGGCAGCATATTATTGGGTCTTGTTTTGTGATCCATTCTACTGGCCTGTGTCTGTTAATTGGTGAGTTTAAGCCATTAACATTTACAGTTATTATTGAGATAAGGGTTGTTCTTCCAGCCATATTTGTTTATTTATGTTATTAAACATGGATTGTTTTCCTCTTTGATTATTTCCCCCCTTTAATGTCCTACCTCCCACTGTTGGTTTTCATTATTTTCCAATTACTCTTCCTGTAATATTTTGCCAAGGATGTTTTGAAGAGATGGTTTTCTAGCTACAAATTCTTTTAAGTTTTGTTTATCGTGGAAAGTTTTAATTTCATCTTCCATCCTGAAGCTTAATTTTGCTGGATACACAGTACATGGTTGGAACCCATTTTATTTCTGTGATTGAAAAATGTCATTCCAGGATCTTCTAGCTTTCAGAGTCTTTGTTGAAAGATCAGCTGTTATCCTGATTGGTTTATCCCTAAATGTAATCTGCTTCCTTTCTCTTGTAGATTTTAAAATTCTCTCCTTATTCTGTATGTTGGGCATCTTCATTATAATCTGTCTAGGTGTGGATCTCTTATGATTTTTCACATTCGGCGTCCTGTAGGCTTTTAGAACTTGGGAGTCTGTCTCATTCTTCAAGTCTGGGAAGTTTTCTCATATTATTTCATTGAATAGATTGCTCATTCCTTTGGTTTGGACCTCTATACCTTCCTGTATCCCAATGACTCTTAAGTTTGGTCTCTTTATTTTATCCCATATTTCTTGGATGTTCTCTTCATGGTTTCTTAACAGTTTGGCTGAGCTGTCTATGTTCTTTTCAAGTTGAAATACTTTGTCTTCATTGTCTGATGTTCTATCTTCTAAGCGTTCTACTCTGATGGTAGTATTCTCAATTGAGTTTTTAAGATGGTTTATTGCTTCCTGCATTTCTAGGATTTCTGTTTGTTATTTTTTACAACCTCTATCTCCCTGTATAGTTGATCTTTTGCTTCTTGGTTTTGTTTATGTAATTCATTGTTGAAGTGATCTTTCATTGTCTGATTTTGCTGTCTAATGTCTTCCTTGAGACTTCAGATCATCTGAAGAATGTATATCCTGAGTTCTTTATCTGACATTCCATCTGCTGCAGCTATTACCTCTTCTAAAGTTGTGTTGACCTGCATTGCTTGTGGTTCTTTTTTCCTTTTCTTTTCATACTGCTCGCGTTTCTTTCTGCTTGGTGAAACTGTTGTGATTTTGAAATTTTCCCCCTATATATTTATATTGCTCTTGTATATTTGAAAAGTCTTCATTGCAGGGGCAGGGGTGGCTGTGCTGTTCCACCAATTGGGGTGATATATCTACCACGCTGATGGGCCGCTAGGCCTGTTATTCTGATCGGTCGCAGGTCTGCTTACCATGCAGGCGCAGGAGGCTGCTCTCCTCTGCCCCTCCTCCAATTGGTGTGACGTGTCTACCACGCCCGTGGACCCCTGCGGTGTTCTGCCGATCAGTCGCAGGTCTGCCTACATTGCTTGCGTGGGCGGCGGCTCTGCTCTACCCCTACCCCAATTGGGGTGACGTGACTACCACGCCGGCGGGCCGCTGGGCCTGGTCTGCCGGTTGGTCGCAGGTCAGGATACCTTGTGAGCACGGGCTACAGATCTGTTCTGCCCCTACTCCAAATGGGGTAAAGTGTCTGCCGCGCCAGCAGGCCGCTGGGCCTCTTCTTCTGGTCAGGTGCAGGTCTGCTACCTTGCGGGCGCGGGTGGTGGCTCTGCTCTGCCCCTACTCCAATTGGTGTGTCGTGACTACCATGCCTGAAGGTTGCTGGGCCTTTTCTGGGCATGGGCGAAGGCTCTGCTCTGCCCCTACTCCTATTGGGGTAATGTGACTACCATGCTGGTGACCCACTGGGATTGTACTAGGCACGGGAGAAGGCTCTGCTCTGCAACTACTCCAATTGGGGTGACGTGCCTACCACAACTGTGGGTCGCTGGGCCTGTTCTGGGCCCGGGCAGCGGCTCTGTTCTGCCTCTACTCCAATTGGGTTGACGTGACTACCATGCAGGTGTGTCACTGGGTCTGTTCCAGGTGCGGGCAGCTGCTCTGCTCTGCCCCTCTGGCTTGATGACAAAGTGAGAGAGACCCGGGTGTTTGTGACTCACTTTCTTCACCAGGAGAACAACTGTTTCTGTCACTGCTGGTATCAATGAAGTTATCTCCTCTGCTGCTTTCTGATGACATCAGAAATTTGTCATGTTGGTATCCCATGTGAAAGGCAGCATTTCGTTCCCTTTTCTGGGTGACCAAAGCAATGGGTGAGTCCTGACCGGCCCTCACAAGCCGCGTCTCAATCCTGTTGCCACTGCCTATGAAGGCTCGGTTGATATTTACCTCCACAGTATTCAGCAAGACCCGGAACGAGAAGCAGTTTCCGCGGGTTCTTTAGCCCTGGGCCAGATCAGTTCCGAGAGGCGGAATTCGGCCGCTCTGGGCTTGGTGTATGTTCTAATAGGAGCAGGTTCCAAGACGGAGTTTCTGCAGGTTCTTTGGCACTGAGCCTGAGTAATTTGTCTGCGACACAAAGGTGAATGGCATCCTGAAATTACCTGTTCTATAGCTGAATGAGCTTCGATCAGTCGAAAACAGGGATGGTGACATCAGCTCTCCAAGATGGTGGCCGCTGGCTTCCTCTGTGGTCTGACCGGTGTGGAGAACCGAATTGGACCGCATCCTTTCCCGTCTCAAACCCAGAATTCAGCACTTAGCACAGTGATTGCATACCTGTCAGGAGCCCACAGAATCCACACCGCTGTATATTTGCATTGCTATCTCTTCGTTTCCCAGTGCACGCCACAGACTCTAGCCGCAGACCGATTTCCTGAATAAGCAGCATGACCCTCTATGCGGACAAATCACTCGTGTTTGAGCCCGCGTAGCTGATCCTCGTGAGATGGAAATATGTCCACTAGGTTTTGGAGCACCCCAATTTTGCTGGAAATTTCTAACAAGATAGGTTTTAGCCATTATAACTCGTCATTCTCCCGCATAGTGACGCGGTACATGGGGGTGATGCACTCCCTTCACCACCATCATATTATCCCCCAAAGTTAGTTTTCAGTACTAAGAAACAAATATGTATTTCTGGTGGATGAATAATTCTGAGAATATTCTTGTGAAAACTTGATTATTAATCCAAATACATGAATATGAGTGAATTTAGGGAGTGTATAATAAGAAAAATATACTTCATATTTTGAAAAATCTGGAGAGTGAATATATATATATATATATATATATATACATATATATATATATATATATATATATATATATATACACATACACACACAGACATTAAAAAGTAGCATTATGTATGCCAATCGAAATTCACCACGAAGTAATATATCATCCACAGATCCAAAAATATTCATTTTAATGAACATGGATTTATGTTGTTCAAATAAGAAGCTCACTCACATGTTGAATTTTCAGTTCCAACAGCATTTAGTAGGAGTGATCTCTTCTCACAATTTGCATCTGCCAAGCCAGCCACCTCACAAAATGTACGAGTGATACCAGGTAGAATTCTATATGTGCATATAAAAATACATGTGATGAATAGGCTACAGAGAAAGGGAGACAGTTATTCACATGTTTGTTAACTTTTAAAACACATGGAGAACTATTTCAATTAAAATTCGCTAGATTTATAACACCTACCATTTATCATACGAAAGGCAAGTCCAACTATACACCATGCCTCCTGTGAACCTCTTGTATTTCTATTCTCTTTGGGTTATTTTTCTCCACCATATTAGGATTAAAAGTCAAAGTCTAGTAGGGTATGTGTTAGTGTCAGGGATTCAGTATTTTGAATGGAAAATTGGAAAATGTATCAAATGTGTATGCAAATATGTGCTACACAAAAATCTTCCCACCCTCATTCAGCACAATGCCTTGACATTACCTTCGCCCCACATAAGACACAATTAGAGGAGAAGAGTTAGAAAATCTGTGAATACATATGTGTAATGAAAAATGCTCAGGAGTTCACAAATTTTGCAGGTGGTAGAGGAGTTTCCAAAAGTAAGGGACAGGGTAAAAACTCCACAAACATGAAGTTCTGCCAGCCTAACATCTGGAGAAACTGCCTCTGAGGTTGGGCAATGAAATATATGCTGTTGTCAGGAGCATTAGCTTCATTTGTTGTGAGACCATCATAGCTGAGTCTTCATCTATGTGATCTGGATGACATGGATTCTTATTTTCCAATGAACATGAGGCAGCAGTGCTGAATTTTCTATTTGTAGGTAACCTGTGGCCACTGGGGTCTAAGTGTCTCCCCTTGTGGACTGTAATTCCATTTGGTCATCCTCCACTATTCGTGGTATTTCTTGCTGCTGCACTGGGAGATTGGTATTTGCTTCATGAAATACAAGGATTTCAAATGCGACACAGTGCTAAAGTAAGTTCTGTCAAGTGTGGTGGGTCAGGTTCGTCAGGAGAATGCCCCAACCAGGCTTCTATCCCACATAGCTTGCCCCACTGACCATAGCAACCTGATTCTGAACATTGCCCTAAAACCTCTCCATATAACAATATGCTTTTACATATAAGGGTCTACTGGCTGCAAAATGTCAGTCACAATCCATTTGGAAGCCAATGGCAGATCCAAATGCCCCCACCACAGATGTTTTATTACACACCTGCCAACCACTACTCTAGTACAACTACTCAGCAGGATCCAACTTACTGGCATCTCTGTTAAACACCACTTTCATAAAACCCAGTCAATGAAGGCACTGTCTTGTATACTCATGATCAGCAACAGGACATCCAAATATTCTCCAGTGCTACCCGGTCATGGGAATTTCAAAAATTTTATGGTATTGATATAGCCAATTTTCAAGGATGAAGTTGGAGCCACTGGGAATTTTAATTCACTCAGAAACCATTAAATGGTGAGGAAGCTCATTTCAATGAAAACTCTGAAAAATTCTTACAGGCAAGGCTTCCAAAAGTGGCAAAAAGTCAGATTAAGCCAGGCCCGTTGAGGTCTACAATGTATGGTCCATGTGTGTTTCGACTCTCAAATATGGCTGCCAAGTCTTTAAGAATAATATCATGTGATATCCTGGCTGAGATTCCCTGTGCTCTGTGGAAAGTCAACTTGGGCCTAGATGTCACTTTCCAAGGGCAACTCTCATGCATGGCCATCTAAAATTCCAACACAATTCCTGGCAATAATTCTCTGAGAGCAGTAAAAGAACTCAGTCTCTAAGGGGAATCACACCAAAGTGCAAGCCTAGGTGGACCCAGAGATCTCTTCCAACCGCCAGACAAATATCCACAATTAAAACCAAACACTCTCACATGGCCCTCATCTTCTTCCATATAGACACTCATCATATTCTCTGGCTGGAGGTTTCCATAAGGGACGCAGCCCATGACAGTGTCCAAAATAAGCTCCCTGCCCCTCATTTGCCTAAAGTCAGGGTGGCCTGGACTCTCTTCCTGTGAACCAGTAGTGATCAAATAGGCCTGCCTTTAATATTGCTTGGCTTCTCCAACTTGAGGCCTTCTAGCTTTGGGGTTTAGATTCTTTAAGTGAATTGGAGTCATGAAAATCAAACACCTATGGTCTAGCCTCTGCAGGGCTTTGAAGAACTCATTTGACCCAAAGGATCACTATTCTCACTTGATGGATATCAGGAACCTACCAGAGGAAGGCAAGAGAGTTCATCAACAATATCTGATCTTTTTGCCATTTTGGTTTTGGATGCACGCATGGGATCTATCTTTAGATCCATCAGGTGCTGAGAATCTAAGCCACAGCCTCACACAGGGCCAAAAGGCTGATTCAGACATATCCCAATCCTAAGCAATTAAGCAAAGAGTCACAGGTGATTCCCATTCATTTCCATTTGAAAACTGTTTTCTTCAGGGTTCACAAAGTGGTGGCTTGAGGCAAAAAACTTCCTGACATTCAACAGAACAATAGGTAAGCAAAAGGAACAAAGAGGGGTTTCTCCACTGAGACTTTCCTGTTCAACAGATATTTGAGATTTCTGAGATGCTAGCCATTTCTTTCAGTTATCCAGTACATAGCCATGTCACAGATCTTGGCCGTACAAATCTTGGACAAAAAACCACGATACTATTCTGGAGAGTGGCCAGAATTGAGAAAGAAAACAGGAAATTAGGAAGCTTGTAGGTGTTGCCCATCCATAAGGCAAGCCAGAGTCCACTCATGAATTGGGCAGGATGAATGCTGGGAAGCTTTCTACTAGACAGGACACATCCATTGATGCATTGTCTTTTCTAATGTCTACAACAATGGACTCAGTGGGATACACACACATAGAAACACTCGCCTTGTCAAAGGACTTAATAGAAATATTCCACTCCATACCAAACAAACCGCATTTCCTACCTATTCTCAGAACATGAGACAAAACCACAAACTCACACCCACACCCACAAAGGCACCTCCTTCCCCCTAGTAGGTCTGTGACTCCCCGGAGTGTCCTCTGACTGGTGGGCCATACTATGTTCCCCGGAAATGACCTCTTCTGTCTCAGATCATGTCTGCTTGGCCAACTCTGTGAAGTTCTCAAGAGCCAGCGGTGAGACACTACCTGCTTTCTCAGGAAAAGCCCCTCTTCAGAGGTTTCCTGGCATTTGGCCATCCTCACATCTGTAGGTACCAAGAAAGACTGACTCTGTCCTTGGTAAATCCAAACATGTCAGACCACTGGGACTAGGACAGGGACTGTCTCTTGGTGCCTGGCTTCCTGGATTTCAAGTTCAGAGAGTTCCATCACCAAGGAAGTGAGGTGAGATCACTTCCTTCAGGATATGAATGATGTCACTGCCTTGGCAACCACTTTGTCATAACAGATGCTTCCAAAAGTATCATGAGGTGGAGGCTGTCCTGATTTTCATGGGACACTTTCTCTAGTTAGAATGTTATATCAACCATAAGCATCCGGGAACAGCTTCCACACAGGACTGGTTTGGTCCATGTTCTATACATTAAGAAGGGAGAGACTGATTCAGACACAACCCTCCATCCTGACCAGGATGATTGCCATGGAAGATGACTTTTGCTTTCTGAGGTACTTCATAGCTGCCTTCATCTTCACCAGGGATCATTTCTGCATGAACATTTGAGTTTCTCAGCAGGTGAAGATCCCCTAGATTCCTGTAGTTTAATACCCACACTGTTATTGCTCTCCTGCAAAGTGAGTGTATTGTTACGGTTAATAATATGTTCGATGTGGGTTAGGAATCATTCTGCAGGAAGAATAATGAGATTGGGAACCTGCAATATTTATAAGAATATATACGTGAAATATATGTATGAAAACGGGAATCTAAGAAAGATTTGAAGCCCTGAAGGGCATTGGGCCCTTTATTTGGATACTTAGTGTTGAATTATGTTCTGTAGAGTTGTCTCAGTTAAATCGAAATACAGTGGCATAGGACCTTGTACCTTGGATGATTGAATGTAGAAGAGAACATCCAGTCAAAAAGGGATAGTCAGTAGGATTAGGAAGATAGTCAGTAGGTTTAGGAAGAAGAGTGAGTATATGATTTGGAATAAAAAGCTTCTTTAGCAATAGGGTTTCGTTTAGAGAGTGAATGGAAATGTCAGCACATGTGAAGAGTCAGTCACAATGATTAACTGGGGAAAATATGTAGGAAAGCAGGTGTCAATAGAGACATTACGAAATCAGGCAAAGTATAAAGTGAGTGATAGGATTAGACATTTTCAACAGGGTTGAGTTTGAATACATAATCATAGGAAAAAACAAATATCTCGTCACGAATGGGAATGACATTTGAGAGCATTAGGCAACATGGACATGGATGTTATTAGTTATCCACGTTCACTTTCCTTTTAGGCTTTGGTACAATCATAAGTGTGACATTTTTATGGGTTTTTTTTGTTCAGAATATTACTGTGATAAAATGTATATGTAGATCAGGTGGCATGAGTATTTCTTTCACCATTTCTGGGAGCAATATTTTGAAGACGTATACATTAGTATTAGGGGTACAAAGAGGTGTACCCTGTGTCTATTAATATAGAGATAATGCATGAATAGACCATACTATGAATAAATAACGTAACTGATTCCACTTTAAATAATGGATTGAATTGATATGTGAAAATATATAAGAAATCTTATATTGATATACAATCATTCATTCCAACCAGTTATATATCTAATGGTAATATTAGGATTATGGTTTATGATGAATGGTGTTTGAGTTTTGCTTTACACGTGATGATGTTAAACAAAAATAATATGTTTGGAAAGAAGTCTCATGAAAAGACCAGTCAAGAAACATGGAGGAATACATGTGTTCTGAATCAGGAAGTGATTGATCGTGAAACAAATGCCTATAAATTTTCTAATTTGTGACTGAAATATATATCCCATCATGTGCATGAACTGAAGACATAGTAACGTACAAGTGTTGAATAAAAATGAAAGTCAAAATACACATCATGTCCCCTAGGAATCTACTTGCATTCATTTTAAACTGGCTAAGTAACTGTAGAAATATTAGGGTTTGTATGCACCATTCACTGAATTTAGTTTTCAGTACTAGGAAACAATATGTATTTCAGGTGGATGATTATTTCTGAAAATAATCTTGTTGAAAGTTGATTATAAATCCACAGATATGAATATGAATGTATTTAGGGAGTGCATAATAAGACACATATATTTCATATTTTGAAAAATCTAAAGAGTATATATATATATATATATATATATATATATATATATATATACACACACACACACACGCGCAAATGCACAGATATTAAAAAGTAGCAATACAGGAGATCCATTATGAAGGCAGGCATGGAGAATTCAAGTCTCTGATCTCTTCAGCTGCGCGGGCATAGGGAGTCGTAAACTGTCTAAATGCTGTTTGCTCGGAATCACTAGGCAATATTGACCTGTTGTGAATCTGGGGCGAACAGTCTGGGCCCCTCAGAACACACACAAAGCCCGGATTGGCTGCATTCAAGCTTAGATTCATCTGGTTTTTGTGACTCAGCACTAACATTCCCGCTGAAATAATTGGTCGGGCTTTCGGAATTGACAGAGTTAAAAGCCAACTGAGCCTTCATAGGCAGTGGCCACAGGATTGAAATGGGGCTTGGGAGAGATAGTCAGGACCCACCTGTTGCATTGGTCACCCAGCAAAGGGAACGAACGGTCACCATTTTAATGGGATACCACCATGGCAGCGAACTGACGTCAGAGTCGGAGGAGATAACTTCATTGAAACCAGTGCGACAAGTGTGTTATCCCATTGCCATCTTTCTCAACACCGCAGGGAAACCTCAAGGGCCCTTCCCACCTCTGCCGTAATGGTCCCTCCCAGCTCTCCAAGGAGCGCGATACCCAGACCTAGGGAATCAGGATTGGCTCGGGACTCGAGGCGTGTAATTGCCGGCTACCGCTCCCACCAGTGCTGACAATTGAGGTCTCTTACACCACCTACCGGGGCCATGGCTCCCGAAGGGCAAGCAAATTCGCTGGGGTTTCTCAGCCCCAAGCTCTACAAACTTAGGGTCTGAGGGAGGCAATCAAGGAGAGTGTGCCCAGGCGTTCATGGAAACAGGGCTACCAGGAGCAGAGGCCTGGCTTGTAACCAGTATTGTGGTGAGCGTCACAGGTGAGTGGGGCCTGGCTTGAGGAAGCACAAGAGAAGGCCCTAGGCACTCAGGGTTGGAGACCCGCCCAGTCTGGGAGGAAGAGCTGCTGCACAGTGATTGGTTCCCACTTATTGAGAGGAGAAGCTTGGCCCAGTGCGCACAGCTCCACCTACTGGAAGAGAAGTTAATTGAACTCTAGGACTGCATGTATTATTACTATTTTTTTATTTGTATTTTTTCTTTTTCTTTCATTTTCATTTTTGTTATTGTTGTTCTTTAACTTTTTAAAATGTTTTTATTTTTTTAATTTCTTTTATTTTATTATTATTATTATTAATATTATTATTTTAAATTTTAATTTTCAATTTTTTAATCATCATTATTACTTAAAATTTTCTTTCTTTATTTTCTACTTTTTTTTGTCTTTTCATTTCATTTCAATTTTTTTATTCCCCCTTACTTGAATTCTACCTGCCTACTCTCATTCTCTTTAGTGACTTCTCCCTTCCCTTCTAATATCTTTCCTCCCAAGCATCAAATAAATTTATAAGAGTAAGCAGTAACTCAGTAGTCAAACAGAACGAGAAGTAACATGAGAAGCATAAAAAATCAAGGAAGAAAAGGAGTACGAACAATGAAGGACAGCCTAAATATTCAAGAGCACCTAGAGTCATCAGAAAAATGGTCATATAAAGAACTCAAGGAATACCTTAGACAGATGGAATGGAACCTTAAATAGGATACGAGACAGCAAAAACAAACAGTGATAGAACGCATTGAAAATAAATTACATAAACAGATAAAATAAGAAATTAAGCATCTTTATCAGGAGATAGAGATTATTAGAAAAATCAAACAATAATTCTAGAAATCAAGGAAATGATAAACCAAATTAAAAATTCAATTGAGAGTATCACTAACAGTGTAGAGCAAGTAGAAGACAGAATGAAGACAAAATATATCATCTTGAAAAAAGTCTAGCCAACAAAGAAATGCTGTAAAAAATTATGAGAAAACATTCAAGAGATATGGGATAACATAAAAAAAAAAAACTAATAAGTCATATGGATAGAGGAAGGTACAGAGATTCAAACCAAGGGAATGAGAAACCTGCTGAATGAAATAATTACAGAAAACTTTCCAGAAATAATAATGGAAACGGATAAACAAATTGTAGATGCTTACAGGACATCGAGCACACAAAATCCCAGTAGACCAATGCCAAGACACATTGTTATGAAGATATCCAATATACAGAACAAAGAGAAAATATTAAAAGCTACCAGAGAAAGGAGGCAGATTACAATCATTACAATCAGGGGTAAACCAAAAAGGTTAACAATGGATTTTTCATCATAGATGCTGGAAGTGAGAAGATCCTGGAACAACGTACTTCAAACACTGAAAGACAATGGATGCCAACCAAGAATTATGTATCCAGCAAAATTAACCTTAAGGTAAGACAACGAGATAAAAATATTTCATGATAAACAAAACCTAAAAGAATTTGCAGCCAGATAACCAGCATTGGAAAGCATCTTGAGCAAAACACTACACGAGGAAGAAATGAAAATCAACAACGAAAACCATGAGTGAGAAGTGCCTCAGTAATGACAGAGGGCGGGGGAAAAGCTAATCATGGAGAAACAAACTAATTTAAAAAAAAGATATAAGCAAACATGGGTGGCAGTACAAACCATATATCAATAGTAACTCTAAAAGTAAATGGCTTAAACTCTCGAATAAAGTGACATAGGCTTGTAACTTGAAATAAAAAAAAAATCCAACAATATATTGCCTCCAGGGGACACATCTGAATGGAAAAGACATACACAGGCTGAAGGTGAAAGATTGGGAAAATTTATACCATGCACACGGTCCTTGTAAGCAAGCAGGGGTGGCCATCCTCCTATCGAATAAAATCGACCTCAAGACTAATTTAATCAAAAGGGATAAAGAAGGACATTATATACTGCTAAAATGAACCATTCACCGACAAGACATAACAATTATCAATATTCACGCAGCAAATAATGGTGCTGCGATGTTCATAAAACAAATTCTCCTCAAGTTCAAGAATCAAATAGACCACAATACAATAATTATGGGTGACTTCAACTCACCTCTCTCACCATTGGACAGATCCTCCAAACAAAAGTTGAAAAAAGAAACTATAGAACTCAATATCGCAATCAATACCCTAGACTTAACTGACATATATAGAATATATCAACCATCATCAAGTGGATATACTTTTTTCTCAGCAGCACATGGATCCTTCTCAAAAATAGACCATATGTTATGCCATAGGGCAACCCTCAGTAAATATAAAGGGGTGGAGATAATACCATGAATTTTTTGTGATCATAATGGAATGAAACTGGAAACCAATCATAAAAGAAGGAAGAAAAAATCATACATCACATCCAAAATGAAGAATATGTTACTGAATGATCAATGGGTTACAGAAGACATAAAGGAGGAAATCAAAAAATTCTTAGAGATAAATGAAAATACAGACACAACATATCAGATTCTATGGGGTACAATGAAAAGAAGTTTTAAGAGGTAAATTCATCGCCTAGAGGTCATTCCTCAAAATAGAAAAGAAAAACAAATAAATGAGCTCACACTTCATCTCAAAGCCTTAGAAAAGGAAGAGCAAAACAACAGCAAATGTAGCAGAAGGCAAGAAATAATTAAAATCATAGCGAAATTGAAACAAAAGAAACTATTGAAAAAATTAACAAAACTAAAAGGTGGTTCTTCAAAAAGATAAATAAGATAGACAGACCCTTAGCCATGCGAACGAAGAGAAGAAAAGAGAGAAATCAAATTACTAACATACGGGATGAAAAAGGCAATATTACAACAGATGCTACATAAATACAGAAGAAAATTAGAAATTATTTTGAAAACCTGTATTCCAATAAAATAGAAAATAGTGAAGACATGGATAAATTTCTTAAGTCATATGATTTGCCCAGACTGAGTCAGGAGGAAACACACAATTTAAACAGACCAATATCAATGGATGAAGTAGAAGAAGCAATCAAAAGACTACCAACCAAGAAAAGCCCAGGACCGGATGGGTATACAGCAGAGTTTTACAAAACCTTTAAAGAAGAATTAATACCAATACTTCTCAAGTTATTCAGGAAATAGAAAAACTGGGAGCTCTGCCGAATTCATTCTATGAGGCCAACATCACCCTGATTCTGAAACCAGACAAAGACACCTCAAAGAAAGAAAACTACAGACCAATATCTCTGATGAACCTAGATGCAAAAATCCTCATTAAAATTCTGGCGAATTGGATAGAAAGACACATCAAAAAAATCGTGCACCATGATCAAATTGGATTCATCCCTGGGATGCAAGGAGGGTTCAATATATGGAAATCAATAAATGTTATTCACAACATCAATAGACTTAAAGATAAGAACCATATGATCATCTCGATAGACGCAGAAAAACCATTCAACAAAGTAGAGCATTTCTTTATGTTCAAAACATTTTAAAAACTAGGGATAACAGGAACTTACCTCGACATTGTAAAAGCTATCTATGTTAATCCTCAGGCTAGCATCATTCTGAATGGAGAAAAATTGAAGGCATTCCCTCTAAAATCTGGAACAAGACAGGGATGTCCTCTATTACCACTTCTATTCAATATAGTTCTCCAAAAACTGTCCAGAGCAATTAGAGAGATGAAAGACATTAAAGGCATAAAAATAGGAAAAGGAGAACTTAAATTATCACTATTTGTAGATGACATGATTCTATACATAGAAGACCCAAAAGGGTCTACAGAAAAAACTACTAGAACTCATAAATGAATGCAGCAATGTGGCAGGATACAAAATCAACATGAATAAATCAAAGGCATTTCTGTATATCAGCGACAAAACTTCTGAAACAAAAATGAGTCAAAACACTGCATTCCCAATTTCCTCAAATAATTAAATACTTGGGAATAAACCTAACAAAAGAGGTGAAAGATTTATATAATGCAAACTACAGAACCCTAAAAAGAGAAATAGAATAAGATCTTAGAAGATGGAAAAATATACCGTGTTCATGGATAGGCAGAACTAACATCATCAAAATGGTGATATTACCAAAAGTTCTCTATAGGTTTAATGCAATGCCAATCAAAATCCCATAGAAACTTTTTGTAGAAATAGATAAAGCAATCATAAAATTCAAATGGAAAAATAAAAGACCCAGAATAGCAAAAGCAATTCTAAGCAGGAAGTGTGAATCAGGCAGTATAGCGATACCAGATTTCAAACTATATTACAGAGCAATCATAATAAAAACAGCATGGTACTGGTACCAAAACAGGCGGGTGGACCAATGGTACAGAATGGAGGACACAGAAACTAATCCAAAAAGCTACAACTATCTTATATTTGATAAAGGAGCTAATGGCCTGCAATGGAGGAAGGATAGCATCTTCATCAAATGGTGTTGGGTAAACTGGAAATCCATATGCAACAAAATGAAACTGAATCCCCTCCTCTCACCATGCACCAAAGTTAACTCAATGTGGATCAAGGAGCTAGATTCAAATTAGAGTCTCTGCGTCTGATAGAATACAAAGTTGGCTCCGATCTACATATTGTGTGGTCAGGCTCCAAATTCCTTAATAGGACACCCATAGAACAAGAGTTAATAATAAGAATCAACAAATGGGACTTACTTAAACTGGATTATTTTTTCTCAGAAAGAGAAACAATAAGAGAGGTAAATATGGAGCTTACATCATGGGAACAAATTTTTAGTCCTCACCCTTCACATGGAGCCCTAATATCCAGAGTATACAAAGTATACAAAGAACTTAGAAAATTAGACAATAAGATAACCAATAACCCAATGGGCCAAGGACCTGAAAAGAAACTTCTCAGAGGAGGACATAGAATCAATTAACAAGTACATGAAAAAAATGCTCTCCATTTCTAGCAGTAAGAGAAATGCAAATAAAAACCACCCTAAAATACCATCTCAAACCAGTGAGATTGGCAGCCATTATGAAGTCAAACAACAACAAGTGCTGGCGAGGATGTGGGGAAAAGGGTACTCTTGTACATTGCTGGTGGGACTGAAACTGGTGCGGCCAATTTGGAAAGCAGTATGGAGATTCCTGGGAAAGCTGGGAATGGAAGCACAATTTGACCAAGCTATTGCCCTTCTTGGACTATTCCCTGAAGACCTTAAAAGAGCGTACTACAGGGATACTGCCACATGGATTTTCATTGCAGCACAATTCACAATTGCTACACTCTGGAACCAACCCAGATGCCCTTCAATAGATGAATGGATAAAAAAATGTGACTTTTATATACTATCAAGAATTACGCAGCACTAAAAAATGACAAAATCATGGAATTTGCAGGGAAATGCATGGCACTGAGAAGATTAGGCTTAGTGAATCTAGCCAAACCCTAAAAAACAATTACCAAATGTCTTCTTTGATATAATGAGAGCAACTAAGAATAGAGCAGGGAGGAAGAGCATGAAGAAAAGAATAACATTAAGCAGAAACATGACGTGGGAGGGAAAGGGAGAGAAGAGGGAAATTGCATGGTAATGGAGAGAGACACTTATTGTTACACAAAATTACATATAAGAGGTTGTGGGAAAATAAACAAGGAGAGAAATGATTTAGAGTAGGTATGGTAGAGAGAGAAGATGGGAAGAGAGGGGAGTGGGGATAGTAGAGTATAGGAAAGGTAGCAGAATACAACAGTAACTAATAGGGCATTATGTAAAAATATGGATGTGTAACTAATGTGATTCTGCAATCTGTATTTGGAGTAAAAATGGGAGTTCATAACCCACTTGAATCTAATGTATGAAATATGATATTCAAGAGCTTTGTAATGTTTTGAGAAACCAATAAAAGAAAAAAAAAGTAGCAACATATATGCCAATAGAAATTCATCATGAAATGTATATAATCCACAGATCGAAAAATGTTCATTTTACTGAACATGGATTCATGTATAATGTTTTTCAACTAGGAAGCTCACCCATAGGTTGAATTTTCAGTTCCAACAGCGTTTAGGAGGAGTGAACTCTTCTCTCAATTTGCATCTGCCAATTCAGCCACCTCACAAGTGTATACGAGTGATATCAGGTAGAATTCTATATGTGCATATAAAAATACATGTGCTGAATAGGCTACAGAGAAAGGGAGACAGGGATTCACATATTTGCTAATTTAAAAACACATTTAGAACTATTTCAACAAAAAAATTAGTCAGAGACTAGTAGGGTATGGGTTAGTGTCAGGGATTCAGTATTTCAAATGGAAAATTGAAAAATAAATCCAATGTGTATGTAAATATGTGCTACACAAAAATCTTCCCACTCACATCCAGAACAATGCCTTGACATTACCTACGCCCCAAGTAAAACACAATTAGAGTAGAAAAGTGTGAAAATCTATGAATACATATATGGAATGGAATATGCTCGGGAGTTCACAACCTTGGAGGTGGTAGAGGTGTTTCCAAAAGTAAAGGACAGGGTAAACACTCCACAAAAAGGAGCTCTGCTGGCCTAAGAATTTTTGGGAAACGGCTTCTGAGGTTGGGCACTTGAAATATATGTTGTTGTCATGAGCTTTAGCTTCCTTTGTAGTGAGACCATCATAGCTGGGTCTGCATCTATGTAACCGAAAGACATGGTTTCTTATATTCCAATGAACATGAGGCAGCAGTGCTCAATTCTCTCTTTGTAGCTAAACTGTGTCCATTGGAAGCTAAGTGTCTCCCAGTGGGGACTGTGAAGACATTTGGTCATCCTCCACTTTTCGTGGTATTTCTTGCTGCTGCACTGGGAATTTGGTATTTGCTTCACAAAACATAAAAAGTTCATCTGAGATACAGTGCTGGAGGGAGTTCTGTCACGTGTGGTGGGTCAGGGTCTGCAGGAGAATGCACCAACCAGGCTTGTATCCCACATAGCTTGCCCCAATAACCATAGCAACCTGATTCTGAATATTGCCCTGAAAACTCTCCATTTAACAAGATGCCTTTACATATAAGGGTCTGATGTCTGCACTATATCAGTCACAAAAAATTTGGAAGCCAATGGCAGATTCACATGGCCCCACCATGATGTTTTATCACACACCTGCCCACCACTGCTCTAGGCCCCCTACTCAGCAGGCTCCAAATTACTGGCTTCTCTTGTTCTACACCATTTTCATGAAACCCAGTCAAAAACAAGGCACTGTCTGGTATACACATGATCAGCAACAGGACATCAAAAGTTTCTGCAGTGCCACCTGGTCATGGGAATTTCAAAAATTTCATGGTATTTATCTAGAAATTTTTCAAGGATGAAGTTAGAGGCACTGTGGGTTTCAATTCATTCAGGAACCATTAAGTGTTGAGAAAGTTCATTACAATGAAAGCTCTGGAGAACTCTCACAGTCAATGCTTCTCAAACAGTTGCCAAAAGGTCTCCTAAAGCCAGGCCAACTGACATCTACAATGTGAGGTCCATGTGTGTTTTGACTCTCAAATATGGGTGCTAAGTCTTTCAGAATAAAATCATGTGATATCCTGGCTGAGATTCTCAGGCCTATGTGGAAACCACCCTGGGCCTAGATCTCAGTTTCCAAGAGTGAGTCTCATGCGTGGCCTCCTAAAATCCCAACACAATTCATGGCAATACTTCTCTGAGGTCAGTTTCAGAACTCAGTCTCTAAGGGGAATCACACCAGAGTTCAAGCCCAGGTGGACCCAGTCATCCCTTCCATCCACCAAAAAATGACCACAATTAAAATCAAAACACTCCCACAGGGCCATCATCTTCTTCCATGTAGACACTCATCATAACCTCCAGCTGGAGGTTTCTATGAGCCCAAATAAGCTCACTTGCCCCTCATTTGCCTAAAATCATGATGGCCTGGACACTCTTCCTGTGAACCAGGAATGATCAAATATTCCTGCTGTTAAAGTGTTCCACTTCTCCAATTTGAGGCCTACTAGCTGTAGGGTATAGATTCTTTATGTGATTTGGAGTCATGAGAAAACCCAAGCAAATATGGGCTAGCCTCTGCAGGGATTTCAAGAACTCATTTGACCCAAAGGATCCCTATTCTCACTTGATGGAGGTCAGGAACCTAAAACAAGAAGGCAAAAATATTCATCAACAATGACTGCTCTTTTGGCCATTTTAGTTTTGGAAGCACATGGGATCTTTCTTTAGATCCATCAGGTGCTGAGAATCAAAGCCACAACCTCATACAAGGACAAGAGGCTGATTCAGACACATCTCATTCCAAATCAATTAAGCAAAGAGCCACAGGTGATGTCCATACATTTCCATATGAAAACAGTTTTCTTCAGGTTACACAAAGGGGTGGCCTGAGGCAAAGACCTTCCTGACATTCAGGGTAATAGAAATAGAAGTAAGCAAATGGCCCAAAGAAGGGTTTCTCCACTGAGACTTTACTGGTCACACTGAAATCTGAGTTCTCTTAGATGCCTCCATTCCCTTCAGCAATCCAGTACATGGCCATGTCACAGAATCTTGTGGTGTTACATATTTGGGAAACAAAACCATGAGCCTATTCTGGAGAGTGGCCAGAATTCACGAAGAAAACAGGATCTTTAGAAGATAGTAGATGTTGCCCATCCATAAGGCAAGCTGCAGTCCATTCATTAATTGGGCAGTATGAACGCGGGGAAGCTTTCAACTAGAGACAACACATCCATTGATGCATTCTCTTTTCTAATGTCTACAACCACGGATACAGTGGGATACACAGACCTAGAAACACTCACCATGTCAAACGACTTACTAGAAACAGTCCACTCCAAACCAAACAAACCACCTTTCCTACCTATTCTCAGAACATGAGAAAAAACCACAAACTCACACCTACAACGGCAAAGGCACTTACTTCCCCCAAATAGGTCTGTGACTATCCGGAGTGTCTTCTGACTGGTGGGCCATATTATGTTCCCCCAAAATGGCCTGTCCTGTTTCAGATCTGGTCTCCTTGTCCAACTCTGTGAAGTTGTCAGGAGCCAAAGGTGAGCCACTACTTGCTTTCTCAGGAAAGGCCCCTCACCAGAGCTCTGCTGGCATTTGGCCATCCTCACATCAGTAGGTACCAAGAAAGACTGACTATGTCTTTGGGAAAAGCAAACAAGTTAGCCCACTGGAACTGGGAGTGGGACTGGCTCTGGGTGCCTTCCTTCCTGGATCCCAGGTTCAGAGAATTCCATCACCAAGGAAGTGAAGTGAGGTCACTTCTTTCAGGAACTGAATATGGTCACTACCTTGGTAACCACTTTGTGCTAACAGTTGAATCCAGGGTTCCCATGAGATGGAGGCTGCCCCAACATCCTGTAACACATTCAGAAGTTAGAATGGTATATCAACCATAGGCACCAGGGAACAGCTCTCCACAGAGGCCTGGTTCAGTCCATCTTCTCTTCATTAAGAAGAGAGAGGCTGATTCAGACCATCAATTAATCCTGACCAGGTTGTTTGCCATGGAATATGACTATTGCTCTCTCAGGTCCTACATAGCTGCCTATATCTTCTGCAAGGATCATTTCTCCATGGATCTTTGATGTTCTCAGCAGGTGGAAGATCATCTACATTCCTATATTGTAAGACCCACATTGTCCCTAAGTTATACTGAGGGAACAGTGTATGGTTAGGGTTAATAACATGTTCAATTTGGGTTACAAATGATTCTGCGGGATGAATAATGGTATTGGAAAAATGCGATATTTACAAAAGTATATATGTGAAACATAAGTATGAAAGCAGAAATCTAGGTAAGATTTGAAGCCCAGAAGGGCATTGGGGACTTGAGTGGGATACTTAGCTTTGAGTAATGTGCAGCACAGATGTCTCAGATAAATCAATATACACTGGCATCGTACCTTGTACCTTGGATATTGAATGTTGAAGAGAACATCCAGTCAAAAACTGATAGTCGGCAGGATTAGGAAGGTAGTTGGTAGGTTTAGAAAGAAGAGTGAGTATAGGATTTGGACCAAAAGTTCTTTCGCAATAAGATTTCGGGTAGAGAGTGTATGTAAATGTAAGCACATGTGAAGAGTCAGTCACAATGATGAACTGGGGAAAAATATAGGAAAGCAGATATCAATAGAGACATTAGGAAATCAAGCAAAGTATAAATTGTGTGATAGGGTTAGACATTTTCAACAGGTTTGAAGTTGAATATAAAATCTTAAGAAGAAACAAATATGTAGTCAAAAATAGAATTGATATTTGAGAGCATTAGGCAACCTGGACATGGATGTTTTTAGTAATCCATGCTCACTTTCCATTTACGCTTTGGTACAATTGTAAGTGTGACCTTTGCTTTTTGTGTCCAGAATATTTCTGTAATAAAATGTATATGTAGATCAGGTGAAAAGAGTATTTCTTCCACCAATTCTGCGAGCAATATTTTGAAGACTTACAAATTAGTATGGGGGTACAAATAGGTGTACCCTGTTTCAATGAATATAGACATAATGCATGAATAGACCATACTGTGAATAAATAATATAACTGGATCCACTTTAAATAATGGATTGAATAAATATCTGAAAATTTATAAGAAATTTTATATTGATATGCAATCATTCATTCCAACCAGTTATATATCTAACGATAATCTTAGGGTTATGGTTTATCATGAAGGGTGTGTGAGTTTTGGTTCAAAATTGATTATGGAAATCGAAAATAATATATTTGGAAAAAAGTCTCATGAATAGACCAGTCAAGAAACATAGAGGAATACATGTGTTCTGGAGCAGGAAGTGATTGAAAGTGAAACAAATGCCTATAAATTTGCTAACTAGTGAATAAAATATATATACTGAGATGTGCATAAACTGAAGAAATAGTAATGTACCAGTGTGGAATAAAAATTAATGTCAAAATACACATCATGTCCCATAGGAACCTACATGCATTGATGTTAAACTGGGTCAGTTAAAGTAGACATATTAGAATTTGTATGCACCTTTTACTGAAGTTAGTTTTCAGTACTAGGAAACAAATATGTATTTCGGGTGGATGAATATTTCTAAGAATAATCTTGTGAAAAGTTGATTATTAATCCACATACATGAACATGAATGAATTTAGGGAGTGTATATAAGACACATATATTTCATATTTTTAAAAATATGGAGAGTATATATATATATATATATATATATATATATATATATATATATACATATATATATATATATATATATATATATATATATACATATATATATATATATACACACACACACACACACACACACACACACAAACACAGACATTAAAAAGTAGCAATATATATGCCAATCGAAATTCATCATGAAATATATATCATAAAGATGCAAAAACATTCATTTTAGTGAACATGGGTTTATGTATAATGTTGTTCCACTGGGAAGCTCACCCATAGGTTGAATTTTCAGTTCCAACAGCGTTTAGGAGGAGTGATCACTTCTCACACTTTGTATCTGCTAAGTCATATACCTCACAAGGATGTACGTGTGATACCTTGTAGGATTCTATTGGTGCATATAAAAATACATGTGCTGAATAAGCTCCAGAGAATGGGAGACAGTAATTCACATATTTGTTAACTTTAAAAACACATGGAGAACTATTTCAATTAAATATTGAATAGATTTATAACACCTACCCTTTATCATGCAAAAGGCAAGTCCAACTCTGAACTGCAAGTATTTATGTACTGTTTGGGTTATTTTCTTCCATCATATTTGGATTTGTAGTCAGAGTCTAGTAGAATATGGGTTAGTGTCAGGGATTCAGAATTTCAAATGGAAAATAGAAAAATTAATCTTCTGACTCTCATCCAGAACAATGCCTTGTCATTACTTTCGCCCCAAGGGAGACACAATTAGAGTAGAAGAGTTACAAAATCTGTGATTACATTTCTGGAATAGAAAATGCTCAGGAGTGCACAAACTTGGAGGTGGAATAGGAGTTTCCAAAAGTAAGGACAGGGTACACACTCCACAAACATGAAGCTCTGCTTGCCTAAAACTTCTTGAGAAACTGCCAGTGAAATTGGGCACTGAAATATAGGTTGTTGTCAGGAGTTAAGCTTCCTTTGTAGTGAGACCCTCAAAGCTAGGTCTGCATCTATGAGACCTGGAGGACAACATTTCTTATTTTCCAATGAACACGAGGCAGCAGTGCTGAATTCTCTCTTTGTAGGTAAACTGTGGGCACTGGGGGCTTATTGTCTCCCCGTGTGGACTGTGAAACCATTTGGTCATCCTCCACTTTTCGTGGTGTTTCTTGCTGCTGCACTTGGAGTTTGGTTCATGCTTCACGAAATACAAGGAGTTCAACTGGGAAACAGTGCTTGAGGTAGTTCTGTCACGTGTGGTGGGTCAGGATCTGCAAGAAAATTCACCAACCGGGCTTCTATCTCTCAAAGATTGCCCGCTTGTCCATAGCAACCTGATTCTGAACATTGCCCTGAAACTACGCCATATAACAAGATGCTTTTACATATAAGGGTCTGATGTCTGCACTCTGTCAGTTACAAGCCATTTGGAAGCCAATGGCAGATCCAAATGGCTCCACCATGATGTTTTATCACACACCTCTCCACCACTGCTCTAGGCCCACTACTCAGCAGGCTCCAAAATACTGGCTTCTCTGTTCTAAACAAATTTCATGAAACCCTGTCAATCAAGGCACTGTCTGGTACACTCATGGTAAGCAACAGGACATCGAAAGTTTCTGCAGTTCCACCTGGTCATGGAAATTTCAAAAATTTCGTGTTATTTATCTAGACATTTTTCAAGGATGACGTTGGATGCACTGTGGATTTCAATTATTCAGGAACCATTAAATGTTGAGAAAGTTCATTTCAAAGAAAATTCTAGAGAACTCTCACAGGCAAGGCTTTCCAAAGAGTGGACATAGGTCACTTGAAGCCAGGACCATTGAGGTCTACAATGTGAGGTCCTATGTCTTTTGACTCTCAACTATGGCTGCCAAGTCTTTCAGAATAAAATCATGTGATATCCAGGCTGAGATTCCCAGTTCTTTGTGGAAAGCCATCCTGGTCCTAGATCTCAGGTTCCAAGGGCGACTCTCATGCGTGGTCTCCTAAAATCCCAACACAATTCATGGCAATACTTCTCTGAGATCAGTTTCAAAACTCAGTCTCTACGTGGAAACACACCAGAGTTCAAGCCCAGTTGACCCAGTCATCTCTTCCAACCGCCACACCAATGACCAGAATTAAAACCAAAACACTCCCACATGGCCCTCATTTTCTTCCATATAGACACTCATCATAACCTTGGCTGGAAGTTTTTATGAGGCACACAGCCCAAGACAATGTCAAAATAAGCTCCCTTGCCCTTCATTTGTCTAAAGTCAGTGTTTCCTGGACAACGTTCCTGTGAACCAGGACTGATCAAAGAGGCATGCCATTAATACTGTTCCGCTTTTCCAATTTGAGGCATACTGACTGTCGGGGATAGTTTCTTTATGTGATTTGCAGTCATAAGAAAACCCAAGCACCTATGGGCTAGCCTGTGCAGGGCTTGAAGAACTCAGTTGACCCAAAGATCCCTGTTATCACTTGATGGAGATCAGGAACCTTACAGAGGAAGGCAAGAGACTTCATCACAATGACTTCTCTTTTGGCCATTTTGGATTTGGATGCACACATGGGATCTTTCTTTAGATCCATCAGGTGCTGAGAATCTAAGCGATAATCTCAAACTGCACTAAGAGGCTGATTCAGACATATCCCTTTGCAAAGCAATTAAGCCAGGAGCCACAGGTGATGCCCATTTATTTCCATTTGAAAACTGTTTTTTTCAGGCATTGGAAATGTGGGGCCTTAGGCAAAGACCTTCCTTACATTCAGGGCAACAGAACAATAGGTAAGCAAAATCCCAAAGCAGATTTTCTCCACTGAGACTTTCCTGGTCACACTGATATCTGAGTTTTCTGAGATATTCACCATTCTCTTCAGCTATCCAGTTCATGGCCATGTCCCAGATTGTGGAGGAGATACATATCTTGAACACAAAACCATGAGCCTATGGGAGAGTGGACAGAATTCAGGAAGAAATCACGAATGTAGGAAGGTAGTAGGTGTTGCCCATCCATAAGGTAACCTGCAGTCCATTCATAAATTGGACAGGATGAATTCTGCGAAGATTTCTACTAGACAGGACACATCTATTGATGTATTCTCTTTTCTATTGTCTACAACCACGGACACAGTGGGATATCCAGACATAGAAACACTCGCCTTCTCAAAGGACTTACTAGAAACAGTCCACTCCAAACCAAACAAACCGACTTTACTACATATTCTCAAAACATGAGACAAAATCAAAAACACACACACACACACACCCACAAAGGCACCTTCTTTCCCCAAATAGGTCTGTGACTATCCAGAGCGTCCTCTGACTGGTGGGCCATACTATGTTCCCCCGAAACGGGCTGTGCTATGTCAGATCTGGTCTCCTTGGCCAAAACTGTGATGTTATCAGGAGCCAGCGGTGAGCCACTGCCTGTTTTCTCAGGTAAAGCCCCTCTTCAGAGCTTTCCTGGCATTTGTCCATCTTCAATTTAGTTGCCAAGAAAGACTGACTCTGTCCTTATTAAATCCAAACATTTGAGACCACTGGGACTTGGACTGGGACTGCCTCAGGGTGCCTGGCTTCCTGGATCCCAAGTTCAGAGTGGTCCATCAACAAGAAAGTGACATAGGTCACTTCGTCTAGAACTGAATGAGGTCACTGCCTTGGCAACCACTTTGTCTTAACAGTTGCTTCCAAGGGTCCCTGAGATGGATCCTGCCCCTACTTCCTATGACACTTTCACAAGCTAGAATGGAATATCAACCACAGGCACCCGGGAACAGCTCTCCACACAAGCCTGGTTTGGTCTATCTTCTCTACATTAAGAAGAGAGAGACTGCTTCAGACACATCCCTTCATCCTGACCTGTTTTTTTTTTTGTCATGAAAGATGACTTTCACACTCTCAGGTCCTTCATAGCTGCCTACATCTTCTTTAGGGATCATTTCTGCATGGACCTTTGAGGTTCTCTGCAGGTTGAAGATCTCCTACTTTCCTGTATTGTAAGACCAACTCTGTCCCTGCTATTCTGTAAAGTTAGATTGAGGGAACAGTGTATGGTTACGGTTAATAACATGTTTGATTTGGGTTAGGATCATTCTGCTGGATGAATAATGGTATTGGGAACCTGCGATATATATAAGATTATATAGGTGAAATATATGAATGAAAACAGAAATCTCCGTAACATTTGAAGCCCAGAAGGGCATTAGGTCCTTGATTGGGATACTTAGCATTTAATTATGTTCTGCACAGATGTCTCAGATAAATCTATACACAATGGCATAGGACCTGATACCTTGGATGATTGAATGTTGAGGAGAACAACCATTCAAAGAGGGAGAGTCGGTAGGATTAGGAAGATAGTTGGTAGGATTAGAAAAAAGTGTGAGTATAGCATTTGGACAAATAGTTCTTTAGCAATAGGTTTTCAGGTAGACAGAAAATGTAAATGTCAGCACATGTGAAGAGTCAGTCACAGTGATGAAATGGGGAAAATATGTAGGAAAGCAGATATCAATAGCGACATTAGGAAATCAGGCAAAGTATAAAGTGAGTGATAGCAATAGACACTTTCAACAGGCTTGAGATTGAATATATAATCTTAGGAAGTAACAAATATGTAGTCACCAATAGGATTGACATTTGAGAGCATTAGGCAACGTGGACATGGGTGATTTTCATAACCCATACTCACATTCCATTTAGGCTTTGGTACAATCGTAAGTGTGACTTTGCATTTTGTGGCCAGAATATTACTGTGATAAAACGTATATGTAGATCAGGTGACATGAGTCTTTCTTGCACCATTTCTTGGAGCAATATTTTGAAGGGGTATAAATTAGTATTGCAGGTACATATAGGTGTACCATGTATGTATGAATATAGAGATAATGCATGAATAGACAATACTGCGAATAAATAATATAACTTGTTCCAACTTTAAATAATGGATTGAATTGATATCTGAAAATACACAGGAATCATATATTGATATATATACATTCATTCCAACCAGTAATACATCTAATGGTAATATTACGGTTGTGGTTTATCATAAAGAGTGTGTGAATTTTGCTTCAAAATTGATTATGGAAATCGAAAATAATGTGTTTGGAAAGAAGTCTCATGAAATGACCAGTCAAAAACAAGGAGGAATACATATGTTCTGAAGCAGGAAGTGATTGAATGTGTTACAAATTTCTTTAAATTTGTGAACTTGTGGATGAAATGTATATTCTATGATGTACAAAAACTGCAGAAATAGTAATGTACCAGTGTTTAATAAAAATGAACGTCAAAATACACATCATGTCCCATAGGAATCTACTTGCATTGATGTTAAAGTGGGTCAGCTATTGTAAAAATATAAGGATTTGTTTGCACCATTCACTGAAGTAACTTTTTAGTACTAGAAAACAAATATGTATTTCAGGTGGATGAATATTTTGAAAATAATCTTATGAAAAGTTTAATATAAAACCACATACATGAACAAGAATGAATTTAGGGAGTGTATAATAGGACACATATATTTTATATTTTGAAAAATCTAGAGAGTATATATATATATATATATATATATATATATATATATATATATATACACACACACACACACACACACACAAAACACACACAGAGACATTAAAAAGTAGCAATATATATGCCAATTAAAATTCATTGTGAAATATATATCATCCACAGATCCAAAAATATTAATTTTACTGAACATGGATTTATGTATAATGTTCTTGAACTAAGAAGCTCACTCATAGTCTGAATTTTCAGTTCCAAAAGTATTAATGAGGAGTGATCTCTTCTCACACTTTGTATCTGCCAAGTTAGCCACCTCTCAAGAATATACGTGTGATACCAGGTAGGATTCTATATGTGCGTATAAAAATACATGTGCTGAATAGGCTACAGAAAAATGGAGACAGGAATTCACAGATGTGTTAACTTTAAAAACACATGCAGAACTATTTCAACAAAAAATTGACAAGATTTATAACTCCTACCCTATATCATGCAAAAGGCAAGACCAACTATACACCATGCCTCTTCTGAAGTGCTAGTATTTCTATTCTGTTTCGGTTATTTTTCTCCATCATATTAGAATTAATAGTCAGAATTAATTAATAGTAGGGTATGGGTTAGTGTCAAGGATTCAGTATTTCGAATGGAAAATTGAACAATAAATCCAATGTGTATGTAAATATGTGCTACACAAAATTATTCCCACTCTCAACCAGAACAATGCCTTGACAATCCCTTCACCCCAAGTAAGACACAATTAGAGGAGAAGATTTAAAAAATCTGTGAATAAATTTGTGGAATGCAATATGCTCAGGAGCTCACAACCTTGGAAGTGGTAGAGTAGTTTCCAAAAGTATGGGACAGGGTAAAAACTCCACAAACATGGAGGTCTGCTGGCCTAGAGACTTCTTGAGAAACTGCCTGTGAGGTTGGGCACTTGAAAAATATGTTGTTGTCAAGAGCTTTAGCTTCCTTTCTAGGGAGACCATAAAAGCTTGGTCTGCATCTATGAGACCTGGAGGACATGGTTTCTTATTTCCCAATGTACATGAGGCAGCAGTGCTGAATTCTCTTTTTAGATAAACTGTGGCCACTGGGGGCTAAATGTGTGCCGGTGTGCACTGTGAAGGCATATGGTCATCTTCCATTTTCGTGGTGTTTCTTCCTGCTGCACTGAGAGTTTGGTATTTGCTTCACAAAATACAAAAAGTTCAACTGGGTCACAATGCAAGAGGAAGTTCTGTCATGTATGGTGGGTCAGGTTTTGCAGGAGGATACAAGAACCAGGATCCTATCCCACATATCTTGCCCCCTTGACCATAGCAACCTGATTCTGGACAATGTCCTGAAACCTCTCCATATAACAACTTGCCTTTACATGGAAGGTTCTGCTGGCTGCACCATGTCAGTCACAAGCCATTTGGAAGCCAATGGAAGATCCACATGGCCCCACCACAGATGTTTTATCACATACCTGCCCACCACTGCTCTAACCTACTACTCAACACAGTCCAACTTACTGGCATCTCTGTTCTACACCATTTACATGAAACCCAGTCAATCAAGGCACTGTCTGGTATATTCATGATCAGCAACAGGACATCAAAAGGTTTTCCAGTGCCACCTGGTGATGGGAAATTCAAAAATTTCATGGTATTTATCTAGCCATTTTTTAAGGATGAAGTTGGAGGCACTGTGAGTTTCAATTTTTTCAGGAACCATTAAATGGTTAGGAAGCTCATTTCAATGAAATCTCTGGAGAACACTCACAGGTAAAGCTTCCCAAAGAGTGGCCAAAAGATCATATGATGCTATGCCCATTTAGGTCTACAATGTGAGGTCCATATGAGTTTTGACTCTCAACTATGGGTGCCAAGTCTTTCAGAATAAAATTTGTGGTATCCTGGCTGAGAGGCTCAGTGCTCTGTGGAAAGCCACCCTGGGCCTAGAACTCAGTTTCCAAGGGCGATGCTCATGCCTGGCTTCCAAAAATCTCAACACTATTCATGGCAATACTTCTCTGAGGTCAGTTGAAGAACTCAGACTCTAAGGGAATCACACCAGAGTTCAAGAATATGTGGACCAAGTCATCTCTTCCAACCGCCACCCAAATGACCACAATTTAAACCAAAACACTCCAACGTGGCGCCCATCTTCTTCCATATAGACACTCACAATAAACTCCACTATGGCTGGAGTTTTCCATGAGGAGCATAGCCCAAGACCGTGTCCAAAATAAGCTCTTTTGCACCTAATTTGCCTAAATTCAGGGTGGCCTGGACACCCTTCTTGTGAACCAGAAGAGATTAAATAGGCCTCCCGTTAATACTGCTCCGCTTCTTCAATTTGAGGCCAAATGACTGTGGGGTTTGGATTCTTTATGTGAATTGGAGTCTTGAGAAAACCCAAGCAACTATGGGCTAGACTCTGCAAGGCTTTGAAGAACTCATTTGACCCAAAGGATCCCAAATCTGACTTGATGAAGGTCAGGAAAGTTACAGAGGAAGGCGAGAGACTTCATCCACAAGGACTGCTCTTTAGGCCATTTTGGTTTTGGATGTACACATGGGATCTTTCTTTAGATCCATCAGGACCTGAGAATCTAAGCCACAGCCTCACACAGGGTAAATAAGCTGATTCAGACACATCCTTTCCAAAGCAATTAAGCAAAGAGCCACAGGTAATGCCCATTCATTTCCATTTGAAAACTGTTTTCTTCAGGCTTCATAAAGTGGTGGACTGAGGAAAAGACCTTCCTGACATTCAGGGCAACAGAAGAGTAGGTAAACAAAAGGCCCCAAGCAGGGTTTCTCCACTAAGACTTTCCTGGTCACACTGATATCTGAGTTTTCTGAGATGCTCACCATTCCCTTCAGCTATACAGGACATGGTCATGTCACAGAGCTTCGAGGTTGTACATATCTTAAACAGAAAACCATGAACCTATTCTGGAGAGTGGCCAGAATTCCGGAATAAAACAGAAACTAAGGAAGATAGCAGGTGTTGCACATCAATAAGGCAAGCTGCAGTCCATTCATAAATAGGGAAGGATGAATGCTGTGAAGCTTTCTACTAGACAGGACATATTAATTGATGCATTCTGTTTTCTAATGTCTACAACCACGGACACAGTGGGATACACAGACATAGAAATTCTTGCCTTGTCAAACGACTTACTAGAAACAGTTCACTCCAAACAAAACAAACCGCCTTTCATACCTATTCTCAGAACATGAGACAAAACCACAAACCCACACCCACACCACAAAGGCACCTCCTTCCCCCAAGTAGGTCTGTGACTATCCAGAGTGTCCTCTGTCTGGTGGGCCTTATTATGTTCCCTGGAAATAGCCTGTTCTGTCTCAAATCTGGTCTTTTTGGCCAACTCTGTGAAGTTGTCAGGAGCCAGCGGTGAGCCACTGCGTGCTTTCTCAGGAAAGGCCCCTCTTCATAGCTTTCCTTGCATTTGGCCATCCTTACATCAGTAGGTCCCAAGAAAGACTGAGTCTGTCCTTGGTAAATCAAAATAAGTTCGACCACTGGGACTGGGACTGGGACTGGCTCTGGGTGCCTGGCTTCCTGGATTCCAAGTTCAGAGAGTTCCATCACCAAGGAAGTTAGGTGAAGTCACTTCCTTTTGGAACTGAATGAGGTCACTGCCTTGGCAACAACTTTGTCCTAACAGTTGCTTCCAAGGTTCCCATGAGAGGGAGGCTGCTCCTACTTCCTGTGACACTTTCACAGGTCAGAGAGGTATGTCAACCATAGGCATGCAGGAGTAGCTCTCAACACATGCCTGCTTTGGTCCATCTTCTCTACATTAAGAAGAGAGTGGCTGATTCAGACACATCCCTTCATCCTGAGCAGGTTGTTTGCCATGGAAGACTTTTGCTCTCTCAGGTCCTTCATACTTGCCTACATCTTCTCCAGGGATAATTTCTACGTGGACCTTTGAGGTTTTCAGCAGGTGGAAGATCCTCTATTTTCCTGTATTTTAATACCAATTCTGTCCCTGCTCTTCTGTAAAATTAGATTGAGAGAACAGTGTATGGTTAGGGTTAATAACAGGTTCGATTTGGTTCAGAAAGAAAACTACACGGTTGAGCAAACAGGGTCCTACAGTTAGCAATAATATGAGGAATTTTAATGGACTGGCCATGGCAGATAAAAGCGCAGTTAATCAGGTCACTATGTGAACCAAGACTCAAACCTCCCTTTTGGGGCCTCTGTCTCTCTTTGACGCTCTTCAAGTCGTTTTCTTAATTTATTCTTAGATTCTTTTACAACTCCAGTATTGTCGTCACAAAAACAACATTCTTCCCTCAATGCAAGCAAAAAGGCACCTTTCTCTCATGAAGAGGAGGTCCAACACTCGCCTGCTTTGTAAAAAAACTTCAGAAAGAGAGAGGTTAAAATTCCTGTAAAGCTGTGATGTCGGTTTTTAATGTCTTTAAGTTTTGGCCTATTTCTGCTTCTAATTGTGTCTTTGTTGTGTCTCATGGACTAGCCCACCCCTTAAGCAACTATTATTTCTAATAGGATGGCTAAAGTGAGGGATACAGGTTCCCGCTGGAACCGGGTTGTATGCCCCCCTATTTGATCTTTAAATGAACCTACGTCATGATAGAGAACTCTGGAAAACATCTGCATCATTACATAATTAATCACATATATTGACCATTTTATGAAAACATAAATAATGTTAAAGTGTATAGAATGATACTGTTGTAGGGATGGACAAGGAAAGGGACCTAAGATAGCACCACACACAGGAAAACAGCCTTATTTGGTTGCATCCGGATTTAGAGGGCATTGATTCTGTTGTAATCAATTAATCCCCTGAACCCCAAGTTTTGGTAGTTTTAGAATTTGTACCCAACATGTAAGGGAAGTGGATCAGAAGTTCACAGTCTGTAGAAATTCACAAAAATCAGTTTTTGTTTCTGTTTTTGTTCCTCTGTTCTGGGAAAGTTAACTTTTCAAGGACACCTTGGAAAGGGAGAGCTTTTTTGTCTCATTTTTTTCTCCCTGCCAGCTGTCACCATGAAGCCCAGTTGGTAACTTTTTTATCTTAGAAATGTAGTCATCTCTGTGAAGCCCCAGCTCAAGGCCAGAGGCTTTGTTCACATATTTTGTGAAAACCTAGTGAGGCGGTGTCAAGCTTAGGGGTGGTGATTTTTTCAGCCAGTGGCCAAGTAGAACAGGGCAACACGAAAAGTGGAAGATTATCTACATTGAACTCTTTCAGAGGGACTCTTTTGCTGAAAGACCTAATGTAAGCCTCGGTGAAGACTTCTGAAGAAGGTTATTTAAGACATATCTATGGACCTGGTACAGAGGGGGAAGACTGGGAAGGCGAGGCTGAGAGCAGCTCCGTGGATCTGAGAATGAGGAAGATGAGATGTAAAAGAATAATGGAAAAGGGGTTTGGGATTTTCCTAGAACAAAACTTGAGCAGTAGAACAGGTAGAGCAGAGGTGAAGATGGGAGTGAGTATTCCAAAAACCCCTGAGGGACTTTAAATTTTTAGAAACCTGTTTTCAGTGATGACAAAGCAACTTTAAAGGCCATTTTTATTACATCTTGGATAGGGGTCAGAGGGCTCTTCTCAGCTGGTTTGAGCTTTGGTTTAGCTTCTTAGAGGACTTGGTGGGACCCAGTGCAGGCACAGACAGAAAAAGAGAGGAGTGAGTGAGTGGAGGGGTACCTCGGTACCTGCTACCTCAGCAAGGGGGCAATGGTCTGAGAACTGGCAGAGGTTTGGGTTTTTGATATAGTAATTGGAGGTGAGAAATCACGTTGCTGAGGTGGGAGTGACAGCAGAGACTCTAGAGCAGAAGACTGAGGGTGAGGAACTATTGGAGAAGCATAGTACAGGATGTGAGTGAAGGAGGGAAAAGGATTCCGCATAGGGGAATTTTCCCCTTTTGAGCACTTGCCGAAGTTAAAAATGTCACGCAGAATTTGAGGATGTAGAGAACCCTCTGGGGGCCATAGCTTTTGGTTGTCTAATTGGTAATATGGCCAATGCTGTGTACTGAATGTTATGAGGAGTTTGGGTTCCACCAGGCAGCCCCTGTATGCTCACATCCCCATGAGTTACACAAGAAGTTGGCTTTTCCCCCACACAGCCATGGCTGTTTGTGGCTTTGATAGTCCGCCGGGCATACATCGTAATCTAGGCTAGCCAACCTGAATCTGGCTCGAGTTTCTGTGCATCCATAATGTTTGTTTCAATTATCTATGGAATGGAAGGGATTTAATGAAACTTTAGTGGGATCCTCTTCATCAGGCTTATCTCAATAGGAATGACGTATACCAAGCTGAAAAATGTCTGGGTGGAGAGATAGCCACCAGGTCCCTAAGGGGGCTGTATGCGAGATATACCATACTTCTTGTCTAGTAGGATTTGAGATCAGCCTTCACTGCTGAACAGGCTGATGAGGGTTAGGAGTACTGGTGGCCAAGGGGAGAGTATACAGTCTTGTCCACATAGCGAATACGAAATTTGAAATTGTTACCAGTCTTTTCCAGTTTCCAACCAGAGTCTGGACACAGCAAAGGCTTTAGATGAGAGGCATGGATCCAAAAAGTGATTCTGTCTACTTTTACCGCTATAGGTGTTATAAGTAGCACCTGGTATGTTCCTTTCCAGCGGGGTTCTAGGAATGACACCTGATGTTGTCTTATGTAGATGAAGTCTCTTACTTGTTATTGATGTGGAATCCCCTCGTCCCCAGGTTGGTAGGCAGTGGCCAGCTGTTTCCACAGTTATCACTGAGTTCTTTCAATGGCTTTAAGTCTGTCAAGCAAGGGGTGTGGAAGGGATTGTTAGGCCTTAGAGTTGGGGATTAGGTCCCTTACTGGATGATGGGCATCATAGAGAATTTCATAGGGGGTGAGGTTACACAAAGAAACTGAGGGAGTATTTCTCGCATGAAACAGTGCATAAGGCAGGAGCATAGTCCAATCTTTTATGCCAGTCTCTAAGCTTAATTTTGTTAAGGTCTCTTTAGTGGTTCTATTTATTTTTTCTACCTCTCCTGAGCTCTGGGGTATATAAGCATAATGTAACTTACAATTAATCCACACGTGACTTACCTGGGCCATGAACACAAGTCCATTATCAGACCCTATTACCTTAAACAGACCATATCTTGGAAAAATATCTTCCAGGATCTTCTTGAGAACCATTTGGGCCGTTGTTTTTTTTTTTTTTTTTTTTTTTTTTTTCTGTGTGTGTGTGTGTGTGTGTGTGTGTGTGTGTGTGTGTAAGGCTTCAATCCATCCTGAAAATGTATCTACAAAGACTAGGAGATATTTAAGTCCATACCTTGCTGGCTTAATTTCAGTAATGTCCACTTCCCAGAATTGTCCTGGTCTGGTTCCTCATAGGTGCTTTCCTCTAAGAAACTTGGAAGGGTAAGCATTAAACAATTGACTGACCCAACAGGCTTTTGTTACCGGTTCAGTTTTTTTCTTTCGCTGTTAGTTGGTTAGTGGAAAACTCTGTTCTTAATCCTACAGGAGTGCCTGCAGTTTCTTTGAACCAAGGTGAGTGAGTTGACGTACATTTTTAACTTATTGTAGTTCTTTCTGTAATTGCAGGCTGAGCTCAGTAAAGTTGAGGCGTTCAGTGTCAGTGTCCTTAGATGTTATCTAAAACTTCCTGTTACTCAGGGGTCCATTGGAATTGGGCATCTCCCTTTAACAGCGGGTATAAAGGAGCAACTAAGGACACGAACCCATTTATCCATAACCTGCAAAACCCAGCAATCCCAAGAAACTCTCTTAGTTGTCTGCTGTAAGATGGGGTTGGTATCTGCTCAACGGTTTGTTTTCTGGGCTCAGTGAGCCATCGTTTACCGCCCCTGAGGAAATAGTCATGGAAGATTACTTCTTGCTGGCAAATTGGGCAATTTTGGCAGAAGCTCTATACCCGAGTTGAGCAAGCTCCGATAATAGTGCTTGGGTCCCAGTTCAGTTTTCCTTGGTGTTGGATGCCAGTAGCAGGTGATCCACGTATTGAAGCTGGGTGACTTCGGGGTGTGTAGTTCTGAAATTGTTGAGATCTCTGTGGAGGGCTTCATCAAAGAGAGTGGGGGAGTTTTTGAACCCCTCTGGGAGTCTAGTCCAAGTTAGTTGACTATACTTTCCGGTTTCTGGGTCTACCCACCCAAAAGCAAACAGCAACTGACTATCTTTATGCAGAGGCAAGCAAAAGAAAGCTTGTTTTAAGTCCAGAACAGTATACCATTTCTGCTCAGGGTTCAGAGTGCTAAGCAGTTTGAACAGATTAGGTACTGTGGGGTGAATGTCCTGCACTCTGTTGTTGATCTCTCTTTGGTCTTTAACAGGTTGATAGTCCCTGGTTCCTGGCTTTTTCTTCTAATAACAGGGGAGTGTTCCAGGCCAATTGACAGGGCCTTAGGACCCCTAAGGCCAGATATTTCTGAATATAGGGCCTTATCCCATCTTTAGCTTTTTATGCTTAGAAGATATTATTTGACATTGATTGGGGAGGCTGAGGTTTTTAACTCCACTGTTATTGGAGGTTGTTTCACGGCCAGGCCTAACACAGCAGTTTTTGCCCAGGCATCTGGGTAATCTGTTATCCATTTCTGCGGTAGCTTGCCTGTTTGATCAGTCTTGGGGGGTGTGAAGAGTGGATGTTTATCTTCTACTAATATAGTTACAGCCGTGACTATAGGAGTTTTTACTGAAGGATTTAGAAATTTCTTTTGGGGGCTTTCAGGGTTAAAAGTTATTTTGGCCCAGAGCTTGGTGAGCAGATCTCTGCCCATCAATGGGTGCGGGCATTCTGGGATTACTAGGAAGGAGTGATGGATTTTTCCTTTCCCCAGGTCCATGGTCCTCTTAGTAGTCTAAGCCCGATATTTACTGCCATTAGCCCTTTGAACTACAGACCTTTTATTTGATAGACGGCCCAATGGGGCCCTAAGGGCTGAGTATACTGCTCCTGTATTCACTTCAAAGTTTACTGGGGTCCCCTACTCTTCAAAAGTTACCCTGAGCTAGGGGAAGGAATCTGAGCCCCAACTTTCTTAGTCATCCTCCAGAGTCAGAATGGCTGGCTGGCGTGTCTGTCTCTTTATAGGGCACTCTTTGGCCCAGTGTCCTTTTTTTTTACGGTAGGCACATTGATCTGAGGCCAGGGGTGGCCTCTGGCACGGGCCCAGGTATCCCTTCCTGTCACCTTATGTCTTAATTTCTGGCCTCTTTCTTGTTGTGACAAGGATCTAAGTCAATGCCTTAGTCTTTCTTTTGCTTCTCTCATCCTCCCTTTGCTCCCTTTCTTTTTCCCTGTTTCTCTTTTATAGTATATTTTTTTGGCTTCTCTGACTAAATCTCTCTTTTAGCTTTTTTTTTTTTTAATATCCATGGCAGCTTCCCCAATTAAGGCCATCATGACAGATGCCTTTTGATCTGCTGCCTGAGGATCGAAAGGAGTATATCTCTTATATGCCTCCATAATTCTCTCTAGAAACATAGAGGTAGATTCATCAGGCCTTTTAATAATTTCTCTTACCATGGCCAAATTAGTTGGTCACCAGGCGGCCCCTTGGATACCCGCTATTAGAGCCTGGCAATAATTGGACATATGCTCCCTATCTTCAAAGGTGTTGGGGTCTCAGTTGGGTTGGTTTAAGGGGAAGCCGGCTTTGATTATGTTGGGAAGTTGTGTTGGTCGCCCATCAAGTCCGAGGATATTTTTTTCTAGCTTCCAGGAGGTTTTTCCTCTCATTCCTCTGTCGTGAAGAGAGTCCCTAGGAGCTGTTGGCAGTCATCCCAAGTAGGCAGGTGTGAAAACGTTGGCGAGTTCTCTGAGTTTTTTTAGCCGGGCCAGCTTCCTCTAGGGAAGGAGGGGCTGTGTGTGCCATTGGACAGTCATCTGGAGGGTGCTGGGCCATCCTGGCTTCCTCGAATGGTGGAGAGGCTGAGTAAGCAGCAGGGGAATTACTTACAGGGTTTTGGGGGTTGGGGGACAAGGGCAGAGGATAAGGACGAGTAGAGTCTTGAGACTCAGGGAGAACAGAGGGTGGAGGTTGAGGAGCAGAGAGTTTGAAAGATAGAATCGTAGGGGAAGGAGTAGGAGTGGCTGCAGGGACAAGGAAAGGCTTCACCCATGGAGGAGGAGATTTGCAGAGGTCCTGACAAGTTAAGATATATGGCTATTGATCTGGATGGCTATGTGGCCCCGGCTGAAAGACAATATCTCAGACTTTTCAAATTAGTGCAAAGTAGAAACATCTTTCTAGGGGCCATCCGACTACAAAGGTGGGTTATTCTGAGACACAGAATCTGCCAGGTCTGGTGTTTTAATGAAAAAGAAAGAATCTGAGCCCTTAAGCAGACTTTGGTCCAGTGATTAAGGGTCAGGGACAGAGGCATTGAAGTGCTCTGTCCCATAATGAAATATACACAGACAGTGAAAGCAAAGACACACGACACAGACAAGACAAGACAATAAAGACAGACAATGGACGTCCAATACTGAGACCAGGACGTAGTAGCGGGCAAATCCTGATGGGCTGCCAATTCCAAATCTGAAAGAAAATATCACTGAGTCGAGGAGACTATGGTTCCTCGATTTCCCGAGTCCATCCCACAGGAACATGGCCTGTGGCTCTGTGACATGTGTGTCAGCCACCGTGGGAGAGAGCTCACGCTCTTTACCAATAGCCATTTTGTCAAACCCTAACCTGAATCCTGAAACCAGAAAGAGGGGCCTTATTTACCCCCAGAGGAGCCCATTGGGGGTCTTTCATCTGCAGCTGCCGGATCTCGCTGGGGCCACCAGAAGTAAAGGTCGGGTGAGCGTTCGTGGAAGAGACCACCAAAAGATTGTCTAATGCAACCTCAAAGGGTTTATTGGGAGTCCGGCATGCAAGGGCTCAGAGATCAGTTGAATAGAGCAGAGAGCCCTGAGAACAGCTTAAGAAGTGCTTATATATTTTCCTTGGAGAGGGCAGGGAGGGAAGTTTATTGATGGTTAAGGGCGAGTGGGCGGTTTGCGTGCAAATGGTTGATGGAGTACATTCTGCAGTTTGGCAGTTGGGGGCAGCACATTCTGGGAACAAGAAGAGCAAACAGTTCTCAAGATTTCAACAGTGTTTTATTAAGCATACAGAAAAGCAGGACGTGACAAGTACCTATTTTATTAACCTTTCAATATTAGTATGAAAACAGAAATCTAGGTAAGATTTGAAGCCCAGAAGTTCATTTGGTCCTTGATTGGTATACTTAGCTTTGAATTACATTCCGTGGAGATGTCCTAGAATTATGGATATACAATGACACAGGACCTTGTACCTTCTCAGAGGTCAGTTCCAAAACACAGTCTCTAAGGGGAATCACACCAAAATTCAAGACAAGGTGGACCCAATTATCTCTACCAACCGCCACACAAATGCCCACAATTAAAACCAAAACACTCCCAAATGGCACTCATCTTCTTCCAAATAGACACTCATCATAACTTCTGGCAGGAGGATTCCATGAGAGGCGCAGCACAACACAGTGTCCCAAATAATCTCCCTTTCCCCTCATTTGCCAAAAGTCAGAGTGGCCTGGACACCCTTCCTGTGAACCAGGAGTGATCAAATATGCCTGCCATTAATACATCTCTGTTCTTCAATTTGAGGCCTACTGTCTGTGGGGTTTAGAGTCTTTATTTGAATTGGATTCATAAGAAAACCCAAGAACCTATGGGCTAGCATCTGCAGGGCTTTGAAGAACTCAATTGACCCAATGGATCCCTTTTCTCACTTGATGGAGGTCAGAAACCTTACAGAGGAATGCGAGAGACTTCATCAACAATGACTGATTTTTTTGGCCATTTTGATTATGGATCCACACATGGGATCTTTCTTTAGACCCATCAGGTGCTGATAATCTAAGCCACAGGCTCACACAGGGCCAAGAGGCTGATTCAGACACATCCCTTTACAACGCACTTAAGCAAAGAGCCACAGGTGATGCCCATTCATTTCCATTTGAAAACTGTTTTCTTCAGGCTTCACAAAAGCGTGGCCTGAGGCAAAGAACTTCCTGACATTCAGGGCAACAGAACAATAGGTAATCAAAAGGCCCTTTGCAGGGTTTCTCTACTGAGACTTTCCGGGTCACACTGATATCTGACTTTTCTGAGATGCTTGCCATTCTCTTCAGCTATCCAGCACATGTCCATGTCACAGTGGTTGGAGGTGGTACATATCCTGGATGCAAATGCATGAACCTATTCTGGAGAGTGGCTAGATTTCAGGAAGAAAACAGGAACTTAGGAAAATAGCAGGTGTTGCCCATCGATAAGGCAAGCCCTAGTGCATTCATAAATTGGGCAGGATGAATGCTGGGAAGCTTTCTACTTGACAGGAAACATCCATTGATCCATTCTCTTTTGTAATGTCTACAAGCACGGACACTGTGGGATACACAGACATAGAAACACTCGCCTTGTGAAACAGCTTACTAGAAACAGTTCACTCCAAACCAAACAAACCAACTTTCCTGCCTATTCTCAGAACATGAGACAAAACCACAAACACACATCTACACCCACAAAGGCACCTCCTTCCCCAAGTAGGTCTCTCACTCTCCAGAGTATCCTCTGACTGCTGGGCCATACTATGTTCCCCCAATATGGCGTGTCCTGTCTCAGATCTGGTCTCCTTGTCCTACTTTGTGAAGTGTTCAGGAGCCAGCTGTGAGCCACTACCTGCTTTTTCAAAAAAGGCCCCTCTTCAGAGAACTCCTGGCATTTGGCCATCCTCACATCAGTAGGTACCAAGAACGACTGACTCTGTCCTTGCTAAATTGAAGCAAGTGAGACACTGGGACTGGGACTGAGACTGACTCTGTGTGCCTGGCTTCCTGGATCCCAAGTTCATAGAGTTCCATTACCAAGGGATTGAGGTGAGGTCACATCCTTCAGGAACTGAATTAGGTCTCTGCCTTGGCAACCACTTTATCCAAACAGTTGCTTTCAAGCGTACCATGAGAAGGAGGCTTACCCTATTTTCTGTGGCACTTTCACAAATTAGAATGGTATATCAACCATAGGCACCAAGGAACCGCTCTCCACGAAGGCCTGATTTGGTCCATCTTCTTTATATTTGGAAAAGAGCCTTTAGTCCAGGGAGCACTACAGTGAACCTCTGCACTAAAACTATTAGCAAGCACCTGATGGAGGAGGCCTCCATAGGTAAGTGGCTCCTTTATAACATCTGATATCCAGTTAAGGGAGATCTCTTCTGATGACAGAGATGTGGCACGGGGAGGCTCACATATACTTCTGTGCAGAACAGTAACGAGAATCTTTCTGTCCTCTGTTCTGTTCTGTAGGGAATTCCTCTGGAACTGTAGCGAGGTGTCGATGAGCACGCACGCGCTCCTACCCTGGAGCTTTAGCAAGATGTTGCACTGTTCCCCTGTTTCTGTGTTTAGAAACCGGGTTTCTGTTTATTTGTGTTCTGTGTTCTATTTTTTGTTTTTTTGTTTGTTTGTTTTTGTTCGTTTTGTTGTGTGATTTTGGTGGTAAAAACTTAAGTATATTGGACATGAAAATCAGAAATAAAGAGAGTAAGCCTGACACCCCTTTGGACTGTGTTTTAAGGAACTGCAATGAACTTTATCCCCCTTTGCGAAGCAGGATGATAGAAGCGCCTAGCTGGCTGCCTGGAGCACACCCATTGCAGAGGGAAATGCCTGCTGGGGACCTAAGAACAGAGTATCTCCCAGGTTAACAAGTGAAACTCCTTTAAAACCCCTTGTCCCTCCAGATAAAGAGAGTCACAACTTTGGCAGAGTCCCCTGTGTTTCTCCTTTATTAGCAAAGCAATTAGCCTCCCCTTTTCTTTTTCTCAAAACCCAGTCCTCATTATTAAATTGGTATTAATTGGCTTCAAGGTCAGGAACCAAACTTTAAGTTACAAATCTTGTACCCCCCCTCTGCCCCGGAACTTTGTGAGACCTATCTACTGAAATGTTAGGAGATAGAGCATGCTTGGTGTGGAACTGAATCAGAGGAGCTAATCCTGTATGTAAAAGGAGAAACTGAGGGACTCCCAGCAGCTGCCAAAGCCCTGTTGATTCAGGGAATTACCTCCTTCCTTCCCTGCACTGTAAGGATTATGCCACCTCTGTCTTGTTAAAAAAAGAGAAAAAGAAAAAGGGGACACTAAATGCAGTAAAATCACCATGGAGACACTTTATTTTACATTTCAGGTTGCCCCTCTGTGAAAACATCTGGTCCCCTTGTGGGGACAGCTATGGTCCCACTGGTGTACGAGAGTTTTCTCTTATCTGCTCTGGTTTAAAGGGTTCTCTCTGGGGGACCCAACATGGCTGCCGGCAAGGAGGCAGCACTTTCAATGCCTCTGCAGGAACAGGAGCAGAGAGGACCATTAATTCACCTGCATACAGCCTGCTGAGGGACTTCTAGCAAAATTCCGCTGAAAGGAGACCTGCCGGGAATTAGTAAGTCTATTAGAGGGGTCACTTTGTCCCAGACGAGTGAATCTCAGCGAGTGAAACTCAGCAGAAACTCACGGCCAACGCCGAACTCCTGCTGCCGCCCACACTTTGCAGCGTACTTACAAACGGCCACAGCCTGCTTGGGCCCCAGCCGGCCTAGCGCAGAGGCGGTTCGGCGCGCTGCAAACGACCACCCCCTCCGATCACCCCCCCCCCCCGCCGGCTCGGCGCTGTGAACAACAACCCCCACCCCCCACCCCTGCCCCGCCGCGGTCGTGTAAACAGCTCCCACTGGGGCGCGGTCCCGCCGGCTCAGCCGAAAAACCGCTGCTCACACATTGCAGCGAGCATACGGAAGGCTGGGTCCTGCCTTCCCAGCTCTGTGAGCCGCCTTTGGCAGTTCGGCACTGGAAACAACCACCCCAACCCCCAACCCCGTGCTCGTGTGGACAGTCCCCGCCTGCCGGGCGCTGCTAAAGGCCCCGCCCGCCCGGCTCTTGCACGGGGGAATCAGGAGTGGCGCGGGACCCGCGGCGGGAATTCCGGCTACCGCTATCACCAGTGCTGACAACTGAGGTCTCTTGCACCAGCTTCCAGGCGCGTGGCTACCAGAGGGCAAGCAAATTCGCTGGGGGTTCTCAACCCCAAGCTCTACAAACTTAGGGTCCAAGGGAATGGCAAACAGGGAGAATGTGCCCAGGCATTCTTGAAAACAGGGCTCACAGGAACAGCAGACTTGGTGTGTAGCCAATATTGTGGTGAGCTTCACCGGTGCACTCAGGATTAGAGACCCGCCCAGTCCAGGAGGAAGAGCTGATGCACAGCAATTGGCTCCCGCCTACTGAGAGGAGAAGCGTGGCCCGGTGGGCACAGCTCCACCTACTGGAAGAATAGTGAATCGAACTCTAAGACTGCATTTTTTTTTTTTTCTTTTCTCTGGACTCCTGTTTTATTCACACTATGGATGATCTCTCTCATACCAGAATTGTAGTTAACAATCTGCATTGATGAGTCTAAAAGACTGCATGTATTAAAATTTTTTTTTTTTGGTTTTGTTTTGTTTTTGTTGTTGTTTTCCCCAAATTTTTATTAATTCATTTTATCTTATTTTTTAATACTAATTTTCATTTTTATTATTGCAATTATGATTTCTTTTTAATTCTTTTTAATTTTCTGTTTCCTTTCTCTCTCTCTTCTTTTCTTCTGTCTTTGCATTTATTTTCAATTCTCATATTCCCCCTTCCTTGAATTCTGCCTGCTTACTCTCATTCTCCTTGGTGACTTATTCCCTCCCCCTATAATACCTTTCCTCCCAAGCAGCAAATAAATTTATAGGAGTAATCAACAACTCAGTAGTCAAACAGAACAAGAAGCAATATGAAAAAGCAAGGAAGGAAAGGAGTACAAACAATGCAGGAAGGCCTAAATACCCAGGAGAATATAGATTCATCAGAAAAATGGTCATATAAAGACCTCAAGGAATACCTTAGACAGATGGAATGGAACCTTAAAGAGGATACGAGACAGCAAATTCAAGCAGCAAAAGAACACATTGAGAATGAATTACAAAAACAGATAAAAGAAGAAGTTAAGCATCTTTATCAGGAAATAGAGATTATAAAAAAGAATCAGACAATAATCTTAGAAATGAAGGAACTTATAAACCAAATTAAAAACTCAAATGAGAGTATCACTAACAGAGTGGAGCAAGTAGAAGCCAGAACGTCAGATAATGAAGACAAAATATATCATCTTGAAAAGAGTCTAGCCAACTCTGATAGGCTGGTCAAAAATCACGAGTGAAGCATCCAAGAGATATGTGATAACATTAAAAAACCAAATTTAAGAGTGATCGGGATAGAGGAAGGCACAGAGATTCAAATCAAGGGAATGTGTAATCTACTACATGAAATAATTACAGAAAACTTTCCAGAAATAAAAAAGGAAACAGATATACAAATTGTAGATGCATACAGAACACCGAGCATACAAAATCAAAGTAGACCAACGCCAAGACACATTGTTATGAAGATATCCAATATACAGAACAAAGAGAAAATATTAAAAGCTACAAGAGAAAGAAGGCAGATTACATTCAGGGGTAAACCAATAAGGTTAACAGCGGATTTTTCATCTCAGACACTGAAAGCGAGAAGATCCTGGAACAACGTATTTCAAACACTGAAAGACAATGGATGCCAACCAAGAATTCTGTATCCAGCAAAATTAAGCTTCAGGTACGACAACGAAATAAAAATCTTTCATGATAAACAAAAGCTAAAAGAATTTGCAGCCAGAAAACCAGCATTGCAGAATATCTTGGGCAAAACACTACACGAGGAAGAAATGAGAAACAATAACCAAAGCCAACAGTGGGAAGTGCCCCAGTAAAGACTGACGGAGGGGGGAAAGCTAATCATGGAGAAATAAAGTAAATTTAAAAAAAAAAAAAAGAGAGAGACAAATAATCAAACATGGATGGAAGTACAAACCATATAGCAATAGTAACTCTAAACATTAATGGTTTAAACTCTCCAATAAAGCGACATAGACTGGTAACATGGATTAAAAAAACAAATCCAACAATATGCTGCCTCCAGGAGACACATCTGACAGGAAAAGACATACACAGGCTGAAGGTGAAAGGTTGGGAAAAAATATACCATGCACACAGTCCTCGCAAACAAGCAGGTGTGGCCATCCTCATATCGAACAAAATCGACTTCAAGACTAAGTTAATCCAAAGGGATAAGGAAGGCCATTATATACTGTTAAAAGGAACCATTCACCAACAAGACATAACAATTATCAATATTTATGCACCAAATAATGGTGCTGCGACGTTCATAAAACAAATTCTCCTCAAGTTCAAGAATCAAATAGACCACAATACAATAATTATGGGTGACTTCAACACACCTCTCTCACCATTGGACAGATCCTCCAAACAAAAGTTGAATAAAGAAACTATAGATCTAAATAACACAATCAATAACCTAGACTTAACTGACGTATATAGAATATATCAACCATCATCAAGTGGATATACTTTTTTCTCAGCAGCACATGGATCCTTCTCAAAAATAGACCATATATTATGCCATAGGGCAAACCTCAGTAAATATAAAGGGGTGGAGATAATACCATGCATTTTATCTGATCATAATGGAATGAAACTGGAAATCAATGATAAAAGAAGGATGGGAAAATCCTATATCACATGGAAAATGAACAATATGTTACTGAATGATCAATGGGTTACAGAAGACATAAAGGAGGAAATCAAAAAATTCTTAGAGATAAATGAAAATACAGACACAACTTATCGGAATCTATGGGACACAATGAAAGCAGTTTTAAGAGGGAAATTCATCGCCTGGAGGTCATTCCTCAAAAAAAAGAAAAACCAACAAATAAATGAGATCACACTTCATCTCAAAGCCCTGGAAAAGGAAGAACAAAACAACAGCAAATGCAGCAGAAGGCAAGAAATAATTAAAATCAGAGCGGAAATCAACGAAATTGAAACAAAAGAAACTATTGAAAAAATCAACAAAACTAAAAGTTGGTTCTTCGAAAAAATAAACAAGATTGACAGACCCTTAGCCATGCTAACGAAGAGAAGAAGAGAGAGAACTCAAATTACTAACATACGGGATGAAAAAGGCAATATCACAACAGATGCTACAGAAATACAGAAGACAATTAGAAATTATTTTGAAAACCTATATTCCAATAAAATAGAAGATAGTGAAGACATCGATAAATTTCTTAAGACATATGATTTGCCCAGACTGAGTCAGGAGGATACACACAATTTGAACAGACCAATATCAATGGAGGAAATTGAAGAAGCAATCAAGAGACTACCCACCAAGAAAAGCCCAGGACCGGATGGGTATACAGCGGAGTTTTACAAAACTTTTAAAGAAGAATTAATACCAATACTTTTCAAGTTATTTCAGGAAATAGAAAAAGAGGGAGCTCTTCCAAATTCATTCTATGAGGCCAACATCACGTTGATTCCGAAACCAGACAAAGACACCTCAAAGAAAGAAAATTACAGACCAATATCCCTGATGAACCTAGACGCAAAAATCCTCAATAAAATTCTGGCGAATCGGATACAAAGGCACATCAAAAAAATTGTGCACCATGATCAAGTAGGATTCATCCCTGGGATGCAAGGATGGTTCAATATACGGAAATCAATAAATGTTATTCACCACATCAATAGACTTAAAGATAAGAACCATATGATCATCTCAATAGACGCAGAAAAAGCATTCGACAAAATACAGCATCCCTTTATGTTCAAAACATTAGAAAAACTAGGGATAACAGGAAATTACCTTGACATTGTAAAAGCTATCTATGCTAAGCCTCAGGCTAGCATCATTCTGAATGGAGAAAAATTGAAGGCATTCCCTCTAAAATCTGGAACAAGACAGGGATGCCCTCTATCACCACTTCTATTCAATATAGTTCTCGAAACACTGGCCAGAGCAATTAGACAGACAAAAGAAATTAAAGGCATAAAAATTGGAAAAGAAGAACTTAAATTATCATTATTTGCGGATGACATGATTTTATACCTAGAAGACCCAAAAGAGTCTACAAAAAAACTACTAGAACTAATAAATGAATTTAGCAAAGTAGCAGGTTATAAAATCAACACACATAAATCAAAGGTATTCCTGTATATCAGCAACAAAACTTCTGAAATGGAAATGAGGAAAACCACTCCATTCACAATATCCTCAAAAAAAATAAAATACTTGGGAATCAACCTAACAAAAGAGGTGAAAGATTTATACAATGAAAACTACAGAACCCTAAAGAGAGAAGTAGAAGAAGATCTTAGAAGATGGAAAAATATACCCTGTTCATGGATAGGCAGAACTAACATCATCAAAATGGCGATATTACCAAAAGTTCTATATAGGTTTAATGCAATGCCAATCAAAATCCCAAAGGCATTGCTTGTAGAAATAGATAAAGCAATCATGAAATTCATATGGAAAAATAAAAGACTCAGAATAGCAAAAGCAATTCTAAGCAGGAAGTGCGAATCAGGCGGTATAGCGATACCAGATTTCAAACTATATTACAGAGCAATAGTAACAAAGACAGCATGGTACTGGTACCAAAACAGGCGGGTGGACCAATGGTACAGAATAGAGGACACAGAGACCAATCCACAAAGTTACAACTATCTTATATTTGATAAAGGGGCTAAAAACATGCAATGGAGGAAGGATAGCATCTTCAACAAATGGTGTTGGGAAAACTGGAAATCCATATGCAACAAAATGAAACTGAACCCCCTCCTCTCACCATGCACAAAAGTTAACTCAAAATGGATCAAAGACCTTGATATCAAATCAGAGACTCTGCGTCTGATAGAAGAAAGAGTTGGCTACGATCTACATATAGTGGGGTCGGGCTCCAAATTCCTTAATAGGACACCCATAGCACAAGAGTTAATAGCAAGAATCAACAAATGGGACTTACTTAAACTAAAAAGTTTTTTCACAGCAAGAGAAACAATAAGGGAAGTAAATAGGGAGCCTACATCATGGGAACAAATATTTACTCCTCACACATCAGATAGAGCCCTAATATCCAGAATATACAAAGAACTCAAAAAATTAGACAATAAGATAACAAATAACCCAGTCAACAAATGGGCCAAGGACCTGAACAGAAACTTCTCAGAGGAGGACATACAATTAATCAACAAGTACATGAAAAAGTGCTCATCATCTCTAGCAGTCAGAGAAATGCAAATCAAAACCACCCTAAGATACCATCTCACTCCAGTAAGATTGGCAGCCATTATGAAATCAAACAACAACAAGTGCTGGCGAGGATGTGGGGAAAAGGGTTCTCTTGTACATTGCTGGTGGGGCTGCAAATTGGTGCGGCCAATTTGGAAAGCAGTATGGAGATTCCTGGGAAAGCTGGGAATGGAACCACCATTTGACCCAGCTATTGCCCTTCTCGGACTATTCCCTGAAGACCTTAAAAGAGCGTATTACAGGGATACTGCCACATCGATGTTCATAGCAGCACAATTTACAATAGCTAGATTGTGGAACCAACCCAGATGCCCTTCAATGGATGAATGGATTAAAAAAATGTGGCATCTATACACCATGGAGTATTATGCAGCACTAAAAAATGACAAAATCTTGGAATTTGCAGGGAAATGGATGGCACTAGAGCAGATTATGCTTAGTGAAGCTAGCCAATCTCTAAAAAACAAATACCAAATGTCATCTTTGATATAATGAGAGCAACTAAGAATAAAGCAGGGAGGAAGAGCAGGAAGAAAAGATTAACTTTAAACAGAGACATGAGGTGGGAGGGAAAGGGATAGAAAAGGGGAATTGCATGGAAACGGAGGGAGACCCTCATTGTTATACTAAATTACATATAAGAGGTTGTAAGTGGAATGGGAAAATAAACAAGGTGAGAAATGAATTACAGTAGAGGGGGTAGAGAGAGAAGATGGGAGGGGAGGGGAGGGGGGATAGTAGAGGATAGGAAAGGTAGCAGAATACAACAGTTACTATTATGGTATTATGTAAAAATGTGGATGTGTAACCCATGTGATTCTGCAATCTGTATTTGGGGTAAAAAAGGGAGTTCATAACTCACTTGAAGCTAATGTATGCTAATGTATGAAATATGATATGTCAAGAGCTTTGTAGGGTTTTGAACAACCAATAAAAAAAAAAAAGAAAAAAAAATAAATAAATAATAAAAAAAAAATAATAAAGGGTTCTCTCTGACAGCCATAGTCTGGACCTCCTTTCGGTCTGTATTGTGTCTTTGTTTCTGGCCCTTTAAGGCATGTGCAATAATGTGTTGATATTATAAATTGTTTTTTTGGGAATGATCTTAGCTGAATGTGTGTCGAAATGATGATGTTTTATTTTAACAATCTGGTATCTGAATGGGTTTTTGAAGCATTGTACAATCTTGCAGTTAAAAGTCGGGTTTAGGTAATTGTTTAGTTTATGATTTCAGATAATTCATGCCAGAGAACTTAAATACTTAGGATGGATAACTGAAGAACTCTACTTCCAAGTTGGCAAGAAACTTCCCAATCATACAGTCTTTTTTTTCACCAATTTTGAATTGGGTAGCCTGGGAAAATGTCACTGTGTGTACCAGTGCATTAATTTGGACATGGATAGTAAATCATAGTATGGTGTCTGTTGACCAAACAAGATGTAAAGATATAAAATTTTGTGAATTGTATCTTAAACTTGTATCATAATTTTCAACATCCGAACCTGAAAATTATGGTTAAAATGCCTTAGTCCTGAGATGTCTGTTCAGAATAGCAGTTTTTTTCCTGCTCCTTCCAGACCTCAGCCATGACTTATGTTGAAATGCAAATGAAAGAAGCCTGCAAGCTTTGTAGGAGACTGATTTGAGATCTAAGGGAAAAAAGGTAAATTGTATGGTATTTTCTAATTACTGGCAAGTCATTTTTTCTAGGACTCTTATTTTTTTTCTTAGATACTTTATGTTTTTTGACCTCATGATTTTGAGCATACAGACCTAGGTTAATGTTTTTCTGATCAGTTCTATCTTTGACCAACTGTGGACTTCTTGAAACATTGCAATAAAGATTTCACCTGCGAAATGCTACGAGGCCTTTACAATTATTATGTGTGCACAATTTTGTTATGTGTTGTATGTCTATATATACATATGTCCGTATATCATATATATGATACATAAATTAACATATATAAGGAGCGCTCATAAAAAAAGCGCTCATAAAAACAAATTTTAAAAAGTGGATCCAAAGATCTTTAATTCACGTGATTTAAATGTTTCAATTTAAATTGGATAAAGAGATAAAAACAAATGTCTTTAAATTTAAGCTTACAAAGTTTTCTAGGTGTTCAAACATCTAACAAAATATTAACATCTACAAAATGTCTAATATGCCTTGGCTCTAGTACCTTTCCTTCAACATAAAATGGTTTACACTGTTCAATACGTTTCTCTAACTTTTTGATAAATAAGTAAAGTAAATTTGATATGGGATTACTCATTCATGAGTACTTTAGTTAGATATCTGATTGATTTACTAAGATCTGTATTTTTTTTAGTAAACTCTGTATAAGATTGTAAAAATCAGTCATGTGTTAATGAGGCAAAAATTTCTTAAAACATAAGTTTACCCATAACATTGAGTTTATTAAGATTTATGTTGTCTAGAGCAAGCAACCATAAAAATTAAACAACTGATTAAATAAGAACTGTTATTTTAGAGCACTGTACTGCCATTTCTTTAAAAGCCAAACTTGATTAATGTAGAAACATAAATGTAATTGTTATGCTATTAATGTTTTCATATCTTACAGGTATGCAAGTCTGTAAGGTAGAAACCTTAAAAGAGCATTATATCAAGCTGGTGCTCTGAAGTTGTGTGGTAAAAAATATATTGTGGATTTATTTACCTGTTATCAATAAGATATGTAAATTTTTATGTTACTTTTTACATTGGGGAACAATTTAAATGTATTTTTAAGTTAATTAGAGCCTAATCTTTGTAAAGGTTAAAAACTTTCAGCATTTCTTTAATTCATGTTTTAAATGTGATATCATATGGTGTTAGCTAATGTTCATGTGACCTCAAACAATTTATGTAAACTTTGTCAAAAGATATTTAAAAATAAAGATCAGCTTTAGAATTAAAATACTTAAGATTTATAAAGAGCCCTGCCTTACCTGAGATAAGGCTGTGTGTCCCATCTTACTACATGTGAGAATAACTATGAAACATGTAGATCAGATTATATTTCTTTAAAGTTATGTTAAAAAGGTTTTTTTTATTGTCAATATTCCTAGGATCTCAAACAGGGGATATAATGTGTAACTCAGCCAAAAAATTCAGGGAAGATATTACACGAACTAAGTACTTTCACTTTTGTTAATTTTAGTTTGAAATTTTCTTATAAGTGATCTAAAGATTCCCTGTTAGTGTTTTACAAATGCATTGCTTTAAGAACACAACATGGGTTTATTCAAGATAATAAGTCATCAACTACAATACAGACAGAATAATACAGATCCCAATTAATAAAAAGGTAATTATAAAGTTATAGACATTAAAGCCAAGTACTCTTAATATAAGGCTGTTAAAATTTATTTGCTGGATGTTTAAGATTAGGATTTAAAATTAATGTTAAATGAAAAGGGCCAAGAAAACCAATATTTGGCTCTTGCCCTCTGAGTCAGTCTGAATCCAGGGAACAGGGGACTTCTCTAAAGAGCTTTGCAACTCTGAGCCACATAACCTCCTGATCAGGGAGATTAATGAGACCACTGGAGAACAGAAAGCCAATCAGTGCATTTGTTACAAAGAGGAGAGTCATCAGAGAAAGGAGACATCCCTGATGCTTCTGAGGGAAGCCAAATGGTCAAGCAAGACCTGGACCCACCTAGCGCAAATGGCACTAGCAGAACTGAAAATCTCCTCTCAAGTTTCCCCAGAATTGATTCCCACAAAAGCTCAGCTGACTGTTAACAATAGATAGAAACAAAAGTCAGTTTGACTGCTTCATCTTAAACACTTAGCAAAGACAGTTAAGACCAAAATACAGCCACTCCTGGGCATATTAAATAATAATAATAATAATAATAATAATAATAATAATAATAATAAAATTTTAAGGTATGCACTTTATCTTATCCTCCCAAAACAAGTAAGACTGGAGGCTACAAAGAAGGATTCTCACACAGGAATGCCTAATACTTATAAAAAGAGACTATCAAGAAGAGCTGCCACAGGCAGAAGTTTTCAGTTTAAGACCTACAGATATTCCTAACCTACAAAGGTAGGCTTGGTGTTTGCTAGTACGATTATCCAGCCCTGAGTAACAGAATTAAAGTTTTCTCTATTAGACGCAGAGGTCATACTAGTAAAAGGATTTTACAAGATCAGATGACATTAAATTATTAAACTGTGTCTTATTGGGAGGGCCAACTGTAACACTTAAAGTTAAATATTAAGTTGACAGTCCTGATAACTGGGAATATTAAAGACTGGTGAGGGAATTTCTATACAGTGACATGTTCTAGCTGCTGCAACATTTATCCAGTACTCATGGTTTTTGTTTCACTCATAGAAGAACCCATTCACAGATGACTTTACAACCTGTTCTTCCCCAACCTGACTTCAAACCGAACTGACTTCTAAAAGGCAACTCATGTCTCTCAACTGACTTCTAATAGGCAACTCATGTCCCTCACACCGAGCCCACTCACGTCACCCTGTCTCAGGACAGAAGAAGAAAAAATTAGTGATGCCACTCTTCTTACAACAATGGAGAGAAAGATAAATAGACTATCAATATAAGTAATTAAGAAGGGTAAAATCAGCGAGATCGGTTTGGGGTGAGTTCTAAAAATTTGGAGACTCTTACCTGAGGGATTAAAATTTCCTCAGTTCTCTTCCCATAATCTATCAAAGATTTGAAAGGGACACAGAGAAAAGGGGGGAATTGTAGACCCAACCTGATCTTTTATTAAAATTGGGAGCCATCATGCCACAAAGCCATGAAAAGATAATTTTGGCTTTACCATTAATTACTTCAAATTCTGAACCTGCATGGAATGCCTGCCCGCGCCTTGAACTCACACATGCCTGGCTCTCTGACCAGATAGCAGCCCTCTCAGAAACTTTAGTGACACATCATAAATATTTGCCTTCTCTGGCAAGACAACAACCCTCTCTGAGGCTCTAATGGTCCTCATGAATTCTCATGTAGGGACAGCAAAAAAATTGTAAACTACCTTTAGTGTGATGTTTATCAGAGTTCTGTTATCTGTAACCCCCCTTTTGTGTAACTTTCTGGGCTATAAAGCTGGGCTGTAGGAAAGCTGGGGTTGCTGTCTTGTTCCCTTCGTTTTGGGAGGGAGAGGCAGCATGGCCGGTGGAAATAATAAGCTTAATTTTATTTGATTTTAATTTGAGTCAGTGGTCTTTTCTAGCGTCCTGGTCTAACAGGTAAACACTCCAAAAACATGGAGCTCTGCCGGCCTAAAGACTTCTTGAGAAACTTCCTCTGAGTTTGGGCACTTGAAATATATGTTGTTGCAAGGAGATTTAGCTTCCTTTCTAGTGACACCATAAAAGCTGGGTCTGCATCTACGTGACCTGGAGGACATGGTTTCTTGTATTCTAATGAACATGAGGCAGCAGTGCTGAATATTCTATTTGTAGGTAAACTGTGGCCACTTGGTGCTAACTGTCTCCCCGTGTGAACTGTGAAGCCATTTGGTCATCCTCCACTTTTCGTGGTGTTTCTTGCTGCTGCACTGGGAGTTTGGTATTTGCTTCATGAAATACAATGAGTTCAACTGGGACCCAGTATTAGAGGGAGTTCTGTCACTTGTGGTGGGTCAGGGTCTGCAGGAGAATGCAACAACCAGGCTTCTATCTCACAAAGCTTGCCCCTTTGTCCATAGAAATCTGACTCTGAACTTTGCCCGGAAACCTCTCCATATAACAAGAAGGGTCTGCTGGCTGCACCATATCAGTCACAAGCCATTTTGAAGGCAATGGAAAATCCTCCTGGCCACACCACAGCTGTATTATCACACACCTGCCCACCACTGCAAAAGGCCCACTACTCAGCAGGGTCCAACTTACTGGCATCTTTGTTCTACACCATTTTCATGAAATACCGTCAATCATGGCATTCTCTTGTACACTCATGACCAGGAAAAAGACATTCAAAGGTTCTCCAGTGCCACCTGGTTAAGGGAATTTAAAAAATTTTATTGTATTTATCTAGCCATTTTTCATGGATGAAGTTGGAGGCACTGTGGGTTTCAGTTCAGTAGTGAGACACTACCTGCTTTCTCAGGAAAGACCCCTCTTCAGAGCTCTCCTGGAATTTGGCCATCCTCACATCAGTAGTTACCAAGAAAGACCGATTCTGTCCTTGGTAATCCAAACATGTGTGGCCACTGGGACTGTGACTGGGAATGCCTCTGGGTGCCTGGCATCCTGGATCCCAAGTTCAGAGAGTTCCATCACCAAGAAAATGATATAGGTCACTTCCTTCAGGAACTGAATGAGGTCACTGCCTTGGCAACCTCTTTGTCCTAACAGTTGCTTCCAAGTGTCCCAATAGATGGAGGCTGCCCCTACTTCCTGTGACACTTTCACAAGTAAGAATGGTATATCAAACATAGGCACCCGTGAACAGCTCTCCACACAGGCCTGGTTTGGTCCATCTTCTCTACATTAAGAAGAGATAGACTGCTTCAGACACACCCCTTCATCCTGACCTGTTTTTTTTTTTTTTTTGTCATGAAAGATGACTTTTGCTCTCTCAGGTCCTTCATAGCTTTCTATATCTCCCCCAGGGTTCACTTCTGCATGGACCTTTGAGGTTCTCAGCAGGTGGAAGATCTCTTACATTTCTATATAAGACCAACTCTGTCCTTGCTTTTCTGTAAAGTTAGATTGAGGAAACAAAGTATGGTTAGGGTTAATAACATGTTTGATTCGGGTTAGGAATCATTCTGCTGCATGAATAATGGTATTGGGAACCTGCAATATTTATAAGTATATATAGAGGTGAAATATATGTATGAAAACACAAATCTAGGTAAGATTTGAAGCCCAAAAGGGCATTGGATCCTTGATTGGGATACTTCACTCGGAATTATGTTGTGCACATGTGTCTCAGATAAATCTATACATAATGGCATAGGACCTTGTACCTTGGATAATTGAATGTCGAAGAGAACATCCAGTCAAAAAAGGATACTTGGTAGGATTAGGAAGATAGTTGGTAGGATTAGAAAAAAAGAGTGAGTATAGGATTTGGACAAAAAGTTCTTTAGCAATAGGGTTTCAGGTAGACAGAAAATGTAAATGTCAGCACATGTGAAGAGTCAGTCACAATGATGAACTGGGGAAAATATGTAGGAAAGCAGATATCATTAGAGACATTAGGAAATCAGGCAAATGATGAAGTGATTGATAGGATTAGACATTTTCAACAGGCTTGAGGTTGAATACATAATCTTTGGAAGAAACAAATATGTAGTCACCAATAGGATTGACATTTGAGAGCATTAGGCAACCTGGACATGGGTGATTTTCATAATCCATACTCACATTCCATTTAGGCTTTGGTACAATTGTAAGTGTGACTTTGCATTTTGTTGACAGAATATATATGTAGATCAGGTGACATGAGTCTTTCTTGCACCATTTCTGGGAGCAATATTTAGAAGAGATATAAATTAGTATTGGGGGCACAAATAGGTGTACCATGTGTGACTATATAATATAACTGATTCCAACTTTAGAAATTGGAATAAATTGATATCTGAAAATACACAGGAAATGTTATATTGACATACATACATTCATTCCAACCAGTTATACATCTAATGGTAATATTAGGGTTGTGGTTTATCATAAAGTGTGTGTGAGTTTTGCTTCAAAATTGATTATGGAAATCGAAAATAATGTGTTTGGAAAGAAGTCTCAATAAATAACCAGTCAAAAGCAAGGAGGAATACATGTGTACTGAAGCAGGAAGTGATTGAATGTGTTTCAAATGTCTTTAAATTTGTGAACTTGTGGATGAAATGTATATACTATGATGTACAAAAACTGAAGAAATAGTAATGTACCAGTGTTAAATAAAAATGAACGTCAAAATATACATCATGCCCCTTTGGAATCTACTTGCATTGATGTTAAATTGGGTCAGTTACAGTAGAAATATAAGGATTTGTTTGCAACATTCAGTGAAGTGAGTTTTCAGTACGAGAAAACAAATATGTATTTCAGGTGGATGAATATTTCTGAAAATAATCGTATGAAAATTTGATTATAAAACCACATACATGAGCATGAGTGAATTATTTAGGGAGTGTATAATAGGACACATATATTTTATATTTGGAAAAATCTAGAGAATATATATATATATATATATATATATATATATATATATATATATAAATATATATATATATCACAGAGAAACATTAGAAAGTAGCAATATATATGCCAATCAAAATTCATCGTGAAATATATATCATCCACCGATCCAAAAATATTAATTTTACTGAACATGGATTTATGTATAATGTTGTTCAACTAAAAATCTCACTCATAGTTTGAATTTTCAGTTCCAAAAGCGTTTAGGAGGGGTGATCTCTTCTCATACTTTGTTTCTGCTAAGTTAGCCACCTCACAAAAATGTACGTGTGATACCAGGTAGGATTTTTTATGTGCATATAAAAATACATGTGCTGAATTGGCTACAGAAAAAAGGAGACAGAAATTCACATATGTGTTAACTTTAAAAACACATGGAGTACTATTTCAACAAACAATTGACAAGATTTATAACTCCTACACTATATCATGCAAAAGGCAAGACCAACTATACACCATGCCTCCTCTGAACTGCTTGTATTAATATTATGTTTGGGTTATTTGTCTCCATCATATTAGGATTAGTAGTCAGAGTCTATTAGGGTATGGGTTACTGACAGGGATTCAGTATTTCGAATGGAAAATTGGAAAATGAATCCAATGTGTATGTAAATATGTGCTACACAAAAATCTTCCCACTCTCATCCAGAACAATACCTTGACAACACCTTCACCCCATGTAAGACACAATTAGAGGAGAAGAGTTAGAAAATCCATTAATACATATCTGGAATGGAATGCGATCAGGAGTTCACAACCTTGGAAGTGTTAGAGGAGTTTCCAAAAGTAAGGGACAGGGTAAACACTTCAAAAACATGGAGGTCTGTTGTCCTAGAGACTTCTTGAGATACTGCCTGTGAGGTTGGGCACTTGAAATATATGTTGTTGTCAAGTGCTTTAGCTTCCTTTCTAGTGAAACCATAAACCTGGGTCTGCATCTATGTGACCTGGAGGACATGGTTTCTTATTTTCCAATGAACATGAGACACCAGTGCTGAATTCTCCCTTTGAAGGTAAACTGTGGCCCCTTGGGGCTAAATGTCTCTAGTGTGGACTATGAAGCCATATGGTCATCCTCTATTTTCGTGGTGTTTCTTGGTGCTGCACTGGAAGTTTGGTATTTGCTTCATGAAATACAAGGAGTTCAACGGGGACACAGTGCGTGAGGGATTTCTGTCACATGTGGTGGGTCAGGGTCTGTAGGAGAATACAAGAACCAGGCTTCTATTCCACATAGCTTGCCCTCTTGAACATAGCAACCTGATTCTGAACAATGTCCTGAATCCTCTCCATGTAACAAGATGCCTTTACATATAAGGGTCTGCTGGCTTCACCATGTCAGTCACAAGCCATTTGGAAGCCAATGGCAGATCCACATGGTCCCACCACTGATGTTTTATCACACACATGCCCACCATTGCTCTTGGCCCACTAATCAGCAGGATCCAACTTTCTGGCATCTCTGTTAAACACCATTTTCATAAAAACCAGTCAATCAAGGCACTGTCTGGTATACTCATTGTTGGGAAAAGTATAAACGGCAGCCATACCCCAGAAAAAAAAAACCAACATGGCGCCTAAGCACTTCTTCTTCCTACATTCTTTTCTGCAGTGGTGCGAAATGTTCCCGCCCATGTGAACTCTTCTGCTGGCGCCAATTTCAAATCTTGCTGGCCGGGAATCTTAGCCCCAATAAGAACTAATTCCTGGGCTCCGGAGCTGATATCTGAAAGAACTTGCCAATAAACGGATTGCCTGCCATTTATCTAAGCCCTCCCATCTCCTCCTTAGTTCTATATAAGCACACAGCTTTTTGCAATAAAATTGGAATTCTCCCGGTGAAGTGCCTTTGCGTGGGGAGTTCTTTCATTCTGGTGCCCCGTGTGAGGATATGGGTGAGCTCTTTCCAACAAGAGCCCCGTCCACTGCTCCACCGTGGCACTCTGCCCTGGTCTGCTCTTTTCAGAAGCAGGCTTCCTGCACTCACCACTGATTTGTTGTACGTAAGTCTCCCCTGACCCCGGCTCGCCAACTCCCTTTGGGCTACCGCTGGCTTTGTGACCATGATCGTCTGTCACACTCTAGACACCTGGTAGGGGGGAGGGAATTCCTCCCACTAAGACCTTTACTGGTTGCAGTGGACCCTCTGGTGATCCGTTTCCCTTTGGGGTGTGAGGCTTCTGAGTTTACATGAGAGGCTCTGTGGTTTTTCCTCCTCTGCTGCTGCTGCTGCTGCCGGCTAGAGTTGCTGTTTCCTGCGGGCCTGCTGTGTCTGGCTGAAGCTGCCTCTCTGCTCAGGGAAAACTGAACTCGCGTCCTAGAACTGCATTCTGCTGGAGCCGGAGTTCTGTTTTCATTACTTACTTCTTCTGCTGCGTTCGAAAACTTTCCTGATGTCAGGTTGCCCGTGGCTCCGAACCCATTGGGTCTCACAGATCGCACTTCACTGGTGACGATCAGGTAGTGCCCTCTGTATTTCCTCATGACGGCTGGTCATTTTGGGGATGCCCACCTGACCCCCATTCGCCCTGAGCGCTTCCCAGAGTCCGTTCCAGGCCGGGTTTTCTCTTTGTCTCTCTTGCTTACACTTATTCTCTCTCTCTCTCTCTCTCTCTCTCTCTCTCTCTCTCTCTCTCTCTCTCTCTTCCATCTCTCCCTGTGACTGTGGGCACCTCTTTATCTGTACCTGAAACCTCACCTCTCAAAAGTTTAATAAAAAATCTGGCCACACTCTCCCTCACACCAGACATCAAGCCCAAACTTCTAATCAAATTCTGTACCCAAGATTGACCTACATATCCACTGGATAATGGCAATCATTGGCCTCCAGAAGGCTCCTTAGATCCAAACCTCCTCTTGGACCTTTTTAATTACTGCCAGCATCTGAAAAAGTGGAGTGAGATTCCCTGTATTGAATGTTTTAGCCTTCTCGCACAGCACCCTGTCTCTGCTCCTCCTGCCCTCCCTCTCAGGTCCTTCTTGCTTGCAAACCCCTCTCTTCCCCTAGTTCTACTCCTGACTTCGCAGATTCTTCCTCATTCGACCCAGCAGATCAACCCCCACCTTATCCCCCAGCCCCAACTGACCCTTCTCTCCCGCAAAATCCTCCTCTTCCTCTGCCTGATTCCACGGATCCTCAACCTTCCATTTCATCCCCCTCCCTTCCCCACTCTTCTGCCTGCTCCACCTCCTCCTCTTCCACAGACACATTCCATTCCCCTCCCTTTCCTTCCTGTCCACCGCCTGCCTCTTTCAGTCCTCCTGTTACCAGGTCTAAGGGACTCCTTCCCACCCCCAAGACAATCGAACCCCTTCGTGAGGTAGCTGGTCCCAAGGGTGTCATCAGAGTCCACGTGCCCTTCTCCATGTCAGACATTACTCAGCTAGAGAGGAAGTTAGGCTCTTTCACCACTGACCCCACCACTTACATTCGGGAGTTTCAATGGGTACTGCAAGCATATAGCCTCACTCATCATGACATCTACATGCTCTTGGCCAATAAACTTCTCCCCAAGGAAAGGCAATGGTTCTGGGAGCTAGCCCAAGCCCATGCTGATGAAAATCATAGGACCAATCATAACCACCCACAGGCCCTCATGCTGTCCCAGAGCAGGATCCCCTATGGGCTTACAGTCTAGTGACCTTTTTACATCCTGCCTCTTGGCGGGACTGAAAAAGGCCACCCGCAAGGCTGTTAACTTTCAAAAGATGCAGGAGGTCATTCAAAGGAAGGAGGAAACACCTTCAGAATTCCTGGATAGACTAACCAAGTCCCTTCAGCAGTACACAAACCTCGACCCAGAAACCCCTGATGGCCGTCATGTCTTAATGACATATATTCTGGCCCAAAGCTACCCTTACATTAAAGCCAAGCTTAAAAAGTTTGAACAGGGCCCTGCTACTCCTCAGACCAAAATCCTTGCTGTCACTTTCAAGGTTTTTCATGGTAGAGAGGATGAAAGTGAATTCCGTAGGCAGAGGGCTGAAAATGCCAAATTCCAAATGTTGGCCCAGCTCATTCAGAGAAGGCCATCACCATGCCGTCCCAATATGACCCCCCCTGGAGCTTGCTTCAAATGAGGTAAAGAGGGACATTGGACCAGAAATTGTTCTTCGCCGAGGACACCCTACAACCCCTGCGCAAAATGCCATCAAAGTGGACACTGGGGGGCAGACTGCCCAACAACCCAGAAGGGAGGTTGGTCTGCTGCCCAGCAACCACAGCCTCACCTGGGCTTGGCAGAGGAGGATTGACGGAGTCCTGGGCCTTCCCTCCAGACTATTACCATCAAGAATCAAGAGCCTAGGGTCACCTTCCTGGTGGATGGACGCTTCATTAACTTCCTCTTGGATACTGGTGCCGCTTTTTCGATTTTGAGGGAGTATTAGGGTCCTACTACAGCCTCAAAAACTCCTATTGTCAGGGTTGGAGGTAAAAAGATTTTTCCTCAAACCCCCCCCCCAATCATGTTATATGCAGCGATCCCTTTTGTCCTTCACTCACTCCTTTCTTGTTATGAGCCATTGCCCCATTCCCTTTCTGGGAAGGGACATACTCTCACTATTAAAAGTCACCATTCACTTATCACCCCACACCTCTCCTACCTCTCATTTCCTCATGATATTCCTAGGGGCAGATACACCTCCTTCATGCACTCTCCCACGACTATCTAAACCATTTAACCCTGAGGTTTGGGACACAATTACACCCTTTATGGCTAAATGCAGTCCTATTCATATTGTCTTACGGGACCCTTCAAGATATGTTAGTCAACCACAATATCCACTCACAACCACATCCCTCCTTGGATTAGAACCCATCATCCAGGATTTATTATGAAAGGGGTATCTTAGGCCTACACACTCTCCTTTCAACACACCCATTCTGGCAGTTAAGAAACCTAACGTGTCCTACAGGCTGGTTCAAGAACTTCGCCTTGTCAACTCCTCTGTGGACCCCATCCACCCGCTAGTGCCCAACCCTTACACCCTCCTCTCTCAGATCCATGCCACTATTACTCACTTCTCAGTCCTAGATTTAAAAGATGCATTCTTTTCTATTCCCTTGTTCTCAGAATCTCAGGATATCTTTGCTTTTTCATGGACTGACTCTCACACCCGCCATTCTCATCAGCTTACCTGGACTGTCCTCCCACAGGGATTCAGGGATAGCCCCCATCTCTTTGGCCAATTTCTTGCCCAGGACCTCACATCCTTTCACCTGACCTGTCCTGACTCTACTCTACTTCAATATGTCTATGACCTTCTTCTATGTAGTCTTTCTGGGAACACTCTCAATCCCACACCGCTCAGCTTCATAAATTCCTAGAAGACAAGGGATATAGGGAGTCTCCCCACAAAGCCCAGGTTTCCCAGTCTTCGGTCCGCTATCTTGGTTTTTGCCTTACACCCGGGAAAAAGGAAATAACACTGGATAGGGGGCAACTCCTCTGTGATCTTTCAGTGCCCTATACGAAAGCCAAAATACTATCATTCCTAGGATTAGCAGGTTATTTTAGGGCCTGGATCCCAAATTATTCTCTTCTCTCCAAACCCCTGTATGACCTAGCAGAGGGACCCCCTAGTGAATCTCTTGCCTCCTTTCCCATCTACCACTTCCGCAGGCTTCAGCAACTCCTCTTAAAGGCACCTGCCCTTCACCTTCCAGATCTTTCAAGAACATTTCATCTATATGTCCATGAAAAAGGGGGGCAAGCACTTGGGGTCTTAGGTCAAAACTATGGGCGTACATTTGCACCTGTGTCATATTTGTCCAAGCAACTAGACCCTACCATCCGTGGGTGGGTCCCTTTCTTAAGAGCTCTGGCTACTGGACAAATTTTACACAAAGAAGCCTCTAAGCTGACTTTTGGGGCCCCTTGAACTATCCACTCCCCACATCACTTGAAGGATCTTTTAGCTTAAAAGGGCCTTCAAACTCTCCCTACATCCAGATTTCTGTCGCCCCTCACTTCCTTTCTGGAAAACCCTAATATTATTTTCCTCCCCTGCTCTGCACTGAACCCTGCCTCACTGCTCCCAATGACTCCCATGTCTCATATACCAACTCATAATTGCTTGGAAACCTTAGATGATTTCCTGCCCTGTCATTCTTCCATTTCTGAGAGACCACTCAGCAAGCCTGACCTTATCTGGTTTACTGACAGCAGTTCCTTTAGGGAGAACGGAACTCATTACTCTGGATACGCTGCATTTTCAGCCACTGAGATTATAGAGGCCAAAGTTTTGCCTTCAGGAACTACAGACAAGTAGGCTGAACTTATAGCATCCACTCGTGCCTGCATTCTAGCACAAGGCAAATCCCTCACCCTCTAAACTGATTCAAAATATGTCTTCCATATCTTATTATCCCATGCTGATATTTGAAAGTAGCGAGGCCTACTTACCACCAAAGGTAATGCGATCACTAATTCAGCTTTTATAACCAATCTAATAGAGGCCACTTACCCACCCAGTTGGGAGTTGTCCATTGTAGGTCCCATCAGAAGGACGGCTTTCTTATCACTGAGGGCAATGCCAACGCTGACCAGGCGGCACGAATGGCTGCTACCACTTTCAATTATGGCCTCCATGGGGGACATATAATGGCCACTTTAGACAGCTCATCTGAAGCCCCTACGTCTTTCAGTAAGAACAAGCATCTTTTCAAGTTCCTTCATACTCTATTCCTTTCCAATTCTCAGTCTTTGACCCTCTTTTTACAGAGTTTCTTTTCCCTCACCCCCTCTGACAAGCCATGCTACAGAATATAGCCTCTAATTGTCAGATCTGTCAGCGGACCAACCCTCATACTCCTTTAAGGCCCAAACCTTTCCCTTTCCACCAAGCCCGGGGACACATTCCCGCTGCTGACTGGCAGGTAGACTTCACCAACATGCCCACAGTATGGCGCACTAAATACCTCCTTGTCTTTGTGGACACTTTCTCTGGTTGGGTTGAGGCATTTCCCACTTCCAATAAAAAGGCTTCCACTGTAGCTTCAATCTTACTGACAGACATCATCCCCAGGTTTGGTATGCCCACTTCCCTACAATATGACAATGGCCCTGAGTTTACTTCTAGGATCACACAAAAGGTCTCTCAAGCCCTCTCCTTCAAGTGGCATTTCAACTGTCCATATTTCCCCCAGGCTTCAGGGAAAGTGGAAAGGGTAAATCGTACTCTAAAGGAAGTCCTTACCAAATTGACAATGGAATTAAACATAGACTGGTTCAAACTCCTTCCCTTGGCTTTGCTTCGAATCAGAGCTCTCCCTAAGAAACCATCTTTACTGTCTCCTTTTGAGATAATGTATGGAAGACCTCTTATAACCCCTGGGTTGGTCATTTCACAAGGACCTCTCACCCGAGATTTGTCTTTGCCTCTCTTGCTCCATCCTCACTCGGAACTCTGGAAATATCAGGACTGGCTTCTTCCGGACCCAGTCTCCTCTCCAAACACTCCTCCCTTAACACCTGTTAGTCTAGTCTATTATAATACCCCAGAGGAGAAAGGGACTCTTGCCGCAAAATGGGAAGGCCCCTATCCTGTCATTCTCTTTACCCTTACCGCCGCCAAACTCTCCTTACCAGACAACTGTCTCACTCCCTGGATTCACATGTCTAGGTTGAAGCCACATCACCAGGAGGCCCCACCTGCTGAAGACAGGGCCACCCCAGAGGAACTCCAAGAATCACCTCCTGAACCTCCCCTTTACTCCTGCTCTCCACACCCATCTCACCCATTTTAGTTGTGGCTCACACGGTTTTCCTTGCAGCCCAATTCCTCTTAAAGAAGGCACAATGAGCTCTCCCAACACCCTAGTCTTCTCTAACTGCTTGTTTTTTGTGCTCTGCTTATTTTCTGTGCTCTGTCAGGACTGGTCTTTACCCTCCTCACCTACCATGCATTTATTCACTCTTCGGGAACGATACTCAGAACATGGCATGCAGAAGGTCCGCGGAGTGGATGCAACTACTTGCTTCATCCACAACTGCACCTCTATTTCCCTAAAATTGTCACCTTCAAGGACCTTCGTCCCTGGTAGCTGGAACTGGCCTTTCATTTGCTTCCTTTTTGATCAAACAAAAGATTATTGTCATTGGTGGCCTGAGATATATAATGGGTGCCCCTATTGGTCATGCAGGTTCCATGATGAACGTGGTAGCTATTCTTACCACTCACTCGGTTACCCTGAAGGGTGGACTTCTAGTTACATAAAGTGGCATAAAGGCTCTTCATCCGGTAACAATGGATGGTATACTTTAGATAAACCTGACCCCAAGGCCAAACGATGGGGCTATGTTGAGTTTGCTGTCTATGCTCGGACAACCTCAGTCAGACCCACAGGGTGGATGACTATTGGCCGCACCCTGATTACGCAACCTAAGGCAACCATTCAGGTAGTCGAACACATTAAGGACTCAGAATCAAAACTTCGAGATCATATCCATAGCTCATCCAAAGAGGATTCAGAGCCTTCAACCCTCTCAGGTCCCCCTCCCACATGGCTCAATTTGCTACACCAAACTTTTTGATTATTAAACTCCACCCCTCTTTCTGTGCCTACTTCTCAGTGCTTTCTCTGTGCTTCACTTAGTCGTCCACTTCTAGCAGCAGTCCCATTAGCGGCAGAAAATATTCCAGCAAAACCCTACAATTTCTCTAAAAAGGACAACCCCTACATGTGACACGTATCCCACTGTGGGAAAGTTATTTCACCAATACTTTATTTCCTTTCATGTGTTTCCACCTGCCAATAATGAATCCTTTACCCATTTGTTCCTTGAGCTACAGCACCCCATAGAGCCCTGTGTTTATGCAACCTGGACATTTCCTCTGGTGTAATGGGTCTTTAAGTACCTCAACCATCAATGTCTCTGGCGCCTGTTTCTTGGTTACTGTAGTTCCTCAGCTATCTTTGTTTACTCCCACCGAATTCTGACAGTTGGCCCTACCTTCCCGCACCCGTAGGGTAGTCTTTCTGCCGGTTCTGGTAGGCCTCATTTTAACAACCTCAGTGGCGGGTCTCGGACTCTCTGGTGGAGCTATAGGTCATGCTCTATGGGATCCAATGACCTTCAACAAAAACTGCAGGAAACACTCAATACCATGGCTGAGTCTCTGGGTTCCTTGCAGCGGCAGGTTACTTCATTGGCACAAGTGGCTTTACAGAACCAAAGGGCAATTGATCTTCTCACTGCAGACAAAGGGGTTACATGCCTATTCCTCAGAGAGAAATTTTGCTATTATGTTAATGAATCTGGGCTAATAAAAAAAATGTTGTTAAATTGCAGGAATTATCGACCCAATTGCTCAAACCTACCTCCTCCAATCCCATAACGGCGTTCTTCCAATCCTATCTTGCCATGTACTTACTACATATCTTGGGGCCAATTATTTGAATGCTCCTTTTTTGTGCTCTCTTGCCCTGCATAATGAAGTGCCTTCAAACCCAACTGCATAAAATTCCTAATCAAACTTTCAACCAGCTTTTGCTTCGTCACTACCAGCCTCTGATGACCGATGAATCCCCAACATCTCCAAGAGAACAGTTCACTCAGTGATGAAGCGCACTACCAGGCATGATGGAATGCAACGGGTATTAGACAGTGGGAGACAACGAGCTCGGAGTACCTCTTAATCTGCCATCCTGGATTCATAGTCTTTACCACCTTCTAAGCTTTCTCATGGCCCTTGGCCTCTTCTATGTCAGTCCCCCCACATGGAACTTCTGCCAAAAATTGACATTTGCTTTAATTTTTATCTTCATTCTGTTTTTATTCGCTCTGATCTTCTTCAGGTGCTGGCGACACCATGTCCAGGCAACGCTTCCAGTATTTCCTTGAGTCTCTGTTACAGGACCAGTGGCTGATACCAACAATCTCTTCCATCCAGGACTGGTTCCATGCCATCGACAGCTTTGGCTTCAGGGAACATTCATTGACTTCACCCCTATGAAAATAGCTGTCTATAGCCACTGGGTTTTATTTCTGGCTGCCATGATATCCCCATACCTGCCCCCTGAGCATTCCTCCACTTCTCTTTCTAGGCCCCACACCACCCCCACACAGCAGGAAGCAGCCAAATCTGACAAACGACGCCCCACTTCCTAAGAAAACAAAAAGGGTGGAGTGTTGGGAAAACAATAAATGGCAGCCATACGCCAGAGAAAAACCCCAACATGGCGCCTAAGGACTTCTTCTTCCTACCTTCTTCATTTCTGCAGTGGCGCAAAAGGTTCCCGGCCTTGTGAACTCTCCCGAGAGCGCCAATTTCAAATCTCGCTTGTGGGGAACCTTAGCCCCAATGAGAACTAATTCCTGGGCTCTGGAGCTGATATTTGAAAGAACTTGTCAATAAACGGGTTGCTGCCATTTATCTAAGCCATACCATCTCCCCCTTAGTTCTATATAAGCACACAGCTTTTAGCAATAAAATTGGAATTCTCCCGGTGAAGTGTCATTGCGTGGGGAATTATTTCACTCATGTTCAGCAACAGGATATCCAAAGGTTCTCCAGTGCCACCTGGTAATGGGAATTTCAGAAATTTGATAGTATTTATTTAGCCATTTTTGAAGGATGAAGTTGGAGTCACTGTGCGTTTCAATTAATGAGGAACCATTATGTCTTGAGGAAGCTCATTTAAATGAAATCTCTGGAGAAATCTCACAGGCAAGGCTTCCCAAAAAGTGGCCAAAAGGTCACATGAAGCCAGGATCATTGAGGTCTACAATATGAGTTCCATTTGTGTTTAGACTCTCAATTATGGCTGCCAAGTCTTTCAAAATGAAATCATGTAATATCCTGGCTGAGATTCTCACTGCACTGTGGAAAGACACCCTGGCCCTCGATCTCAGTTTTAAAGGGCGCATCTCATGCGTGGCCTCCTAAAATTCCAACACATTTCATGGCAATACTTCTTTGAGGTAAATTCCAGAACTCAGTCTCTAAGAGGAATCATGCCAGAATTCAAGCCCAGGTGGATCCAGTTATCTCTTCCAACCGCCAAACAAATGACCACAATTAAAACCAAACACTCCCACATGGCCCTCATCTTCTTCCATATAGACACTTATCATAACCTCTGGCTGGAGTTTTTCATGAGGGGTGCAGCCCAAGACAGTGTCAAAAATAAGCTCCCTTGCCCCTCATTTGCCTAAAGTCAAGGTGGCCTGGACACCCATTCGGTGAACCAGGAGTGATCAGATAGGCCAGCTGTTAATACTGCTCTGCATCTCCAATTTGAGGCCTACTGACAGTCAGGTATAGTTTCTTTATATGATTTGGAGCCATGAGAAAACCCAAAAACCTATGGGTTAGCCTCTGCAGGGCTGTGCATAACTCATTTGAACCAAAGGATCCGTATTCTCACTTGATGGTGGTCAGGAACCTTACAAATGAATGCGAGAGGCTTCATTCACAATAATTGCTCTTTTGGCCATTTTGGTTTTGGATGCACACATGGGATCTCTCTTTACATCCATCAGGTGCTGAGAATCTAAGCCACAACCTCACACAGGGCCAAGAGGCTGATTCAGACACATCCCTTTCCAAAGCAATTAAGCAAAGAGCCACAGGTGATGCCCATTCATTTCCATTTGAAAACTGTTTTCTTCAGGCTTCACAAAGGGGTGGCCTGAGGCAAAGACCTTCCTGACATTCAGGGAAACCGAACAATTGATAAGCAAAAGGCCGAAAGCATGGTTTCTCCACTGAGATTTTCTTGGTCACACTGATATCTGAGTTTTCTGAGATGCTCGCCATTCCCTTCAGCTATCCAGGACATGGCAATGTCACAGAGCTTGGAGGTGGTACATATTTTGGACACAAAACCATGAGACTATTCTGGAGAGTGGTGAGAATTCTGGAAGAAACAGGAACTTAGGAAGGTAGCAGGTGTTGCCCATGGATAAGGCAAGCTGCAGTCCATTCATAAATTGGGCAGGATGAATGCCGGTAATCTTTCTACTATACAGGACATATCAATTGTTGCATTCTATTTTCTAATGTCTACAACCACGGACACAGTGGGATACACAGAAATAGAAACACTTGCCTTGTCCAACGACTTACTAGAAGAAGACCACTCCAAATCAAACAAACCGTCTTTCCTACCTATTCTCAGATCATGAGACAAAAGCACAAAATCACACCCACCCCACATAGACACCTCCTTCCCCCATGTAACTCTGTGACTATCCGGAGTTTCCTCTGAGTGGTGGGCCATACTATGTTCCCCCAAAATGGCCTGTCCTATCTCAGATCTGGTCTCCTTGGCCAACTCTGTGAAGTTGTCAGAAGCCTGCGGTGAACCACTACCTACTTTCTCAGGAAAGGCCCCTATGCAGAGCTCTCCTGGTATTTGGCCATCCTCACATATGTAGGTACCAAGAAAGACTGACACTCTCCTTGGTAAATTCAAACAAGTGAGCCTACTGGGTCTGGGACTGGACTGGCTCCGGGTGCCTGGCTTCCTGGATCCCAAGTTAAGAGAGTTCCATCACCAAGGAAGTGGGGTAGATCACTTCTTCAGGAACTGAATGAGGTCATTGCCTTGACAACCACTTTGTCCTAACAGTTGCTTTCAAGAGTCCCATGAGATGGAGGCTGCCCCTACTTCCTGTGACACTTTCACAAGTTAGAATGGTATATAAACCATGGGCACCCGGGAACAGCTCTCCACCTAGGACTGGTTTGGTCCATCTTCTCTACATTAAGAAGAGAGAGGCTGATTCATAGACATCCCTTCATGCTGACAAGGTTGTTTGCCATAGAAGATGACTTTTCTCTCTCAGGTCTTTCGTAGCTGCCTACATCTTCTCAAGGGATCATTTCTGCATGGACCTTTGATGTTCTCAACAGGTGGAACATGCCCTACATTCCTGTATTTTAAGAGCAACCCTGTCCCTGCTGTTCTGTAAAGTTCGATTGAGAGAACAGTGTATGGTTTGGGTTAGTAACATGTTCAATTTGGGGTTAGGAATCCTTCTGCATGACGAATAATGGTATTGGGAAACTATGATATTTACAAGAATATATAGGTGAAATATAAGTATAAAAACAGAAATCTAGGGAAGATATGAAGTTCAGAAGGGCATTGGGCCCTTAATTGGTACACTTAGCTTTGAATTATTTTCTGCAAAAATGTCTCAGATACATCTATATACAATGGCATAGGAGCTTGTACCTTGGATGATTGAATGTCGAATAGAACATCCACTCAAAAAGGGATTGTCGGTAGGATTAGAAAGATAGTCAGTAGGTTTACAAAGAAGAGTGAGAATAGGATTTAGACCAAAAGTTCTTAAGCAATAGGGTTTCAGGTAGACAGTGAATGTAAATGTCAGCACAAGTGAAGAGTCAGTCACAATGATGAACAGGGGAAAATATGTAGGAAAATAGATATAAATAGAGACATTACTAAATCAGGCAAAGTATAAAGTGAGTGATAGGATTAGACATTTTCAACAGGCTTGAGGTTGAATATATAATCTTAGGAAGAAACAAAAATGTAGTCACCAATAAGATTGACATTTGAGAGCATTAGGCCACCTGGACATGGAAGGTTTTAGTAATCCATGCTCACTTTCCATTTAGGCTTTGGTACAAACATAAGGGTGACCTTTGATTTTTTTGTCCAGAATATTACTGTGAAATAATGTATATATAGATCAGGTGACATGAGTATTTCTTCCACCATTTTTTGAGGAATATTTTGAAAACGTATAAATTAGTATTGAGGGTAAAAATAGGTGTACCCTGTGTCTATGAATATAGAGATAATGCATGAATAGACCATACAGTTAATAAATAATATAACTGGTTCCACTTTAAATAATGTATTGAATTGATATCTGAAAATACATAAGAAATCATATATTGATATATAATCATTCATAACAACTAGTTATACGTCTAATTGTAATCCTAGGGTAATGGTTTATCATGAAGAGTGTGTGAGTTTTGCTTCAAAAGTGATTGTGGAAATCAAAAATAATGTGTTTGGAAAGAAGTCTCATGAAAAGACCAGTTTGAAACATGGTGGAACACGTGTTTTCTGAAGCAGAAAGTGATTGAAAGTGAAATAAATGCCTATAAATTTGTGAACTTGTGGATGAAATATATATCCAATAATGTGCATAAACTGAAGAAATAGTAATGTACTAGTTTTGAATAAAAATGAACTTCAAAATACTTATCATGTCCCATTGGAATCTACTTACATTGATGTGAAAATGGATCAGTTACTGTAGAAATATTAGGATTTATATGCACCATTCACTGAAGTTAGTTTTCAATACTAGGAAAAAAATACGTATATCAGGTGAATGAATATTTCTGAGAATAATCTTGTGAAAAGTTGATTATAAATCCACATACATAATCATGAATGAATTTAGGGAGTGTATAATAAGACACATATATTAAATATTTTGAAATATCTGGAGAGAATATATATATATATATATATATATATATATATATATATATATATCCACACACAGATTTTAAAAATTAGCAATATATATGCCAATCGAATTACACCGTGAAATATGTATCATCCACAGATCCAAAAATATTCATTTTACTGGATATGGATTTATGTATAACTTTTTTCAACTAGGAAGCTCACCCATAGGTTGAATTTTCAGGTCAAACAGCGCTTAAGAGGAGTGATCTCTTCTCACACTTTGTATCTGCCAAGTCATGTAACTCACAAGAATGTACGTGTGATACCAGGTAGGATTCTATATGTGCATATAAAAATACATGTGCTGAATAGAATACAGAGAAAGGGAGACAGGAATTCACATATTTGTTAACTTTAAAAGCACATGGAAAACTATTTCAACAAAAGATTGACTAGATTTATAACTCCTACCCTATATAATGCAAAAGGCAAGTCCAAGTATACAACATGCCTCCTCTGAACTGCTTGTATTTCTATTCTGTTTCCGTTATTTTTCTCCATCATATTAGGATTAGTATTCAGAATCTAGCAGGGCATGTGTTAGTGTCAGGGATTCAGTATTTCAAATGTAAAATAGAAAAATGAATCCAATGTGTATGCAAATATGTGCTAAACAAAATCTTCCCACTCTCATCCAGAACAATTCCTTGACATTTTTTTCGCCCAAAGTAAGACACAATTAGAGGAGAAGAGTAATAAAATCTGTGAATAATATGCTCAGGAGTTTACAACCTTGGAAGTGGTAGAGGAGTTTCCCTAGTATGGGACAGGGTAAACACTCCATAAACATGGAGCTCTGCTGGCCTAAATACTTCTTGAGAAACTGCCTCTGAGTTTGGGCACTTGAAATATATGTTGTTGTCAGGAGCTTTAGCTTCTTTTTAGTGAGACTATCAAAGCTGTGTCTGCATCTATGTGACCTGGAGGACATGGTTTCTTATTTTCCAATGAACATGAGGCAGCAGTGCTGAATTCTCTCTTTGTAAGTAAACTGTGGCCACTGGGGGCTAAGGGTATTCCCATGTGGACTGGGAAGCCATTTGGTCATCCTCCACTTTTCGTGGTGTTTCTTTCTGCTGCACTGGGACTTTGGCATTTGCTTCATGAAATAAAAGAAGTTCAACTGGGACACAGTTCTGAAGTCAATTCTTTCATGTGTGGTTGGTCAGGGTCTGCAGGAGAATGCACCAACCAGGCTTCTATCCCACATAGCTTGGCCCCATGTCCATAGTAACCTGATTCTAAACATTGCCCGGAAACATCTCCATATAACCAGAAGCCTTTACATGGAAGGGTCTGCTGGCTGCACCATGTAAGTCACAAGCCATTTGGGATCCAATGGCAGATCCACATGGCCCCACCACAAATTTTTTTATCACACACCTGCCTACCACTGCTCTAGGCCCACTACTCAGCAGGTTCCAACATACTGGCATCTCTGTTCTACACCATTTTCATGAAACCCACTCAATCAAGGCACTGTCTTGCATATTTACGATCAGCAACAGGACATCCAAAGTTTCTCCAGTGCCACCTGGTCATGGGAATTTCAAAAATTTCATGGTATTTATCTAGGCATTTTTCAAGGATGACGTGGCAGGCACTGTGGGTTTCCATTCATTCAGGAACCTTTAAATGGTGAGGAAGCTCATTTCAATGAATGCTCTGTAGAACTCTCACAGGCAAGGCTTCCCAAAGAGTGGCAAAATGTCACATGAAGCCAGGCCTATTGAGGTCTACAATGTGACGTCCATGGGTGTTGTGACTCTCAACAATGGCTGACAAGTCTTTCAGAATTAAATCATGTGATCTTCTGGCTGAGATACCCAGGGCTCTGTGGAAAGCCACCCTGGGCCTAGATCTCAGTTTCCAAGGGTGATTCTCATGGGTGGACTCCTAAAATCCCAACAAAATTCATGGCAATACTTCTCTGAATTCAGTCTCTAAGGGGAATCACACCAGAGTTCAAGCCCAGGTGGTCCCAGTCATGTCTTCCAACCGGACACAAATGACCAAAATTAAAACCAAAACCGTCCCATGTGGCCCTCATCTTCTTCCATATAGACACTAATCACAACCTCTGGCTGAAGGTTTCCATGAGTGGCGGAGTCCAAAGAGTGTCCAAAATAACTCCCTTGCCCCTCATTAGCGTAAATTCAGGGTGGTCTGGACACCCTTCATGTGAAACAGGAGTGATCAAATATGCTAGACGTTAATACTTCTATGCTTCTCCAATTTGTGGAAAACTGAGTGTCAGGTATATATTTTTATGTGATTTGCAGTCATGAGAAAACACAAGCTCCTCTGCAGGTCTTTGAAGAACCCATTTTACCCAAAGGATCCCTATTCTCACTTGATGGAGTTCAAGAACTTTAAAGAGGAAGGCGACAGACTTCATCCCCAAGGACTGCTTTTTGGCCATTTTGGTTTTGGATGCACACATGGGATCTCTCTTTACATCCACCACGTGCTGAGTATCTAAGCCACAACCTCACACAGGGCCAAGAGGCTGATTCAGACACATCCCTTTTCAAAGCAATTAAGCAAAGAGCCACAGGTGATCCATATTCATTTCCATTTGAAAACTGTTTTCTTCAGGCTTCACAAAGGGGTGGCATGAGGCAAAGACCTTAATGACATTCAGGGCAACAGAACATTAGGTTAGCAAAAGGCCCAAAGCAGTGTTTCTCCATTGAGACTTTTCTGGTCACACTGATATCTGAATTTTCTGAGATGCTCGCCATTCCCTTCAGCTATCCAGTACATGGCCATGTCACAGAGCTTGGAGGTGGTACATAACTTGGTCACAAAATCATGAGCCTATTCTGGAGAGTGGCCAGAATTCAGGAAGAAAACAGGAACTTAGGAAGATAGCAGGTGTTACCCATCCATAAGGCAAGCCGCATTCCTTTCATACATTGGGCAGAAAGAATTCTGGTAAGCTTTCTACTAGCCTGGACACATCCTTTGATGCATTCTCTTTTCTAATGTCTACAACCATGGACACAGTGGGATACACAGACATAAAAACACTCGCCTTGTCAAATCACTTGTTAGAAATCGTCCACTCCAAACCAAACAAACTGCCTTTCCTACCTATTCTCAGAACATGAGACAAAATCACAAACACACACTCACACCCACAAATTCACCTCCTTTCCCAAAGTAGGTCTCTGACTATCGGGTGTGACCTCTGACTGGTGGGCCGTACTATGTTCCCATCAAATGGCCTGTTCTGTCTCAGATCTGGTTTCCTTGGCCAACTCTGTGAAGTTGTCAGGAGACAACAGTGAGCCACTTCCTGCTTACTCAGGAAAGGCCACTCTTGAGAGCTTTCCTGGCATTTGGCCATCCTCACATCAGTAGATACCAAGAAAGACTGACTCTGTCTTTGGTAAATCAAAAGAAGTGAGACCACTGGGACTGGGCCTGGGACTAGAATTGTGTGCCTGGATGCCTGGATCCCAAGTTCAGAGAGTTCCATCACCAAGAATGTGAGGTGAGGTCACTTCCTTCAGGAACTGAATGAGGTCAATGCCTTGGCAAGCACGTTGTCCTAACATTTGCTTCCAAAGGTCCCATGAAATGGAGGCTGTCCCTAATTCCTTTGACACTTTCACAAGTTAGAATGGTATATCAAACATTGGTAACCGGGAACAGCTCTCCACAGAGGCCTCGTTTGGTCCTTCTTCTCTACATAAAGAAGAGAGAGGCTGATTCAGACACATCCCTTCATGCTGACCAGGTTGTTTGCAATGAAAGATGACTTTTGCTCTCTCAGTTCCTTCATAGGTGAATACAACTTCTCTAGGGATCATTTGCGCATACACCTTTGAGTTTCTCAGCAGTTGGAAGATCCCCTAAATTCCTGTATTTTAATACCAACTCTGTCCTTGCTCTTCTCTAAAGTTAGATTGAGGGAACAGTGTATGGTTAGGGTTAATAACAGGTTTGATTTGGAATAGAAATCATTCTGCTGGATGAATAATGGTATTGGGAACCTGCGATATTTTCAAGAATATATAGGTAAAATATATGAATCTGAAAACAAAAATCTAGGTAAGATTTGAAGCCCAGAAGGGCATTGGGCCCTTGATTGGGTATTAAGCATAGGACCTTGTAACTTGGATGATTGATTTTCAAAGAGAACTTCCAGTCAAAATGGATAGTCAGTAGTATTAGGAAGATAGTCGGTATGTTTATAAAGGAGAGTGAGTATAGGATTTGGACCAAAAGTTCTTTAGCTATAGGGTTTCGGGTATTGAGTGAATGTAAATGTCAGCACATGTGAAGAATTAATCACAATGATGAACTGGGGAAAATATGTAGGAATGCAGATATCAATAGAGACTTTAGGAAATCTGGCATAGTATAGTCGGTAGTGAAATGTTAATAAAATAGATTCTTGTCACTTCCTGTTTTTCTGTATGCTTAATAAAACACTGTTGAAATCTTGAGAAGTGATTTCTAATCTTTTTCCCAGAATGTGCTGTCCCCAACTGCCAAACTTCAGAATGTACTCCCTCACCCAGTTGCACGCAAACTGCTCACTCGCCCAGGCCCATCAATAAACTTTCCTCCCTGCCCTCTTCAAGGAAAGTATATAAGCTCTGCTTAAGCTGTTCTCAGGGTTCTCTGCTCTATTCAAATGAGCTCTGAGCCCCAGCATGCTGGACCCCCAATAAACCCTTTGTTTTTGCATGAGAGAGTCTCTTGGTGGTCTCTTCCCCCAATGCTCTTCCGATATTTATATATGGAGGTTCCACCGAAATCCAGCAGTGGTGAACGAGAGACCCCAATGGGCTACTCTCAGGGTAAGTAAGGCACCTCTTTCTGGTTTCAGGTTTCAGGTTAGGGCTTGGCAAAATGGCTGTCGATGAAGTGTGTGAGCTCTCTTTGATGGTGGCTGGCAGACGTGTCACAGAGCTACAAGCCAAGTCCCTGGGTGACGCCACAGAGGACTCGGGAATCGAGGAATAATAGTCTCCTCGACTCAGTGATACTTTGTTTCAGATTCGGTATTGCCAGCCCATCGGGTTTTGCCACCTGCTCAGTCTTGGTCTCAGTGTTGGACGTCCATTGCCTGTCTTTATTGTTTTCTCTTGTCTGTGTCCTGTGTCGTTGATTTAATGTTTGTGTATCTTTCATTATGGGACAGATCACTTCAATGCCTCTGTCCCTGACCCTTGATCTATGGACCAAAGTCCGCTTAAGGGCTCAGAATGTTTCTTTTTCAGTAAAACGCTGGACCTGGCAGACTCTGTGTGCCACAGAATGGCCCACCTTTGGATTCGGATGGCCCCTAGAAGGATCTTTCTACTTCCCACTAATTTAAAAAGACAGAGATACTGTCTTACAGCCAGGGCCACATAGCCATACTGATAAACAGGAATATACCTTAACTTGGCAGGACCTCTGCAAATCTCCTCCTCCGTGGGTGAAGCCTTTCCTTGCTTTGTCCCCGTTCCTACTCCTTCCCCCACGATCTCTCAACCCCTCTGCTCCTCCTCCTCCTCCACCCTCTGTTCTCCCTGAGTCACAAGATTTGACTCTACTTGACTCTCGTCCCCCTCCTTATCTTCTACCCTTGTCCCACAACCCCCAACACCCTCTAAGTGATTCTCCAGCTGCTGACTCAGCCTCTCCGCAATTGGAGGAAGCTAAGCCAGCCCAGGGCCCTCCAGATAACTCCCCTGCGTCACACACAGCCCCTCCTCCCCTGGAGGAAGTTGGAGTTGCTAAAGGAACTCGCTGGTGGCAAATGATTGAAAACCCTGGAACTCCCGTGTTGCTTCCCTCCATCCCTAAGGGCCAATGATTGACGATGGCCATAGGGAAAAAATGCAAGCCTACCAGTATTGGCCTTCTCCTCTTCAGACCTATATAAATGGAAAAATAACAATCCCCCTTTTACCAAGGACCCAACCTGGCTCTCAGGTCTGGTGAAGTCATTGATGTTTTCACACCAACCTACTTGTGATGACTGCCAACAACTCCTAGGGACTCTCTTCATGACAGAGGAACAAAAGAGAATCCTCCTGGAGGCTAGAAAAAAGTATCCTCGGACCAAATGCGTGACCGACACAACTTCCCAACATATTCAAAGCCGGCTTTCTCTTGAAACGACCCAACTGGGACCCCAACACCTTTGAAGGTAGGGAGCATCTGTCCACTTATCGCCGGGCTCTAATAGTGGGTATCTTAGTGGCCGCTAGGTGACCAACTAATTTGGCCAAGGTAAGAGAGATTATTTAAGGGCCTGATGAATCTCCCTCTATGTTCCTAGAGATAATTATGTAGGCATATAAGAGACATACTCCTTTCGATCCTCAGGCAGAGGATCAAAAGGCATCTGTCACAATGGCCTTTATTGGGAAAGCTGCCCTGGATATTAAAAGAAAGTTACAATGCTTAGATGGATTACAAGATATGACTTTGAGGGATTTAGTCAGAGAACCCGAGAAGGTATACTTTAAGAGAGAAACTGAGGAAGAGAAGGGAGCTGAGTGAGGATAAAAGAAACAAAAGACAGACTAAGGCATTGACAAAGGTCCTGGTCACAACAACAAATAGGCCAGAAATTAAGAAACAGAGAGACAGGAAGGGATACCTGGGCACACACTAGAGGCCACCCCTGGCCTCAGATCAATGTGCCTACTCTAAAGAAAAAGGACACTGGGCCAAAGAGTGCCCTAGAAAGAGACAGCCATGCCAGCCAGATATTCTGACTCTGGAGGAATACTAAGAAAGTCCGGACTCAGATCCTCTCCCTGACCTCAAGGTAACTTTTGAAGTGGAGGGGAACACAATAAACTTTGAAGTAGATACAGGGGGAATATACTCAGCCCGTAAGGCCCATTGGGCCCTCTACCGAATAAAAGGTCTCTAATTCAAGAGTCTAACAGAAGTAAATATCGGGCTTTGACAACTACGAGGACCATGGACCAGGGAAAAGGAAAAATCCATCACTCCTTCCTAGTAATCCCAGAATGCCTGGCCCCATTGATGGGCAGAGTTCTGCTCACCAAGCTCTGGGCCAAAATAACTTTTAACCCTGAAGGCCCCCAAGTGGAATTTTTTAATCCTTCAGTAACTACTCCTATAATCATGGGTCTAACGATGTCAGTAGCAAATGTTCATCAACTCACTCACCTTTGTTCAAAGAAACTGCATTCATTCGTGAAGGATAAAGAACACAGTTTTCCACTAACCTACTCACAGCAAAAGGAAATAACTGAATGGGTAACAAAAGCCTGTCAGGTCCATTAATTGGTTAAAGCTTACACTTCCAAGCTTCCTGCAGGAAAGCACCTATGAGGAACCAGACGAGGACAATTCTGGGAAGTGGACTTTACTGAAATTAAGCCAGTAAGGTATGGACTTAAATAACTCCTAGTCTTTGAACATACATTTTCAGGATGTATTGAAGCCTTCCCCACACACACACAAAAAAAAAGAAATAAAAAAGAAGAAAAAAGAAACATCGCAAATGGTTGTAAAGAAGATCCTGGAAGATATTTATTCTCCCCTTGACGATCAGTAGTCTTAACCCTCATCAGCCCCTTAAGCTGCGATGGCTGATCACAAATCCTACTGGACACGAAGTATGGCCTATCTCGAATACAGCCCCCTTACGAACCTGGTGGCCATCTCTCCACCCAGTCATTTGTCAGCTGGCTATAGGTCTTTCCTATTGGGATATCCCTGATTAACAGGATCCCACTAAAATTCCATTAAATCCCTTCCGTACCATAGATAATGGAAACAAACATTATAGATGTAGGGACACGTGAGCCAGATGCAGGTTGGCTAGCCTAGATTACTATGTTTGCCCGGCAGACTATCAAAGCCACAAACAGTCACGGCTGTGGGGGTGGAGAGCAGACTTCTATTGTAAGTCATGGGGATGTGAGCATACAGGGACAGTCAGATGGAACCCAAACTCCTCATCAAATTCTGTACACAGCATTGGCCATATTACGAATTAGATAACCAAAACCGATGGCCCCCAGAGGGGTCTCTAGATCCTCAAATTCTGTGTGACCTTTTTAACTTCTGCAAGTGCTCAAAAGGGTGAAAGGAGATTCCGCTATGTGGAGGCCTTCTCTCTCCTTTGCTCACATCCTGAACTATGCTTCTCCGATAGATGCTCACCCTCAGCCTTGTGCTCCAGACTCTCCGCTGTCACTCCCACCTCAGCAACTTGATTTCTCCCCTCCAATATCTAGATCAAAAACCCAAATCTCGACTGGTTCTCAGACCATTGCTCCCTTTCTGAGGTCGCAGGTAATGAGGTACCACTCCATTCACTCACTCCTCTCCTCTCCTGTCAGTGCCCGCACCGGGTCCCACCCAGTCCTCTTACCACCTAATGCAAAGCTCAAACCCGCTGAGAAGAATCCTCAGACCCTAATACAAGATGTAATGAAAATGGCCTTTAATGTTGCTTTGTCATCACTAAAAACAGGTTACTAAGAATTTAAAGTCCCTCACAGGCTTTTTGGAATCTCACTCCCGTCTCCCCCTCTGTTCTATCTGTTCTACTGCTCAAGTTTTTGTTGCTATTAAGATCCCAAAGCCCTCTCCCAATATTCTTTTACATCTCTCCTTCCTCATTCTCAGATCCACAGAGCTGCTCTTATCCCTGCCTTCCAAATTGTCCCCCTCTGTACCAGGCCCACAGAAAAGTCTTAACTGACCTTCTCCAGAACGCTTCACCATGGCTGATTTAGGACTTTCAGCAAAAGAGTCCCTATAAAAGAGTTCACTGTAGATAAACTTCCTATTTTTGTGTTGCCCTGGTCTCCTTGGCAACTGGCTAAAAAATTCAGACTCCTGATCTAGACACACCCTTACTATTTTTTCACAAAATATTTGAAAAAAAGTCCTCTGGCCTTGAGCTGGGGCTTCACAGAGATGGCTACATTTCTAAGATAAAAAAGTTACAAACTGGGCTGTATGGAAACAGCTGGAAGGGGGAAAAAAAGAAAGGGAAGACACCCCCACCCAGGTGTCCTTGAAAAGTTAACTTGCCCAAACTGAGGAAAAAACAGAAACAAAAACTGCTTTTTGTGAACTTCTGCAGACTGTGAACTTCTGAGCCCCTTCCCTTACGTGTTGGGTACAAAATTCTGAAACTACGTAACTTGGGTTTCAGGGGATTAATTGATTACAACAGAAGCAATGCCCTCTGAATCTGGTTGAAACCAAAAAAGACTGTTTCCGTGTCTTTGGTGCTATCTTAGGTGCCTTGCCTTGTCCGTCCCTACAACAGTATAATTCTATATACTTAAACATTGTTTATGTTTTCATGAAATGGTCAACAGATGTGATTAATTGTGAAATGGTGCAGATGTTTCCCAGAGTGCTCTATCATGACGCAGGTTCATCTGAAGATCAAAGAGGGGGACATACAACCCGGTTCCGCTGGGAACATATGTCCCTCACCTTAGCCATTCTATTACGAATAGGAGTTGCTGCAGGGTTGGGCACAAGAACCACTGCTCTGGTCCATGGGACACAACAAGTGACCCAATTAGAAGCAGCAATAGATCAAAACGTAAAGATTTTAGAAACCTCCATCACAGCTTTGCAGGAATCTTTAACCTCTCTCTCTGAAGTTGTTTTACAGAACAGTGGAGGGTTGGACCTCCTTTTCATGACAGAGGGGGGCCTTTGTGCTTCATTGAGGGAAGAATGTTGTTTTTATGTCGACAATACTGGAGTTGTAAAAAAATCTATGAGTAAATTAAAAAGATGCCTTGAAGAGCAACAACAAGAGAGAGAGACACAAAAAGGGTAGTTTGAGTCTTTTTTTACACAGTCCCCCTGGTTAATTACGTTTTTATCAACCCTGGCCGGTCTAATAATAATCCTCATATTATTACTAACTATAAAACCCTGTTTCCTCAACCATGTAATTTCTTTTCTCCAAGCTCAAATTGGACAAATTAAAATTATGGTAATACCCCACTAGCAGACATAGAATGTGACACCCCACAAAGATCACTTTTATGATTAAAAGTAGCCAGAAAAAGAAGTTTGGAATGAAAGGTTAATAAAATATGTACTTGTCACTTCCTGTTTTTCTGTACACTTAACGAAACACTGTTGAAATCTTGAGAACTCTTTGCTAATCTTGTTCCCAGAATGTGCTGTACCCAATTGCAAAACTGCAGAATCTACTCCCTCACCCGGTTGAATAGAAACCTGAACTGTACTTGGATCATTGAATTTAGAAGAGAACATCCATTCAAAAAGTTATAGTCAGTTGGATTAGAAAGATAGTCGGTAAGTTTAGGAAGAAAAGTGAGTATAGGATTTGGAACAAAAGTTCTTTAGCAATAGGGTTTTGTTTAGAGAGTCAATGTAAATGTCAACACAAGTGAAGAGTCAGTCACAATGATGCACAGGGCAAAATATGTAGGAAAGCAGATATCAATAGAGACATTAGGAAATCAGGAAAAGAATAAAGTGAGTGATGGGATTAGATATTTTCAACAGGGTTGAGGATGAATATATGAGCTTAGGATAAAACAAATATGAAGTCAACAATAGGATTGACATTTGATAGCATTAGCATAGCCCAAGACAGTGTCCAAAATAAGCTCTGTTGCCCCTCATTTGCCTAAATTCCCAGTGGCCTGTACACCCTTCCTGTGTACCAGGAGTGATCAAAAGGCCTGCCCTTAATACTGCTCTGCTTCTCCAATTTGAGTCCTACTGAGTGTCGGGTACAGATTCTTTATGTGAATTGGAAAGATGAGAAAACTCAAGCACCTATTGGATAGCCTCTGAATAGATTTGAAGAACTCATTTGACCCAAAAGATCCCTATTCTCACTTGATGGAATTCAGGAACCTTACAGAGGAAGGCAAAATACTTCATCAACAATGACTGCTCTTTTTGCCATTTTGGATTTTATGCACCCATGGGATCTTTCTTTAGATCCATCGGGTACTGAGAATATAAGTCAAAGAATCACACTGGGACAAGAGGCTGATTCACACACATCTCTTTCCAAATCAATTAAGGAAAGAGCCAAAGGTAAAGCATATTCATTTCCATTTGAAAAATCTTTCCTTCAGGATTCACAAAGGGTTGGCCTGAGACAAAGACCTTCCTGACTCTCAGGGCAACAGAACAATAGGTAAGCAAATGGCCCAAAGCAGGGATTCTCCACTGAGACTTTACTGGTCACACTGATATCTGAGTTTTCTGAGATGCTCGCCATTCCATTCAGCTATCCAGTACATGGCCATGTCACAGAGCTTGGAGGTAGTACATATCTTGGACACAAAACCATGAGCCTATTCTGGAGATTGACCATAATTCAGGAAGAAAACAGCAACTTAGGAAGGTAGCAGGTATCGCCCATCAATAAGGCAAGCCGCATTCAATTCATAAATTGTGCTGGATGAATGCTGGGAAGCTTTCTATGAGACAGGACACATCCATTGATGCATTCTCTTTTCTAATGTCTACAAGCACGGACACAGTGGGATACACAGACATAGAAACACTTGCATTGTCAAACGACTTACTAGAAACAGTTCACTCCAAACCAAACAAACCGCCTTTTCTAACTATTCTCAGAACATGAGACAAAACCACAAACCCACACCCGCAATATCACCTCCTTCCCCCAAATAGGTCTGTGACTCTCCGGAGTGTGCTCTGACTGATGGGCCATACTATGATCCTCCGAAATGGCCTGCCCTGTCTCAGATCTGGTCTTCTTGGCCAACAATGTGAAGTTGTTAGAAGCCAGGAGTGAGCCACTATCTGCTTTCTCAGGAAGAGCCCCTCTTCTGAGCTTTCCTGGCATTTGGCCATCCTCACATCAGTAGGTATCAAGAAAGACTGACTCTGTCCTTTGTAAATCCAAAAAAGTGAGACCACTGGGACTAGAACTGAGACTGGCGCTGGGTGCCTGGCTTTCTGTATCCCAAGTTCAGAGAGTTCCATCACCATGGAAGTGAGATGAGATCACTTCCTTCAGGAACTGAATGAGATCACTGCCTTGGCAACCACTTTGTCATAACAATTGCTTCCAACGGTCCCATGAGATGAGGGCCGCCCCTACTTCCTGTGACACTTTCACAAGTGAGAATGGTATATCACCCGTAGGCAAAAGGGAACAGCTCTCCACACAGGCCGGGTTTGGTCCATCTTCTCTACATTAAGAAGAGATAGGCTCATTCTGACTCAACCCTTAATCCTGACCAGGTTGTTTGCCATGGAAGATGATTTTTGCTCTCTCAGGTCTTACATAGCTGCCTACATCTTCTCCAGAGATCATTTCTGCATGGAGCTTTGAGGTTCTCAACAGATGGAAGATCCACTGCATTCCTGTATTGTAAGACCAACACTGTCCCTTCTCTTCTGTAAACATAGATGTGAATTGGAGTCATGAGAAAACCCACGAACCTATGGGATAGCCTCTGCAGAACTTTAAAGAATTCACTTGACCCAAATGATCCCTATTCTCACTTAATGTAGGTCAGGAACCTTACAGAGGAAGGCGAGAGACTCTATCCACCATGACAGTTCTTTTGTCCATTTTGGTTTTGGATGCACACATGGGATTTTTCTTTAAACCCATCATGTGCTGTGAATCTAAGCCACAGCCTCACATAGGGCCAAGAGGCTGATTCAGACACATCCATTTCCAAAGCAATTAACCGAAGAGGCACAGGTAATGACCATTCAATTCCATTTGAAAACTATTTTCTGCAGGCTTCACAAAGTGTGGCCTGAGGCAAAGACCTTCCTGACATTCAGGGCAACAGAATAGGTAAGCAAAAGGCCCAAAGCAGGGTTTCTCCACTGAGACTTTCTTGGGCATACTGATATCTGAGTTTTCTGAGATACTCACCATTCCCATCAGCTATCCAGTACATGGCCATGTCACAGAGATGGAGGTGGTACATATCTTGGACACAAAATCATGAGCGTATTCTGGAGAGTGTCCAGAATTCAGGAAGAAAACAGGAATTTAGAAAGATAGCAGGAGTTGCCCATCCATACGGCAAGCTGCAGTCCATTCATAAATTGCACAGGATGAATGCTTTGAAGCTTTCTCGTAGACAGGAAACATCCATTGATGCATTCTCTTTTCTAATGTCTACAATCACGGACACAGTATGATATATAGACACAGAAACACTCACGTTGTCAAAGGACTTACTAGAAACAGTCCACTCCAAAACAAACAAACCAGCTTTCCTAACTATTCTCAGAACATGAGACAAAACCACAAACTCACACTCACACCCAAAAAGGCACCTCTTTCCCCCAAGTAGGTCTGTGTCTATCCGGAGTGTCCTCTGACTTGTGGGCCATACTATGTTCCACAAAAATGGCGTGTCCTGTCTCCGATCTGGTCTCTTTAGCCAACTCTGTGAAGTTGTCAGGAGCCCGTGGTGAGAAACTACCTGCTTTCTCTGGAAAGGCCAGTCTTCATAGTTTCCAGGCATTTGGCTGTCCTCACATCAGTAGGTACCAAGAAAGAGTGACTCTGTCTTGTTAAATCCAAACAAGTGAGCCCACTGGGACATGGAGTGGGTTTGACTCTGTGTGTCTTGTTTCCTGGATCCCAAGATCACAGACTTTCATCACCAATAATGTAAGGTGAGGTCACTTCCTTCAAGAACTGAATGAAGTCACTGCCTTGGAAACCACTTTGTTTTAACAGTTGCTTCCAAGGTTCCCAAAAGATGGAGTCTGCCTCTACTTGCTGTGACTCATTCATAAGTTAGAATGGTATATCAACCATAGGCACCGGGGAACAGCTCTCCACACAGCCATGGTTTGGTTCATCTTCTCTACCTTAGGAAGAGAGAGGCTAATTCAGACACATCCCTTCAACCTGACCAGGTTGTTTGCCATGGAAGATGACTTTTGCTCTCTCAGATCCTTCATACCTGCCTACACCTACTCAAGGGATTATTTCTGCAGGGACTTTTGAGGTTCTCAGCTGGTGGATGATACCCTACCTTCCTGGATTTTAAGACCAACTCTGTCCCTGCTCTTCTGTAAAGTGAGATTGAGGGAACAGTGTATGGTTAGTGTTAATAGCATGTTCGATTTGGGTTAGGAGTCATTCTGCTGGATGAATTATGGTATTGGGAACCTGTGATATTTATAAGAATATAAATATGAAATATATGTATGAGATCAGAGATCTAGGAAAGATTTGAAGCCCAGAAAGACATTGGGCCCTTGATTGGTATACTTAGATTGAATTATGTTCTGCACCGAGGTCTCAGATAAATCAATATACAATGGCATAGGACCCTATACCTCGGATGATTGAAAGTAGAAGAGAACATCCAGTCAAAAAGGGATAGTCTGTAGGATTAGGAAGATAGTCAGTAGGTTTAGGAAGAAGAGTGAGTCTCGGAGTTGGACCAAAAGTTCTTTAGCAATTGGTTTTCAGTTAGAGGGTGAATGTAAATGTCAGCACATGTGAAAAGACAGTCACAATGATGAACTGGGAAAAATATGTAGGAAAGCAGATATCAATAGGGGCATTAGGAAATCAGGAAAAGTATAAAGTGAGTGATAGGATTAGATATTTTCAACAGGCTTGAGGTTAAATATATAATCTTAGGAAGAAACAAATATGTAGTAACCAATAGGATTGACATTTGAGAGCAGTAGGCACCCTGGACATAGATGCTTTTAGTAATCCATGATCACTTTCCATTTAGGCTTTGGTACAATCATATGTGTGACCTTTGCATTTTGTGTCCAGAATACTACTGTGGTAAAATGTATATGTAGATCGGGTGACATAAGTATTTCTTCCACCATAAAGGGGAGTAATATTCTGGAAACTTATAAATTAGTACTGGGGATACAAATAGGTGTACCTTGTGTTGATGATTATTGAGATGATGCATGAATAGACCATATTGTGAATAAAGTATGTAACTGGATCCAACATTAAATAATGGATTGAGTTTGCATCTGAAAATATATTGGAAATCTTATATTGATATATATACCATCATTCCAACGAGCTTTATATATACAATGGTATTATAAGGGTTACGGTTTATCGTGAAGAGTGAGTTTTGCTTCAAAAATGATTATGGAATCGAAAATAATGTGTTTAGAAAGAAGTCTAGTGAAAAGACCAGTAAAGAAACATGGAGGAATACATGTGTTCTGAAGTAGTAAGTAATTGAAAGTGAACCAAATGCCAAAAAAATTTGTGAAGTTGTGGATGAAAAAATACATCCTATGATGTCCATAAACTGAAGAAATAGTAATGTACAAGTGTTGAGTAAAAATGAACTTCAAATTACACATCATGTCCCATAGCAATCTACTTGCATTGATGTTAAACTGGGTCAGTTACTGTAGAAATATTAGGATTTTTAAACACCATCCACTGAACTTAGTTTTCAGTAGTAGGAAACCAAAATATATTTCAGGTGTATGAATATTACTGAGAATAATCTTGTGAAAATTTGAATTTAAATGAACATAAATGAATATGAATGAATTTAGGGAGTGTATAATAAGACACATATTTTTCATAATTTTTTAAAATCCATAGAATACACACACACACACACGCACACACACACACACACACATGCACACACACACACACACATTAATATTTAGCAATATATATGCCAATCGATATTCATCATGAAATATAATTCATTCACAAATCCAAAAATATTCATTTTACTGAACATGGATTTATGTATAGTGTTTTTCACTAGGAAGCTCACCCATAGGTGGAATTTTCAGTTCCATAATTATTTAGGGAGAGTCATCTCTTCTCACAATTTTTATATTCCAAAGTCAGTGATCTTACAAGAATGTACGTGTGATACCAGGTAGGATATTGTATATGCATAAAAAAATTACATGTGCTGAATAGGATACAGAGAAAGGGAGACAGGAATTTACATATGTGATAACTGTAAAAAATCATGGAGAAATATTAAAATGAAAAGTTTACTAAATTTAAAACACATACTCTTGATAAAGAGGAAGACAAATACAAATATACACCATGCTTCCTATAAAAGGACTGTACTTCTATTCAGTTAGGTTTATTTTCTCCATGATATTAGGATTAGTAGTCAGAGTCTAGTAGGGTATGGGTTAGTGTCAGGGATTCAGTATTTCAAATGGAAAATAGGAAAATGAATCTAATGTGTATGCAAACATGTGATACACAAAAATCTTCCCTCTCTTATCCAGAACAATGCCTTGACATAACCATCGCTAAAAGTAAGACACAATTAGAGGAGAGGAGTTAGAAAACCTGTGAATACATATGTGGAATGAAAAATGCTCAGGAGTTCACAACACTGGAGGTGGTAAAAGAGTTTACAAAAGTATGGGAGAGGGTAAACACTCCAGAAACATGGAGCTGTGCTGACCTAAAGACTTATTGAGAAACTTCCTCTGAGGTTAGGCACAAGAAATATATGTATGGCAATATGTAAATCAATGGTTCTGCAACTGATGTGATTCTGCAATCTGTATATGGAGTAAAATGGGAGCTCATATCCCACTTGAATCAAAGTGTGAAATTTGATATATCAAGAAGTATGTACTGTTTTGAACAACCTACAATAAAAATTAATTAAAAAAAGAAAAAGAAATATATGTAATTGTCAGGAGATTTAGCTTCGTTTGTAGTGACACCAAAAATCTGGGTCTGCATCTATGTGACGTGGAGGACATGGTTCTTTATTTTGTAATGAACATGAGGCAGCAGGTCTGAAATCTCCCTTTGTAGGTAAACTGTTGCTACTGGGAGCTAAGTGTCTTCCCGTGTGGTCTGTGAAGCCATTTGGTCATCCTCCACTTTTCAGGGTGTTTCTTACTGCTGCACTGGGAATTTGGTATTTGCTTCATGAAATACAATATGTTCAACTGGGACACAATGCTGGAGGGAGTTCTGTCATGTGTGGTTGGTCAGGGTCGGCAAGAGAATGTACGAACCAGGCTTCTATCCCACATAGCTTTCCCCTTGACTATAGCAACCTGATTCTGAACATTGCCCTGAAACCTCTACATATAACAAGATGCCTTTACATATAAAGGTCTGCTGCCTGCACCATGTCAGTCGCAAGATTTGGAAGCCAATGGAAGATCCAGGTGGTCCTACCAAAAATATTTATTTACACACCTATAGTCCACTGCTCTACGCCCACTACCCAGCAGGCTCCAACTTACTGGCATCTCTGTTCTACACCATTTTCACGAAACTCAGTCAATCAAGGCACTTTTTGTTATACCCATGATCAGCAACAGGATATCTAAAGGTTATCCAGTGCCACCTGGTCATGGGGATTTCAAAAATTTCATGGTATTAATCTAGTCATTTTTCAAGGATGAAGTTGGAGGCACTGTGGGTTTCATTTAATTCAGGAACCATTAAATGGTGAGGAAGCTCATTTCAATGAAAGCTCTGGAGAACACTCACAGGCAAGCCTTCCTAAAGAGTGGCCAAAAGGACACATGAATAGAGGCCCATTGAGGTATAAAATGTGAGGTCCATGTGTGTTTGGACTCTCAACTATGGCTACCAAGTCTTTAAGAATTAAATCATGTGATATCCTGGCTCAGAATCCCTGAGCTCTGTGGAAAGCCATCCTGGGCCTAGATCTCAGTTTCCAAAAGCGATTCTCATGCGTGGTCTCCTAAAATCCCAACACTATTCATGGCAATACTTCTCTGAGGTCAGTTCCAGAACTCAGTCTCTAAGAGGAATTACACCAGAGTTCAAGCCCTGGTGGACCCAGTCATCTCTTCCAACTACCACACAAATTACCACAATTAAAACAAGAACCCTCCCATATGGCCCTCATCTTCTTTCATATAGACACTCATCATAATCTGGCTGGAGGTTTCCATGAGGGGCACAGACCAAGACAGTGTACCAAATAAGCTCCTTTGCCCCTCATTTGCCTAAAGTCAAGGTGGCCTGGACACCCATCCTGTGAACCAAAAGTGATCAAATAGGCCTGCCGTTAATACCGCTCCAATTTGAGGACTACTGTCTGTGGGGTTTAGATTCTTTATGTGAATTTTAGTCATGAGAAAACCCAAGCACAATGGGCTAGCCTCTGCAGGTTTTGTAGAACTCTTTTGACCCAAAGGATCCCATTCTCACTTGATGGAGGTCAGGAACCTTACAGAGGAAGTCGAGAGACTTCATCCCAATAATTGCTCTTTTGGCGAATTTTCTTTTGGATGCACACATGGTAACTTTCTTTAGATCCATCAGGTGCTGAGAATCTAAGCCACAGCCACACACAGGGCCAAGGGCCTGATTCAGACACATCCCTTTCCAAAGCAATTAAGAAAAGTGCCACAGGTATGCCCATTCATTTCCATTTGAAAACTGTTTTCTTCAGGCTTCACAAAGGGGTGGCCTGAGGCAAAGACCTTCCTGACATTCAGGGCAACAGAACAATAGGTAAGCAAAAGCCGAAAGCAGGGTTTCTCCTCTGAGACTTTCCTGGTTACACTGATATCTGAGTTTTCTGAGATGCTCGCCATCCCCTACAGCTATCCAGTACATGGCCATGTCACAGAGCATGGAGGTGGTACATATCTTGGACACAAAACCATGGGCCTATTCTTGAGATTGGCCGGAATTCAGGACGAAAATAGAAACTTAGGAAGGTAGCAGGTGTTGCTCATCGATAAGACAAGCTACAGTCCATTCATAAACGGGGCAATATGAATGCTGAGAAGCTTTCTACTAGACAGGACACATCCATTGATGGATTCTCTTTTCTAATGTCTACAACCACGGAAACAGTGGAATACACAGACATACAAACACTCGCCCTGTGAAAAGACTTACTAGAAACAGTCCACTTCAAATGAAACAAACCGACTGTCCTACCTATTCTCAGAAAATGAGACAAAACCACAAACCCACAACCACACCCACAAAGGCACCTCCTTCCCCTAAGTAGGTCTGTGACTATTCAGAGTGTCCTCTGACTTGTGGGCCATAATATGTTCCCCCCAAATGGCCTTTCCTGTCTCAGATCTTGTCTTCTTGGCCAACTCTGTGAACTTCTTAGGAGCCAACGGTGAGCAACTACCTGCTTTCTCATGAAAAACCCTGCATCCGAGCTTTCCTGGCATTTGGCCTTCCTCACATCTGTAGGTACCAAAAAATACTGACCCTGTCCTTGGTAAATCCAAACAAGTGAGACCACTGGGACTGGGACTGGGATTGGCTCTGTGTGCCTGGCTTCCTGGATCCCACGTTCAGAGAGTTCCATCACCAAGAAAGTGAGGTGAGGTCACTTCCTTCCTGAACTGAATGAGGGCACTGTCTTGGCAGCCACTTTGTCCTAACTGTTGCTTCCAAGGGTCCCAAGAGATTGAGGCTGCCCCTACTTCCGGTGACATTTTCACAAGTTAGAATGGTATATCAACCAAAGGCACCCAGGAATAGATCTCCACACAGGCCTGGTTTGGTCCATGATCTCTACAATAAAAAAAAATCTGATTCAGACACAACCTTTTATCCTGACAGGGTTGTTTGCCATGGAAGATGACTTTTGGTCTCTCAGGTCCTTTATTGCTTCCTACATCTTCTCCAGGGATCATTTCTGCATGGACCTTTGAGGTTCTCAGCAGGTGGAAGCTTTTCTACATTTCTGTATTGTAATATCAACTCCTTCCCTGCTCTTCTGTAAAGTTAGATTGAGGGAACAGTGTCCGGTTATGGTTAAAAACATGCTCGATTTGGGTTAGAAATCATTTTGCTGGATGAATGATCGTATTGAGAACTTGCTATGTGTAGAAAAATATATAGGTGAAATATATGTATGAAAAAAGAAATCTAAGTCTGATTTGAAGGCCAGAAGGGCATTGGGCTCTTGATAGGGATACGTGGTGTTGAATTACGTTCTGCAGAGTTGTCTCAGATAAATCAATATACAATGGCATAGCACCTTGTACGTTGCATGAATTAATGTAGAAGGAACATCAAGTCAAAAAGGCATGGTCGGTAGTGAAAGGTTAATAAAATTAATAAAATAGGTACTTGTCACTTCCTGTTTTTCTGTATGCTTAACAAAACACTTTTGAAATCTTGAGAAATATTTGCTAATCTTGTTCTAGAATGTACTGTTCCCAACAGCCGAACTGCAGAATGTACTCCCTCACTCGGAGTCATGCAAATCGCCCACTCGCCCTTACCCATCACTAAACTTCCCTCTCTTCCCTCTCCAAGGAAAGTATATAAGCTCTGCTTAAGCTGTTCTCAGAGGTCTCTGCTCTATTTAATTTAGCTCTGAGCTCCAGCATGCTGGACCACAAATAAACCCTTTGCTGTTGCATGAGACAGTCTCTTGGTAGTATCTTCCTCTGACACTCGCCTGACTTTTACATATTGAGGTTCCACCGAGTTCCAGCAGTGGCGGACGAGAGACCCCAACGGGCTCCTCTCGGAGCAAGTAAGGCGCCTCTTTCCGGTTTCAGGTTTCTTGTTAGGGCTTGGCAAAATTGCTGGCGATGAAGAGCCTGGGCTCTCTCCGACGGTGGCTGAGAGACGTGTCACAGAGACAAAGGGCACCTCTCTGGAGGACCCCGCAGAGAACTCGGGAAATCAAGGAACAATAGTCTTCTTGACTCAGTGATATTTTCTTTTAGATTCGTTATTGCCATACCATTGGGTTTTGCTGGCTACTCATTCCTGGTCTCAGTGTTGGACGTTCATTGCCTGTCTTTATGGTCTTGTCTTATCTGTGTCGTGTGTCCTTGCTTTTACTGTTTGTGGAACTTTCATTATGGAACAGAGCACGTCAATGCCTCTGTCCCTGACCCTTGATCACTGGACCAAAATCCGCTTAAGGACTCAGAATCTTTCTTTTTTTAGTAAAACGCTGGACCTGGCAGAATCTCTGTGCCTCAGAATGGCCCATCTTTGGAGTCGTATGGCCCCTAGAAGGATCTTTCTACTTCCCACTAATTTAAAAAGTCAGAGGTATTGTCTTTCAGCCAGCGCCACATAGCCATCCGGATCAACAGCCATATATCTTAACTTGGCAGGACCTCTGCAAATCTCCTCCTCCATGGGTGAAGCCTTTCCTTGCCCCTACCTCTGCTCCTACTCCTTCCCCCATGATCTCTCAAACACTCTCAACCTCCTCCTCCTCCACCCTCTGTTCTCCCTGAGTCACAGATTTGACTCTACTGGACTCTTCTCCCCCTCCTTATCCCCTGCCCTCGTCCCCTAACACACAACACACTCTAAGTGATTCCGCTGCTGCTGACTAAGCCTCTCTACCATTGGAGGAAGCTAAGCCGGTAATAGGATCGGACAATGGACCGATGTTCATGGCCCAGGTAAGTCAGGGGTTAGCCAGGAAACTGGGGATTAATTGGAAGTTAAATTGTGCTTATAGACCACAGAGTTCAAGACAAGTAGAAAGAATGAATAGAACCATTAAAGAGACCTTAACGAAATTAAGCTTAGAGACCAGCATAAGATTGGACTATGCTCCTGCCTTATGCAATGTTTCATGCAAGAAAAAATCCCTTTGTTTCTTTGAGTAACCTTACCACGTGTGAAATTCTTTATGGTGGCCCTCCTCCAGTAGGGGACCTAAGCCCAACTGTAAGACCTAAAGATCCTTTCCACACCCCCTTGCTTGACAGACTTAAAGATCTTGAAAGAACTCAGTAATACCTGTGAAAACAGCTGGCCACTGCCTACCCAACTGGGAACCAGGGGATTCCACATCCATATCAAGTAAGAGATTTCATCTATGTAAGATGATATCAGGTGTCATCCCTGGTACCCCGCTGAAAAGGACCATACCAGGTGCTATTATAACACCTACAGTGGTAAACGTGAACAGAATCACTTCCTGGATCCATGCCTCTCATCTCAAGCCTGCTCCCTGTACAGAATCTTCCTGGAAACTGAAAAAGACTGGTAACAGTTTCAAATTGTGTATTCGCAATGTGAATAAGGTTATATACTCTCCCCTTGGCTACAAGTAGTCCTAACCCTCATCAGCCCATTAAGCAGTGATGGCTGATCACAAATCCTACTGGAAAAGAAGTATGGTCTATCTCGCATACAGCCCCCTTAGGGACCTGGTGGCCATCTCTCCACCCAGACATTTGTTAGCTGGCTATAGGTATTTCCTATTGTGATATCCCTGATGAAGAGGATCCCACTAAAATACCATTAAATCCCTTCTGTACCATAGATAATGGAAACAAACATTATGGATGCAGGGACACGCGAGCCAGATGCATGTTGGCTAGTCTAGATTACTAAGTTTGCCTGGCAGACTATCAAAGCCACAAAGAGTAATGGCTGTGTGGGGGAAAAGCCGACTTTTTCTGTATGTCATGGGAATGTGTGCATACAGGGGCTGCCTGATGGAACCCCAATTCTTCATCAAATTCAGTACACAGCATTGGCCACATTACCAATTAGACAACCAAAAACTATGGCACCCAGAGGGGTCTCTAGATCCTCAAATTTTGCGTGACCTTTTTAACTTCTGCAAGTGCTCAAAAGAGTGAAAGGAAATTCCCCTATGTGGAAGCCTTTTCCCTCCCTCACTCACATCCTGAACTATGCTTCTCCAATAGATCATTATCCTCAGCCTTCTGCTCCAGACCCACTGATGTCACTCCCATCTCAGCAACTTGATTTCTCCCCTCCAATAACTAGATCAGAAACCCAAAGCTCCACCAGTTCTCAGACCATCGCCCCCTTGCTGAGGTAGCAGGTACATAGGTACCGCGCCACCGACTCATTCCTCTCATCTCCTGTCAGTGCCCTCACCGGGTCCCACCAGGTCCTCTTACCAGCTAACCCAATGCTCAAATGAGCTGAGGAGAGCCCTGAGATCCTTATCCAAGATGTAATATAATTGGCCTTTAAAGTTGCTTTGTCATCACTGAAAACAGGTTACTAAAATTTAAAGTCCCTCACAGGATTTTGAAATCCTCACTCCCGTCTTTCACTCTGCTCTACCTGATCTACTGCTCAAGTTTGCTGCTAGGAAATTCCCAATACCCTTTCGCATTATTCTTTTACATCTCTCTTTTCCCTCATTCTCAGATCCTCGGAGGTGCTCTCAGCCCCACCTTCCCCGTCTTTCCCCCTCTGTACCAGGCCCACAGAAAAGTCTTAAATGACCTTCTTCAGAAGTCTTCACCATGGCTGAGTTTTGAACTTTCAGCAAAACAGTCCCAATAAAGACTTTAATGTAGATAAACTTTCTCTTTCGTATTGCCCTGTTCTACTTGGCCACTGGCTTAAAAATCTCAGTACTTCTAAGCTAGACAACCCCTAACTAGTTTTTCACAAAATATGTGAACAAGTCCTCTGGCCTTCAGCTGGGGCTTCACAGAGATGGCTACATTTCTAAGATAAAGAAATTACCAACCAGGCTCCATGGTAACAGCTGGCAGGGGGAAAATAAGAAAGGGAAGAAAAAGCTCTCCTCTTCCCAGGTGTCCTTGAAAAGTTAACTTGCCAGGAACAGAAGGAAAAACAGAAACAAATACTGCTTTTTTAAACTTCTGAAGACTGTGAACTTCTGAGCCCCATCCCTTATATGTTGGGTACAAAATTTTGAAACTACCTAAACTTGAGTTTCAGGGGATTAATTGATTACAATAGAAGCAATGCCCTCTGAATCCGGTTGCAACCAAATAGGACTGTTTCCCTCTCTTGAGTGCTATCTTAGGTGCCTTGCTTTTTCAGTGCCTACAACAGCATAATTCTATATACTTAAACATCGTTTATGTTTTCATGAAATGATCAAGATATGTGATAAATTGTGTAATGGTGCAGATGTTTCCCAGAGTGCTCTATCATGATGCAGGTTCATTTGAAGATCAAATAGGGGGGGGCATACAACCGGTTCCACTGGGAACATATATCCCTCACTTTAGCCATCCTATTAGGAATAGGAGTTGCTGCACGGGTGGGCACAGGAACCACTGCCATTGTCCATGGGACACAAAAGATGACCCAATTAGAAGCAGCAATAGAGCAAAAGTAAGATATTAGAAACCTCCTTCAGGGCTTTGCATGAAACTTTAACCTCTCTCTCTGAATTTGTTTTACAGAACAGTTGAGGGTTGGACCTCCTCTTCATTAGAGAAGGGGGCCTTTGTGCTGCATTGAGGGAAGAATGTTGTTTTTATGCTGACTATACTGGAGTCGTAATAAAATCTATGAGTAAATTTAAAAGACACCTTGAAGAGCATCAACAAGTGAGAGAGGGCCCAAAAGGGTGGCTTGAGTCTTGGTTCACACAGTCCCCCTGGTTAACTACGTTTTTATCAACCCTGGCCGGTCCAATAATAATCCTCATATTATTGCTAACTATAAAACCCTGTTTGCTCAACCGTGTAATGTCTTTTCTCCAGGCTCAAATTGGAGGAGTTAAACTTATGGTAATACCCCACCTGCAGACATTGAAAGTGACACCCTCCAATGATCATTTTTATGATTAAAATTAGCCAGAAGAAGAAGTGGGGAATGAAATATTAATAAAATAGGTACTTGTCACATCTTGTTTTTCTGTATGCTTAACAGAACACTGTTGAAATCTTGAGAAATGTTTGCAAAACTTGTTCCCAGAATGTTCTATCCCCAGCTGCCAAATTGCAGAATGTACTCCCTCTCCCAGTTGCATGCAAACCGCCCACTCGCCCTGACCCATCAATACAATTCCCTCCCTTCTCTCTCCAGGGAAATATATAAGCTCTACTTCAGCAATTCTCAGGGCTATCTGATCTATTCAGGTGAGCACTGAACCCCAGCATTCTGGACACCCAATAAACCCTTTGATGTTGCATGAGATAGCCTGTTGGTAGTCTCCTCCTCTGAAGCTCGCACCACGTTTACTTGGATGATTGAATGTAGAAGAGAACATCCAGTCAAAAAGAGATAGTCTGTAGCATTAGGAAGATAGTCAGTAAGTTTAGAAAGAAGGGTGAGTATAAGATTTGGAACAAAAGTTTCTTAGCAATAGGATTTCGATTAGAGAGTGAATGTAAATGTCAGCACAAGTGAAGAGTCAGTCACAATGATGAAGTGGGGAAAATATGTAGGAAAGCATATATCAATAGAGACATTACAAAATCAGGCAAAGTATAAAGTGTGTGATAGGATTAGACATTTTGAACAGGGTTGAGTTTAAATATATAATCTTAGGAAGAAACAAATATGTAGTCACAAATAGGATTGACATTTGAGAGCATTGGGCAAATTTCAGGTGGATGAATATTTTGAGAATAATCTTGTGAATAGTTGATTATAAATCCACATACATGAACATGAATGAATTTAGGGAGTGAATATAAGACACATATATTTCATATTTTGTAAAATCTGGAGAGTGTATATATATATATACATACATATATATATATATATATATATATATATATATATATATACATATATATATATATACATATATACATATATATACATATACATAAAACAAACACACAGACAAAAAGTAGCAATATATATGTCAATCAAAATTCATTATAAAATATATACCATCCACAGATCTAAAAATATTCATTTTACTGAACATGGATTTATGTATAATGCTGTTCAACTAGCAAGCTCACCCATAGGTTGAATATTCAGTTCCAACAGGGTTTATTAGGAGTGATCTCTTCTAACAATTTGTATCTGCCAAGTCAGCCACCTCACAAGAATGTACGTGTGGTACCAGATAGGAATCTATATGTGCATATAAGAATACAGAGAAAGGGAGACAGGAATTCACATATTTGTTAACCTTAAAAATACAAGGACAACTATTTCAACAAACAATTGACTAGATTTATAACTCCAACTCTGTATCATGCAAAAGGCAAGTCCATCTATACACCATGCCTACTCTGAACTGCTTGTATTTCTATTCTTTATGGGTTATTTTTCTCCATCATATTAGGATTAGTAGTCAGAGTCTGGTAGGGTATGGGTTAGAGTCAGGTATTCAGTATTTTGAATTGAAAATAGGACAGTGAATCCAATGTGTATGCAAATATATGGTACGGAAAAATCTTCCCACTCTCCTCCAGAACAATGCCTTGACATTACCTTCGCCTCAAGTAAGACACAATTAGAGGAGAAGAGTTAGAAAATCTGTGAATACATATCTAGAATGGAAAATGCTCCAGATTTCACATCTTTGGAGGTGGTAGAGGAGTTTCCAAAAGTAAGAGACAGGGTAAACACTCCACAAACATGGAGCTCTGCTGGCCAAAAGACTTTTTGAGAATCTGCCTCTGAGGTTGGGCACTTGAAATATATGTTGTTGTCAGGAGCTTTAGCTTTATTTGTAGTGAAACCATCAAAGCTGGATCTGCATCTATGTGACCTGGAGGAAATGGTTACTTATTTTCAAATAAAAATGAGGCAGCAGTGATGAATTCTCTTTTTGTAGGTAAACTTTGGCCACTGAGGGCTAAGGGTCTTCCCGTGTGGACTGTGAAACCAATGGTCATCCTCAAATTTTCGTGGTGTTTCTTGCTGCTGCACTGGGAGTTTGGTATTTGCTTCATGAAATACAACGAGTTCAAATGGGACACAGTGCTGAAGGGAGTTCTTTCAGGTGTGGTTGGCAGGGTCTCCAGGAGAATGCACCAACCAGGGTTCTATCTCAAGTAGCTTGCCCCCTTGACAATAGCAACATGATATTGAACATTGCCCTGAAACCTCTCCATATAAAAATATGCCTTTACATATATGGGTGTGATGGTTGCACCATGTCAGTCACAGCCATTTGGAAGCCAATGGAAGATCCAGATGGCCCCACCACAGATGTTTTATCACACATTTGCATAACACAGCTCTAGGCCCACTACTTACCAGGACCCAACTTACTGGCATCTCTGTTCTACACCATTTTCATGAAACCCAGTCAATCAAGTCCCTGTCTGGTATACTCATGATCATCAACAGGACATCAAAGGTCCTCCAGTGCCAGCTGGTCATCGGAATTTCTAAAATTTCATGGTAATTATCTAGCATTTTTTCACAGATGCATTTGGAGGCAATGTTGGTTTCAATTCATTCAGGAACCATTAAATGGTGAGGAAGCTAATTTCAGGGAAATCTCTGGAGCACTCTCACAGGCAAGTCTACCCAAAGAGTGGCCAAAAAGTCACATGAAGCCAGGCCCATTGAGGTCTACAAAGCGAGGTCCAAGTGTGTTTTGAATCTCAATTATGCCTGCCAAGTCTTTCAGAATAAAATCATGTAATATCCTGGCTGTGATTCCCAGTGTTCTGTGGAAAGCCACTCTGGGCCTTGATCCCAGGTTCCAATGGCAACTCTCATTCCTGGCCTCCTAAAATCCCAACACAATTCATGTCAATACTTCTCTGAGGTCAGTTCCAGAACTCAGTCTCTAAGGGGAATCACAGCAGAATTCAAGCCCAGGTGGACCCAGTCATCTCTTCCAACTGCCACACAAATGACCACAATTATAACCAAAACACTCCTACATGGCCCTCATCTTCTACCATAAAGATACTCATCATAACATCTGGATGGAGGTTTTCATGAGAGGCACATCCCAAGACAGTGTCCAAAATAAGCTCCCTTGCCCCTCATTTGCCGAATGTCAGGGTGGCTTGGACACCCTTCCTGTGAACCAGGAGTGATCAAATAGGCCTGCCCTTAATACTGCTTCACTTCTCCAATTTGAGGCTCTCTGACTGTGGGGTCTAGATTCTTTTTGTGAATTGGAGTCATGAGAAAAGCCAAGCACCTCTGCAGAGATTTGAAGAACTCATTTCACCCAAAGAATCCCTATTCTGACATGATGGATTTCAGAAACCTAACAAAGGAAGGCAATATAATTCATGCACATTGATTGAACGTTTTTCCATTTTGGTTTAGATGCACATATGGGATCTTTCTTTACATCCATCAGGTGCTGAGAATCTAAGTCACAGCCTGAAACAGGGCAAAGGGCCTGAATCAGACACATCCTTTTCCAATGAAATTAAGCAAAGAGCCAGAGGTGATGCACATTCATTTCCATTTGAAAACTGTTTTCTTCAGGCTTAACAAAGGGGTTGCATGAGACAAAGACCTTCCTGATATTCAGGGCAACAGAACAATAGGTAAGCAAAAGGCCCAAAGCAGGGTATCTCCACTGAGACTTTCCTGGTCACACTGATATCTGAGTTTTCTCAGATGCTGGCCATTCCATTCAGGTATCCAGTACATGGCCATGTCAAAGACCTTGGATTTGGTACATATCTTGGACACATAACCATGAGCCTATTCTAGAGAGTGGCCAGAATTCAGGAAGAAAACAGGGACTTAGGAAGGTATTAGGTGTTGCCCGTGCATAAGGCAAGCCACACTCCATTCATAAATTGGGCAGGATGAATGCTGGGAAGCTTTATACTAGACATGACACATCCATTGCTGCATTCTCTTTTCTCATGTCTACTACCACAGGCACAGTGGGATACACAGACATGGAAACACTCACCTCTTCAAACAACTTACCGGAAACAGTTCACTCCAAAACAAACAAACCGCCATTCCTACCTATTTTCAGAACATGAGACAAACCACAAACCCACACCCACTCCCAAAAAGGCACCTCCTTCCCCATAGGTGTGTGACTAACCAGAGTGTCCTCTGACTGGTGGCCATACTCTGTTCTTCCGAAATGGCCTGTCCTCTCTCAGATCTGTTTTCCTTGGCCAACTCTGTAAAGTTGTAAGGAAAAAGTGGAGAGCCACTACCTGCTTTCTCAGGAAAGCTCCCTCTTCAGAGCTCTCCAGGCATTTGGTAATCCTCACTTCAGTAGGTACCAAGAATGACTGACTCTATCTTTGGTAAATCCAAACAAGTGAGCCCACTGGGACTGGGACTATGACTGCCTCTGGGTGCCTGGCTCCTTGGATACAAAGTTCAGAGAGTTCCATCACCAAGGAAATGAGGTATGTCACATTCTTTGGAAATGGATGAGGTCACTGCCTTGGCAAATGTATATCTTATGATGTGCAAAAACTGAAGAAATAATAATGTACCAGTGTCGAATACAAATGAATGACAAATTACATATCATGTCCCATAGGAGTCTACTTGCATTGATGTTAGACTGGGTCAGTTACTGTAGAATAATTAGGATTTGTATGCACCATTCACTGAAGTTAGTTTTCAGTACTAGGAAACAAATATGTATTTCAGGTGGATGAATATTTCTGATTATAATCTTGTGAAAAGTTGATTATAAATCCACATACATGAAGATGAATGAATTTAGAGAGTGTATATTAGACACATACATTTCATATTTTGAAAAATTTGGAGAGTATATCTATATCTATATCTATATCTATATCTATATCTATATATATATACACACACACACACACACACACACACAAACACACACACACAACACTCACAGACATTAAAAAGTACCAATATAAATGCCAATCGAATTCATCAGTAAATATATATCATCCACAAATGCAAAAATATTTATTTTACTGAACATGAGTTAATGTATAATGTCGTTCTACTAGGACGCTCTCCTATAGGTTGAATTTTCATTTCCAACAGCATTTAGGAGGAGTGAACTCTTCTCACAATTTGTATCTGCCAAGACAGCCACCTCAAAAAAATGTACGTGTGATACCTGGTAGGATTCTATATATGCATATAAATATGCATGTGTGAATAGGCTACAGAAAAGGGAAACAAGACTTCACATTTTTGTTAAGTTTAAAAACACATGGAGAATATTTCAATTAAAATTTGACTAGATTTATAACTCCTACCTTATATAATGCAAATGTCAAGTCCAACTATACAACATGTCTCCTCTGAAGTGCTTGTATTTCTATTGTGTTGGGTTAATTTTCTCCATTATATTAGGATGAATAGTCTGAGTCTACTAGGTATGGGTTAGTGTCAGGGATTCAGTATTTCGAATGGAAAATTGGAAAATGAATCCAATGTGTATGTAAATATATGCTGCACAAATATCCTCCTGCTCTCATCCAGAACAATGCCTTGACATTACCTTCACCCCAAGTAAGACACAATTAGAGGAGAAGAGTTACAAAATCAGTGAATACATATCTGGAATGGAAAATGCTCAGGAGTTCACAATCTTGGAGGTGGTAGAGCAGTTTCCAAAACTAAGGGACAGGGTAAACACTCCACAAACATGGAGCTCTGCTGGCCTAAAAACTTTTTGAGAAACTGCCTCTGAGCTTCCACACTTGAAATATATGTTGTTTTCAGGAGATTTGGCTTCCTCTGTAGTGAGACCATCAAAGCTGGGTCTGCATCTATGTGACCTGGAGAACATGGTTTCTTATTTCCAATGAACTAGATGAAGCAGTGCTGAATCCTCTCTTTGTAGGTAAACTGTGGCCACTGGGGACTAAGTGTCTCCCCGTGTGGACTGTGAAGCCATTTGGTCCTCCTCCACTTTTTGTGGAGGTTTTGCTGCTGCACTGTGAGTTTGGTATTTGTTTCACGAAATACTAGGAGCTAACCTGGGACACAGTGCTGGAGGGAGTTCTGTCACGTGTGGTGGGTCAGGGTCTGCAAGAGAATGCACCAACTAGGCTCCTTTCTCTCACAGCTTGCCCCATTGCCCCCTTGTCCATATCAACCTGATTCTTAATTTTCCTCTGAAAACTCTCCATATAACAATATGTCTTTACATATAAGGGTCTGCTGGCTGCACCATGTCAGTTACAAGCCATTTGGAATCCAATGGTAGATCCACATGGCCCTACCACGGATGTTTTATCAAACACCTCACCACCACTGCTCTAGACCCACTACTCAGCAGGCTCCAACTTACTGGCATCTCTGTTCTACACCATTTTCATGAAACTCAGTAAGTCAAGGCACTGTCTGGTATAATCATGATCAGCAACAGGACATCCAATGTTTCTCCAGTGCCAACTGGTCATAGGAATTTCAAAAATTTCATGGTATTTATTTAGCCATTTTTCAAGCATGAAGTTGGAGGCACTGTGGATTTCAGTTCATTCAGCAAACATTAAATGGTGAGGAAGCTCATTTCAATGAAATCTCTGGAGAACTCTCACAGGCACGGCTTCCCAAAGAGTGGACAAAAGGTCACATTAGGCCAGGCCCATTGAGGTCTACAATGTGAGGTCCATGTGTGTTTTGACTCTCAACTATGGCTGCCATTTCTTTAAGAATAAAATCATGTGATATCCTTGCTGAGATTTCCAGGCCTCTGTTGAAATCCACCCGGGGCCTAGGTCTCAGTTTCCAAGAGCGACTTTCATGCGTGGCCTCTTAAAATCCCAACAAAATTTCATTTCCAAAACCCAGTCTCTAAGGGGAATCACACCAGAGTTCAACCCCACGTGTACCCAGTCATTTTTTCCAATGCCACACAAATGACCAAAATCAAAACCAAAACACTCCCACATGGCCCTCATCTTATTCCTTATAGTCAATCATCTTAACCTCTGGCTGGAGGTTTCAATGAGGGGCGCAGCCCAAGACAGTGTCCAAAATCAGCTCCTTTGCCCCTCATTTGCCTAAAGTTGGGGTAGCCTGGACACCATTTCTGTGAACCAGGAGTGAACAAATAAGCCTGCCTTTAGTACTTCTTTGTTTCTCCAATTTCAGGCCTACTGATTTTAGGTATCGATTCTTTAGGTTAGTCATGCGAAAACACAAGCACCTCTGCAGGGCTTTGAAGAACTCATTTGACCCAAAGAATCCCTATTCTCATTTGATGGAGTGCAGGAACCTAACAGAAGAAGGCAAGAGACTTCATCCACAATGAATGAAATTTTTTGCCATTTTGGTTTTGGAAGCTCACATGGGATCATTCTTAAGATCCATCAGGTGCTGAGAATCTAAGTCACAGCCACACACAGGTCCAAGAGGCTGATAAAGACACATCCCTTTCCAAAGCAATTAAGCAAAGAGCCACAGGTGAGGCCCATTCATTTCCATTTGAAAACTGTTTTCTTCAGGCTTCACAAAGGGGTGGCCTGAGGCAAAGACCTTCCTGACATTCAGTGCAACACAACAATAAGTAAGCAAAAGGCCCAAAGCAGGGTTTCTGCACTGAGACTTTCCTGGTCACACTGATATCTGAGTTTTCTGAGATGCTCGCCATTCTCTTCAGCTATCCAGTACATGGCCATGTCACAGAGCTTGGAGGTGGTACATATTTTGGACACAAATCCATGAGCCTATTCTGGAGAGTGGCCAGAATTCAGGAAGAAAACAACAACTTAGAAAGATAGCAGGTGTTGCACATCGATAAGACAAGCTGCAGTCCATTCATATATTGGGCAGGATGAATTATGGGAAGATTTATACTAGACAGGACACATCCATTAATGCATTCTCTTTTCTAATGTCTACAACAACGGACACAGTGGGATACACAGAAACAGAAACACTCGTCGTGTCAAATGACTTACTAGAAACTGTCCACTCCAAACCAAACAAACCGCCTTTCCTATCTATTCTCAGAACATGAGACAAAACAACAAACCCACACCCACTCCCACAAAGGCACCTCCTTCCCCCAAGTAGGTCTGTGACTATCCGGAGTGTCCTCTGACTGGTGGGCCATACTATGTTCCCCCGAAATGGCCTGTCTTCTCTCAGATCTTGTTTCCTTGACCAACTCTGTGAAGATGTCAGGAAAAAGTGGTTAGCCACTACCTGTTTTCTCAGGAAAGGTCCATCTTCAGAGCTCTCCTGGCATTTGGCCATCCTCACATCATTAGGTACCAAGAAAACTGACTCTGTCCTTGGTAAATCCAAACAAGTGAGCCCACTGGGACTGGGACTGGGACTGCCTCTGGGTGCCTGGCTTCTTGGATACCAAGTTCAGAGAGTTCCATCACCAAGGAAATGAGGTATGCCACATTCTTTGGAACTGAATGAGGTCACTGCCTTGGCAACCACTTTGTCCTAACAGTTGCTTCCAAGGGTAACATAAGATGGAGGTTGCCCCTACTTCCTGTGACACTTTCATAAGGTAGAATGTATATCACCATTGGCACCCGGGAACAGCTCTCCACTCAGCCCTGGTTTGGTCCATCTTCTGTACAAAAAGAAGAGAGAGAGGCAGATTCAGACACATCCCTTCATCCTGACCAGGTTGTTTGCCATGGAAGATGACTTTTGCTCTCTCAGGTGCTTCAAACCTGCCTACAACTTCTCCAGGTATCATTTGTGCATGGACATTTGAGGTTCTCATCAGGTGGAAGGTCCCCAACATTCCTGTATTGTAAGAACCACTCTGTCCCTGCTCTTCTGTAAAATGATTGAGGGAACAGTGTATACTTGGGGTTAAAAACAGGTTTCATTTGGGTTACGAGTGATTCTGTGTGATGAATAATGGTATTGGGAACCTGCAATATTTACAAGAATATAGAGGTGAAATATAAGTAGGAAAACAGAAATCTAGGTATGATTTGAAGCCCAGAAGGGTTTTGCCCTTAATTGGGATACTTAGCTTTGAATGATGTTCTGCAAAGATGCCTCAGATAATTCGATATACAATGGCATAGGACCTTGTACATTGGATGATTGAATTTAGAAGAGAACATCCAGTCAAAAAGGGATATTCAGTAGGATTAGGAAGATAGTCGGTAGGTTTAGGACGAAGAGTGAGTATAGGATTTGGACCAAAAGTTCTTTAGCAATAGACTTTCGGTTGTTGAGTGAATGTAAATGTCAGCACATATGAAGAGTCAGTCACTATGTTGAACTGGGGAAAATATGTAGAAAAGCAGATATCAATAGAAACATTACGATATCAGGCAAAGTATAAAGTGAGTGATAGAATTAGACATTTTCAACAGGGTTGAGTTTGAATATATAAATTAGGAAAAAAACAAATATGTAGTCACCAATAGGATTGACAATTGACAGCATTAGGCAACCTGGACATGGATGTTTTTAGAAATCCATGTTCACTTTCCATTTAGGCTTTGGTACAATCATAAGTGTGACCTTTCCATTTTTTGTCCAGAATATTACTGTGATAATGAGGTGACATGAGTATTTCTTTCACCATTTCTGGGAGCAATATATTGAAGATGTAAAATGAGAATCGGGGGTACAAAGAGGTGTACCCTGTTTCTAGGAACATAGAGAAAAAGCATGAATAGACCATACTGTGAATAAATAATATAACTTTTTTGAACTTTAAATAATGAATTGAACTGATATCTGAAAAATTAAAGGAAATCGTATATTGATATACAATCATTCATTCCAACCAGGTATATATGTAATGGAAATATTAGTGTTTTGGTTTATCATGAAGAGTGTGTGAGTTTTGCTTCAAAATGATTATGGAAATTCAAAATAATGTGTTTGGAAAGAAGTCTCATGAAAAGACCAGTCAAGAAACCCTGACAATACATGTGTTCTGAAGCAAGAAGTGGTGAAAGTTGAAACAAATGCTTATTAATTTGTGAACTTGTGGATGAAATGTATATCCTGTGATGTGCAAAAACTGAAGAAACAATAATGTACCAGTGTCGAATACAAATGAATGACAAATTACATATCATGTCCCATAGGAGTCTACTTGCATTGATGTTGGGCTGGGTCAGTTACTGTAGAATAATTAGGATTTGTATGCACCATTCACTGAAGTTAGTTTTCAGTACTAGGAAACAAATATGTATTTCAGGTGGATGAATATTTCTGATTATAATCTTGTGAAAAGTGGATTATAAATCCACATACATGAACATGAATGAATTTAGAGAGTGTATATTAGACACATATATTTCATATTTTGAAAAATTTGGAGAGTATATCTATATCTATATCTATATCTATATACACACACACACACACACACACACACACACACACACATACTCACAGACATTAAAAAGTACCAATATAAATGGCAATCGAAATTCATCAGTAAATATGTATCATCCACAAATGCAAAAATATATATTTTACTGAACATGAGTAAATGTATAATGTTGTTCTACTAGGACGCTCTCCTACATGTTGAATTTTCATTTCCAACAGCATTTAGGAGGAGTGAACTCTTCTCACAATTTGTATCTGCCAAGACAGCCACCTCACAAAAATGCACGTGTGATACCGGGTAGGATTCTATATATGCATATAAATATACATGTGTGAATAGGCTACAGAAAAGGGAAACAAGAATTCACATTTTTGTTAAGTTTAAAAACACATGGAGAATATTTCAATTAAAATTTGACTAGTTTTATAACTCCTACCTTATATAATGCAAATGTCAAGTCCAACTATACAACATGTCTCCTCTGAAGTACTTGTATTTCTAATGTGTTGGTTTAATTTTCTCCATTATATTAGGATGAATAGTCTGAGTCTACTAGGTATGGGTTAGTGTCAGGGATTCAGTATTTCGAATGGAAAATTGGAAAATGAATCCAATGTGTATGTAAATATATGCTGCACAAATATCCTCCCGCTCTCATCCAGAACAATGCCTTGACATTACCTTCACCCCAAGTAAGACACAATTAGAGGAGAAGAGTTACAAAATCAGTGAATACATATCTGGAATGGAAAATGCTCAGGAGTTCACAACCTTGGAGGTGGTAGAGGAGTTTCCAAAACTGAGGGACAGGGTAAACACTCCACAAACATGGAGCTCTGCTGGCCTAAAAACTTTTTGAGAAACTGCCTCTGAGCTTCCACACTTGAAATATATGTAGTTTTCAGGAGATTTGGCTTCCTCTGTAGTGAGACCATCAAAGCTAGGTCTGCATCTATGTGACCTGGAGGACATGGTTTCTTATTTTCCAATGAACAAGATGAAGCAGTGCTGAATCCTCTCTTTGTAGGTAAACTGAGGCCACTGGGGACTAAGTGTCTCCCCGTGTGGACTGTGATGCCATTTGGTCTTCCTCCAATTTGTGGTGTTTTTGCTGCTGCACTGTGAGTTTGGTATTTATTTCACGAAATACTAGGAGCTAACCTGGGACACAGTGCTGGAGGGAGTTCTGTCACGTGTGGTGGGTCAGGGTCTGCAAGAGAATGCACCAACTAGGCTCCTATCTCTCACAGCTTACCCCATTGCCCCCTTGTCCATATCAACATGATTCTTAATTTTCCTCTGAAAACTCTAGATATAACAAGATGCCTTTACATATAAGGGTCTGCTGGCTGCACCATGTCAGTTACAAGCCATTTGGAATCCAATGGTAGATCCACATGGCCCTACCACGGATGTTTTATCAAACACCTCCCCACCACTGCTCTAGACCCACTACTCAGCAGGCTCCAACTTACTGGCATCTCTGTTCTACACCATTTTCATGAAACTCAGTAAATCAAGGCACTGTCTGGTATACTCATGATCAGCAACTGGAAATTCAATGTTTCTCCAGTGCCACCTGGTCATAGGAATTTCAAAAATTTCATGGTATTTATCTAGCCATTTTTCAAGCATATAGTTGGAGGCACTGTGGGTTTCAGTTCATTCAGCAATCATTAAATGGTGAGGAAGCTCATTTCAATGAAATCTCTGGAGAAATCTCACAGGCACGGCTTCCCAAAGAGTGGACAAAAAGTCACATTAGGACAGGCAAATTGAGGTCTACAATGTGAGGTCCATGTGTGTTTTGACTCTCAACTATGGCTGCCATTTCTTTAAGAATAAAATCATGTGATATCCTTGCTGAGATTCCCAGGCCTCTGTTGAAATCCACCCGGGGCCTAGGTCTCAGTTTCCAAGAGCGACTTTCATGCGTGGCCTCTTAAAATCCCAACAAAATTCATGGCAATGCTTCTCTGAGTTCAGTTCCAAAACCCAGTCTCTAAGGGGAATCACACCAGAGTTCAAGCCCACGTGGACCCAGTCATTTTTTCCAATGCCACACAAATGACCAAAATTAAAACCAAAACACTCCCACATGGCCCTCATCTTATTCCATATAGTCAATCATCTTAACCTCTGGCTGGAGGTTTCCATGAGGGGCGCAGCCCAAGACAGTGTCCAAAATCAGCTCGTTTGCCCCTCATTTGCCTAAAGTCAGGGTAGCCTGGACACCGTTTCTGTGAACCAGGAGTGAACAAATAAGCCTGCCATTAATACTTCTGTGTTTCTCCAATTTGAGGCCTACTGATTTTAGGTATCGATTCTTTAGGTGATTTAGAGTCATGCGAAAACACAAGCACCTCTGCAGGGCTTTGAAGAACTCATTTGACCCAAAGAATCCCTATTCTCATTTGATGGAGTGCAGGAACCTAACAGAAGAAGGCAAGAGACTTCATCCACAATGAATGAAATTTTTTTGCCATTTTGGTTTTGGAAGCTCACATGGGATCATTCTTAAGATCCATCAGGTGCTGAGAATCTAAGTCACAGCCACACACAGGTCCAAGAGGCTGATAAAGACACATCCCTTTCCAAAGCAATTAAGCAAAGAGCCACAGGTGAGGCCCATTCATTTCCATTTGAAAACTGTTTTCTTCAGGCTTCACAAAGGGGTGGCCTGAGGCAAAGACCTTCCTGACATTCAGTGAAACACAACAATAAGTAAGCAAAAGGCCCAAAGCAGGGTTTCTGCACTGAGACTTTCCTGGTCACACTGATATCTGAGTTTTCTGAGATGCTCGCCATTCTCTTCAGGTATCCAGTATATGGCCATGTCACAGAGCTTGGAGGTGGTACATATTTTGGACACAAATCCATGAGCCTATTCTGGAGAGTGGCCAGAATTCAGGAAGAAAACAACAACTTAGAAAGATAGCAGGTGTTGCACATCGATAAGACAAGCTGCAGTCCAATCATATATTGGGCAGGATGAATTATGGGAAGATTTATACTAGACAGGACACATCCATTAATGCATTCTCTTTTCTAATGTCTACAACAACGGACACAGTGGGATACTCAGAAACAGAAACACTCGCCGTGTCAAATGACTTAGTAGAAACTGTCCACTCCAAACCAAACAAACCGCCTTTCCTATCTATTCTCAGAACATGAGACAAAACAACAAACCCACACCCACTCCCACAAAGGCACCTCCTTCCCCCAAGTAGGTCTGTGACTATCCGGAGTGTCCTCTGACTGGTGGGCCTTACTATGTTCCCCCGAAATGGCCTGTCTTCTCTCAGATCTTGTTTCCTTGACCAACTCTGTGAAGATGTCAGGAAAAAGTGTTTAGCCACTACCTGTTTTCTCAGGAAAGGTCCATCTTCAGAGCTCTCCTGGCATTTGGCCATCCTCACATCATTAGGTACCAAGAAAACTGACTCTGTCCTTGGTAAATCCAAACAAGTGAGCCCACTGGGACTGGGACTGGAACTGCCTCTGGGTGCCTGGCTTCTTGGATACCAAGTTCAGAGAGTTCCATCACCAAGGAAATGAGGTATGTCGCATTCTTTGGAACTGAATGAGGTCACTGCCTTGGCAACCACTTTGTCCTAACAGTTGCTTCCAAGGGTAACATAAGATGGAGGTTGCCCCTACTTCCTGTGACACTTTCATAAGGTAGAATGTATATCACCATTGGCACCCGGGAACAGCTCTGCACTCAGCCCTGGTTTGGTCCATCTTCTGTACAATAAGAAGAGAGAGAGGCAGATTCAGACACATCCCTTCATCCTGACCAGGTTGTTTGAAATGGAAGATGACTTTTGCTCTCTCAGGTGCTTCAAACCTGCCTACAACTTCTCCAGGTATCATTTGTGCATGGACATTTGAGGTTCTCATCAGGTGGAAGGTCCCCAACATTCCTGTATTGGAAGAACCACTCTGTCCCTGCTCTTCTGTAAAATGATTGAGGGAACAGTGTATACTTGGGGTTAAAAACAGGTTTGATTTGGGTTACGAGTGATTCTGTGTGATGAATAATGGTATTGGGAACCTGCAATATTTACAAGAATATAGAGGTGAAATATAAGTAGGAAAACAGAAATCTAGGTATGATTTGAAGCCCAGAAAAGTTTTGCCCTTGATTGGGATACTTAGCTTTGAATGATGTTCTGCAAAGATGCCTCAGATAATTCGATATACAATGGCATAGGACCTTGTACATTGGATGATTGAATTTAGAAGAGAACATCCAGTCAAAAAGGGATATTCAGTAGGATTAGGAAGATAGTCGGTAGGTTTAGGAAGAAGAGTGAGTATAGGATTTGGACAAAAAGTTCTTTAGCAATAGACTTTCGGTTGTAGAGTGAATGTAAATGTCAGCACATATGAAGAGTCAGTCACTATGTTGAACTGGGAAAATATGTAGAAAAGCAGATATCAATAGAAACATTACGAAATCAGGCAAAGTATAAAGTGAGTGATAGAATTAGACATTTTCAACAGGGTTGAGTTTGAATATATAAATTAGGAAAAAAACAAATATGTAGTCACCAATAGGATTGACAATTGACAGCATTAGGCAACCTGGACATGGATGTTTTTAGAAATCCATGTTCACTTTCCATTTAGGCTTTGGTACAATCATAAGTGTGACCTTTCCATTTTTTGTCCAGAATATTACTGTGATAATGAGGTGACATGAGTATTTCTTTCACCATTTCTGGGAGCAATATATTGAAGATGTAAAATGAGAATCGGGGGTACAAAGAGGTGTACCCTGTTTCTAGGAACATAGAGAAAAAGCATGAATAGACCATACTGTGAATAAATAATATAACTTTTTTGAACTTTAAATAATGAATTGAACTGATATCTGAAAAATTAAAGGAAATCGTATATTGATATACAATCATTCATTCCAACCAGGTATATATGTAATGGAAATATTAGTGTTTTGGTTTATCATGAAGAGTGTGTGAGTTTTGCTTCAAAATGAGTATGGAAATTCAAAATAATGTGTTTGGAAAGAAGTCTCATGAAAAGACCAGTCAAGAAACCCTGACAATACATGTGTTCTGAAGCAAGAAGTGGTGAAAGTTGAAACAAATGCTTATTAATTTGTGAACTTGCGGATGAAATGTATATCCTGTGATGTGCAAAATCTGAAGAAACAATAATGTACCAGTGTCGAATACAAATGAATGACAAATTACATATCATGTCCCATAGAAGTCTACTTGCATTGATGTTAGACTGGGTCAGTTACTGTAGAATAATTAGGATTTGTATGCAACATTCACTGAAGTTAGTTTTCAGTACTAGGAAACAAATATGTATTTCAGGTGGATGAATATTTCTGATTATAATCTTGTGAAAAGTGGATTATAAATCCACATACATGAACATGAATGAATTTAGAGACTGTATATTAGACACATATATTTCATATTTTGAAAAATTTGGAGAGTATATCTATATCTATATCTATGTCTATACACACACACACACACACACACACACACACACACACACACACCACTCACAGACATTAAAAAGTACCAATATAAATGCCAATCGAAATTCATCAGTAAATATGTATCATCCACAAATGCAAAAATATTTATTTTACTGAACATGAGTTAATGTATAATGTTGTTCTACTAGGACGCTCTCCTACATGTTGAATTTTCATTTCCAACAGCATTTAGGAGGAGTGAACTCTTCTCACAATTTGTATCTGCCAAGACAGCCACCTCACAAAAATGTACGTGTGATACCTGGTAGGATTCTATATATGCATATAAATATACATGTGTGAATAGGCTACAGAAAAGGGAAACAAGAATTCACATATTTGTTAAGTTTAAAAACACATGGAGAATATTTCAATTAAAATTTGACTAGATTTATAACTCCTACCTTATATAATGCAAATGTCAATCCAACTATACAACATGTCTCCTCTGAAGTACTTGTATTTCTAATGTGTTGGGTTAATTTTCTCCATTATATTAGGATGAATAGTCTGAGTCTACTAGGTATGGGTTAATGTCAGGGATTCAGTATTTCGAATGGAAAATTGGAAAATGAATCCAATGTGTATGTAAATATATGCTGCACAAATATCCTCCCGCTCTCATCCAGAACAATGCCTTGACATTACCTTCACCCCAAGTAAGACACAATTAGAGGAGAAGAGTTACAAAATCAGTGAATACATATCTGGAATGGAAAATGCTCAGGAGTTCACAACCTTGGAGGTGGTAGAGGAGTTTCCAAAACTAAGGGACAGGGTAAACCCTCCACAAACATGGAGCTCTGCCGACCTAAAAACTTTTTGAGAAACTGCCTCTGAGCTTCCACACTTGAAATATATGTTGTTTTCAGGAGATTTGGCTTCCTCTGTAGTGAGACCATCAAAGCTGGGTCTGCATCTATGTGACCTGGAGGACATGGTTTTTATTTTCCAATGAACAAGATGAAGCAGTGCTGAATCCTCTCTTTGTAGGTAAACTGAGGCCACTGGGGACTAAGTGTCTCCCCGTGTGGACTGTGAAGCCATTTGGTCCTCCTCCAATTTTTGTGGTGTTTTTGCTTCTGCACTGTGAGTTTGGTATTTGTTTCACGAAATACTAGGAGCTAACCTGGGACACAGTGCTGGAGGGAGTTCTGTCACGTGTGGTGGGTCAGGGTCTGCAAGAGAATGCACCAACTAGGCTCCTTTCTCTCACAGCTTGCCCCATTGCCCCCTTGTCCATATCAACCTGATTCTTAATTTTCCTCTGAAAACTCTCCATATAACAAGATGCCTTTACATATAAGGGTCTGCTAGCTGCACCATGTCAGTTACAAGCCATTTGGAATCCAATGGTAGATCCACATGGCCCTACCACGGATGTTTTATCAAACACCTCACCACCACTGCTCTAGACCCACTACTCAGCAGGCTCCAACTTACTGGCATCTCTGTTCTACACCATTTTCATGAAACTCAGTAAATCAAGGCACTGTCTGGTATACTCATGATCAGCAACAGGACATCCAATGTTTCTCCAGAGCCACCTGGTCATAGGAAATTCAAAAATTTTATGGTATTTATCTAGCCATTTTTCAAGTATGAAGTTGGAGGCACTGTGGGTTTCAGTTCATTCAGCAAACATTAAATGGTGAGGAAGCTCATTTCAATGAAATGTCTGGAGAACTCTCACAGGCACGGCTTCCCAAAGAGTGGACAAAAGGTCACATTAGGCCAGGCCCATTGAGGTCTACAATGTGAGGTCCATGTGTGTTTTGACTCTCAACTATGGCTGCCATTTTTTTAAGAATAAAATCATGTGATATCCTTGCTGAGATTCCCAGGCCTCTGTGGAAATCCACCGGGGGCCTAGGTCTCAGTGTCCAAGAGCGACTTTCATGAGTGGCCTCTTAAAATCCCAACAAAATTCATGGCAATGCTTCTCTGAGTTCAGTTCCAAAATCCCAGTCTCTAAGGGGAATCACACCAGAGTTCAAGCCCAAGTGGACCCAGTCTTTTTTTCCAATGCCACACAAATGACCAAAATTAAAACCAAAACACTCCCACATGGCCCTCATCTTATTCCATATAGTTAATCATCTTAACCTCTGGCTGGAGGTTTCCATGAGGGGCGCAGCCCAAGACAGTGTCTAAAATCAGCTCGTTTGCCCCTCATTTGCCTAAAGTCAGGGTAGCCTGGACACCGTTTCTGTGAACCAGAAGTGAACAAATAAGCCTGCCGTTAATACATCTGTGTTTCTCCAATTTGAGGCCTACTGATTTTAGGTATTGATTCTTTAGGTGATTTAGAGTCATGCGAAAACACAAGCACCTCTGCAGGGCTTTGAAGAACTCATTTGACCCAAAGAATCCCTATTCTCATTTGATGGAGTGCAGGAACCTAACAGAGGAAGGCAAGAGACTTCATCCACAATGAATGAAATTTTTTGCCATTTTGGTTTTGGAAGCTCACATGGGATCATTCTTAAGATCCATCAGGTGCTGAGAATCTAAGTCACAGCCACACACAGGTCCAAGAGGCTGATAAAGACACATCACTTTCCAAAGCAATTAAGCAAAGAGCCACAGGTGAGGCCCATTCATTTCCATTTGAAAACTGTTTTCTTCAGGCTTCACAAAGGGGTGGCCTGAGGCAAAGACAATCCTGACATTCAGTGCAACACAACAATAAGTAAGCAAAAGGCCCAAAGCAGGGTTTCTGCACTGAGACTTTCCTGGTCACACTGATATCTGAGTTTTCTGAGATGCTCGCCATTCTCTTCAGCTATCCAGTACATGGCCATGTCACAGAGCTTGGAAGTGGTACATATTTTGGACACAAATCCATGAGCCTATTCTGGAGAGCGGCCAGAATTCAGGAAGAAAACAACAACTTAGAAAGATAGCAGTTGTTGCACATCGATAAGACAAGCTGCAGTCCATTCATATATTGGGCAGGATGAATTATGGGAAGATGTATACTAGACAGGACACATTCATTAATGCATTCTCTTTTCTAATGTCTACAACAACGGACACAGTGGGATACACAGAAACATTGGCCGTGTCAAATGACTTACTAGAAACTGTCCACTCCAAACCAAACAAACCACCTTTCCTATCTATTCTCAGAACATGAGACAAAACAACAAACCCACACCCACTCCCACAAAGGCACCTCCTTCCCCCAAGTAGGTCTGTGACTATCCGAAGTGTCCTCTGACTGGTGGGCCATACTGTGTTCCCCCGAAATGGCCTGTCTTCTCTCAGATCTTGTTTCCTTGACCAACTCTGTGAAGATGTCAGGAAAAAGTGGTTAGCCACTAAATGTTTTCTCAGGAAAGGTCCATCTTCAGAGCTCTCCTGGCATTTGGCCATCCTCACATCATTAGGTACCAAGAAAACTGACTCTGTTCTTGGTAAATCCAAACAAGTGAGCCCTCTGGGACTGGGACTGGGACTGCCTCTGGGTGCCTGGCTTCTTGGATACCAAGTTCAGAGAGTTCCATTACCAAGGAAATGAGGTATGTCACATTCTTTGGAACTGAATGAGGTCACTGCCTTGGCAACCACTTTGTCCTAACAGTTGCTTCCAAGGGTAACATAAGATGGAGGTTGCCCCTACTTCCTGTGACACTTTCATAAGGTAGAATGTATATCAACCATTGGCACCTGGGAACAGCTCTCCTCTCAGGCCTGGTTTGGTCCATCTTCTCTACAATAAGAAGAGAGAGATTCAGATTCAGACATATCCCTTCCTCCTGACCAGGTTGTTTGCCATGGAAGATGACTTTTGCTCTCTCAGGTGCTTCATACCTGCCTACAACTTCTCCAGGTATCATTTGTGCATGGACATTTGAGGTTCTCATCAGGTGGAAGGTCCCCAACTTTCTTGTATTGTAAGAACCACTCTGTCCCTGCTCTTCTGTAAAATGATTGAGGGAACAGTGTATACTTGGGGTTAAAAACAGGTTTGATTTGGGTTACGTGTGATTCTGTGCGATGAGTGATCGTATTGGGAACCTGCAATATTTACAAGAATATAGAGGTGAAATGTAAGTAGGAAAACAGAAATCTAGGTATGATTTGAAGCCCTGAAGGGTTTTGCCCTTGATTGGGATACTTAGCTTTGAATTATGTTCTGCAAAGATGCCTCAGATAATTCGATATACAATGGCATAGGACCTTGTACATTGGATGATTGAATTTAGAAGAGAACATCCAGTCAAAAAGGGATATTCAGTAGGATTAGGTAGATAGTCGGTAGGTTTAGGAAGAAGAGTGAGTATAGGATTTGGACCAAAAGTTCTTTAGCAATAGACTTTCGGTTGTAGAGTGAATGTAAATGTCAGCACATATGAAGAGTCAGTCACTATGTTGAACTGGGGAAAATATGTAGAAAAGCAGATATCAATAGAAACATTACGAAATCAGGCAAAGTATAAAGTGAGTGATAGAATTAGACATTTTCAACAGGGTTGAGTTTGAATATATAAATTAGGAAAAAACAAATATGTAGTCACCAATAGGATTGACAATTGACAGCATTAGGCAACCTGGACATGGATGTTTTTAGAAATCCATGTTCAATTTCCATTTAGGCTTTGGTACAATCATAAGTGTGACCTTTCCATTTTTTGTCCAGAATATTACTGTGATAATGAGGTGACATGAGTATTTCTTTCACCATTTCTGGGAGCAATATATTGAAGATGTAAAATGAGAATCGGGGGTACAAAGAGGTGTACCCTGTTTCTAGGAACATAGAGAAAAAGCATGAATAGACCATACTGTGAATAAATACTATAACTTTTTTGAACTTTAAATAATGAATTAACTGATATCTGAAAAATTAATGGAAATCGTATATTGATATACAATCATTCATTCCAACCAGGTATATATCTAATGGAAATATTAGTGTTTTGGTTTATTATGAAGAGTGTGTGAGTTTTGCTTCAAAATGATTATGGAAATTCAAAATAATGTGTTTGGAAAGAAGTCTCATGAAAAGACCAGTCAAGAAACCCTGACAATACATGTGTTCTGAAGCAAGATGATTAAAGTTGAAACAAATGCTTATTAATTTGTGAACTTGTGGATGAAATGTATATCCTGTGATGTGCAAAATCTGAAGAAACAATAATGTACCAGTGTCGAATACAAATGAATGACAAATTACATATCATGTCCCATTAGAGTCTACTTGAATTGATGTTAGACTAGGTCAGTTACTGTAGAATAATTAGGATGTGTATGCACCATTCACTGTAGTTAGTTTTCAGTACTAGGAAACAAATATGTATTTCAGGTGGATGAATATTTCTGATTATAATCTTGTGAAAAGTGGATTATAAATCCACATACATGAACATGAATGAATTTAGAGTGTGTATATTAGACACATATATTTCATATTTTGAAAAATTTGGAGAGTATATCTATATCTATATCTATATCTATACACACACACACACACACACACACACACACACACACACACAACACTCACAGACATTAAAAAGTACCAATATAAATGCCAATCGAAATTCATCAGTAAATATGTATCATCCACAAATGCAAAAATATTTATTTTACTGAACATGAGTTAATGTATAATGTTGTTCTACTAAGACTCTCTCCTATAGGTTGAATTTTCATTTCCAACAGCATTTAGGAGGAGTGAACTCTTCTCACAATTTGTATCTGCCAAGAGAGCCATCTCACAAAAATGTACGTGTGATACCTGGTAGGATTCTATATATGCATATAAATATACATGTGTGAATAGGCTACAGAAAAGGGAAACAAGAATTCACATATTTGTTAAGTTTAAAAACACATGGAGAATATTTTAATTAAAATTTGACTAGATTTATAACTCCTACCTTATATAATGCAAATGTCAAGTCCAACTATACAACATGTCTCTGGAGAACCTTTGGATGTCCTGTTGTTTATCATGAGTATACTAGACAGTGCCTTGATTGACTGTGTTTCATGAAAATGATCTAGAACAGACATGCCAGTAAGTTGGTGCCTGCTGAGTAGTGTGCCTAGAGCAGTGGTGTGTATGTGTGTCATAATACATCTCTGATGTGGCCATATGGATTTGCCATTGGCTTCCAAATGGCTTGTGACAGACATGGTGAGGCCAGCAGACACTAATATGTAAGGGCGTCTTGTTATATGGAGAGGTTTCATGGCAATGTTAAGAATTAGGTTGCAATAGACAAGGGAAAAAGCTATGTTGGATAGAAGCCTGGTTGGTGCATTCTCCTGCAGACCCTGACCCACCGCATGTGGCAGTACTCCATCCAGCACTGTGTCCCTTTTGAACTCCTTGTATTTCGTGAAGCAAATACCAAACTCCCAATGCAGGAGAAAGAAAAACCATGAAAAAGTGGAGGATGACCAAATGGCTTCACAGCCCAGATGGGGAGAGACTTAGCACACACTGGTCACATTTTACTTAAAAGAGAGAATTCACCACTGCTGCCTCATGTTCATTAGAAAATAAGAAACCATGTCCTCCAGGTCACATAGAATCAGACCCAGCTTTGATGGTCTCACGACAAAGGAAGCTAAAGCTCCTGAAAACAACATATATTTCAAGTGCCCAACCTCAGAGGCAGTTTATCAAGAAGTCCTTTAGGCCAGCAGAGCTCCATGTTTGTGGAGTTTTTAACCTGTCCCTTACTTATGGAAACTTCTCTACCACATCCAAGGTTGTGAACTCCTGAGCATTTTCCATTCCAGTTATATATTCACAGATTTTATAACTCTTCTCCACTAATTGTGTCTTACTTGGGGCGAAGGTAATGTCAAGGCATTGTTCTGGATGAGAGAGGGAAAATATTTTGTGTAGCACATATTTGATAGACATTGGATTCTTTTTCCTAATTTCCATTCAAAATACTGAATCCCTGACACTAACACATACCCTACTAGACTCTGACTACTAATCCTAATATGATGGAGAAAAATAACCCAAATAGAACAGAAATACAAGCAGGTCAGAGGAGGCATGGTGTATTTTTGAACTTTTCTTTTGCATAATAAATGGTAGGTGTTATAAATCTAGTGAATTTTTATTTGGAATAGTTTTTCATGTGTTTTTAAAATTAACAAATATGTGAATTCCTGCCTCCCTTTCTCTGTAGCCTATACAGCACATGTATTTTTATATGTACATATAGAATCCTACCTGGTATCACACGTACATTTTTGTGAGGTTGATGACTCGGCAGATATAAATTGTGTGAAGAGACTACCCCTCTTAAACGCTGTTGGAACTAAAAATTCAACCTATGGGTGAGCTTCCTAGTACAACAACATTATACATAATTCCATGTTCAGTAAAGTATATATTTTTGCATCAGTAGATGTTATATATTTCATTATAAATTTCATTTGGCATATATTGCTACTTTTTTATGTTTCTCTGTGTGTTTTTTTGGTATATATATATATATATATATATATATATATATATATATATATATACTCTCCTGATTTATCAAAACATGAAATATATGTGTCTTATAACACTCTCTACATTCATACATTCATTCATGTTCATGCATGAGGAAATATAATCAACTTTTCTCAAGATTATTCTTGGAAATATTCATCCACCTGAAATACATATTTGTTTCCTTGTACTGACAACTCACTTCTGTGAATGGTGCATACAAATCCTAATAATTCTACAGTATCTGACCCAGTTTAACATCAATGCAAGTAGATGCCTATGGGACATGATGTGTATTTTGACGTTCATTTATATTCAACACTGCTACATTAATATTTCTGCAGTTTTTGCACATCATAGGATATATATTTCATCAACAAGTTCACAACTTTATAGGTATTTTTTCACTTTTAATCATTTCCTGCTTCAGAACACATGTATTCCTCCCGGTTTCTTGACTGGTCTTTTCATGAGACTTCTCTGCAAACACATTTTTTTTTAATTTCATAATCAGTTTTGAAGCAAAACTCACACACTTTTCATGATAAACCGTAAATCTAATATCACCATTAGATGCATAACTGTTTGGAATGAATGATTGTATATCAATATTAGGTTTCCTGTATATTTTCAGAAATCAATTCAATCCATTATTTAAAGTTCGAACCAGTTATATTATTTATTCACAGTATGGTCTATTCATGCATTATCTCTATATTCATAGGCACAAGGTACACCTATTTGTACCCCCAATTAATTTATACGTCTTCAAAATATTGCTTTCCTACATATTTTACCCAGTTCATCATTGTGACTGACTCTTCACATGTGCTGACATTTACATTCACTCTCTACCTGAAACCCTATTGCTAAAGAACTTTTGGTCCAAATCCTATACTCACTCTTTTATCTAAACCAACCGACTATTTTCCTAATCCTACCGAATATCCCTTTTTGACTGGATGTTCTCTTCCACATTCAATCATCCAAATTAGAAGGTCCTATGCCATAGTATATTGATTTAACTGAGACAACTGTGCAGGACATAAATCAATGCTAAGTATCCCAATCAAGGGCCCAATGCCCTTCTGGGCTTCAAAACTTACCTAGATTTTTGTTTTCATACTTATATTTCACCTATATATTCTTATAAATATCGCAGGTTCCTAATACAAATATTCATTCCAGAGAATGATTCCTAACCCAAATTGAACATGTTATTAACCCTAACCATACACTTTTCCCTCAATCTAATTTTACAGAAGAGCAGGGACAGAGTTGGTCTTACAATACAGGAATATAGGCGATCTTCCAGCTGCTGAAAACCTAAAAGGTCCATGCTGAAATGATCCTTGGAAAAGATTTAGGCAGCTATGAAGGACATGAGAGAGCAAAAGTCATCTTCCATGGCAAACAACCTGGTCAGGTTGATGGGATGTGTCTGAATTAGCCTCTCTCTTCCTAATGTAGAGAAGATGGACCAAACCATGCCTGTGTGGAGAGCTGTTCCCCTGTGCCTATGGTTGATATACCATTCTAACATATGACTGAGTCACAGCAAGTAGAGGCAGCCTCCATCTTTTGGGAACCATGTAAGCAACTGTTAAAACAAAGTGGTTTCCAAGGCAGTGACTTCATTCAGTTTTTGAAGAAAGTGACATCACCTTACAGTTTTGGTAATGAAAGTCTGTGATCTTGGGATCCAGGAAACCAGGCACACAGAGTCAAACCCACTCCATGTCCCAGTGGGCTCACTTGTTTGGATTTAACAGAGAAAGCAGGTAGTTTCTCACCATGGGCTCCTGACAACTTCACAGAGTTGGCCAAACAGACCAGATTGGAGACCGGACACGTCATTTTGGGGGAACATAGTATGGCCCACAAGTCAGAGGACACTCCGGATAGTCACAGACCTACTTGGGGAAAGGAGGTGACTTTTTGGGTGTGAGTGTGAGTTTGTGGTTTTGTCTCATGTTCTGAGAATAGTTAGGAAAGCTGGTTTGTTTGTTTTGGAGTGGACTGTGTCTAGTAAGTCCTTTGACAAGGTGAGTGTTTCTGTGTCTATATATCATACTGTGTCCGTGATTGTAGACATTAGAAAAGAGAATGCATCAATGGATGTGTCCTGTCTACGAGAAAGCTTCAAAGCATTCATCCTGTGCAATTTATGAATGGACTGCAGCTTGCCGTATGGATGGGCAACTCCTGCCATCTTTCTAAATTCCTGTTTTCTTCCTGAATTCTGGACACTCTCCAGAATACGCTCATGATTTTGTGTCCAAGATATGTACCACCTCCATCTCTGTGACATGGCCATGTACTGGATAGCTGATGGGAATGGTGAGTATCTCAGAAAACTCAGATATCAGTATGCCCAAGAAAGTCTCAGTGGAGAAACCCTGCTTTGGGCCTTTTGCTTACCTATTCTGTTGCCCTGAATGTCAGGAAGGTCTTTGCCTCAGGCCACACTTTGTGAAGCCTGCAGAAAATAGTTTTCAAATGGAAATGAATGGTCATTACCTGTGCCTCTTTGCTTAATTGCTTTGGAAATGGATGTTTCTGAATCAGCCTCTCGGCCCTATGTGAGGCTGTGGCTTAGATTCACAGCACATAATGGGTCTAAAGAAAAATCCCATGTGTGCATCCCAAACCAAAATGGACAAAAAAGCTGTCAGAGTGGTTCTTACAATACAGGAAAGTTGGGGACCTCCCACCTGATGAGAAGCTCAAATGTCCATGCACAAATGATACCTGGAGAAGTTGTAGGCAGGTATGAAGCACCTGAGAGAGCAAAAGTCATCTTCCATGGCAAACAACCTGGTCAGGATGAAGGGATGTGTCTGAATCTGCCTCTCTCTCTTCTTATTGTAGAGAAGATGGACCAAACCAGGCCTGAGTAGAGAGCTGTTCCCGGGTGCCAATGGTTGATATACATTCTATCTTATGAAAGTGTCACAGGAAGTAGGGGCAACCTCCATCTTATGTTACCCTTGGAAGCAACTGTTAGGACAAAGTGGTTTCCAAGGCAGTGACCTCATTCAGTTCCAAAGAATGTGACATACCTCATTTCCTTGGTGATGGAACTCTCTGAACTTGGTATCCAAGAAGCCAGGCACCCAGATGCAGTCCCAGTCCCAGTCCCAGTGGGCTAACTTGTTTGGATTTACCAAGGACAGAGTCAGTTTTCTTGTTACCTAATGATGTGAGGATGGCCAAATGCCAGGAGAGCTCTGAAGATGGACCTTTCCTGAGAAAACAGGTAGTGGCTAACCACTTTTTCCTGACATCTTCACAGAGTTGGTCAAGGAAACAAGATCTGAGAGAAGACAGGCCATTTCGGGGGAACATAGTATGGCCCACCAGTCAGTATACACTCCGGATAACACAGACCAACTTGGGGGAAGGAGGTGCCTTTGTCGGAGTGGGTGTGGGTTTGTTGTTTTGTCTCATGTTCTGAGAATAGATAGGAAAGGTAGTTTGTTTGGTTTGGAGTGTACAGTTTCTAGTAAGTCATTTGACATGGCGAGTGTTTCTGTTTCTGTGTATCCCACTGTGTCCGTTGTTGTAGACATTAGAAAAGAGAATGCATTAATGGATGTGTCCTGTCTAGTATAAATCTTCCCATAATTCATCCTGCCCAATATATGAATGGACTGCAGCTTGTCTTATCGATGTGCAACACCTGCTATCTTTCTAAGTTGTTGTTTTCTTCCTGAATTCTGGCCACTCTCCAGAATAGGCTCAGGGATTTGTGTCCAAAATATGTACCACCTCCAAGCTCTGTGACATGGCCATATACTGGATAGCTGAAGAGAATGGCGAGTATCTCAGAAAACTCAGATATCAGTGTGACCAGGAAAGTCTCAGTGCAGAAACCTTGCTTTGGGCCTTTTGCTTACTTATTGTTGTGTTGCACTGAATGTCAGGAAGGTCTTTGCCTCAGGCCACCCCTTTGTGAAGCCTGAAAAAACAGTTTTGTAATGGAAATGAATGGGCCTCACCTGTGGCTCTTTGCTTAATTGCTTTGGAAAGGGATGTGTCTTTATCAGCCTCTTTACCTGTGTGTTGCTGTGACTTAGATTCTCAGCACCTGATGGATCTTAAGAATGATCCCATGTGAGCTTCCAAAACCAAAATGGCAAAAAATATCATTCATTGTGCATGAAGTCTCTTGCCTTCCTCTGTTAGGTTCCTGCACTTCATCAAATGAGAATAGGGATTCTTTGGGTCAAATGAGTTCTTCAAAGCCCTGCAGAGGTGCTTGTGTTTTCGCATGACTAACCTAAAGAATCGATACCTAAAATCAGTAGGCCTGAAATTGGAGAAACAAAGAAGTACTAAAGGCAGGCTTATTTGTTCACTCCTGGTTCACAGAAATGGTGTCCAGGCTACCCCAACTTTAGGCAAATGAGGGGCAAAGGAGCTGATTTTGGACACTGTCTTGGGCTGCGCCCCTCATTGAAACCTCCAGCCAGAGGTTAAGATGATTGACTATAAGGAATAAGATGAGGGCCATGTGGGAGTGTTTTGGTTTTGATTTTGGTCATTTGTGTGGCATTGGAAAAAATGACTGGGTACACGTGGGGTTGAACTCTGGTGTGATTCCCCTTAGAGACTGGGTTTTGGAAATGAAATTTTGTTGGGATTTTAAGAGGCCACGCATGAAAGTCGCTCTTGGAAACTGAGACCTAGGCCCCGGGTGGATTTCAACAGAGGCCTGGAAATCTCAGCAAGGATATCACATGATTTTATTCTTAAAGAAATGGCAGCCATAGTTGAGAGTCAAAACACACATGGACCTCACATTGTAGACCTCAATGGGCCTGGCCTAATGTGACCTTTTGTCCACTCTTTGGGAAGCCGTGCCTGTGAGAGTTCTCCAGAGATTTCATTGAAATGAGCTTCCTCACCATTTAATGTTTGCTGAATGAACTGAAATCCACAGTGCCTCCAACTTCATGCTTGAAAAATGGCTAAATAAATACCATGAAATTTTTGAAATTCCTATGACCAGGTGGCACTGGAGAAACATTGGATGTCCTGTTGCTGATCATGATTATACCAGACAGTGCCTTGACTTACTGAGTTTCATGAAAATGGTGTAGAACAGAGATGCCAGTAAGTTGGAGCCTGCTGAGTAGTGGGTCTAGAGCAGTGGTGGTGAGGTGTTTGATAAAACATCCGTGGTAGGGCCATGTGGATCTACCATTGGATTCCAAATGGCTTGTAACTGACATGGTGCAGCCAGCAGACCCTTATATGTAAAGACATATTGTTATATGGAGAGTTTTCAGAGGAAAATTAAGAATCAGGTTGATATGGACAAGGGGGCAATGGGGCAAGCTGTGAGAGATAGGAGCCTAGTTGGTGCATTCTCTTGCAGACCCTGACCCACCACACGTGACAGAACTCCCTCCAGCACTGTGTCCCAGGTTAGCTCCTAGTATTTCGTGAAACAAATACCAAACTCACAGTGCAGCAGCAAAACCTCCACAAAAAGTGGAGGAGGACCAAATGGCTTCACAGTCCACACGGGGAGACACTTAGTCCCCAGTGGCCACAGTTTACCTACAAAGAGAGGATTCAGCACTGCTTCATCTAGTTCATTGGAAATAAGAAACCATGTTCTCCAGGTCACATAGATGCAGACCCAGCTTTGATGGTCTCACTACAGAGGAAGCCAAATCTCCTGAAAACAACATATATTTCAAGTGTGGAAGCTCAGAGGCAGTTTCTCAAAAAGTTTTTAGGCCAGCAGAGCTCCATGTTTGTGGAGTGTTTACCCTGTCCCTTAGTTTTGGAAACTGCTCTACCACCTCCAAGGTTGTGAACTCCTGAGCATTTTCCATTCCAGATATGTATTCACTGATTTTGTAACTCTTCTCCTCTAATTGTGTCTTACTTGGGGTGAAGGTAATGTCAAGGCATTGTTCTGGATGAGAGCAGGAGGATATTTGTGCAGCATATATTTACATACACATTGGATTCATTTTCCAATTTTCCATTCGAAATACTGAATCCCTGACACTAACCCATACCTAGTAGACTCAGACTATTCATCCTAATATAATGGAGAAAATTAACCCAACACAATAGAAATACAAGCACTTCAGAGGAGACATGTTGTATAGTTGGACTTGACATTTGCATTATATAAGGTAGGAGTTATAAATCTAGTCAAATTTTAATTGAAATATTCTCCATGTGTTTTTAAACTTAACAAATATGTGAAGTCTTGTTTCCCTTTTCTGTAGCCTATTCACACATGCATATTTATATGCATATATAGAATCCTACCAGGTATCACACGTACATTTTTGTGAGGTGGCTGTCTTGGCAGATACAAATTGTGAGAAGAGTTCACTCCTCCTAAATGCTGTTGGAAATGAAAATTCAACCTATAGGAGAGCGTCCTAGTAGAACGACATTATACATTAACTCATGTTCAGTAAAATAAATATTTTTGCATTTGTGGATGATATATATTTACTGATGAATTCGATTGGCATTTATATTGGTACTTTTTAATGTCTGTGAGTGTTGTGTGTGTGTGTTTGTGTGTGTGTGTGTGTGTGTGTGTATATATATATATAGATATAGATATAGATATAGATATAGATATACTCTCCAAATTTTTCAAAATATGAAATGTATGTGTCTAATATACACTCTCTAAATTCATTCATCTTCATGTATGTGGATTTATAATCAACTTTTCACAAGATTATAATCAGAAATATTCATCCACCTGAAATACATATTTGTTTCCTAGTACTGAAAACTAACTTCAGTGAATGGTGCATACAAATCCTAATTATTCTACAGTAACTGACCCAGTCTAACATCAATGCAAGTAGACTCCTATGGGACATGATATGTAATTTGTCATTCATTTGTATTCGACACTGGTACATTATTATTTCTTCAGTTTTTGCACATCATAAGATATACATTTGCCAAGGCAGTGACCTCATCCATTTCCAAAGAATGTGACATACCTCATTTCCTTGGTGATGGAACTCTCTGAACTTTGTATCCAAGGAGCCAGGCACCCAGAGGCAGTCATAGTCCCAGTCCCAGTGGGCTCACTTGTTTGGATTTACCAAAGATAGAGTCAGTCATTCTTGGTACCTACTGAAGTGAGGATTACCAAATGCCTGGAGAGCTCTGAAGAGGGAGCTTTCCTGAGAAAGCAGGTAGTGGCTCTCCACTTTTTCCTTACAACTTTACAGAGTTGGCCAAGGAAAACAGATCTGAGAGAGGACAGGCCATTTCGGAAGAACAGAGTATGGCCACCAGTCAGAGGACACTCTGGTTAGTCACACACCTATGGGGAAGGAGGTGCCTTTTTGGGAGTGGGTGTGGGTTTGTGGTTTGTCTCATGTTCTGAAAATAGGTAGGAATGGCGGTTTGTTTGTTTTGGAGTGAACTGTTTCCGGTAAGTTGTTTGAAGAGGTGAGTGTTTCCATGTCTGTGTATCCCACTGTGCCTGTGGTAGTAGACATGAGAAAAGAGAATGCAGCAATGGATGTGTCATGTCTAGTATAAAGCTTCCCAGCATTCATCCTGCCCAATTTATGAATGGAGTGTGGCTTGCCTTATGCACGGGCAACACCTAATACCTTCCTAAGTCCCTGTTTTCTTCCTGAATTCTGGCCACTCTCTAGAATAGGCTCATGGTTATGTGTCCAAGATATGTACCAAATCCAAGGTCTTTGACATGGCCATGTACTGGATACCTGAATGGAATGGCCAGCATCTGAGAAAACTCAGATATCAGTGTGACCAGGAAAGTCTCAGTGGAGATACCCTGCTTTGGGCCTTTTGCTTACCTATTGTTCTGTTGCCCTGAATATCAGGAAGGTCTTTGTCTCATGCAACCCCTTTGTTAAGCCTGAAGAAAACAGTTTTCAAATGGAAATGAATGTGCATCACCTCTGGCTCTTTGCTTAATTTCATTGGAAAAGGATGTGTCTGATTCAGGCCCTTTGCCCTGTTTCAGGCTGTGACTTAGATTCTCAGCACCTGATGGATGTAAAGAAAGATCCCATATGTGCATCTAAACCAAAATGGAAAAACGTTCAATCAATGTGCATGAATTATATTGCCTTCCTTTGTTAGGTTTCTGAAATCCATCATGTCAGAATAGGGATTCTTTGGGTGAAATGAGTTCTTCAAATCTCTGCAGAGGTGCTTGGCTTTTCTCATGACTCCAATTCACAAAAAGAATCTAGACCCCACAGTCAGAGAGCCTCAAATTGGAGAAGTGAAGCAGTATTAAGGGCAGGCCTATTTGATCACTCCTGGTTCACAGGAAGGGTGTCCAAGCCACCCTGACATTCGGCAAATGAGGGGCAAGGGAGCTTATTTTGGACACTGTCTTGGGATGTGCCTCTCATGAAAACCTCCATCCAGATGTTATGATGAGTATCTTTATGGTAGAAGATGAGGGCCATGTAGGAGTGTTTTGGTTATAATTGTGGTCATTTGTGTGGCAGTTGGAAGAGATGACTGGGTCCACCTGGGCTTGAATTCTGCTGTGATTCCCCTTAGAGACTGAGTTCTGGAACTGACCTCAGAGAAGTATTGACATGAATTGTGTTGGGATTTTAGGAGGCCAGGAATGAGAGTTGCCATTGGAACCTGGGATCAAGGCCCAGAGTGGCTTTCCACAGAACACTGGGAATCACAGCCAGGATATTACATGATTTTATTCTGAAAGACTTGGCAGGCATAATTGAGATTCAAAACACACTTGGACCTCGCTTTGTAGACCTCAATGGGCCTGGCTTCATGTGACTTTTTGGCCACTCTTTGGGTAGACTTGCCTGTGAGAGTGCTCCAGAGATTTCCCTGAAATTAGCTTCCTCACCATTTAATGGTTCCTGAATGAATTGAAACCAACATTGCCTCCAAATGCATCTGTGAAAAAATGCTAGATAATTACCATGAAATTTTAGAAATTCCGATGACCAGCTGGCACTGGAGGACCTTTGATGTCCTGTTGATGATCATGAGTATACCAGACAGGGACTTGATTGACTGGGTTTCATGAAAATGGTGTAGAACAGAGATGCCAGTAAGTTGGGTCCTGGTAAGTAGTGGGCCTAGAGCTGTGTTATGCAAATGTGTGATAAAACATCTGTGGTGGGGCCATCTGGATCTTCCATTGGCTTCCAAATGGCTGTGACTGACATGGTGCAACCATCACACCCATATATGTAAAGGCATATTTTTATATGGAGAGGTTTCAGGGCAATGTTCAATATCATGTTGCTATTGTCAAGGGGGCAAGCTACTTGAGATAGAACCCTGGTTGGTGCATTCTCCTGGAGACCCTGCCAACCACACCTGAAAGAACTCCCTTCAGCACTGTGTCCCATTTGAACTCGTTGTATTTCATGAAGCAAATACCAAACTCCCAGTGCAGCAGCAAGAAACACCACGAAAATTTGAGGATGACCATTGGTTTCACAGTCCACACGGGAAGACCCTTAGCCCTCAGTGGCCAAAGTTTACCTACAAAAAGAGAATTCATCACTGCTGCCTCATTTTTATTTGAAAATAAGTAACCATTTCCTCCAGGTCACATAGATGCAGATCCAGCTTTGATGGTTTCACTACAAATAAAGCTAAAGCTCCTGACAACAACATATATTTCAAGTGCCCAACCTCAGAGGCAGATTCTCAAAAAGTCTTTTGGCCAGCAGAGCTCCATGTTTGTGGAGTGTTTACCCTGTCTCTTACTTTTGGAAACTCCTCTACCACCTCCAAAGATGTGAAATCTGGAGCATTTTCCATTCTAGATATGTATTCACAGATTTTCTAACTCTTCTCCTCTAATTGTGTCTTACTTGAGGCGAAGGTAATGTCAAGGCATTGTTCTGGAGGAGAGTGGGAAGATTTTTCCGTACCATATATTTGCATACACATTGGATTCACTGTCCTATTTTCAATTCAAAATACTGAATACCTGACTCTAACCCATACCCTACCAGACTCTGACTACTAATCCTAATATGATGGAGAAAAATAACCCATAAAGAATAGAAATACAAGCAGTTCAGAGTAGGCATGGTGTATAGATGGACTTGCCTTTTGCATGATACAGAGTTGGAGTTATAAATCTAGTCAATTGTTTGTTGAAATAGTTGTCCTTGTATTTTTAAGGTTAACAAATATGTGAATTCCTGTCTCCCTTTCTCTGTATTCTTATATGCACATATAGATTCCTATCTGGTACCACACGTACATTCTTGTGAGGTGGCTGACTTGGCAGATACAAATTGTTAGAAGAGATCACTCCTAATAAACCCTGTTGGAACTGAATATTCAACCTATGGGTGAGCTTGCTAGTTGAACAGCATTATACATAAATCCATGTTCAGTAAAATGAATATTTTTAGATCTGTGGATGGTATATATTTTATAATGAATTTTGATTGACATATATATTGCTACTTTTTGTCTGTGTGTTTGTTTTATGTATATGTATATATATGTATATATGTATATATATATATATATATGTATATATATATATATATATATATATGTATATATATATATATATATATACACTCTCCAGATTTTACAAAATATGAAATATATGTGTCTTATATTCACTCCCTAAATTCATTCATGTTCATGTATGTGGATTTATAATCAACTATTCACAAGATTATTCTCAAAATATTCATCCACCTGAAATTTGCCCAATGCTCTCAAATGTCAATCCTATTTGTGACTACATATTTGTTTCTTCCTAAGATTATATATTTAAACTCAACCCTGTTCAAAATGTCTAATCCTATCACACACTTTATACTTTGCCTGATTTTGTAATGTCTCTATTGATATATGCTTTCCTACATATTTTCCCCACTTCATCATTGTGACTGACTCTTCACTTGTGCTGACATTTACATTCACTCTCTAATCGAAATCCTATTGCTAAGAAACTTTTGTTCCAAATCTTATACTCACCCTTCTTTCTAAACTTACTGACTATCTTCCTAATGCTACAGACTATCTCTTTTTGACTGGATGTTTTCTTCTACATTCAATCATCCAAGTAAACGTGGTACGAGCTTCAGAGGAGGAGACTACCAACAGGCTATCTCATGCAACATCAAAGGGTTTATTGGGTGTCCAGAATGCTGGGGTTCAGTGCTCACCTGAATAGAGCAGATAGCCCTGAGAATTGCTGAAGTAGAGCTTATATACTTTCCCTGGAGAGAGAAGGGAGGGAATTGTATTGATGGGTCAGGGCGAGTGGCCGGTTTGCATGCAACTGGGAGAGGGAGTACATTCTGCAATTTGGCAGCTGGGGATAGAACATTCTGGGAACAAGTTTTGCAAACATTTCTCAAGATTTCAACAGTGTTCTGTTAAGCATACAGAAAAACAAGATGTGACAAGTACCTATTTTATTAATATTTCATTCCCCACTTCTTCTTCTGGCTAATTTTAATCATAAAAATGATCATTGGAGGGTGTCACTTTCAATGTCTGCAGGTGGGGTATTACCATAAGTTTAACTCCTCCAATTTGAGCCTGGAGAAAAGACATTACACGGTTGAGCAAACAGGGTTTTATAGTTAGCAATAATATGAGGATTATTATTGGACCGGCCAGGGTTGATAAAAACGTAGTTAACCAGGGGGACTGTGTGAACCAAGACTCAAGCCACCCTTTTGGGCCCTCTCTCACTTGTTGATGCTCTTCAAGGTGTCTTTTAAATTTACTCATAGATTTTATTACGACTCCAGTATAGTCAGCATAAAAACAACATTCTTCCCTCAATGCAGCACAAAGGCCCCCTTCTCTAATGAAGAGGAGGTCCAACCCTCAACTGTTCTGTAAAACAAATTCAGAGAGAGAGGTTAAAGTTTCATGCAAAGCCCTGAAGGAGGTTTCTAATATCTTACTTTTGCTCTATTGCTGCTTCTAATTGGGTCATCTTTTGTGTCCCATGGACAATGGCAGTGGTTCCTGTGCCCACCCGTGCAGCAACTCCTATTCCTAATAGGATGGCTAAAGTGAGGGATATATGTTCCCAGTGGAACCGGTTGTATGCCCCCCCCATTTGATCTTCAAATGAACCTGCGTCATGATAGAGCACTCTGGGAAACATCTGCACCATTACACATTTTATCACATATCTTGATCATTTCATGAAAACATAAACGATGTTTAAGTATATAGAATTATGCTGTTGTAGGCACTGACAAAGCAAGGCACCTAAGATAGCACTCAAGAGAGGGAAACAGTCCTATTTGGTTGCAACCGGATTCAGAGGGCATTGCTTCTATTGTAATCAATTAATCCCCTGAAACTCAAGTTTAGGTAGTTTCAAAATTTTGTACCCAACATATAAGGGATGGGGCTCAGAAGTTCACAGTCTTCAGAAGTTTAAAAAAGCAGTATTTGTTTCTGTTTTTCCTTCTGTTCCTGGCAAGTTAACTTTTCAAGGACACCTGGGAAGAGGAGAGCTTTTTCTTCCCTTTCTTATTTTCCCCCTGCCAGCTGTTACCATGGAGCCTGGTTGGTAATTTCTTTATCTTAGAAATGTAGCCATCTCTGTGAAGCCCCAGCTGAAGGCCAGAGGACTTGTTCACATATTTTGTGAAAAACTAGTTAGGGGTTGTCTAGCTTAGAAGTACTGAGATTTTTAAGCCAGTGGCCAAGTAGAACAGGGCAATACGAAAGAGAAAGTTTATCTACATTAAAGTCTTTATTGGGACTGTTTTGCTGAAAGTTCAAAACTCAGCCATGGTGAAGACTTCTGAAGAAGGTCATTTAAGACTTTTCTGTGGGCCTGGTACAGAGGGGGAAAGACGGGGAAGGTGGGGCTGAGAGCACCTCCGAGGATCTGAGAATGAGGGAAAAGAGAGATGTAAAAGAATAATGCGAAAGGGTATTGGGAATTTCCTAGCAGCAAACTTGAGCAGTAGATCAGGTAGAGCAGAGTGAAAGACGGGAGTGAGGATTTCAAAATCCTGTGAGGGACTTTAAATTTTAGTAACCTGTTTTCAGTGATGACAAAGCAACTTTAAAGGCCAATTATATTACATCTTGGATAAGGATCTCAGGGCTCTCCTCAGCTCATTTGAGCATTGGGTTAGCTGGTAAGAGGACCTGGTGGGACCCGGTGAGGGCACTGACAGGAGATGAGAGGAATGAGTCGGTGGCGCGGTACCTATGTACCTGCTACCTCAGCAAGGGGGCGATGGTCTGAGAACTGGTGGAGCTTTGGGTTTCTGATCTAGTTATTGGAGGGGAGAAATCAAGTTGCTGAGATGGGAGTGACATCAGTGGGTCTGGAGCAGAAGGCTGAGGATAATGATCTATTGGAGAAGCATAGTTCAGGATGTGAGTGAGGGAGGGAAAAGGCTTCCACATAGGGGAATTTCCTTTCACTCTTTTGAGCACTTGCAGAAGTTAAAAAGGTCACGCAAAATTTGAGGATCTAGAGACCCCTCTGGGTGCCATAGTTTTTGGTTGTCTAATTGGTAATGTGGCCAATGCTGTGTACTGAATTTGATGAAGAATTGGGGTTCCATCAGGCAGCCCCTGTATGCACACATTCCCATGACATACAGAAAAAGTCGGCTTTTCCCCCACACAGCCATTACTCTTTGTGGCTTTGATAGTCTGCCAGGCAAACTTAGTAATCTAGACTAGCCAACATGCATCTGGCTCGCGTGTCCCTGCATCCATAATGTTTGTTTCCATTATCTATGGTACAGAAGGGATTTAATGGTATTTTAGTGGGATCCTCTTCATCAGGGATATCACAATAGTAAATACCTATAGCCAGCTAACAAATGTCTGGGTGGAGAGATGGCCACCAGGTCCCTAAGGGGGCTGTATGCGAGATAGACCATACTTCTTTTCCAGTAGGATTTGTGATCAGCCATCACTGCTTAATGGGCTGATGAGGGTTAGGACTACTTGTAGCCAAGGGGAGAGTATATAACCTTATTCACATTGCGAATACACAATTTGAAACTGTTACCAGTCTTTTTCAGTTTCCAGGAAGATTCTGTACAGGGAGAAGGCTTGAGATGAGAGGCATGGATCCAGGAAGTGATTCTGTTCACGTTTACCACTGTAGGTGTTATAATAGCACCTGGTATGGTCCTTTTCAGCGGGGTACCAGGGATGACACCTGATATCATCTTACATAGATGAAATCTCTTACTTGATATGGATGTGGAATCCCCTGGTTCCCAGTTGGGTAGGCAGTGGCCAGCTGTTTTCACAGGTATTACTGAGTTCTTTCAAGATCTTTAAGTCTGTCAAGCAAGGGGGTGTGGAAAGGATCTTTAGGTCTTACAGTTGGGCTTAGGTCCCCTACTGGAGGAGGGCCACCATAAAGAATTTCACACGTGGTAAGGTTACTCAAAGAAACAAAGGGATTTTTTCTTGCATGAAACATTGCATAAGGCAGGAGCATAGTCCAATCTTATGCTGGTCTCTAAGCTTAATTTCGTTAAGGTCTCTTTAATGGTTCTATTCATTCTTTCTACTTGTCTTGAACTCTGTGGTCTATAAGCACAATTTAACTTCCAATTAATCCCCAGTTTCCTGGCTAACCCCTGACTTACCTGGGCCATGAACATCGGTCCATTGTCCGATCCTATTACCGGCTTAGCTTCCTCCAATGGTAGAGAGGCTTAGTCAGCAGCAGCGGAATCACTTAGAGTGTGTTGTGTGTTAGGGGACGAGGGCAGGGGATAAGGAGGGGGAGAAGAGTCCAGTAGAGTCAAATCTGTGACTCAGGGAGAACAGAGGGTGGAGGAGGAGGAGGTTGAGAGTGTTTGAGAGATCATGGGGGAAGGAGTAGGAGCAGAGGTAGGGGCAAGGAAAGGCTTCACCCATGGAGGAGGAGATTTGCAGAGGTCCTGCCAAGTTAAGATATATGGCTGTTGATCCGGATGGCTATGTGGCGCTGGCTGAAAGACAATACCTCTGATTTTTTAAATTAGTGGGAAGTAGAAAGATCCTTCTAGGGGCCATACGACTCCAAAGATGGGCCATTCTGAGGCACAGAGATTCTGCCAGGTCCAGCGTTTTACTAAAAAAAGAAAGATTCTGAGTCCTTAAGCGGACTTTGGTCCAGTGATCAAGGGTCAGGGACAGAGGCATTGACGTGCTCTGTTCCATAATGAAAGTTCCACAAACAGTAAAAGCAAGGACACACGACACAGATAAGACAAGACCATAAAGACAGGCAATGAACGTCCAACACTGAGACCAGGAATGAGTAGCCAGCAAAACCCAATGGTATGGCAATAACGAATCTAAAAGAAAATATCACTGAGTCAAGAAGACTATTGTTCCTTGATTTCCCGAGTTCTCTGCGGGGTCCTCCAGAGAGGTGCCCTTTGTCTCTGTGACACGTCTCTCAGCCACCGTCGGAGAGAGCCCAGGCTCTTCATCGCCAGCAATTTTGCCAAGCCCTAACAAGAAACCTGAAACCGGAAAGAGGCGCCTTACTTGCTCCGAGAGGAGCCCGTTGGGGTCTCTCGTCCGCCACTGCTGGAACTCGGTGGAACCTCAATATGTAAAAGTCAGGCGAGTGTCAGAGGAAGATACTACCAAGAGACTGTCTCATGCAACAGCAAAGGGTTTATTTGTGGTCCAGCATGCTGGAGCTCAGAGCTAAATTAAATAGAGCAGAGACCTCTGAGAACAGCTTAAGCAGAGCTTATATACTTTCCTTGGAGAGGGAAGAGAGGGAAGTTTAGTGATGGGTAAGGGCGAGTGGGCGATTTGCATGACACCGAGTGAGGGAGTACATTCTGCAGTTCGGCTGTTGGGAACAGTACATTCTAGAACAAGATTAGCAAATATTTCTCAAGATTTCAAAAGTGTTTTGTTAAGCATACAGAAAAACAGGAAGTGACAAGTACCTATTTTATTAATTTTATTAACCTTTCACTACCGACCATGCCTTTTTGACTTGATGTTCCTTCTACATTAATTCATGCAACGTACAAGGTGCTATGCCATTGTATATTGATTTATCTGAGACAACTCTGCAGAACGTAATTCAACACCACGTATCCCTATCAAGAGCCCAATGCCCTTCTGGCCTTCAAATCAGACTTAGATTTCTTTTTTCATACATATATTTCACCTATATATTCTTCTACACATAGCAAGTTCTCAATACAATCATTCATCCAGCAAAATGATTTCTAACCCAAATCGAGCATGTTTTTAACCATAACCGGACACTGTTCCCTCAATCTAACTTTACAGAAGAGCAGGGAAGGAGTTGATATTACAATACAGAAATGTAGAAAAGCTTCCACCTGCTGAGAACCTCAAAGGTCCATGCAGAAATGATCCCTGGAGAAGATGTAGGAAGCAATAAAGGACCTGAGAGACCAAAAGTCATCTTCCATGGCAAACAACCCTGTCAGGATAAAAGGTTGTGTCTGAATCAGATTTTTTTTTAATGTAGAGATCATGGACCAAACCAGGCCTGTGTGGAGATCTATTCCTGGGTGCCTTTGGTTGATATACCATTCTAACTTGTGAAAATGTCACCGGAAGTAGGGGCAGCCTCAATCTCTTGGGACCCTTGGAAGCAACAGTTAGGACAAAGTGGCTGCCAAGACAGTGCCCTCATTCAGTTCAGGAAAGAAGTGACCTCACCTCACTTTCTTGGTGATGGAACTCTCTGAACGTGGGATCCAGGAAGCCAGGCACACAGAGCCAATCCCAGTCCCAGTCCCAGTGGTCTCACTTGTTTGGATTTACCAAGGACAGGGTCAGTATTTTTTGGTACCTACAGATGTGAGGAAGGCCAAATGCCAGGAAAGCTCGGATGCAGGGTTTTTCATGAGAAAGCAGGTAGTTGCTCACCGTTGGCTCCTAAGAAGTTCACAGAGTTGGCCAAGAAGACAAGATCTGAGACAGGAAAGGCCATTTGGGGGGAACATATTATGGCCCACAAGTCAGAGGACACTCTGGATAGTCACAGACCTACTTAGGGGAAGGAGGTGCCTTTGTGGGTGTGGTTGTGGGTTTGTGGTTTTGTCTCATTTTCTGAGAATAGGTAGGACAGTCGGTTTGTTTCATTTGAAGTGGACTGTTTCTAGTAAGTCTTTTCACAGGGCGAGTGTTTGTATGTCTGTGTATTCCACTGTTTCCGTGGTTGTAGACATTAGAAAAGAGAATCCATCAATGGATGTGTCCTGTCTAGTAGAAAGCTTCTCAGCATTCATATTGCCCCGTTTATGAATGGACTGTAGCTTGTCTTATCGATGAGCAACACCTGCTACCTTCCTAAGTTTCTATTTTCGTCCTGAATTCCGGCCAATCTCAAGAATAGGCCCATGGTTTTGTGTCCAAGATATGTACCACCTCCAAGCTCTGTGACATGGCCATGTACTGGATAGCTGTAGGTGATGGCGAGCATCTCAGAAAACTCAGATATCAGTGTGACCAGGAAAGTCTCAGAGGAGAAATCCTGCTTTGGGCCTTTTGCTTACCTATTGTTCTGTTGCCCTGAATGTCAGGAAGGTCTTTGCCTCAGGCCACCCCTTTGTGAAGCCTGAAGAAAACAGTTTTCAAATGGAAATGAATGGGCATACTTGTGGCACTTTCCTTAATTGCTTTGGAAAGGGATGTGTCTGAATCAGGCCCTTGGCCCTGTGTGTGGCTGTGGCTTAGATTCTCAGCACCTGATGGATCTAAAGAAAGTTACCATGTGTGCATCCAAAAGAAAATTCGCCAAAAGAACAATTATTGGGATGAAGTCTCTCGACTTCCTCTGTAAGGTTCCTGACCTCCATCAAGTGAGAATGGGATCCTTTGGGTCAAAAGAGTTCTACAAAACCTGCAGAGGCTAGCCCATTGTGCTTGGGTTTTCTCATGACTAAAATTCACATAAAGAATCTAAACCCCACAGACAGTAGTCCTCAAATTGGAGCGGTATTAATGGCAGGCCTATTTGATCACTTTTGGTTCACAGGATGGGTGTCCAGGCCACCTTGACTTTAGGCAAATGAGGGGCAAAGGAGCTTATTTGGGACACTGTCTTGGTCTGCGCCCCTCATGGAAACCTCCAGCCAGATTATGATGAGTGTCTATATGAAAGAAGATGAGGGCCATATGGGAGGGTTCTTGTTTTAATTGTGGTAATTTGTGTGGTAGTTGGAAGAGATGACTGGGTCCACCAGGGCTTGAACTCTGGTGTGATTCCCCTTAGAGACTGAGTTCTGGAACTGACCTCAGAGAAGTATTGCCATGAATAGTGTTGGGATTTTAGGAGACCACGCATGAGAATCGCTTTTGGAAACTGAGATCTAGGCCCAGGATGGCTTTCCACAGAGCTCAGGGATTCTGAGCCAGGATATCACATGATTTAATTCTTAAAGACTTGGTAGCCATAGTTGAGAGTCCAAACACACATGGACCTCACATTGTATACCTCAATGGGGCTCTATTCATGTGTCCTTTTGGCCACTCTTTGGGAAGGCTTGCCTGTGAGTGTTCTCCAGAGCTTTCATTGAAATGAGCTTCCTCACCATTTAATGGTTCCTGAATTAAATGAAACCCACAGTGCCTCCAACTTCATCCTTGAAAAATGACTAGATTAATACCATGAAATTTTTGAAATCCCCATGACCAGGTGGCACTGGATAACCTTTAGATATCCTGTTGCTGATCATGAGTATAACAAACAGTGCCTTGATTGACTGAGTTTCGTGAAAATGGTGTAGAACAGAAATGCCAGTAAGTTGAAGCCTGCTGGGTAGTGGGTGTAGAGCAGTGGACTGTAGGTGTGTAAATAAATATTTTTGGTAGGACCACCTGGATCTTCCATTGGCTTCCAAATCTTGCGACTGACATGGTGCAGGCAGCAGACCTTTATATGTAAAGGCATCTTGTTATATGTAGAGGTTTCAGGGCAATGTTCAGAATCAGGTTGCTATAGTCAAGGGGAAAGCTATGTGGGATAGAAGCCTGGTTCGTACATTCTCTTGCCGACCCTGACCAACCACACATGACAGAACTCCCTCCAGCATTGTGTCCCAGTTGAACATATTGTATTTCGTGAAGCAAATACCAAATTCCCAGTGCAGCAGTAAGAAACACCCTGAAGAGTGGAGGATGACCAAATGGCTTCACAGACCACACGGGAAGACACTTAGCTCCCAGTGGCAACAGTTTACCTACAAAGGGAGAATTTAGACCTGCTGCCTCATGTTCATTACAAAATAAAGAACCATGTCCTCCAGGTCACATAGATGCAGACCCAGATTTTTGGTGTCACTATAAACGAAGCTAAATCTCCTGACAATTACATATATTTCTTTTACTTTTTTTAATTAATTTTCATTGTAGGTTGTTCAAAACATTACATACTTCTTGATATATCATATTTCACACTTTGATTCAATTGGGATATGAGCTCCCATTTTTACTCCATATACAGATTGCAGAATCACATCAGTTGCAGAACCATTGATTTACATATTGCCATACATATATTTCTTGTGCCTAACCTCAGAGGAAGTTTCTCAATAAGTCTTTAGGTCAGCACAGCTCCATGTTTCTGGAGTGTTTACCCTCTCCCATACTTTTGTAAACTCTTTTACCACCTCCAGTGTTGTGAACTCCTGAGCATTTTTTATTCCACATATGTATTCACAGGTTTTCTAACTCCTCTCCTCTAATTGTGTCTTACTTTTAGCGATGGTTATGTCAAGGCATTGTTCTGGATAAGAGAGGGAAGATTTTTGTGTATCACATGTTTGCATACACATTAGATTCATTTTCCTATTTTCCATTTGAAATACTGAATCCCTGACACTAACCCATACCCTACTAGACTCTGACTACTAATCCTAATATCATGGAGAAAAAAAAAACCTAACTGAACAGAAGTACAGTCCTTTCATAGGAAGCATGGTGTATATTTGTATTTGTCTTCTGCTTTATCAAGAGTATGTGTTTTAAATTTAGTAAACTTTTCATTTTAATATTTCTCCATGATTTTTTAAAGTTATCACATATGTAAATTCCTGTCTCCCTTTCTCTGTATCCTATTCAGCACATGTAATTTTTTTATGCATATACAATATCCTACCTGGTATCACACGTACATTCTTGAAAGATCACTGGCTTTGGAATATAAAAATTGTGAGAAGAGATGACTTTCCCTAAATAATGATGGAACTGAAAATTCCACCTATGGGTGAGCTTCCTAGTGAAAAACACTATACATAAATCCATGTTCAGTAAAATGAATATTTTTGGATTTGTGAATGAATTATAATTCATGATGAATATCGATTGGCATATATATTGCTAAATATTAATGTGTGTGTGAGTGCGTGTGTGTGTGTGTGTGCGTGTGTGTGTGTGTGTGTGTATATTCTCCAGATTTTAAAAAAATATGAAAAATATGTGTCTTATTATACACTCCCTAAATTCATTCATATTCATTTATGTTCATTTAAATTCAAATTTTCACAAGATTATTCTCAGTAATATTCATACACCTGAAATATATTTTGGTTTCCTACTACTGAAAACTAAGTTCAGTGGATGGTTCTTAAAAATCCTAATATTTCTACAGTAACTGACCCAGTTTAACATTAATGCAAGTAGATTGCTATGGGACATGATGTGTAATTTGAAGTTCATTTTTACTCAACACTGGTACATTACTATTTCTTCAGTTTATGGACATCATAGGATGTATTTTTTCATCCACAACTTCACAAATTTTTTTGGCATTTGCTTCACTTTCAATTACTTACTACTTCAGAACACATGTATTCCTCCATGTTTCTTTACTGGTCTTTTCACTAGACTTCTTTCTAAACACATTATTTTCGATTCCAAATCATTTTTGAAGCAAAACTCACTCTTCACGATAAACCGTAACCCTAATAATACTATTGCATATATAACTCGTTGGAATGATGGTATATATATCAATATAAGATTTCCAATATATTTTCAGATGCAACCTCAAACCATTATTTAATGTTGGATCCAGTTACATACTTTATTCACAATATGGTCTATTCATGCATCATCTCAATAATCATCAACACAAGGTACACCTATTTGTATCCCCAGTACTAATTTATAAGTTTCCAGAATATTACTCCCATTTATGGTGCAAGAAATACTCATGTCACCTGATCTACATATACATTTTACCACAGTAGTATTCTGTACACAAAATGCAAAGGTCACACGTATGATTGTACCAAAGCCTAAATGGGAAGTGACCATGGATTACTAAAAGCATCTATGTCCAGGGTGCCTACTGCTCTCAAATGTCAATCCTATTGGTTACTACATATTTGTTTCTTCCTAAGATTATATATTTAACCTCAAGCCTGTTGAAAATATCTAATCCTATCACTCACTTTATACGTTTCCTGATTTCCTAATGCCCCTATTGATATCTGCTTTCCTACATATTTTTCCCAGTTCATCATTGTGACTGTCTCTTCACATGTGCTGACATTTACATTCACCCTCTAACTGAAAACCAATTGCTAAAGAACTTTTGGTCCAACTCCGAGACTCACTCTTCTTCCTAAACCTACTTACTATCTTCCTAATCCTACAGACTATCCCTTTTGACTGGATGTTCTCTTCTACTTTCAATCATCCGAGGTATAGGGTCCTATGCCATTGCATATCGATTTATCTGAGACCTCGGTGCAGAACATGATTCAATCTAAGTATACCAATCAAGGGCCCAATGCCTTTCTGGGCTTCAAATCTTTCCTAGATCTCTGTTCTCATACATATATTTCACATTTATATTCTTATAAATATCACAGGTTCCCAATACCATAATTCATCCAGCAGAATGACTCCTAACCCAAATCGAACATGCTATTAACACTAACTATACACTGTTCCCTCAATCTCACTTTACAGAAGAGCAGGGACAGAGTTGGTCTTAAAATCCAGGAAGGTAGGGTATCATCCACCAGCTGAGAACCTCAAACGTCCCTGCAGAAATAATCCCTGGAGAAGGTGTAGGCAGGTATGAAGGATCTGAGAGAGCAAAAGTCATCTTCCATGGCAAACAACCTGGTCAGGTTGAAGGGATGTGTCTGAATTAGCCTCTCTCTTCCTAATGTAGAGAAGATGGACCAAACCATGGCTGTGTGGAGAGCTGTTCCCCGATGCCTATGGTTGATATACCATTCTAACTTATGAATGAGTCACAGCAAGTAGAGGCAGATTCCATCTTTTGAGAACCTTGGAAGCAACTGCTAAAACAAAGTGGTTTCCAAGGCAGTGACTTCATTCAGTTCTTGAAGGAAGTGACCTCACCTTACATTATTGGTGATGAAAGTCTGTGATCTTGGGATCCAGGAAACCAGGCACACAGAGTCAAACCCACTCCATGTCCCAGTGGGCTCACTTGTTTGGATTTAACAAGACAGAGTCACTCTTTCTTGGTACCTACTGATGTGAGGACAGCCAAATGCCTGGAAACTATGAAGACTGGCCTTTCCAGAGAAAGCAGGTAGTTTCTCACCACGGGCTCCTGACAACTTCACAGAGTTGGCTAAAGAGACCAGATTGAAGACAGGACACGCCATTTTTGGGGAACATAGTATGGCCCACAAGTCAGAGGACACTCCGGATAGACACAGACCTACTTGGGGGAAAGAGGTACCATTTTGGGTGTGAGTGTGAGTTTGTGGTTTTGTCTCATGTTCTGAGAATAGTTAGGAAAGCTGGTGTGTTTGTTTTGGAGTGAACTGTTTCTAGTAAGTCCTTTGACAACGTGAGTGTTTCTGTGTCTATATATCATACTGTGTCCGTGATTGTAGACAGTAGAAAAGAGAATGCATCAATGGATGTCTCCTGTCTACGAGAAAGCTTCAAAGCATTCATCCTGTGCAATTTATGAATGGACTGCAGCTTGCCGTATGGATGGGCAATTCCTGCCATCTTTCTAAATTCCTGTTTTCTTCCTGAATTCTGGACACTCTCCAGAATACGCTCATGATTTTGTGTCCAAGATATGTACCACCTCCATCTCTGTGACATGGCCATGTACTGGATAGCTGATGGGAATGGTGAGTGTCTCAGAAAACTCAGATATCAGTATGCCCAAGAAAGTCTCAGTGGAGAAACCCTGCTTTGGGCCTTTTGCTTACCTATTCTGTTGCCCTGAATGTCAGGAAGGTCTTTGCCTCAGGCCACACTTCGTGAAGCCTGCAGAAAATAGTTTTCAAATGGAATTGAATGGTCATTACCTGTGCCTCTTCGGTTAATTGCTTTGGAAATGGATGTGTCTGAATCAGCCTCTTGGCCCTATGTGAGGCTGTGGCTTAGATTCACAGCACATGATGGGTCTAAAGAAAAATCCCATGTGTGCATCCAAAACCAAAATGGACAAAAGAACTGTCATGGTGGATAGAGTTTCTTGCCTTCCTCTGTAAGGTTCCTGACCTCCATTAAGTGAGAATAGGGATCATTTGGGTCAAGTGAATTCTTTAAAGCCCTGCAGAGGCTATCCCATAGGTTCGTGGGTTTTCTCATGACTCCAATTCACATCTATGTTTACAGAAGAGCAGGGACAGTGTTGGTCTTACAATACAGGAATGCAGTGGATCTTCCATCTGTTGAGAACCTCAAAGCTCCATGCAGAAATGATCTCTGGAGAAGATGTAGGCAGCTATGTAAGACCTGAGAGAGCAAAAATCATCTTCCATGGCAAACAACCTGGTCAGGATTAAGGGTTGCATCAGAATGAGCCTATCTCTTCTTAATGTAGAGAAGATGGACAAAACCCGGCCTGTGTGGAGAGCTGTTCCCTTTTGCCTACGGGTGATATACCATTTTAACTTGTGAAAGTGTCACAGGAAGTAGGGGCAGCCCTCATCTCATGGGACCGTTGGGAGCAATTGTTATGACAAAGTGGTTGCCAAGGCAGTGATCTCATTCAGTTCCTGAAGGAAGTGATCTCATCTCACTTCCCTGGTGATGGAACTCTCTGAAGTTGTTATACAGAAAGCCAGGCACCCAGAGCCAGTCCCAGTCCTAGTCCCAGTGGTCTCACTTTTTTGGATTTACAAAGGACAGAGTCAGTCTTTCTTGATACCTACTGATGTGAGGATGGCCAAATGCCAGGAAAGCTCAGAAGAGGGGCTCTTCCTGAGAAAGCAGATAGTGGCTCACTCCTGGCTTCTAACAACTTCACATTGTTGGCCAAGAAGACCAGATCTGAGACAGGGCAGGCCATTTCGGAGGATCATAGTATGGCCCATCAGTCAGAGCACACTCCGGAGAGTCACAGACCTATTTGGGGGAAGGAGGTGCAATTGCGGGTGTGGGTTTGTGGTTTTGTCTCATGTTCTGAGAATAGTTAGAAAAGGCGGTTTGTTTGGTTTGGAGTGAACTGTTTCTAGTAAGTCGTTTGACAATGCAAGTGTTTCTATGTCTGTGTATCCCACTGTGTCCGTGCTTGTAGACATTAGAAAAGAGAATGCATCAATGGATGTGTCCTGTCTCATAGAAAGCTTCCCAGCATTCATCCAGCACAATTTATGAATTGACTGTGGCTTGCCTTATTGATGGGCGATACCTGCTACCTTCCTAAGTTGCTGTTTTCTTCCTGAATTATTACCAATCTCCAGAATAGGCTCATGGTTTTGTGTCCAAGATATGTACTACCTCCAAGCTCTGTGACATGGCCATGTACTGGATAGCTGAATGGAATGGCGAGCATCTCAGAAAACTCAGATATCAGTGTGACCAGTAAAGTCTCAGTGGAGAATCCCTGCTTTGGGCCATTTGCTTACCTATTGTTCTGTTGCCCTGAGAGTCAGGAAGGTCTTTGTCTCAGTCCAACCCTTTGTGAATCCTGAAGGAAAGATTTTTCAAATGGAAATGAATATGCTTTACCTTTGGCTCTGTCCTTAATTGATTTGGAAAGAGATGTGTGTGAATCAGCCTCTTGGCCCAGTGTGATTCTTTGACTTAGATTCTCAGCACCTGATGGATCTAAAGAAAGATCCCATGGGTGCATAAAATCCAAAATGGCAAAAAGAGCAGTCATTGTTGATGAAGTATTTTGCCTTCCTCTGTAAGGTTCCTGAATTCCATCAAGTGAGAATAGGGATCTTTTGGGTCAAATGAGTTCTTCAAATCTATTCAGAGGCTATCCAATAGGTGCTTGAGTTTTCTCATCTTTCCAATTCACATAAAGAATCTGTACCCGACACTCAGTAGGACTCAAATTGGAGAAGCAGAGCAGTATTAAGGGCAGGCCTATTTGATCACTCCTGGTACACAGGAAGGGTGTACAGGCCACTGGGAATTTAGGCAAATGAGGGGCAACAGAGCTTATTTTGGACACTGTCTTGGGCTACGCTAATGCTATCAAATGTCAATCCTATTGTTGACTTCATATTTGTTTTATCCTAAGCTCACATATTCATCCTCAACCCTGTTGAAAATATCTAATCCCATCACTCACTTTATTCTTTTCCTGATTTCCTAATGTCTCTATTGATATCTGCTTTCCTACATATTTTGCCCTGTGCATCATTGTGACTGACTCTTCACTTGTGTTGACATTTACATTGACTCTCTAACCAAAACCCTATTGCTAAAGAACTTTTGTTCCAAATCCTATACTCACTTTTCTTCCTAAACTTACCGACTATCTTTCTAATCCAACTGACTATAACATTTTGAATGGATGTTCTCTTCTACATTCAATGATCCAAGTACAGTTCAGGTTTCTATTCAACCGGGTGAGGGAGTAGATTCTGCAGTTTGGCAATTGGGGACAGCACATTCTGGCAACAAGATTAGCAAAGAGTTCTCAAGATTTCAACAGTGTTTTCTTAAGCGTACAGAAAAACAGGAAGTGACAAGTACATATTTTATTAACCTTTCATTCCCCACTTCTTTTTCTGGCTACTTTTAATCATAAAAGTGATCGTTGTGGGGTGTCACATTCTATGTCTGCTAGTGGGGTATTACCATAATTTTAATTTGTCCAATTTGAGCTTGGAGAAAAGAAATTACATGATTGAGGATACAGGGTTTTATAGTTAGTAATACTATGAGGATTATTATTGGACCGGCCAGGGTTGATAAAAACGTAATTAACCATGGGGACTGTATAAAAAAAGACTCAAACTACCCTTTTTGTGCCTCTCTCTCTCGTTGTTGCTCTTCAAGGCATCTTTTTAATTTACTCATAGATTTTTTTACAACTCCAGTATTGTCGACATAAAAACATTCTTCCCTCAATGAAGCACAAAGGCCCCCTTCTGTCATGAAAAGGAGGTCCAACCCTCGCCTTTTCTGTAAAACAACTTCAGAGAGAGAGGTTAAAGATTCCTGCAAAGCTGTGATGGAGGTTTCTAAAATCTTTAAGTTTTGATCTATTGCTGCTTCTAATTGGGTCACTTGTTGTGTCCCATGGACCAGAGCAGTGGTTCTTTTGCCCAACCCTGCAGCAACTCCTATTCGTAATAGAATGGCTAAGGTGAGGGACATATGTTCCCAGCGGAACCGGGTTGTATGTCCCCCTCTTTGATCTTCAAATGAACCTGCGTCATGATAGAGCACTCTGGGAAACATCTGCACCATTTCACAATTAATCACATCTGTTGACCATTTCATGAAAACATAAACAATGTTTAAGTATATAGAATTATACTGTTGTAGGGATGGACAAGGCAAGGCACCTAAGATAGCACCAAAGACACGGAAACAGTCTTTTTTGGTTTCAACCAGATTCAGAGGGCATTGCTTCTGTTGTAATCAATTAATCCCCTGAAACCCAAGTTACGTAGTTTCAGAATTTTGTACCCAACACGTAAATGAAGGGGCTCAGAAGTTCACAGTCTGCAGAAGTTCACAAAAAGCAGTTTTTGTTTCTGTTTTTTCCTCAGTTTGGGCAAGTTAACTTTTCAAGGACACCTGGGTGGGGGTGTCTTCCCTTCCTTTTTTTCCCCCTTCCAGCTGTTTCCATACAGCCCAGTTTGTAACTTCTTTATCTTAGAAATGTAGCCATCTCTGTGAAGCCCCAGCTCAAGGCCAGAGGCCTTTTTTTCAAATATTTTGTGAAAAACTAGTAAGGGTGTGTCTAGATCAGGAGTGCTGAATTTTTTAGCCAGTTGCCAAGGAGACCAGGGCAACACAAAAATAGGAAGTTTATCTACAGTGAACTCTTTTATAGGGACTCTTTTGCTGAAAGTCCTAAATCAGCCATGGTGAAGACTTCTGGAGAAGGTCAGTTAAGACTTTTCTGTGGGCCTGGTACAGAGGGGGACAATTTGGAAGGCAGGGATAAGAGCAGCTCTGTGGATCTGAGAATGAGGAAGGAGAGATGAAAAGAATATTGGGAGAGGGCTTTGGGATCTTAATAGCAACAAAATCTTGAGCAGTAGAACAGATAGAACAGAGGGGGAGACGGGAGTGAGTTTCCAAAAAGCCTTTGAGGGACTTTAAATTCTTAGTAACCTGTTTTTAGTGATGACAAAGCAACATTAAAGGCCATTTTCATTACATCTTGTATTAGGGTCTGAGGATTCTTCTCAGCGGGTTTGAGCTTTGCATTAGGTGGTAAGAGGACTGGGTGAGACCCGGTGCGGGCACTGACAGGAGAGGAGAGGAGTGAGTGAATGGAGTGGTACCTCAGTACCTGCGACCTCAGCAAGGGAGCAATGGTCTGAGAACCAGTCGAGATTTGGGTTTTTGATCTAGATATTGGAGGGGAGAAATCAAGTTGCTGAGGTGGGAGTGACAGCGGAGAGTCTGGAGCACAAGGCTGAGGGTGAGCATCTATTGGAGAAGCATAGTTCAGGATGTGAGCAAAGGAGAGAGAAGGCCTCCACATAGCGGAATCTCCTTTCACCCTTTTGAGCACTTGCAGAAGTTAAAAAGGTCACACAGAATTTGAGGATCTAGAGACCCCTCTGGGGGCCATCGGTTTTGGTTATCTAATTCGTAATATGGCCAATGCTGTGTACAGAATTTGATGAGGAGTTTGGGTTCCATCTGACAGTCCCTGTATGCTCACATCCCCATGACTTACATTAGAAGTCTGCTCTCCCCCCCCACAACCGTGACTGTTTGTGGCTTTGATAGTCTGCCGGGCAAACATAGTAATCTAGGCTAGCCAACTTGCATCTGGCTCACGTGTCCCTACATCTATAATGTTTGTTTCCATTATCTATGGTACGGAAGGGATTTAATGGAATTTTAGTGGGATCCTGTTAATCAGGGATATCCCAATAGGAAAGACCTATAGCCAGCTGACAAATGACTGGGTGGAGAGATGGCCACCAGGTTCGTAAGGGGGCTGTATTCGAGATAGGCCATACTTCGTGTCCAGTAGGATTTGTGATCAGCCATCGCAGCTTAAGGGGCTGATGAGGGTTAAGACTACTGGTCGTCAAGGGGAGAATAAATATCTTCCAGGATCTTCTTTACAACCATTTGTGATGTTTCTTTTTTCTTCTTTTTTTTTTTTTTTGTGTGTGGGGAAGGCTTCAATACATCCTGAAAATGTATGTTCAAAGACTAGGAGTTATTTAAGTCCATACCTTACTGGCTTAATTTCAGTAAAGTCCACTTCCCAGAATTGTCCTCGTCTGGTTCCTCATAGGTGCTTTCCTGCAGGAAGCTTGGAAGTGTGAGCTTTAACCAATTAATGGACCTGACAGGCTTTTGTTACCCATTCAGTTATTTCCTTTTGCTGTGAGTAGGTTAGTGGAAAACTGTGTTCTTGATCCTTCACCAATGAATGCAGTTTCTTTGAACAAAGGTGAGTGAGTTGATGAACATTTGCTACTGACATAGTTAGAGCCATGATTATAGGAGTAGTTACTGAAGGATTAAAAAATTCCACTTGGGGGCCTTCAGGGTTAAAAGTTATTTTGGCCCAGAGCTTGGTGAGCAGAACTCTGCCTATCAATGGGGCCAGGCATTCTGGGATTACTAGGAAGGAGTGATGGATTTTTCCTTTTCCCTGCTCCATGGTCCTCTTAGTTGTCAAAGCCCGATATTTACTTCTGTTAGACTCTTGAATTAGAGACCTTTTATTCGGTCGAGGGCCCAATGGGCCTTATGGGCTGAGTATATTGCCCCTGTATCTACTTCAAAGTTTATTGTGTTCCCCTCCACTTCAAAAGTTACCTTGAGGTCAGGGAGAGGATCTGAGTCCGGACTTTCTTAGTATTCCTCCAGAGTCAGAATATCTGGCTGGCATGGCTGTCTCTTTCTAGGGCACTCTTTGGCCCAGTGTCCTTTTTCTTTAGAGTAGGCACATTGATCTGAGGCCAGGGGTGGCCTCTAGTGTGTGCCCAGGTATCCCTTCCTGTCTCTCTGTTTCTTAATTTCTGGCCTATTTGTTGTTGTGACCAGGACCTTAGTCAATGCCTTAGTCTGTCTTTTGTTTCTTTTATCCTCACTCAGCTCCCTTCTCTTCCTCAGTTTCTCTCTTAAAGTATACCTTCTCGGGTTCTCTGACTAAATCCCTCAAAGTCATATCTTGTAATCGATCTAAGCATTGTAACTTTCTTTTAATATCCAGGGCACCTTTCCCAATAAAGGCCATTGTGACAGATGCCTTTTGATCCTCTGCCTGAGGATCGAAAGGAGTATGTCTCTTATATGCCTACATAATTATCTCTAGGAACATAGAGGGAGATTCATCAGGCCCTTAAATAATCTCTCTTACCTTGGCCAAATTAGTTGGTCACCTAGCGGCCACTAAGATACCCACTATTAGAGCCCGGCGATAAGTGGACAGATGCTCCCTACCTTCAAAGGTGTTGGGGTCCCAGTTGGGTCGTTTCAAGAGAAAGCCGGCTTTGAATATGTTGGGAAGTTGTGTCGGTCACGCATTTGGTCCGAGGATACTTTTTTCTAGCCTCCAGGAGGATTCTCTTTTGTTCCTCTGTCATGAAGAGAGTCCCTAGGAGTTGTTGGCAGTCATCACAAGTAGGTTGGTGTGAAAACATCAATGACTTCACCAGACCTGAGAGCCAGGTTGGGTCCTTGGTAAAAGGGGGATTGTTATTTTTCCATTTATATAGGTCTGAAGAGGAGAAGGCCAATACTGGTAGGCTTCCATTTTTTTTCCCCATGGCCATCGTCAATCATTGGCCCTTAGGGATGGAGGGAAGCAACACGGGAGTTCCAGGGTTTTCAATCATTTGCCACCGGCGAGTTCCTTTAGCAAGTCCAGCTTCCTCCAGGGGAGGAGGGGCTGTGTGTGACGCAGGGGAGTTATCTGGAGGGCCCTGGGCTGGCTTAGCATCCTCCAATTGCGGAGAGGCTGAGTCAGCAGCTGGAGAATCACTTAGAGGGTGTTGGGGGTTGTGGGACAAGGGTAGAAGATAAGGAAGGGGAGGAGAGTCCAGTTGAGTCAAATCTTGTGACTCAGGGAGAACAGAGGGTGGAGGAGGAGGAGGAGCAGAGGGGTTGAGAGATCGTGGGGGAAGGAGTAGGAACGGGGACACAGCAAGGAAAGGCTTCAACCACGGAAGAGGAGATTTGCAGAGGTCCTGCCAAGTTAAGGTATATTCCTGTTTATCAGTATGGCCATGTGGCCCTGGCTGTAAGACAATATCTCTGTCTTTTTAAATTACTGGGAAGTAGAAAGATCCTTCTAGGGGCCATCCGAATCCAAAGGTGGGCCATTCTGAGGCACACAGAGTCTGCCAGGTCCAGCGTTTTAATGAAAAAGAAACATTCTGAGCCCTTAAGCGGACTTTGGTCCATAGATCAAGGGTCAGGGACAGAGGCATTGAAGTGATCTGTCCCATAATGAAAGATACACAAACAGTAAAAGCAACGACACAGGACACAGACAAGAGAAAACAATAAAGACAGGCAATGGACGTCCAACACTGAGACCAAGACTGAGCTTGTGGCAAAACCCGATGGGCTGGCAATACCGAATCTGAAACAAAGTATCACTGAGTCGAGGGGACTATTATTCCTCGATTCCCGAGTCTTCTGTGGCATCCCCCAGGGACTTGGCTTGTGGCTCTGTGACACGTCTGCCAGCCACCATCAAAGAGAGCTCACACACTTCATCGACAGCCATTTTGCCAAGCCCTAACCTGAAACCTGAAACCAGAAAGAGGCGCCTTACTTACCCTGAGAGTAGCCCATTGGGGTCTCTCGTTCACCGCTGCTGGATTTTGGTGGAACCTCCATATATAAAGATCGGAAGAGCATTGGGGGAAGAGACCACTAAGAGACTCTCTCATGCAAAAACAAAGGGTTTATTCTGGGTCCAGCATGCTGGGGCTCAGAGCTCATTTGAATAGAGCAGAGAACCCTGAGAACAGCTTAAGCAGAGCTTATATACTTTCCTTGAAGAGGGCAGGGAGGAAAGTTTATTGATGGGCCTGGGCGGGTGAGCAGTTTGCGTGCAACTGGGTGAGGGAGTACATTCTGAAGTTTGGCAGTTGGGGACAGCACATTCTGGGAAATAGTTTAGAAAACACTTCTCAAGATTTCAACAGTGTTTTATTAAGCATACAGAAAAACAGGAAGTGACAAGAATCTATTTTATTAACATTTCACTACCGACTATACTTTGCCAGATTTCCTAAAGTCTCTATTGATATCTGCATTCCTACATATTTTCCCCAGTTCATCATTGTGATTAATTCTTCACATGTGCTGACATTTACATTCACTCAATACCCGAAACCCTATAGCTAAAGAACTTTTGGTCCAAATCCTATACTCACTCTCCTTTATAAACATACCGACTATCTTCCTAATACTCCTGACTATCCATTTTGACTGGAAGTTCTCTTTGAAAATCAATCATCCAAGTTACAAGGTCCTATGCTTAATACCGCAATCAAGGGCCCAATGCCCTTCTGGGCTTCAAATCTTACCTAGATTTCTGTTTTCAGATTCATATATTTTACCTATATATTCTTGAAAATATCGCAGATTCCCAATACCATTATTCATCCAGCAGAATGATTTCTATTCCAAATCAAACCTGTTATTAACCCTAACCATACACTGTTCCCTCAATCTAACTTTAGAGAAGAGCAAGAACAGAGTTGGTCTTAAAATACAGGAATGTAGGGGATCTTCCAACTGCTGAGAAACTCAAAGGTCTATGCGCAAATGATCCCTAGAGAAGTTGTAGGCACCTATGAAGGAACTGAGAGAGCAAAGGTCATCTTTCATTGCAAACAACCTGGTCAGCATGAAGGGATGTGTCTGAATCAGCCTCTCTCTTCTTTATGTAGAGAAGGAGGACAAAACGAGGCCTCTGTGGAGAGCTGTTCCTGGTTACCAATGTTTGATATACCATTCTAACTTGTGAAAGTGTCAAAGGAATTAGGGACAGCCTCCATTTCATGGGACCTTTTGAAGCAAATGTTAGGACAACGTGCTTGCCAAGGCATTGACCTCATTCAGTTCCTGAAGGAAGTGACCTCACCTCACATTCTTGGTGATGGAACTCTGTGAACTTGGGATCCAGGCATGGAGGCACACAAATCTAGTCCCAGGCCCAGTCCCAGTGGTCTCCCTTCTTTTGATTTACCAAGGACAGAGTCAGTCTTTCTTGGTATCTACTGATGTGAGGATGGCCAAATGCCAGGAAAGCTCTGAAGAGTGGCCTTTCCTGAGTAAGCAGGAAGTGGCTCACCGCTGTCTCCTGACAACTTCACAGAGTTGGCCAAGGAAACCAGATCTGAGACAGAACAGGCCATTTGATGGGAGCATAGTATGGCCCACCAGTCAGAGGTCACACCCGATAGTCAGAGACCTACTTTGGGAAAGGTGGTGACTTTGTGGGTGTGAGTGTGTGTTTGTGATTTTGTCTCATGTTTTGAGAATAGGTAGGAAAGGCAGTTTGTTTGGTTTGGAGTGGACGATTTCTAACAAGTGATTTGACAAGGCGAGTGTTTTTAAGTCTGTGTATCCCACTGTGTCCATGGTTGTAGACATTAGAAAAGAGAATGCATCAAAGGATGTGTCCAGGCAAGTAGAAAGCTTACCAGAATTCTTTCTGCCCAATGTATGAAAGGAATGCGGCTTGCCTTATGGATGGGTAACACCTGCTATCTTTTTAAGTTCCTGTTTTCTTCCTGAATTCTGGCCACTCTCCAGAATAGGCTCATGATTTTGTGACCAAGATATGTACCACCTCCAAGCTCTGTGACATGGCCATGTACTGGATAGCTGAAGGGAATGGTGAGCATCTCAGAAAATTCAGATATCAGTGTGACCAGGAAAGTCTCAGTGGAGAAACACTGCTTTGGGCCATTTGCTAACCTATTGTTCTGTTCCCCTGAATGTCAGGAAGGTCTTTGCCTCAGGACACCCCTTTGTGAAGCCTAAAGAAAACAGTTTTCAAATGGAAATGAATGGGCATCACCTGTGGCTCTTTGCTTAATTCCTTTGGAAAGGGATGTGTCTGAATCAGCCTCTTGGCCCTGTGTGAGGTTGTGGCTTAGATTCTCAGCACCTGGTGGATGTAAAGAGAGATCCCATGTGTGCATCCAAAACCAAAATGGCCAAAAAGCAGTCCTTGTGGATGAAGTCTGTCGCCTTCCTCTTTAAAGTTCTTGAACTCCATCAAGTGTGAATAGGGATCCTTTGGGTCAAATGGGTTCTTCAAAGACCTGCAGAGGTGCTTGTGATTTCTCATGACTGCAAATCACATAAAAATATATACCTGACACTCAGTTTTCCACAAATTGGAGAATCATAGAAGTATTAACGTCTAGCTTATTTGATCACTCCTGTTTCACATGAAGGGTGTCCGGACCACCCTGAATTTACGCCAATGAGGGGCAAGGGAGTTATTTTGGACATTCTCTTGGACTCCGCCACTCATAGAAACCTTCCGCCAGAGGTTGTGATTAGTGTCTATATGGAAGAAGATGAGGGCCATATGGGAGGGTTTTGGTTTTAAATTTGGTCATTTGTGTCCAGTATGAAGACATGACCTGGACCACCTGGGCTTGAACTCTGGTGTGATTCCCCTTAGAGACTGAATTCAGAGAAGTACTGCCATGAATTTTGTTGGGATTTCAGGAGTCCACCCATGAGAATCACCCTTGGAAACTGAGATCTAGGCCCAGGTTGGCTTTCCACAGAGCCCTGGGTATCTCAGCCAGGATATCACATGATTTAATTCTGGAAGACTTGGCAGCCATAGTTGAGAGTCACAACACCCATGGACGTCACATTGTAGACCTCAATGGGCCTGGCTTCATGTGACATTTTGGCCACTCTTTGGGAAGCCTTGCCTGTGAGAGTTCTACAGAGCATTCATTGAAATGAGCTTCCTCACCATTTAATGGTCCCTGAATGAATTGAAACCCACAGTGCCTGCAACGTCATCCTTAAAAAATGCCTAGATAAATACCATGAAATTTTTGAAATTCCCATGACCAGGTGGCACTGGAGAAACTTTGGATGTCCTGTTGCTGATCGTAAAAATGCAAGACAGTGCCTTGATTGACTGGGTTTCATGAAAATGGTGTAGAACAGTGATGCCAGTATGTTGGAACCTGGTGAGTAGTGGGCCTAGAGCAGTGGTAGGCAGATGTGTGATAAAAAATTTGTGGTGGGGCCATGTGGATCTGCCATTGGCTTCCAAATGGCTTGTGACTGACATGGTGCAGCCAGCAGACCCTTCCATGTAAAGGCTTCTTGTTATATGGAGATGTTTCCGGGCAATGTTCAGAATCAGGTTGCTATGGACATGTGGCCAAGCTATGTGGGATAGAAGCCTGGTTGGTGCATTCTCCTGCAGACCCTGACCAACCACACATGACAGAATTGCCTCCAGAACTGTGTCCCAGTTGAACTTCTTTTATTTCATGAAGCAAATGCCAAAGTCCCAGTGCAGCAGCAAGAAACACCACGAAAAGTGGAGGATGACCAAATGGCTTCCCAGTCCACATGGGAATACCCTTAGCCCCCAGTGGCCACAGTTTACTTACAAAGAGAGAATTCAGCACTGCTGCCTCATGTTCATTGGAAAATAAGAAATCATGTCCTCCAGGTCACATAGATGCAGACACAGCTTTGATGGTCTCACTAGAAAGAAGCTAAAGCTCCTGACAAAAACATATATTTCAAGTGCCCAAACTCAGAGGCAGTTTCTCAAGTAGTATTTAGGCCAGCAGAGCTCCATATATATGGAGTGTTTATCCTGTCCCATACTAGGAAAACTCCTCTACCACTTCCAAGGTTGTAAACTCCTGAGCATATTATTCACAGATTTTATTAGTCTACTCCTCTAATTGTGTCTTACTTTGGGGGAAGGAAATGTCAAGGAATTGTTCTGGATGAGAGTGGGAAGATTTTGTTTAGCACATATTTGCATACACATTGGATTCATTTTTCTATTTTACATTTGATATACTGAATCCCTGACACTAACACATACCCTACTAGATTCTGAATACTAATCCTAATATGATGGAGAAAAATAACCGAAACAGAATAGAAATACAAGCAGTTCAGAGGAGGCACGTTGTATACTTGGACTTGCTTTTTGCATTATATAGGGTAGGAGTTATAAATCTAGTAAATTTTTTGTTGAAATAGTTTTCCATGTGCTTTTAAAGTTAACAAATATGTGAATTCCTGTCTCCCTTTCTCTGTATTCTATTCAGCACATGTATTTTTATATGCACATATAGAATCCTACCTGGTATCACACGTACATTCTTGTGAGTTACATAACTTGGCAGATACAAAGTGTGAGAAGAGATCACTCCTCCTAAACGCTGTTTGAACTGAAAATTCAAACTATGGGTGAGCTTCCTAGGTGAAAAAAGTTATACATAAATCCATATCCAGTAAAATGAATATTTTTGGATCTGTGGATGATATGTATTTCACGGTGTAATTCGATTGGCATATATATTGCTAATTTTTAAAATCTGTGTGTGGTTATATATATATATATATATATATATATATATATATATATATTCTCTCCAGATATTTCAAAATATTTAATATATGTGTCTTATTATACACTCCCTAAATTCATTCATGATTATGTATGTGGATTTATAAAAAACTTTTCACAAGATTATTCTCAGAAATATTCATTCACCTGATATACGTATTTTTTTCCTAGTATTGAAAACTAACTTCAGTGAATGGTGCATATGAATCCTAATATTTCTACAGTAACTGATCCAGTTTCACATCAATGCAAGTAGATTCCTATGGGACATGATAAGTATTTTGAAGTTCATTTTTATTTCAACAGTGGTACATTACTATTTCTTCTGTTTATGCACATTATAGGATATATATTTCATCCACAAGTTCACAAATTTATAGGCATATATTTCACTTTCAATCACTTTCTGCTTCAGAAAACACGTGTTCCGCCATGTTTCAAACTGGTCTTTTCATGAGACTTCTTTCAAAACACATTATTTTTGATTTCCATATTCACTTTTGAAGCAAAACTCACACACTCTTCATGATAAACCATAAGCCTAGGATTACAATTAGACGTATAACTAGTTGTTATGAATGATTCTATATCAATATATGATTTCTTGAGAGGCAAGATGGCCGCAAAGGGAGTGCAGTAACTCCGTGTACTGTGTCACTGTGAGGGAAAATGACGAGTTAGAACGGCTAAAAGCTCTCTTGTTAGGAATTTCCAGCAAAATTGGGGTGCTCCAAAACCTAGTGGAAGGATTTTCATCGCACGAGGATCAGCTTCAGGGGCTCAAATGCGAGCGATCTGTCCGTCTGCATGGAGCGCTGCTTGTTCGGCAGATCACCCCATGGCTGGAGTCTGCGGCGCGCGCTGGGAAACGACAGGCTGGTGGCGCAGAGATACAGCGATCCTGATTCTGTGGGCTCCTGCCAGCTAGGCATTTGCTGAGCTCGGAGCTGAATTCTGGGTTGGAGACGGGGAAAGGAAACGGTCCAGTTTGGTTCTCCACACCGGTCAGACCACGGAGGAAGCCAGCGGCCACCATCTTGGAGAGCTGACGTCACCATCCTTGTTTTCGACTGTTTGCAGCTCTTTCAGCTATAGAACAGGTAATTTCAGGCTGACAATTGTCTGCATCTCGCAGACAAATTGCTCAGACTTAGTGCTAAATAACCCGCGGAAACTGCTTCTTGGAGCCTGCTCCTATCAGAACACGCACCGAGCCCGGAGTGTCGGAGTTCCGGCTCCCGGAGCTGCTCTGGCCCAGGGCTATAGAACCCGCGGAAACTGCTTCTTGGAGCCTGCTCCTGTCGGAGCATGCACCAAGTCCGGAGAGGCCGAATTCTGGCTCCCGCAACTGTTTTGGCCCAGTGATAAAGAACCCGCGGAAACTGTTTCTCGGTCCGGGTCCTGCTGAATACTGTGGAGGCCAGAGGGGCCGAACAGAGCCGCCGCCCGGGCCAGGAACAGGTCCAGCGACCTGCCGGCGTGGTAGTAAAGAAAAACCGGAGGCAGCGCTGGCACAGGAGCCGGCGGGAGCTGCGCAGCGCGGGACTCCCAGCTACCGCTCCCACCAGTGCTGACAACTGAGGTCTCTTGCACCGACTCGCCTCGGCGTGGGACTCACGGCTACCGCTCCCACCAGTGCTGACAACGTAGGTCTCTTGCACCAGATACGGGGGCGTGGCTACCAGAAGGTAAGCAAATTGGCTGGGGGTTCTCAGCCCCAAGCTCTACAAACTTAGGGCCTGAGGGAGGCCAACAAGAAGAGTGTGCCCAGGCACTAATGAAACAGCTGCTCCACGCGTGTGCAAGGTAGGCGGAACTGTGAACACCGACAAAACAGGCCCAGTGAACCGCCAGACACATCCCTCCGGTTGGGGGAGGGGCAGAGCCGCCGGGCGCCTGCAAGGTAGGCGGACCCGCGACCCACCAGCAGAAAAGGCACAGCAATCCACAGAGCGGCAGAGCCACCCCCCGAGCCTACAAGGTAGGCAGACCTGTGACCTACCGGCAGGTCATGCCCAAAAACCTGCGGAGGGGCACAGCTGCCCCACGTGCCTGCTAGGTAGGCTGAACCGTGACCACCAACAGAATAGGCCCAGCGGCCGGCCAGACACATCGCCCCGCCCAGGTTGGGGGAGGGGCAGAGCCGCCGGGCGCCTGTGAGTTAGGCATACCTGCGAATCACCAGCAGATCACGCCCAGCAACTGCGGAGCGGCAGAGCCACCCCCGGGCCTGCAAGGTAGGCACACTTGCCACCCACCGGCAGGTCAGGCCCAACAAACTGCGGAGGGGCACAGCTGCCCCACGAGCCTGCTAGGTAGGCAGAACCCTGACCACCAACAGAACAGGCTCAGAGGCCGGCCAGACACATTGCCCCACCCCGGTTGGGGGAGGGGCAGAGCCGCCGGGCGCCTGCAAGTTAGGCAGACCTGCATCTCACCAGCATATCAGGCCCAGCAACCCGCAGAGCGGCAGAGCCACCCCCAGGCCTGCAAGGTAGGCGCACTTGCCACCCACCGACAGGTCAGGCCCAGCAACTCTCAGAGAGACACAGCTGCTCCACGCGCGTGCAGGGTAGGCGGAACCGTGACCACCGACAAAAAAGGCCCAGTGGACCGCCAGACACATAGCTCCGGTTGGGGGAGGGGCAGAGCCGCCGGGTGCCTGCAAGGTAGGCGGACCCGCGACCCACCAGCAGAACAGGCACAGCAATCCACAGAGCGGCAGAGCCACCCCCCGAGCCTACAAGGTAGGCAGACCTGCGACCCACCGGCAGGTCAGGCCCAAAAACCTGCGGAGGGACACAGCTGCCCCACGTGCCTGCTAGGTAGGCTGAACCGTGACCACCAACGGAACAGGCCCAGCGGCCGGCCAGACACATCGCCCCGCCCCGGTTGGGGGAGGGGCAGAGCCGCCGGGCGCCTGCATGTTAGGCAGACCTGCAACTCACCAGCAGATCAGGCCCAGTGACCCGCGGAGCGGCAGAGCCACCCCTGCGCCTGCAAGGTAGGCACACTTGCCATCCACCGGCAGGTCAGGCTCAGCAACTCTCAGAGGGACACAGCTGCTCCACGCGCATGCAATGTAGGCGGAACCGTGACCACCGACAAAACAGGCCCAGTGGCCCGCCAGATACATCACCCCAGTTGGGGGAGGGGCAGAGCCGCCACCAGCACCTTTTAGGGAGACAGACCTGCAACCGACAGACAGAACAGGCCTAGTGGCCAGCGGAGGGGCAAAACCGCTGCTCACTCCTGCAAGGTAGGCGGACCTGTGACCACCGAAAAAACAGGCCCATCGAAAGTACAGGCACAGCGGCCTCCTGGCATGGTAGGCACATTGCCTCAATTGAAGGAGGGGCAGAACCACCGCCAAAGCCTGCAAGGGAGATGATGCAGCTATACAAAAGCAATATAAATATAAAGGGGGAAAAATCAATAACACAACAGTTTCACCAAGCAGAAAGTAACACGATCAGTATGAAAAGACAAGGAAAAAAAGGACCACAAGCAATGCAGGTCAATTCAACTTTAGAAGAGGTAATATCTGCAGCAGATGGAATGTCAGATAAAGAATTCAGGATATACATGCTTCAGATGATCTGGAGTCTCAAGGAAGACATTAGACAGCAAAATCAGACAATGAAAGACCACTTCGACCACTTCGACAATGAATTACATAAACAAATCCAAGAAGCAAAAGATCAATTATTCAGGGAGATAGAGGTTATAAAAAACAAACAAACAGAAATCCTGGAAATGCAGGAAACAATAAACCAACTTAAAAACTCAATTGAGAATACTACAAGCAGAGTAGAACACTTAGAAGATAGAACATCAGACAATGAAGACAAAGTATTTCAACTGGAGAAGAACATAGACAGCTCAGCAAAGCTGTTAAGAAACCATGAGCACAACATTCAAGAAATATGGGATAACATAAAGAGACCAAACTTAAGAGTCATTGGGATACAGGAAGGTATTGAGGTCCAAACCAAAGGAATGAGCAATCTATTCAACGAAATACTACGAGAAAACTTCCCAGACTTGAAGAATGAGACAGAATCCCAAATTCTAGAAGCCTACAGGACGCCGAATGTGCAAAATCATAAGAGATCCACACCTAGACACAATATAATGAAGATGCCCAACATACAGAATAAGGAGAGAATTTTAAAAGCTACAAGAGAAAGGAAGCAGATTACATTTAGGGGTAAACCAATCAGGATAATAGCTGATCTTTTAACACAGACTCTGAAAGCTAGAAGATCCTGGAATAACATATTTCATACACTAAAAGAAAATGGGTTCCAACCAAGAATTGTGTATCCCGTGAAATTAAGCTTCAGGATGGAAGATGAAATTAAAACCTTCCATGATAAACAAAAGTGAAAAGAATTTGCAGCTAGAAAACCATCTCTTCAAAACATCCTCGGCAAAATATTACAGGAAGAGGAAATGGAAAATGTCAATGAAAACCAACAGCGGGAGGTAGTACAGTAAAGGGGGGGGGATAATCAAAGAGGAAAACAAACCATGTTTAGTAACATAAATAAACCAATATGGCTGGAAGAACACCCATATCTCAATAATAACCCTAAATGTTAATGGCTTAAACTCACCAATTAAGAGACACAGGCTAGTAGAATGGATCACAAAACAAGACCCAACAATATGCTGCCTTCAGGAGACGCATTTGATAGGAAAAGACATACTTAGACTGAAGGTGAAAGGTTGGGAAAAATCATATCACTCATATGGACTTCGGAAACAAGCAGGAGTGTCCATATTCATATCAAATAAAATAGATTTCAAGCCAAAGTTAATCAAAAGGGATGAAGATGGACACTACATACTTCTCAAGGGAACCATACACCAACAAGACATAACAATCATAAATATATATGCCCCAAACAATGGTGCAGCTATGTTCATCAAATAAACACTTCTCAAGTTCAAGAGTCTAATAGACCACCATACAATAATCATGGGAGACTTCAACACACCTCTCTCACCACTGGACAGATCTTCCAAACAAAAGTTGAATAAGGAAACTATGGAGCTCAATAACACAATTAATAACCTAGACTTAATTGACATATATAATATATACCACCCAACATCAAGCATTTACACTTTTTTCTCAGCAGCACATGGATCCTTCTCAAAAATAGATCATATATTATGTCACAGGGCAACTCTTACACAATATAAAGGAGTAGAGAAAATACTATGCATCTTATCTGATCATAATGGAATGAAATTGAAAATTAATGATAAAAGAAGTAAGGAAAAATCATGCATCACTTGGAGAATGAACAATAGGTTACTGAATGATCAATGGGTTATAGAAGACATCAAGGAGGAAATTAAAAAATTCTTAAAGATAAATGAAAACACAGACACAACATATTGGAATCTATGGGACACATTGAAAGCAGTTCTAAGATAAAAATTTATTGCTTGGAGTTCATTCCTTAAAAAAAGAAAAAACCAACAAATAAATGATCTAATACTTCAACTCAAAATCCTAGAAAAAGAAGAGAAAAACAACAGCAAAAGAAGTAGAAGACAAGAAATAATTAAAATCAGAGCTGAAATTAATGAAATCAAAACGAAAGAAACAATAGAAAAAATTGACAAAACTAAAAGTTGGTTCTTTGAAAAAATAAAAAATATCGACAGACCCTTAGCCACGCTAATGAAGAGAAGAAGAGAGAGAACTCATATTACCAGCATACGGGATGAAAAAGGCAATATCACAACAGACACTTCAGAAATACAGAAGATCATCAGAAATTATTTTGAATCCTTATACTCCAACAAAATAGAAGATAGTGAAGGCATCGATAAATTTCTTAAGTTATATGATTTGCCCAGATTGAGTCAGGAGGATATTGACAACCTAAACAGACCAATATCAATTGAGGAAATAGAAGATACCATCACAAGACTACCAACTAAGAAAAGCCCAGGACCGGATGGGTACATAGCAGAGTTTTACAAAACCTTTAAAGAGGAACTAATACCAATACTTTTCAAGCTATTTCAGGAAATAGAAAAAGAGGGAGAACTTCCAAATTCATTCTATGAGGCCAACATCACCCTGATTCCTAAATCAGACAAAGACACTTCAAAGAAAGAAAACTACAGACCAATATCTCTAATGAACCTAGATGCAAAAATCCTCAATAAACTTCTGGCGAACCGGATACAAAAACATATCAAAAAAATTGTGCAACATGATCTGGTAGGATTTATCCCTGGGATGCAAGGTTGGTTCAATATACGGAAATCAATAAATGTTATTCACCACATCAATAGGCTTAAAAATAAGAACCATATGATCATCTCGATAGATGCGGAAAAAGCATTCGACAAAGTAGAGCATCCCTTTATATTCAAAACTCTAGAAAAACTAGGGATAACAGGAACATACCTCAATATTGTAAAAGCAATCTATGCTAAGCCTCAGGCTAGCATCATTCTGAATGGAGAAAAACTGAAGGCATTCCCTCTAAAATCTAGAACAAGACAGGGATGCCCTCTCTCACCACTTCTGTTCAACATAGTTCTCGAATCACTGGCCAGAGCAATTAGACAGACGAAAGAAAATAAAGGCATAAAAATAGAAAAGAAGAACTCAAATTATCACTATTTGCAGATGACATGATTCGATACCTAGCAGACCCAAAAGGGTCTACAAAGAAACTATTAGAGCTAATAAATGAATTCAGCAAAGTGGCAGGCTATAAAATCAACACGCATAAATCAAAGGCATTCCTGTATAATCAGCGACAAATCCTCTGAAATGGAAATGAGGACAACCACCCCATTCACAATATCCTCAATAAAAGTAAAATACTTGGGAATCAACCTAACAAAAGAGGTGAAAGACTTATACAATGAAAACTACAGAACCCTAAAGAAAGAAATAGAAGAAGATCTTAGAAGATGGAAAAATATACCCTGTTCATGGATAAGTAGAAGTAACAACATCAAAATGGCGATATTACCAAAAGTTCTCTATAGGTTTAATCCAATGCCAATCAAAATCCCAACGGCATTTCTTGTAGAAATAGAGAAAGCAATCATGAAATTCATATGGAAAAATAAAAGACCCAGAATAGCAAAAACAATGCTAAGCAGGAAGTGTGAATCAGGCGGGATAGCTATACCAGACTTCAAACTATACTACAGAGCAATAGTAACAAAAACACCATGGTACTGGTAACGAAACCGGTGACTGGACCAATGGTACAGAATAGAGGACACAGAAGCCAATCCACAAAACTACAACTATCTTATATTCGATAAAGGGGCTAAAAGCATGCAATGGAAGAAGGATAGCATCTTCAACAAATGGTATTGGGAAAACTGGAAATCCATTTGCAACAAAATGAAACTGAATCCCTTTCTCTCGCCATGCACAAAATTTAACTCAAAGTGGATCAAGGAACTTGATATCAAATCAGAGACATGGCATTTGATAGAAGAAAAAGTTGGCTATGATCTACATACTGTGGGGTCGGGTTCCAAATTCCTCAATAGGACACCCATAGCACAACAGTTAATAACTAGAATCAACAAATGGGACTTACTCAAACTAAAAAGTTTTTTCTCAGCAAAAGAAACAATAAGAGAGGTAAATAGGGAGCCTACGTCCTGGGAACAATCTTTACTCCTCACACTTCAGACAGAGCCATAATATCCAGAATATACAAAGAACTAAAAAAATTAGACAATGAGATAACGAATAACCCAATCAACAAATGGGCCTACGACCTGAACAGAAATTTCTCAGAGGAGGACATACAATCAATCAAGAAGTATATGAAAAAATGCTCACCATCTCTAGCAGTCAGAGAAATGCAAATCAAAACCACCCTAAGATACCATCTCACTCCAGTAAGATTGGCAGCCATTAGGAAGTCAAACAGCATCAAGTGCTGGCGACAATGTGGGGAAAACGGTACTCTTGTACATTGCTGGTGGGACTGCAAATTGGTGCGGCCAATTTGGAAAGCAGTATGGAGATTTCTTGGAAAGCTCGGAATGGAACCACCATTTGATCCAGCTATTCCCCTACTCGGTCTATTCCCTAAAGACCTAAAAAGAGCACACTATAGGGACACTGCTACATCCATGTTCATAGCAGCACAATTCACAATAGCAAGACTGTGGAACCAACCTAGATGCCCTTAAATAGACGAATGGATAAAAAAATGTGGCATTTATACACAATGGAGTATTACTCTGCATTAAGAAATGACAAAATCATAGAATTTGGAGGGAAATGGATGGCATTAGAGCAGATTATGCTAAGTGAAGCTAGCCAATCCCTTAAAAACAAATGCCAAATGTCTTCTTTGATATAAGGAGAGTAACTAAGAACAGAGTAGGGACAAAGAGCATGAGAAGAAGATTAACATTAAACAGGGATGAGAGGTGGGAGGGAAAGGGAGAGAGAAGGGAAATTGCATGTAAATGGAAGGAGACCCTTAGGGGTATACAAAATTACATACAAGAGGATGTGAGGGGAAAGGAGGAAAATATAAGGGGGAGAAATGAACTACAGTAGAGGGGGTAGAGAGAGAAGAGGGGAGGGGAGGGGGGAAGGGGGATAGTAGAGGATAGAAAAGGCAGCAGAATACAACAGACACCAGAATGGCAATATGTAAATCAATGGTTCTGCAACTGATGTGATTCTGCAATCTGTATATGGGGTAAAAATGGGAGCTCATATCCCACTTGAATCAAAGTGTGAAATATGATATATCAAGAACTATGTAATGTTTTGAACAACCTACAATAAAAATTAATTTAAAAAATATATGATTTCTTATATATTTTCAGATATCAATTCAATACATTATTTAAAGGGGAACCAGTTATATTATTTATTAACTGTATGATCTATTCATGCATTATCTCTATATTCATAGACACAGGGTACACCTATTTTTACCCTCAATACTAATTTATACGTTTTCAAAATATTCCTCAAAAAATGGTGGTAGAAATACTCATGTCACCTGATCTATGTATACATTTTATCACAGTAATATTCTGGACAAAAAAATCAAAGGTCACCCTTAAGTTTGTACCAAAGCCTAAATGGAAAGTGAGCATGGATTACTAAAACCTTCCATGTCCAGGTGGCCTAATGCTCTCAAATGTCAATCTTATTGGTGACTACATTTTTGTTTCTTCCTAAGATTATATATTCAACCTCAAGCCTGTTGAAAATGTCTAATTCTATCACTCACTTTATACTTTGCCTGATGTAGTAATGTCTCTATTTATATCTATTTTCCTACATATTTTCCCCTGTTCATCATTGTGACTGACTCTTCACTTGTGCTGACATTTACATTCACTGTTTACCTGAAACACTATTGCTTAAGAACTTTTGGTCTAAATCCTATTCTCACTCTTCTTTGTAAACCTACTGACTATCTTCCTAATCCTACCGACTATCCCTTTTTGAGTGGATGTTCTCTTCGACATTCAATCATCCAAGGTACAAGCTCCTATGCCATTGTATATAGATTTATCTGAGACATTTTTGCAGAAAATAATTCAAAGCTAAGTGTACCAATTAAGGGCCCAATGCCCTTCTGGACTTCATATCTTCCCTAGATTTCTGTTTTTATACTTATATTTCACCTATATATTCTTGTAAATATCATAGTTTCCCAATACCATTATTCGTCATGCAGAAGGATTCCTAACCCCAAATTGAACATGTTACTAACCCAAACCATACATTGTTCTCTCAATCGAACTTTACAGAACAGCAGGGACAGCGTTGCTCTTAAAATACAGGAATGTAGGGCATGTTCCACCTGTTGAGAACATCAAAGGTCCATGCAGAAATGATCCCTTGAGAAGATGTAGGCAGCTACGAAAGACCTGAGAGAGAAAAGTCATCTTCTATGGCAAACAACCTTGTCAGCATGAAGGGATGTCTATGAATCAGCCTCTCTCTTCTTAATGTAGAGAAGATGGACCAAACCAGTCCTAGGTGGAGAGCTGTTCCCGGGTGCCCATGGTTTATATACCATTCTAACTTGTGAAAGTGTCACAGAAAGTAGGGGCAGCCTCCATCTCATGGGACTCTTGAAAGCAACTGTTAGGACAAAGTGGTTGTCAAGGCAATGACCTCATTCAGTTCCTGAAGAAGTGATCTACCTCACTTCCTTGGTGATGGAACTCTCTTATCTTGGGATCCAGGAAGCCAGGCACCCGGAGCCAGTCCAGTCCCAGACCCAGTAGGCTCACTTGTTTGAATTTACCAAGGAGAGTGTCAGTCTTTCTTGGTACCTACATATGTGAGGATGGCCAAATACCAGGAGAGCTCTGCATAGGGGCCTTTCCTGAGAAAGTAGGTAGTGGTTCACCGCAGGCTCCTGACAACTTCACAGAGTTGGCCAAGGAGACCAGATCTGAGATAGGACAGGCCATTTTGGGGGAACATAGTATGGCCCACCACTCAGAGGAAACTCCGGATAGTCACAGAGTTACATGGGGGAAGGAGGTGTCTTTGTGGGTGTGGGTGTGATTTTGTGTTTTTGTCTCATGATCTGAGAATAGGTAGGAAAGACGGTTTGTTTGATTTGGAGTGGTCTTCTTCTAGTAAGTCGTTGGACAAGGCAAGTGTTTCTATGTCTGTGTATCCCACTGTGTCCGTGGTTGTAGACATTAGAAAATAGAATGCAACAATTGATATGTCCTGTATAGTAGAAAGATTCCCGGCATTCATCCTGCCCAATTTATGAATGGACTGCAGCTTGCCTTATCCATGGGCAACACCTGCTACCTTCCTAAGTTCCTGTTTCTTCCAGAATTCTCACCACTCTCCAGAATAGTCTCATGGTTTTGTGTCCAAAATAGGTACCACCTCCAAGCTCTGTGACATTGCCATGTCCTGGATAGCTGAAGGGAATGGCGAGCATCTCAGAAAACACAGATATCAGTGTGACCAAGAAAATCTCAGTGGAGAAACCATGCTTTCGGCCTTTTGCTTATCAATTGTTCTGTTTCCCTGAATGTCAGGAAGGTCTTTGCCTCAGGCCACCCCTTTGTGAAGCCTGAAGAAAACAGTTTTCAAATGAAAATGAATGGGCACCACCTGTGGCTCTTTGCTTAATTGCTTTGGAAAGGGATGTGTCTAAATCAGCCTCTTGGCCCTGTGTGAGGTTGTGGCTTAGATTCTCAGCACCTGATGGATATAAAAAGAGATCCCATGTGTGCATCCAAAACCAAAATGGCCAAAAGAGCAATTATTGTGAATGAAGTCTCTCGCATTCATTTGTAAGGTTCCTGACCACCATCAAGTGAGAATACGGATCCTTTGGGTCAAATGAGTTATGCACAGCCCTGCAGAGGCTAGCCCATAGGTTTTTGGGTTTTCTCATGGCTCCAAATCATATAAAGAATCTATACCTGACAGTCAGTAGGCCTCAAATTGGAGATGCAGAGCAGTATTAACAGCTAGCCTATCTGATCACTCCTGTTTCACCGGATGGGTGTCCAGGCCACCTTGACTTTAGGAAAATGAGGGGCAAGGGAGCTTATTTTTGACACTGTCTTGGGCTGCACCCCTCATGAAAAACTCCAGCCAGAGGTTATGATAAGTGTCTATATGGAAGAAGATGAGGGCCATGTGGGAGTGTTTGGTTTTAATTGTGGTCATTTGTTTGGCGGTTGGAAGAGATAACTGGATCCACCTGGGCTTGAACTCTGGCATGATTCCTCTTAGAGACTGAGTTCTGGAATTTACCTCAAAGAAGTATTGCCATGAAATGTGTTGGGATTTTAGGAGGCCACGCATGAGAAGCGCCCTTGAAAACTGAGATCGAGTGCCAGGGTGTCTTTCCACAGTGCAGTGAGAATCTCAGCCAGGATATCACATGATTTTATTCTGAAAGACTTGGCAGCCATAGTTGAGAGTCTAAACACATATGGAACTCATATTGTAGACCTCAATGATCCTGGCTTCATGTGACCTTTTGGCCACTCTTTGGGAACCCTTGCCTGTGAGATTTCTCCAGAGTTTTAATTTAAATGAGCTTCCTCACCACATAATGGTTCCTGCATTAATTGAAACGTACAGTGACTCCAACTTCATCCTTCAAAAATGTCTAAATAAATACCATCAAATTTCTGAAATTCCCATGACCAGGTGGCACTGGAGAACCTTTGGATATCCTGTTGCTGATCATGAGTGAAATAATTCCCCATGCAATGACACTTCACCGGGAGAATTCCAATTTTATTGCTCAAAGCTGTGTGCTTATATAGAACTAAGGGGGAGATGGTAGGGCTTAGATAAATGGCAGCAACCCGTTTATTGGCAAGTTCTTTCAGATATCAGCTCCAGAGCCCAGGAATTAGTTCTCATTGGGGCTAAGGTTCCCCACAAGTTGGATTTGAAATTGGCGCTGACGTGAGAGTTCACAAGGGTGGGAACTTTTTGTGCCACTGCAGAAATGAAGAAGGTAGAAAGAAGAAGTCCTTAGGCGCCATGTTGAGGTTTTTCTCTGGGGTATGGCTGCCATTTATTCTTTTCCCAACATTCCACCCTTTTTGTTTTCTTAGGAAGTGGGGCGTCATTTGTCAGATCCGGCTGCTTCCTGCTGTGTGGGGGTGGTGTGGGGCCTAGAAAGAGAAGTGGAGGAATGCTCAGGGAGCAGGTTTGGGATTATCATGGCAGCCAGAAATAAAACCCAGTGGCTATAGACAGCTACTTTCGTAGGGGTGAAGTCAATGAATGTTCCCTGAAGCCAAAGTTGTCGATGGCATGGAACTAGTTCTGGATGGAAGAGATTGTTGGTATCAGCCACTGGTCCTGTAACAGAGACTCTAGGAAATACTGGAAGCATTGCCTGGACATGGCGTCACCAGCACCTGAAGAAGATCAGAGCAAATAAAAACAGAATGAAGATAAAAATTAAAGGAAATGTCATTTTTTGGCAGAAGTTCCATGTTGGGGGACTGACATAGAAGAGGCCAAGGGCCATGAGAAATCTTAGAAGGTGGTAAAGACTCATGAATCCAGGATGGCAGATTAAGAGGTTCTCAGAGCTCGTTGTCTCCCGCTGTCTGATACCCATTGCATTCCATCATGCCTGGTAGTGAGCTTCATCACTGAGTTACTGTTCTCTTGGAGATGTTGGGGGTTCATCGGTCATCAGAGGCTGGTAGTGCCTAAGCAAAAGCTGGTTGAAAGTTTGATTAGGAATTTTTTGCAGTTGGGTTTGAAGGCACTTCATTTTGCAGGGCAAGAGAGCACAAAAAAGAAGCATCCCAATAAGGGGCCCCAAGATATGTAGTAAGTACATGGCAAGATAGGATTGGAAGAACCCCATGATGGGATTGGAGGAGGTATGTTTGAGCAATTGGGTCGATAATTCCTGCAATTTAACAACATTTTTTTATTAGCCCAGATTCATTAACATAATAGCAAAATTCCTCTCTGAGGAATAGGCATGTAACCCCTTTTTCTGCAGTGAGAAGATCAATTGCCCTTTGGTTCTGTAAAGCCACTTGTGCCAATGATGTAACCTGCCGCTGCAAGGAACCCAGAGACTCAGCCATGGTATTGAGTGTTTCCTGCAGTTTTTGTTGAAGGTCATTGGATGCCCATAGAGCATGACCTATAGCTCCACCAGAGAGTCCGAGACTCGTCACTGAGGTTGTTAAAATGAGGCCTACCAGAACCGGCAGAAAGACTACCCTACGGGTGCAGGAAGGTAGGGCCAACTGTCGGAATTTGGTGGGAGTATACAAAGATAGCTGAGGAACTACAGTAACCAAGAAACAGGTGCCAGAGACATTGATCGTTGAGGTACTTAAAGACCCATTACACCAGAGGAAATGTTCAGGTTGCCTAAACACAGGGCTCTATGGGGTGTTGTAGCTCAAGGAACAAACGGGTAAAGGATTCATTATTGGCAGGTGGAAACAGATGAAAGGAAATAAAGTATTGGTGGAATAACTTTCCCACAGTGGGATACGTGTCACATGTAGGGGTTGTCCTTTTTAGAGAAATTGTAGGGTTTTGCTGGAATATTTTCTGCCGCTAATGGGACTGCTGCTAGAAGTGGACGACTAAGTGAAGCACAGAGAAAGCACTGAGAAGTAGGCAAAGAAAGACGGGAAGAGTTTAATAATCAAAACGTTTGGTGTAGCAAATTGAGCCATGTGGGAGGGGGACCTGAGGGGGTTGAAGGCTCTGAATCCTCTTTGGATGAGCTATGGATACGATCTCGAAGTTTTGATTCTGAGTCCTTAATGTGTTCGACTACCTGGATGGTTGCCTTAGGTGGCGTAATCAGGGTGCGGCCAATAGTCATCCACCCTGTGGGTCTGACTGAGATTGTCTGAGCATAGACAGCAAACTCAACATAGCCCCAACGTTTGGCCTTGGGGTCAGGTTTATCTAAAGTATACCATCCATTGTTATTGGATGAAGAGCCTTTATGCCACTTTATGTGACTAGAAGTCCACCCTTCAGGGTAACCGAGTGAGTGGTAAGAATAGCTACCACGTTCATCATGGAACCTGCATGACCAATAGGGGCACCCATTATATATCTCAGGCCACCAATGACAATAATCTTTTGTTTGATCAAAAAGGAAGCAAATGAAAGGCCAGTTCCAGCTACCAGGGACGAAGGTCCTTGAAGGTGACAATTTTAGGGAAATAGAGGTGCAGTTGTGGATGAAGCAAGTAGTTGCATCCACTCCGCGGACCTTCTGCATGCCATGTTCTGAGTATCGTTCCCGAAGAGTGAATAAATGCATGGTAGGTGAGGAGGGTAAAGACCAGTCCTGACAGAGCACAGAAAATAAGCAGAGCACAAAAAACAAGCAGTTAGAGAAGACTAGGGTGTTGGGAGAGCTCATTGTGCCTTCTTTAAGAGGAATTGGGCTGCAAGGAAAACCGTGTGAGCAGCAACTTAAATGGGTGAGATGGGTGTGGAGAGCAGGAGTAAAGGGGAGGTTCAGGAGGTGATTCTTGGAGTTCCTCTGGGGTGGCCCTGTAGTCAGCATGTGGGGCCTCCTGGTGATGTGGCTTCAACCTAGACATGTGATTCCAGGGAGTGAGACGGTTGTCTGGTAAGGAGAGTTTGGCGGCGGTGGGGGTACAGAAAATGACAGGATAGGGGCCTTCCCATTTTGGGGCAAGAGTCCCTTTCTCCTCTCGGGTATTATAATTGACTAGACTAATAGGTGTTAAGGGAGGAGTGTTTGGAGAGGAGACTGGATCCGGAAGAAGCCAGTCCTGATATTTCCAGAGTTCCGAGCGGAGATGAAGCAAGAGAGGCAAAGACAAATCTCGGGTGAGAGGTCCTTGTGAAATGACCAACGCAGGGGTTATAAGATGTCTTTCATACATTATCTCAAAAGGAGACAGTAAAGATGGTTTCTTAGGGAGAGCTCTGATTCGAAGCAAAGCCAAGGGAAGGAGTTTGACCCAGTCTATGTTTAATTCCATTGTCAATTAGGTAGGGACTTCCTTTAGAGTACGATTTACCCTTTCCACATTCCCTGAAGCCTGGGGGAAATATGGACAGTTGAAACGCCACTTGAAGGAGAGGGCTTGAGAGACCTTTTGTGTGATCCTAGAAGTAAACTCAGGGCCATTGTCATATTGTAGGGAAGTGGGCATACCAAACCTGGGGATGATGTCTGTCAGTAAGATTGAAGCTAAAGTGGAAGCCTTTTTATTGGAAGTGGGAAATGCCTCAACCAAACCAGAGAAAGTGTCCACAAAGACAAGGAGGTATTTAGTGTGCCATACTGTGGGCATGTTGGTGAAGTCTACCTGCCAGTCAACAGAGGGAATGTGTCCCCGGGCTTGTTGGGAAGGAAACGTTTGGGCCTTGAAGGAGTATGAGGGTTGGTCCGCTGACAGATCTGACAATTAGAGGCTATATTCTGTAGCATGGCTTGTCAGAGGGAGTGAGGAAGAAGAAACTCTGTAAAAAGAGGGTCAAAGACTGAGAATTGGAAAGGAATAGAGTATGAAGGAACTTGAAAAGATGCTTGTTCTTACTGAAAGAAGTAGGGGCTTCAGATGAGCTGTCTAAAGTGGCCATTATATGTCCACCATGGGGGCCATGATTGGAAGTGGTAGCAGCCATTCATGCCACCTGGTCAGCTTTGGCATTGCCCTCAGTGATAAGAGAGCCGTCCTTCTGATGGGACCTACAATGGACATCTCCCAACTGGGTGGGTAAGTGGGAGGCCTCTATCAGATTGGTTATAAGAGCTGAATTAGTGATCGCATTACCTTTGGTGGTAAGTAGGCCTCGCTTCTTTCAAATTGCAGCATGGGATAATAAGATATGGAAGACATATTTTGAATCAGTTTAGAGGGTGAGGGATTTGCCTTGTGCTAGAAGGCAGGCACGAGTGGATGCTATAAAATCAGTCTGCTGGTCTGTAGTTCCTGAAGGCAAAACTTTGGTCTCTATAATCTCAGTGGCTGAAAATACAGCGTATCCAGAGTAATGAGTTCCATTCTGCCTAAAGGAACTGCTGTCAGTAAACCAGATAAGGTCAGGATTGGTGAGTGGTCTCTCATAAATGGAAGAATGACAGGGAAGGAAATCATCTAAGTTTGCCAAGCAATTATGAGTTGGGGTGTGAGACATGGGAGTCATTGTGAGCAGTGAGGCAGGGTTCAGTGCAGAGCAGGGGAGGAAAATAATATTAGGGTTTTCCAGAAAGAAAGTGAGGAGCGACAGAACTCTGGATGTAGGGAGGGTTTGAAGGCCCTTTTAAGGTAAAAGATCTTTCAAGTGATGTGGGGAGTAGATAGTTCAAGGGGCCCCAAAAGTCAGATTAGAGGCTTCTTTGTGTAAAATTTGTCCAGTAGCCAGAGCTCTTAAGCAAGGGGCCCACCCACGGATGGAAAATAAGAAACCATGTCCTCCAGGTCACATAGATGCAGACCCAGGTTTATGGTTTCACTAGAAAGGAAGCTAAAGCACGTGACAACAACATATATTTCAAGTGCCCAACCTCACAGGCAGTATCTCAAGAAGTCTCTAGGACAACAGACCTCCATGTTTTTGAAGTGTTTACCCTGTCCCTTACTTTTGGAAACTCCTCTAACACGTCCAAGGTTGTGAACTCCTGATCGCATTCCATTCCAGATATGTATTCATGGATTTTCTAACTCTTCTCCTCTAATTGTGTCTTACATGGGGTGAAGGTGTTGTCAAGGTATTGTTCTGGATGAGAGTGGGAAGATTTTTGTGTAGCACATATTTACATACACATTGGATTCATTTTCCAATTTTCCATTCGAAATACTGAATCCCTGTCAGTAACCCATACCCTAATAGACTCTGACTACTAATCCTAATATGATGGAGACAAATAACCCAAACATAATATTAATACAAGCAGTTCAGAGGAGGCATGGTGTATAGTTGGTCTTGCCTTTTGCATGATATAGTGTAGGAGTTATAAATCTTGTCAATTGTTTGTTGAAATAGTACTCCATGTGTTTTTAAAGTTAACACATATGTGAATTTCTGTCTCCTTTTTTCTGTAGCCAATTCAGCACATGTATTTTTATATGCACATATAAAATCATACCTGGTATCACACGTACATTTTTGTGAGGTGGCTAACTTGGCAGAAACAAAGTATGAGAAGAGATCACCCCTCCTAAACGCTTTTGGAACTGAAAATTCAAACTATAAGTGAGATTTTTAGTTGAACAACATTATACATAAATCCATGTTCAGTAAAATTAATATTTTTGGATCGGTGGATGATATATATTTCACGATGAATTTTGATTGGCATATATATTGCTACTTCCTAATGTTTCTCTGTGTGATATATATATATATATATATATATATATATATATATATATATATATATATATATATATATATATTTCCAAATATAAAATATATGTGTCTTATTATACACTCCCTTAATAATTCACTCATGCTCATGTATGTGGTTTTATAATCAAATTTTCATATGATTATTTTCAGAAATATTCATCCACCTGAAATACATATTTGTTTTCTAGTACTGAGAACTCACTTCACTGAATGGTGCAAACAAATCCTTATATTTCTACAGTAACTGACCCAATTTAACATCAATGCATGTAGATTCCAAAGGGGCATGATGTGTATTTTGACGTTCATTTTATTTAACACTGGTACATTACTATTTCTTCAGTTTTTGTACATCATAGTATAAACATTTCATCCATAAGTTCACAAATTTAAAGACATTTGAAACACATTCAATCACTTCCTGCTTCAGTACACATGTATTCCTCCTTGCTTTTGACTGGTCATTTCATGAGACTTCTTTCCAAACACATTATTTTCGATTTCCATAATCAATTTTGAAGCAAAACTCACACACTTTATGATAAACTACAACCCTAATAATACCATTAGATGTATAACTTGTTGGAATGAATGTATGTATATCAATATAACATTTACTGTGTATTTTCAGATATCAATTTATTCCAATTTCTAAAGTTGGAATCAGTTATATTATATATTCACACATGGTACACCTATTTGTGCCCCCAATACTAATTTATATCTCTTCTAAATATTGCTCCCAGAAATGGTGCAAGAAATACTCATGTCACCTGATCTACATATACATTTTATCACAGTAATATTCTGGCCACAAAATGCAAAGTCACACTTACAATTGTACCAAAGCCTAAATGGAATGTGAGTATGGATTATGAAAATCACCCATGTCCATGTTGCCTAATGCTCTCAAATGTCAATCCTATTGGTGACTACATATTTGTTTCTTCCTAAGATTATGTATTCAACCTCAAGCCTGTTGAAAATGTCTAATCCTATCAATCACTTCATCATTTGCCTGATTTCCTAATGTCTCTAATGATATCTGCTTTCCTACATATTTTCCCCAGTTCATCATTGTGACTGACTCTTCAAATGTGCTGACATTTACATTTTCTGTCTACCTGAAACCCTATTGCTAAAGAACTTTTTGTCCAAATCCTATACTGACTCTTTTTTCTAATCCTATCAAGTATCTTCCTAATCCTACCAACTATCCTTTTTTGACTGGATGTTCTCTTCGACATTCAATTATCCAAGGTACAAGGTCCTATGCCATTATGTATAGATTTATCTGAGACACATGTGCACAACATAATTCAGAGTAAAGTATCCCAATCAAGGATCCAATGCCCTTTTGGGCTTCAAATCTTACCTAGATTTGTGTTTTCATACATATATTTCACCTCTATATATCCTTATAAATATTGCAGGTTCCCAATACCATTATTCATGCAGCAGAATGATTCCTAACCCAAATCAATCATGTTATTAACCCTAACCATACTTTGTTTCCTCAACTTTAATTTACAGAAAAGCAAGGACAAAGTTGGTCTTATATAGAAATGTAAGAGATCTTCCACCTGCTGAGAACCTCAAAGGTCCATGCAGAAGTGAACCCTGGGGAAGATATAGAAAGCTATGAAGGACCTGAGAGAGCTAAAGTCATCTTTCATGACAAAAAAAAAAAAAAAAAACAGGTCAGGATGAAGGGGTGTGTCTGAAGCAGTCTCTCTCTTCTTAATGTAGAGAAGATGGACCAAACCAGGCCTGTGTGGAGAGCTGTTTACGGGTGCCTATGTTTGATATACCATTCTTACTTGTGAAAGTGTCACAGGAAGTAGGGGCAGCCTCCATCTATTGGGACACTTGGAAGCAACTGTTAGGACAAAGATGTTGCCAAGGCAGTGACCTCATTCAGTTCTTGAAGGAAGTGACCTATATAACTTTCTTGGTGATGGAACTCTCTGAACTTGGGATCCAGGAAGCCAGGCACCCAGAGTCATTCCCAGTCTCAGTCCCAGTGGCCACACATGTTTGGATTTACCAAGGACAGAATCGGTCTTTCTGTGTAACTACTGATGTGAGGATGGCCAAATTCCAGGAGAGCTCTGAAGAGGGGCCTTTCCTGAGAAAGCGGGTAGTGTCTCACTACTGGCACCTGACAACTTCACAGTGTTGGCCAAGGAGACCAGATATGACATAGGACAGCCCATTTCGGGGAAACGTAGTATGTCCCATCAGTCAGAGGACACTCCGGATAGTCACAGACCTACTTGGGGGAAGGAGTTGACTTTGTGGGTGTGCGTGTGAGTTTGTGGTTTTGTCTCATGATCTGAGAATATATAGGAAAGTCGGTTTGTTTGATTTGGAGTGGACTGTTTCTAGTAAGTCTTTTGACAATGGGAGTGTTTCTATGTCTGTTTATCCCACTGTGTTCGTGGTTGTAGACATTAGAAAAGAGAATGCATCAATGGATGTGTCCTGTCAAGTAGAAAACTTCACAGCATTCATCCTGCCCAATTTATGAATGGACTGTGGCTTGCCTAATGGATGGGCAACAACTACTATCTTCCTAAGTTCCTGTATGTCTTCTTGAATTCTGGCCACTCTCCAAAATAGGTTCAGGGTTTTGTGTCCACGATATGTACCACCTCCAAGCTCTGTGACATGCCCATGTACTGGATAGCTGAAGGGAATGGGATCATCTCAGAAAACTCAGATATCATTCGAGAAACCCTGCAATGGGCCATTTGCTTACCTATTGTTCTGTTGCCCTGAATGTCAGAAAGGTCTTTGCCTCAGGCCACTCCTTTGTGAAGCCTGAAGGAAACGGTTTTCAAGGGGAATTAATGGGCATCACCTGTTGCTCTTTGCTTAATTGCTTTGGAAAGGAATGTGTCTGCATCAGACTCTTGGCCATGTGTGAGGCTGTTGCTTAGATTCTCAGCACCTGATGGATCTAAAGAAAGTTCCCACGTGTGCTTCCAAAACCAAAATGGCCAAAAAAGCAGTCATTGTGGACGAAGTCTCTCGCCTTCCTCTGTAACGTTCCTAACCTCCATCAAGTGAAAATAGGGATCCTTTGTGTCAAATGAGTTCCCAAAACCCTGCAGATGATAGCCCATATGTGCTTGGGTTTTCTCATGATTCCAATTCACATAAAGAGTCTATACCCAAGAGTCAGTAGGCCTCAAATTGGAGAAGCAGAGCAGTATTTATGGCAGGCTTATTTGATCACTCCTGGTTCTCAGGAAGGGTGTCCAGGCAACCCTGACTTTAGGCAAATTAGGGGCAAGGGAGTTTATTTTGTACAGTGTCTTGGGCTGAGCCCCTCATGGAAACCTCCAGCCACAGGTTATGATGAGTGTCTAAATGGAAGAAGATGAGGGCCTTGTGGGAGTGTTTTGGTTTTAATTGTGGTCATTTGTGTAGTGCTTGGAAGTGATGACAGGGTCTACCTGGGCTTGAACTCTGGTGTGATTCCCCTTAGAGTCTGAGTTCTGGAACTGATCTCAGAGAAATATTGCCATGAACTGTGTTCAGATTTTAGGAGGCCACGCATTGGATTTCCCCTTGGAAACTGAGATCAAAAAAGAAGGGTGACTTTCCACAGAGCGTTGGAATCTCAGCTAAGATATCACATGATTTTATTCTGAAAGATGTGGCAGCCATAGTTGACAGTCAGAACACCCATGGACGTCACATTGAAGACCTCAATGGGCCTGGCTTCATGTGACCTTTTGACCACTCTATGGGATGACTTGCCTGTGAGATTTCTCCAGAGATTTCATTGAAATGAGTTTCCTCACCATTTAATGGTTCCTGAATGAACTGAAACCCACAATGCCTCCAACTTCATCCATGAAAAATGGCTAAATAAATACAATAAAATTTTTGAAATTCCCTTAACCAGGTGGCACTGGAGAACCTTTGGATGTCTTTTTCCTGATCATGAGTGTACAAGAGAATGCCATGATTGACGGGGTTTCATCAAAATGGTGTAGAACAAAGATGCCAGTAAGTTGGACCCTGCTGAGTAGTGGGCCTATTGCAGTGGTGGGCAGGTGTGTTATAATACATCTGTGGTGTGACCAGGAGGATTTTCCATTGCCTTCAAAATGGCTTGTGACTGATATGGTGCAGCCAGCAGACCCTTCTTGTTACATGGAGAGGTTTCTGGGCAAAGTTCAGAGTCAGATTTCTATGGACAAATGGGCAAGCTTTGTGAGATAGAAGCCTGGTTGGTGCATTCTCTGTCACCACAAGTGACAGAACTCCCTCCAATACTGGGTCCCAGTTGAACTCGTTGTATTTCATGAAGCAAATACCAAACTCCCAGTGCAGCAGCAAGAAACACCACGAAAAGTGGAGGATGACCAAATGGCTTCACAGTTCACATGGGGAGACACTTAGCACCAAGTGGCCACAGTTTACCTACAAATACAAAATTCAGCACTGCTGCCTCATGTTCATTAGAATACAAGAAACCATGTCCTCCAGGTCACGTAGATGCAGACCCAGCTTTTATGGTGTCACTAGAAAGGAATCTAAATCTCCTTACAACAACATATATTTCAAGTGCCCAACCTCAGAGGAAGTTTCTCAAGAAGTCTTTAGGCCGGCAGAGCTCCACGTCTTTGGAGTGTTTACCTGTTAGACCAGGACGCTAGAAAAGACCACTGACTCAAATTAAAATCAAATAAAATTAAGCTTATTATTTCCACCGGCCGTGCTGCCTCTCCCTCCCAAAATGGTGGGAACAAGACAGCATCCCCAGCTTTCCTACAGCCCAGTTTTATAGCCCAGAAAGTTACACAAAAGGGGGGTTACAGATAACAGAACTCTGATAAACATCACATTAAAGGTAGTTTACAATTTTTTTGCTGTCCCTACATCAGAATTCATGAGGACCATTAGAGCCTCAGAGAGGGTTGTTGTCTGGCCAGAGAAGGCAAATATTTATGATGTGTCACTAAAGTTTCAGAGAGGGCTGCTATCTGGTCAGAGAGCTGGGCATGCGTGAGTTCAAGGCGTGGGCAGGCATTCCACGCAGGTTCAGAATTTGAAGTAATTTATGGTAAAGCCAAAATTATCTTTTCATGGCTTTGTGGCATGATGGCTCCCAATTTTAATAAAAGATCAGGTTGGGTCTACAATTTCCCCCTTTTCTCTGTGTCCCTTTCAAATCTTTGATAGATTATGGGAAGAGCACTGAGGAAATTTTAATCCCTCAGATAAGAGTCTCCAAATTTTTACAACTCACCCAAAACCGATCTCCCTGATTTTACCTGACTTAATTAATTATTTATATTGATAGTCTATTTATCTTTCTCTCCATTGTTGTAAAAAGAGTGGCATCAGTAATTTTTTCTTCTTCTGTCCTGAGACAGGGTGACGTGAGTGGGCTCGTCGTGAGGGACATGAGTTGCCTATTAGAAGTCAGTTTAGAGACATGAGTTGCCCTTTAGAAGTCAGTTCGGTTTGAAGTCAGGTTGGGGAAGAACAGGTTGTAAAGTCATCTGTGAATGGATTCTTCTATGAGTGAAACAAAAACCATGAGTACTGAATAAATGTTGCAGCAGCTGGAACATGTCACTGTATAGAAATTCCCTCACCAGTCTTTAATATCCCCAATTATCAGGACTGTCAACTTAATATTTAACTTTAAGTGTTACAGTTGGCCCTCCCAATAAGACACAGTTTAATAATTTAATGTCATCTGATCTTGTAAAAATCCTTTTACTAGTATGACCTCTGCGTCTACTAGAGAAACCTTTAATTCTGTTACTCAGGGCTGGATAATCGTACTAGCAAACACCAAGCCTACCTGTGTAGGTTAGGAATATCTGTAGGTCTTAAACTGAAAACTTCTGCCTGTGGCAGCTCTTCTTGATAGTCTCTTTTTATAAGTATTAGGCATTCCTGTGTGAGAATCCTTCTTTGTAGCCTCCAGTCTTACTTATTTTGGGAGGATAAGATAAAGTGCATACCTTAAAAATTTATTATTATTATTATTATTTATAATGCCCAGGAGTGGCTGTATTTTGGTCTTAACTGTCTTTGCTAAGTGTTTAAGATGAAGCAGTCAAACTGACTTTTGTTTCTATCTATTGTTAACAGTCAGCTGAGCTTTTGTGGGAATCAATTCTGGGGAAACTTGAGAAGAGATTCTCAGTTCTGCTAGTGCCATTTGCGCTAGGTGGGTCCAGGTCTTGCTTGACCATTTGGCTTCCCTCAGAAGCATCATGGATGTCTCCATTCTATGATGACTCTCCTCTTTGTAACAAATGCACTGATTGGCTTTCTGTTCTCCAGTGGTCTCATTAATCTCCCTGATCAGGAGGTTATGTGGCTCAGAGTTGCAAAGCTCTTTAGAGAAGTCCCCTGTTCCCTGGATTCAGACTGACTCAGAGGGCAAGAGCCAAATATTGGTTTTCTTGGCCCTTTTCATTTAACATTCATTTTAAATCCTAATCTTAAAAATCCAGCAAATAAATTTTAACAGCCTTACATTAAGAGTACTGGGCTTTAATGTCTATAACTTTATAATTACCTTTTTATTAATTGGGATCTGTAATATTCTGTCTGTATTGTAGTTGATGACTTATTATCTTGAATAAACCCATGTTGTGTTCTTAAAGCAACACATTTGTAAAACACTAACAGGGAATCTTTAGATGACTTATAAGAAAATTTCAAACTAAAATTAACAAAAGTAAAAATACTTAGTTCGTGTAATATCTTCCCTGAATTTTTTGGCTGAATTATACATTATATCCCCTGTTTGAGATCCTAGGAATATTGACAATAAAAAAAAAACTTTTTAACATAACTTTAAAGAAATATTATCTAACCTAATGGTTTCATAGTCATTCTCACATGTAGTAAGATGGGACACACAGCCTTATCTCAGGTAAGGCAGGGCTCTTTATAAATCTTAACTATTTTAGTTCTAAAGCTGATCTTTATTTTTAAATATCATTTGACAATGTTTAAATAAATTGTTTGAGGTCACATGAACATTAGCTAACACCATATGATATCACATTTAAAACATGAATTAAAGAAAGGCTGAAAGTTTTTAACCTTTACAAAGATTAGGCTCTAATTAACTTAAAAATACATTTAAATTGTTCCCCAATGTAAAAAGTAACATAAAAATTTACATATCTTATTGATAACAGGTAAATAAATCCACAATATGTTTTTTACCACACAACTTCAGAGCACCAGCTTGATATAATACTCTTTAAACGTTTCTACCTTACAGACTTGCATACCTGTAAGATATGAAAACATTAATAGCATAACAATTACATTTATGTTTCTACATTAATCAAGTTTGGCTTTTAAAGAAATGGCAGTACAGTGCTCTAAAATAACAGTTTTTATTTAATCAGTTGTTTAATTTTTATGGTTGCTTGCTCTAGAAAACATAAATCTTAATAAACTCAATGTTATGGGTAAACTTATGTTTTAAGAAATTTTTGTCTTATTAACACATGACTGATTTTTACAATCTTATACAGAGTTTACTAAAAAAAAATACAGATCTTAGTAAATCAATCAGATATCTAACAAAAGTACTCATGAATGAGTAATCCCATATCAAATTTACTTTACTTATTTATCAAAAAGTTAGAGAAATGTATTGAACAGTGTAAACCATTTTTATGTTGAAGGAAAGGTACTAGAGCCAAGGCATATTAGACATTTTGTAGATGTTAATATTTTGTTAGATGTTTGAACACCTAGAAAACTTTGTAAGCTTAAATTTAAAGACATTTGTTTTTATCTCTTTATCCAATTTAAATTGAAACATTTAAATCACGTGAATTAAAGATCTTTGGATCCACTTTTTTAAAATTTGTTTTTACGAGCGCTATTTTTTTATGAGCGCTCCTTATATATGTTAATTTGTGTATCATATATATGATATACGGACATATGTATATATAGACATACAACACATAACAATTTGTGCACACATAATAATAGTAAAGGCCTTGTAGCTTTTCGTAGTTGAAATCTTTATTGCAATGTTTCAAAAAGTCCACAGTTGGTCAAAGATAGAACTGATCAGAAAAACATTAACCTAGGTCTGTATGCTCAAAATCATGAGGTCAAAAAACATAAAGTATCTAAGAAAAAAAATAAGAATCCTAGAAAAAATGACTTGCCAGTAATTAGTAAATAACATACAATTTACCTTTTTTTCCCTTAGACCTCAAATCACTCTCCTACAAAGCTTGCAGGCTTCTTTCATTTGCATTTCAACATAAGTCATGGCTGAGGTCTGGAAGGAGCAGCAAAAAAACTGCTATTCTGAACAGACATCTCAGGACTAAGGCATTTTAACCATAATTTTCAGGTTCAGATGTTGAAAATTATGATACAAGTTTAAGATACAATTCACAAAATTTTATATCTTTACATCTTGTTTTGTCAACAGACACCATACTATGATTTACTATTTATGTCCAAATTAATGCACTGGTACACACAGTGACATTTTCCCAGGCTACCCAATTCAAAATTGGTGAAAAAAAAAAAAAAAAAGACCGTATGATTGGGAAGTTTCTTGCCAACTTGGAAGTAGAGTTCTTCAGTTGTCCATCCTAAGTATTTAAGTTCTCTGGCATGAATTATCTGAAATCATAAACTAAACAATTACCTAAACCCGACTTTTTACTGCAAGATTGTGCAATGCTTCAAAAACCCATTCAGTTACCAGATTGTTAAAATAAAACATCATCATTTAGACACACATTCAGCTAAGATCATTCCCCAAAAACAATTTATAATATCAACACATTATTGCAGATGCCTTAAAGGGCCAGAAACAAAGACATAATACAGACAGAAAGGAGGTCCAGACTATGGCTGTCAGACAGAACCCTTTAAACCAGAGCAGATAAGAGAAAAATCTCCTACAGCAGTGGCACCATAGATGTCCCCACAAGGGGGCCAGATGTTTTCACAGAAGGGCAACCTGAAATGTAAAATAAAGTGTCTCCATGGTGACTTTACTGCATTTAGTGTCACCTTTTTCTTTTTCTCTTTTTTTAACAAGACAGAGGTGGCATAATCCTTACAGTGCAGGGAAGGAAGGAGGTAATTCCCTGAATCAACAGGGCTTTGGCAGCTGCTGGGAGTCCCTCAGTTTCCCCTTTTACATACAGGATTAGCTCCTCTGATTCAGTTCCACATCAAGCATGCTCTATCTCCTAACATTTCAGTAGATAGCTCTCACAAAGTTCAGGGGCGGAGGGTGGGTACAAGATTTGTAACTTAAAGTTTGGTTCCTGACCTTGAAGCCAATTAATACAAATTTAATAATGAGGACTGGGTTTTGAGAAAAAGAAAAAAGGAGTTTTATTGCTTGGCTAACAAAGGAGAAACACAGGGGACTCTGCCAAAGTTGTGACTCTCTTTATCTGGAGGGACAATGGGTTTTAAAGGAGTTTCACTTGTTAACCTGGGAGATACTCAGTTCTTAGGTCCCCAGCAGGCATAGCCCTCTGCAATGGGTGTGCTCCAGGCAGCCAGCTAGGGGCTTCTATCATCCTGCTTTACAATGGGGGATAAAGTTCATTGCAGTTCCTTAAAACACAGTCCAAAGGGGTGTCAGGCTTAATCTCTTTATTTCTGATTTTCATGTCCAATATACTTAAGTATTTACCACCAAAATCACACAACAAAACGAACAAAAACAAACAAACAAAAAACCAAAAAATATAACACAGAACACAAAAAAACAGAAACCCAGCGCCTAAACACAGAAACAGGGGAAGAGTGCAACATCTTGCTAAAGCTCCAGGGTAGGAGCGCGTGCGTGCCCGTCGGCACCTCTCTACAGTTCCAGAGGAATTCCCTACAGAACAGAACAGAGGACAGAAAGATTCTCGTTACTGTCCTGGACAGAATTATATGTGAGCCTCCCCGTGCCACATCTCTGTCATCAGAAGAGATCTCCCTTAACCAGATATCAGATGTTATAAAGGAGCCACTTACCTATGGAGGCATCCTCCATCAGGTGCTTGCTAATAGTTTTAGTGCAGAGGTTCACTGCAGTGCTCCCTGGACTAAAGGCTCTCTTCCAAATATAAAGAAGATGGACCAAATCAGGCCTGTGTGGAGAGCGGTTCCTTGGTGCCTATGGTTGATATACCATTCTGATTTGTGAAAGTGACACAGAAAATAGGGTAAGCCTCCTACTCATGGTACGCTTGAAAGCAACTGTTTGGACAAAGTGGTTGCCAAGGCAGTGACCTCATTCAGTTCCTGAAGGATGTGACCTCACTTCAATCCCTTGGTAATGGAACTCTCTGAACTTGGGATCCAGGAAGCCAGGCACACAGAGTCAGTCTCAGTCCCAGTCCCAGTGTCTCACTTGCTTCGATTTAGCAAGGACAGAGTCAGTCTTTCTTGGTACCTACTGATGTGAGGATGGCCAAATGCCAGGAGTTCTCTGAAGAGGGGCCTTTCCTGAAAAAGTAGGTATTGGCTCACAGCTGGCTCCTGACCACTTCACAGAGTTGGACAAGGAGACCAGATCTGAGACAGGAAACGCCATATCGGGGGAACATAGTATGGCCCAGCAGTAAGAGGATACTCTGGAGAGTGAGAGACCTACTTGGGGAAGGAGGTGCCTTTGTGGGTGTGGATGTGTGTTTGTGGTTTTGTCTCATGTTCTGAGAATAGGCAGGAAAGTTGGTTTGTTTGGTTTGGAGTGAACTGTTTCTAGTAAGTTGTTTCACAAGGCGAGTGTTTCTATGTCTGTGTATCCCACTGTGTCCGTGCTTGTAGACATTAGAAAAGAGAATGCATCAATGGATGTTTCCTGTCAAGTAGAAAGCTTCCCAGCATTCATCCTGCCCAATTTATGAATGCACTAGGGCTTGCCTTATCGATGGGCAACACCTGCTATTTTCCTAAGTTCCTGTTTTCTTCCTGAAATCTAGCCACTCTCCAGAATAGGTTCATGCATTTGCATCCAGGATATGTACCACCTCCAACCACTGTGACATGGACATGTACTGGATAGCTGAAGAGAATGGCAAGCATCTCAGAAAAGTCAGATATCACTGTGACCCAGAAAGTCTCAGTAGAGAAACCCTGCGAAGGGCCTTTTGATTACCTATTGTTCTGTTGCCCTGAATGTCAGGAAGGTCTTTGCCTCAGGCCACGCTTTTGTGAAGCCTGAAGAAAACAGTTTACAAACGGAAATGAATGGGCATCACCTGTGGTTCTTTGCTTAAATGCATTGTAAAGGGATGTGTCTGAATCAGCCTCTTGGCTCTGTGTGAGCCTGTGGCTTAGATTATCAGCACCTGATGGATCTAAAGAAAGATCCCATGTGTGGATCCAAAATCAAAATGGCCAAAAAATCAGTCATTGTTGATGAAGTCTCTCGCATTCCTCTGTAAGGTTCCTGACCTCAATCAAGTAAGAAAAGGGATCCATTGGGTCAATTGAGTTCTTAAAAGCCCTGCAGATGCTAGCCCATAGGTTCTTGGGTTTTCTTATGAATCCAATTCAAATAAAGAATCTAAACCCCACCGTCAGTAGGCCTCAAATTGAAGAACAGAGCTGTATTAATGGCAGGCATATTTGATCACTCCTGGTTCACAGGAAGGGTGTCCAGGCCACTCTGACTTTTGGCAAATGAGGGGAAAGGGAGATTATTTGGGACACTGTCTTGTGCTGCACCTCTCATGGAATCCTCCTGCCAGAAGTTATGATGAGTGTCTATTTGGAAGAAGATGAGTGCCATTTGGGAGTGTTTTGGTTTTAATTGTGGTCATTTGTGTGGCGGTTGGTAGAGATAATTGAGTCCATCTTGTCTTGAACTTTGGTGTGATTCCCCTTAGAGACTGTGTTTTGGAACTGAACTCTGAGAAGGTACAAGGTCCTGTGTCATTGTATATCCATATTTCTGGGACTTCTCTACGGAACGTAATTCAAAGCTAAGTATACCAATCAAGGGCCAAATGAACTTCTGGGCTTCAAATCTAACCTAGATTTCTGTTTTCATACTTATATTGAAAGGTTAATAAAATAGGTACTTGTCACTTCCTGTTTTTCTGTATGCTTAATAAAACACTGTTGAAATCTTGAGAACTGTTTGCTCTTCTTGTTCCCAGAATGTGCTGCCCCCAACTGCCAAACTGCAGAATGTACTCCATCAACCATTTGCATGCAAACCGCCCACTCGCCCTTACCCATCAATAAACTTCCCTCCCTGCCCTCTCCAAGGAAAATATATAAGCACTTCTTAAGCTGTTCTCAGGGCTCTCTGCTCTATTCAAGCGAGCTCTGAGCCCTTGCATGCCAGACTCCCAATAAACCCTTTGCTGTTGCATTATACAGTCTCTTGGTGGTCTCTTTCATCGATGCTCACCCGACCTTTACTTCTGGTGGCCCCAGCGAGATCCGGCAGCTTCAGATGAAAGACCCCCAACGGGATGCTCTGGGGGTAAATAAGGCCCCTCTTTCTGGTTTCAGGATTCAGGTTAGGGTTTGACAAAATGGCTATTGGTAAAGAGCGTGAGCTCTCTCCCACGGTGGCTGACACACATGTCACAGAGCCACAGGCCATGTCCCTGGGGGATTCACTCAGGAAATCGAGGAACCATAGTCTCCTCGACTCAGTGATATTTTCTTTCAGATTCGGAATTGCCAGCCCATCAGGTTTTGCCGGCTACTCAGTCCTGGTCTCAGTATTAGACGTCCATTGCCTGTCTTTATTGTCTTGTCTTGTCTGTGTCGTGTGTTGTTGCTTTCACTGTCTGTGTATATTTCATTATGGGACAGAGAACTTCAATGCCTCTGTCCCTGACCCTTAATAACTGGACCAAAGTCTGCTTAAGGGCTCAGAATCTTTCTTTTTCATTAAAACACCAGACCTGGCAGATTCTGTGTCTCAGAATACCCCACCTTTGTAGTCAGATGGCCTCTAGAAGGATGTTTCTACTTTGCACTAATTTGAAAAGTCTGAGATATTGTCTTTCAGCCGGGGCCACATAGACATCCAGATCAATAGCCATATATCTTAACTTGTAAGGACCTCTGCAAATCTCCTGCTCCATGGGTGAAGCCTTTCCTTGTCCCTGCACCCACTCCTACTACTTCCCCTATGATTCTATCTCTCAAACTCTCTGTTCCTCAACCTCCACCCTCTGTTCTCCCTGAGTCTCAAGACTCTACTCGTCCTTATCCTCTGCCCTTGTCCCCCAACCCCCAATACCCTGTAAGTAATTCCTCTGCTGCTGACTCAGCCTCTCCACCATTCGAGGAAGCCAGAATGGCCCAGCGCCCTCCAGATGACTGTCCCATGACACACACAGCGCCTCCTTCCCTGGAGGAAGCTGGCCCGGCTAAAAAAACTCAGAGAACTCACCAACGTTTTCACACCTGCCTACTTGGAATGACTGCCAACAACTCCTAGGGACTCTCTTCATGACAGAGGAATGAGAGAAAAACCTCCTGGAAGCTAGAAAAAAATATCCTCGGACCTGATGGGCGACCAACACAACTTCCCAACATAATAAAAGCTGCCTTCCCCTTTAACCAACCCAACTGGGACCCCAACACCTTTGAAGATAGGGAGCATCTGTCCAATTATTGCCAGGCTCTAATAGCGGGTATCCAAGGGGCCGCTAGGTGACCAACTAATTTGGCCATGGTAAGAGAAATTATTAAAAGGCCTGATGAATCTTCCTCTATGTTTCTAGAGAGAATTATGGAGGCATATAAGAGATATACTCCTTTCGATCCTCAGGCAGCAGATCAAAAGGCATCTGTCACGATGGCCTTAATTGTTGAAGCTGCCATGGATATTAAAAAAAAAAGTTAAAAGAGAGATTTAGTCAGAGAAGCCGAAAAAGTATACTATAAGAGAGAAACAGGGAAAAAGAAAGGGAGCAGAGGGAGGATGAGAGAAGCAAAAGAAAGACTAAGGCATTGACTAAGATCCTGGTCACAACAAGAAAGAGGCCAGAAATTAAGACATAAGGTGACAGGAAGCGATACCTGGGCCCGTGCCACAGGCCACCCCTGGTCTCAGATCAATGTGCCTACTGTAAAAAAAAAAGGACACTGGGCCAATGAGTGCCCTATAAAGAGACAGACACGCCAGCCAGCAATTCTGACTCTGGGGGATGACTAAGAAAGTTGGGGCTCAGATTCTTTCCCCTAGCTCAGGGTAACATTTGAAGTGTAGGGGACCCCAGTAAACTTTGAAGTGAATACAGGAGCAGTATACTCAGCCCTTAAGTCCCCATTGGGCCGTCTATCAAATAAAAGGTCTGTAGTTCAAAGGGCTAATGGCAGTAAATATCAGGCTTAGACTACTAAGAGGACCATGGACCTGGGGAAAGGAAAAAACCATAACTCCTTCCTAGTAATCCCAGAATGCCCGCACCCATTGATGGACAGAGATCTGCTCACCAAGCTCTCGGCCAAAATAACTTTTAACCCTGAAGGCCCCCAAATGAAATTTCTAAATCCTTCAGTAAAAACTCCTATAGTCACGGCTTTAACTATATTAGTAGAAGATGAACGTCCACTCTTCACACCCCCCAAGACTGATCAAACAGGCAAGCTACCCCAGAAATGGATAACAGATTACCGAGATGCCTGGCAAAAACTGCTGTGTTAGGCCTGGCCGTGAAACAACCTCCAATAACAGTGGAGTTAAAAACCTCAGCCTCCCCAATCAATGTCAAATAATATCTTCTAAGCATAAAAAGCTAAAGATGGGATAAGGCCCTATATTCAGAAATATCTGGCCTTAGGGGTCCTAAGGCCCTGTCAGTTGGCCTGGAACACTACCCTGCTATTAGAAGAAAAAGCCAGGAACCAGGGACTATCACCCTGTTAAAGACCTAAGAGAGATCAACAACAGAGTGCAGGACATTCACCCCACGGTACCTAATCTGTTCAATCTGCTTTGCACTCTGAACCCTGAGCAGAAATGGTATACTGTCCTGGACTTAAAACAAGCTTTCTTTTGCTTGCCTCTGCATAAAGATAGTTAGTTGCTGTTTGCTTTTGGGTGGGTAGACCCAGAAACCGGAAAGTCTAGTCAACTAACTTGGACTAGACTCACAGAGGGGTTCAAAAACTCCCCCACTCTCTTTGATGAAGCCCTTCACAGAGATCTCAACAATTTCTGAACTACACACCCCGAAGTCACCCAGCTTCAATATGTGGATCACCTGCTACTGGCATCCAACTCCAAGGAAAACTGTGAACTGGGACCCAAGCACTATTATCCTAGCTTGCTCAACTCGGGTATAGAGCTTTGGCCAAAATTGCCCAATTTGCCAGCAAGAAGTAATCTTCCTCGACTATTTCCTTAGGGGCGGTAAACGATGGCTCACTGGGCCCAGAAAACAAACCATTGAGCAGATACCAACCCCATCTTACAGCAGACAACTAAGAGTTTCTTGGGATTGCTGGGTTTTGCAGGTTATGGATAAATGGGTTTGAGTCCTTAGCTGCTCCTTTATACCCGCTGTTAAAGGGAGATGCCCAATTCCAATGGACCCCTAAGTACCAGGAAGTTTTAGATAACATCTAAGGACACTGACATTGAACGCCTCAACTTTACTGAGCTCAGCCTGCAATTACAGAAAGCCCTACACTACGTTAAAAATGTACATCAACTCACTCACCTTGGTTCAAAGAAACTGCAGGCATTCCTGTAGGATTAAGAACAGAGTTTTCCACTAACTGACTAACAGCGAAAGGAAATAATTGAACTGGTAACAAAAGCCTGTCGGGTCAGTCAATTGTTTAATGCTTACCCTTCCAAGTTTCTTAGACGAAAGCACCTACGAGGAACCAGACCAGGACAATTCTGGGAAGTGGACATTACTGAAATTAAGCCAGCAAGGTATGGACTTAAATATCTCCTAGTCTTTGTGGATACATTCTCAGGATGGATTGAAGCATTACACACACACACGCACACACACACACACACACACACAGAAAAAAAAAATGGCGCAAATGGTTCTCAAGAAGATCCTGGAAGATATTTTTCCAAGATACGGTCTGTCTAAGATAATAGGGTCTAATAATGGACTTGTGTTCATGGCCCAGGTAAGTCAGGTGTGGATTAATTGTAAGTTACATTATGCTTATATACCCCAGAGCTCAGGAGAGGTAGAAAAAATAAATAGAACCATTAAAGAGACCTTAACAAAATTAAGCTTAGAGACTGGCATAAAAGATTGGACTATGCTCCTGCCTTATGCACTGTTTCATGCGAGAAATACTCCCTCAGTTTCTTTGTGTAACCTCACCCCCTATGAAATTCTCTATGATGCCCATCATCCAGTAAGGGACCTAATCCCAAACTCTAAGGCCTAACAATCCCTTCCACACCCCTTGCTTGACAGACTTAAAGCCATTGAAAGAACTCAGTGATAACTGTGGAAACAGCTGGCCACTGCCTACCAACCTGGGGACGAGGGGATTCCACATCAATATCAAGTAAGAGACTTCGTCAACATAAGACAACATCAGGTGTTATACCTAGAACACCGCTGGAAAGGAATATACCAGGTGCTACTTAATACACCTACAGCCATAAAAGTAGACAGAATCACTTTTTTGATTCATGCCTCTCATCTCAAGCCTTCGCTGTGTCCAGACTCTGGTTGGAAACTGGAAAAAACTGGTAACCATTTCAAATTGCGTATTCGCTATGTGGACAAGACTATAGACTCTCCCCTTGGCCACCAGTACTCCTAACCCTCATCAGCCTGTTCAGCAGTGAAGGCTGATCTGAAATCTTACTAGACAAGAAGTATGGTCTATCTCGCATACAGCCCCCTTAGGGACCTGGTGGCTATCTCTCCACCCAGACATTTTTCAGCTTGGTATAGGTCTTTCCTATTGAGATAACCCCAATGAAGAGGATCCCACTAAAGTTCCATTAAATCCCTTCCATACCATAGATAATTGAAACAAACATTATGGATGCACGGAAACGCGAGACAGATTCAGGTGGGTTAGCCTAGATTACTATATATGCCCGGCGGACTATCAAAGCCACAAACAGCCATGGCTGTGTGGGGGGAAAGCCAACTTCTTGTGTAATTCATGTTGATGTGAGCATACCGGGGCTGCCTGGTGGAACCCAAACTCCTCATCAAATTCAGTACACAGCATTGGCCATATAACCAATTAGACAACCAAAAACTATGGCTCCCAGAGGGTTCTCTAGATCCTCAAATTCTGCGTGACATTTTTAACTTCGGCAAGTGCTCAAAAGGGGAAAATTCCCCTATGTGGAATCCTTTTCCCTCCTTCACTCACATCCTGTACTATGCTTCTCCAATAGTTCCTCACCCTCAGCCTTCTGCTCTAGACTCTCTGCTTTCACTCCCACCTCTGCAACCTGATTTCTTCCCTCCAATTACTACATCAAAAACCCAAACCTCCGCCAGTTCTCAGACCATTGCCCCCTTGCTGAGGTAGCAGGTACCGAGGTACCCCTCCACTCACTCACTCCTCTCTTTTTCTGTCTGTGCCTGCACTAGGTCCCACCAAGTCCTCTAAGAAGCTAAACCAAAGCTCAAACGAGCTGAGAAGAGCCCTCAGACCCCTATCCAAGATGTAATAAAAATAGCCTTTAAAGTTTCTTTGTCATCACTGAAAACAGGTTACTAAGAATTTAAAGTCCCTCACAGGCTTTTTGGAATACTCACTCCCATCTTCACCTCTGCTCTACCTGTTCTACTGCTCAAGTTTTGTTCTAGGAAAATCCCAAACCCCTTTTCCATTATTCTTTTACATCTCATCTTCCTCATTCTCAGATCCACGGAGCTGCTCTCAGCCTCGCCTTACCCGTCTTCCCCCTCTGTACCAGGTCCATAGATATGTCTTAAATAACCTTCTCCAGAAGTCTTCACCGAGGCTTACATTAGGTCTTTCAGCAAAAGAGTCCCTCTGAAAGAGTTCAATGTAGATAAACTTCCACTTTTCGTGTTGCCCTGTTCTACTTGGCCACTGGCTGGAAAAATCACCACCCCTAAGCTTGACACTGCCTTACTAGATTTTCACAAAATATGTGAACAAGGCCTCTGGCCTTGAGCTGGGGCTTCACAGAGATGGCTAGATTTCTAAGATAAAAAAGTTACCAATTGGGCTTCATGGTGACAGCTGGCAGGGAGAAAAAAAAGAGACAAAAAAGCTCTCCCTTTCCAAGGTGTCTTTGAAAAGTTAACTTGCCCAGAACAGAGGAACAAAAACAGAAACAAAAACTGATCTGTGAATTTCTACAGACTGTGAACTTCTGAGCCACTTCCCTTACATGTTGGGTACAAATTCTAAAACTACCGAAACTTGGGGTTCAGGGGATTAATTGATTACAACAGAAGCAATGCCCTCTAAATCCGGATGCAACCAAATAAGACTGTTTTCCTGTGTTTGGTGCTATCTTAGGTCCCTTTCCTTGCCCGTTCCTACAACAGTATAATTCTATACACTTTAACATTATTTATGTTTTCATAAAATGGTCAATATATGTGATTAATTATGTAATGATGCAGATGTTTTCCAGAGTTCTCTATCATGACTTAGGTTCATTTAAAGATCAAATAGGGGGCATACAACCCGGTTCCACTGGGAACCTGTATCCCTCACTTTAGCCATCCTATTAGAAATAATAGTTGCTGAAGGGGTGGGCTAGTCCATGAGACACAACAAAGACACAATTAGAAGCAGAAATATGCCAAAGTTTAAAGACATTAAAAACCGACATCACAGCTTTACAGGAATTTTAACCTCTCTCTTTCTGAAGTTGTTTTACAAAGCAGGCGAGTGTTGGACCTCCTCTTTATGAGAGAAAGGTGCCTTTTTGCTTGCATTGAGGGAAGAATGTTGTTTTTATGCCGACAATACGACAATACTGGAGTTGTAAAAGAATCTATGAGTAAATTAAGAGAATGACTTGAAGAGCGTCAAAGAGAGACAGAGGCCCCAAAAGGGAGGTTTGAGTCTTGGTTCACATAGTGACCTGATTAACTACGATTTTATCTGCCATGGCCGGTCCATTAAAAATCCTCATATTATTGCTAACTGTAGGACCCTGTTTGCTCAACCGTGTAGTTTCCTTTCTAAACCAAATCGAACCTGTTATTAATCCTAACCATACACTGTTCTCTCAATCTAATTTTACAGAAGAGCAGGGGCAGAATTGGTATTAAAATACAGAATTATAGAGGATCTTCCACCTGCTGAAAACCTCAAAGGTCCACGCAGAAATGAACCCTGGAGAAGATGTAGGCAAGTACGAAGGACCTGAGAGAGCAAAAGTCTTCCATGGCAAACAACCTGCTCAGGATGAAGCGATGTGTCTGAATCAGCCACTCTCTTCTTAATGTAAAGAAGGTGGACCAAAGCAGGCATGTGTTGAGAGCTGCTCCTGCATGCCTATGGTTGACATACCACTCTGACCTGTGAAAGTGTCACAGGAAGTAGGAGCAGCCTCCTTCTCATGGTAACCTTGGAAGCAACTGTTAGGACAAAGTTGTTGCCAAGGCAGTGACCTCATTCAGTTCCAAAAGGAAGTGACCACACCTAACTTCCTTGGTGATGGAACTCTCTGAACTTGGAATCCAGGAAGCCAGGCACCCAGAGCCAGTCCCAGTCCCAGTCCCAGTGGTCAAACTTATTTTGATTTACCAAGGACAGACTCAGTCTTTCTTGGGACCTACTGATGTAAGGATGGCCAAATGCAAGGAAAGCTATGAAGAGGGGCCTTTCCTGAGAAAGCAGGCAGTGGCTCACCGCTGGCTCCTGACAACTTCACAGAGTTGGCCAAAAAGACCAGATTTGAGACAGAACAGGCTATTTCCAGGGAACATAGTAAGGCCCACCAGTCAGAGGACACTCCGGATAGTCACAGACCTACTTGGGGAACGGAGGTGCCTTTGTTGTGTGGGTGTGGGTTTGTGGTTTTGTCTCATGTTCTGAGAATAGGTATGAAAGGCAGTTTGTTTTGTTTGGAGTGAACTGTTTCTTGTAAGTCGTTTGACAAGGTGAGAATTTCTATGTCTGTGTATCCCACTGTGTCCGTGGTTGTAGACATTAGAAAAGAGAATGCATCAATGAATATGTCCTGTCTAGTAGAAAGCTTCACAGCATTCATCCTGCCCTATTTATGAATGGACTGCAGCTTGCCTTATTGATGTGCAACACCTGCTATCTTTCTTAGTTCCTGTTTTATTTCTGAATTCTGGCCACTCTCCAGAATAGGTTCATGGTTTTCTGTTTAAGATATGTACAACCTCGAAGCTCTGTGACATGACCATGTACTGAAGGGAATGGTGAGCATCTCAGAAAACTCAGATATCAGTGTGGCCAGGAAAGTCTCAGTGGAGAAACCCTGCTTGGGGCCTTTTGTTTACCTATTCTTCTGTTGCGCTGAATGTCAGGAAGGTCTTTTCCTCAGTCCACCACTTTTTGAAGCCTGAAGAAAACAGTTTTCAAATGGAAATGAATGGGCATTACCTGTGGCTCTTTGCTTAATTGCTTTGGAAAGGATGTGTCTGAATCAGCCTATTTACCCTGTGTGAGGCTGTGACTTAGATTCTCAGCTCCTGATGGATCTAAAGAAAGATCCCATGTTTACATCCAAAAACAAAATGGCCAAAAGAGCAGTCCTTGTGGATGAAGTCTCTCGCCTTTCTCTGTAACTTTCCTGACCTCCATCAAGTCAGATTAGGGATCCTTTGGGTCAAATGAGTTCTTCAAAGCCCTGCAGAGGCTAGCCCATATTTGCTTGGGTTTTCTCAAGACTCCAATTCACATAAAGAATCCAAACCCCACAGTCATTTGGCCTCAAATTGAAGAAGCGGAGCAGTATTAACGGGAGGCCTACTTAATCTCTCCTGGTTCACAAGAAGGGTGTCCAGGCCACCCTGAATTTAGGCAAATTAGGTGCAAGAGAGCTTATTTTGGACACGGTAATGGGGTGTGCCCCTCATGGAAAACTCCAGCCATAGGTTATTGTGAGTGTCTATATGGAAGAAGATGAGCACCACATTGGAGTGTTTTGGTTTAAATTTTGGTCATTTGGGTGGCGGTTGGAAGAGATGACTTGGTCCACATGTTCTTGAACTCTGGTGTGACTCCCTTAGAGTCTGAGTTCTGGAACTGACCTCAGAGAAGTATTGCCATAAATAGTGTTGAGATTTTAGGAAGCCAGACATGAGCGTTGCCCTTGGAAACTGAGTTCTAGGCCGAGGGTGGCTTTCCACAGAGCACTGAGCCTCTCAGCCAGGATACCACAAATTTTATTCTGAAAGACTTGGCACCCATAGTTGAGAGTCAAAACTCATATGGACCTCACATTGTAGACCTAAATGGGCATAACATCATATGATCTTTTGGCCACTCTTTGGGAAGTCTTACCTGTGAGTGTTCTCCAGAGATTTCATTGAAATGAGCTTCCTAACCATTTAATGGTTCCTGAAAGAATTGAAACTCACAGTGCCTCCAACTTCATCCTTGAAAAATGGCTAGATAAATACCATGAAATTTTTGAATTTCCCATCACCAGGTGGCACTGGAAAACCTTTTGATGTCCTGTTGCTGATCATGAATATACCAGACAGTGCCTTGATTGACTGGGTTTCATGTAAATGGTGTAGAACAGAGATGCCAGTAAGTTGGACTCTGTTGAGTAGTAGGTTAGAGCAGTGGTGGGCAGGTATGTGATAAAACATCTGTGGTGGGGCCATGTGGATCTTCCATTGGCTTCAAATGCCTTGTGACTGACATGGTGCAGCCAGCAGAACCTTCCATGTAAAGGCAAGTTGTTATTTGGAGAGGTTTCAGGACATTGTTCAGAATCAGGGTGCTATGGTCAAGGGGGCAAGATATGTGGGATAGGATCCTAGTTCTTGGATCCTCCTGCAAAACCTGACCCACCATACATGACAGAACTTCCTCTTGCACTGTGACCCAGTTGAACTCTTTGTATTTCGTGAAGCAAATACCAAACACCCAGTGCAGCAGGAAGAAACACCACGAAAATGGAAGATGACCATATGGCTTCACAGTGCACACTGGCACACATTTATCCCCCAGTGGCCACAGTTTACCTAAAAAGAGAATTCAGCACTGCTGCCTCATGTACATTGGGAAATAAGAAACCATGTCCTCCATGTCTCATAGATCCAGACCAAGCTTTTATGGTCTCCCTAGAAAGGAAGCTAAAGCTCCTGACAACAACATATTTTTCAAGTGCCCAAACTCACAGGCAGTTTCTCTAGAAGTCTCTAGGCCAGCAGACCTCCATGTTTGTGGAGTTTTTACCCTGTCCCATACTTTTGGAAACTACTCCACCACTTCAAAGGTTGTGAGCTCCTGAGCATATTCCATTTAACATATTTATTCACAGATTTTCTAAATCTTCTCCTCTAATTGTGTCTTACTTGGGGTGAAGGAATTGTCAAGGCATTGTTCTGGATGAGAGTGGGAATAATTTTGTGTAGAACATATTTACATACACATTGGATTCATTGTTCAATTTTCCATTTGAAATGCTGAATCTTGACACTAACCCATACCCTACTAGACTCTGACTACTAATTCTAATATGATGGAGAAAAGTAACCCAAACAGAATAGAAATACTAGCACTTCAGAGGAGGCATGGTGGATAGTTGGTTTGCCTTTTTTATGATATAGGGTAGGAGTTATAAATCTTGTCAATTTTTTGTTGAAATAGTTCTGCATGTGTTTTTAAAGTTAACACATATGTGAATTCCTGTCTCCATTTTTCTGTAGCCTATTCAGCACATGTATTTTTATATACACATATAGAATCCTACCTGGTATCACACGTATATTCTTGAGAGGTGGCTAACTTGGCAGATACAAAGTGTGAGAAGAGATCACTCCTCATTAATGCTTTTGGAACTGAAAATTCAGACTATGAGTGAGCTTCTTAGTTGAAAAACATTATACATAAATCCATGTTCAGTAAAATTAATATTTTGGATCTGTGGATGATATATATTTCACAATGAATTTTAATTGGCATATATATTGCTACTATTTAATGTCTCTGTGTGTGTTTTGTGTGTGTGTGTGTGTATATATATATATATATATATATATATATATATACTCTCTAGATTTTTCAAAATATAAAATATATGTCCTATTATACACTCCCTAAATTTATTCTTGTTCATGTATGTGGTTTTATATTAAACTTTTCATGAGATTATTTTAAAAATATTCATCCACCTGAAATACATATTTGTTTTCTAGTACTAAAAAGTTACTTCAGTGAATGGTGCAAACAAATCCTTATATTTTTACAGTAGCTGACCCACTTTAACATCAATGCAAGTAGATTCCTATGGAACATGATGTGTATTTTGACGTTCATTTTTATTAAACACTGGTACATTACTATTTCTGCAGTTTTTATACATTATAGAATATACATTTCATCCACAAGTTCACAAATTTAAAGAAATTTGTAACACATTCAATCACTTCCTGCTTCAGAACATATGTATTCCTCCTTGTTTTTGAGTGGTCATTTCATGAGATTTCTTTCCAAACACATTATTTTCGATTTCCATAATCAAATTTGAAGCAAAATTCACACACTCTTGGTGATAAACCACAACCGTAATATTACCATTAGATGTATTACTGGTTGGAATGAATGTATGTATATCAATACAAGATTCCTGTGTATTTTCAGATATCAATTCAATCCATTATTTAAAGTTGGAACAAGTTATATTATTTATTCGCAGTATGGTCTATTCATGCATTATCTCTATATTCATACATACATGGTACACCTATATGTACCCCCAATACTAATTTATACCCCTTCAAAATATTGCTCCAAGAAATGGTGCAAGAAATACTCATGTCACCTCATCTACATATACGTTTTATCACAGTAATATTCTGGCCACAAAATGCAAAGTCACACTTATGATTGTACCAATGCCTAAATGGAATGTGAGTATGGATTATGAAAATCACCCATGTCCAGGTTGCCTAATGCTCTCAAATGTCAATCCTATTGGTGACTACATATTTGTTACTTCCTAAGATTATATATTCAATCTCAAGCCTGTTGAAAATGTCTTTTGCTATCACTCACTTTATATTTTGCCTGATTTCCTAATGTCTCTATTGATATCTGCTTTCCTACATATTTTCTCCAGTTCATCACTGTGACTGACTCTTCACATATGCTGACATTTACATTTTCTGTCTACCTGAAAACCTATTGCTAAAGAACTATTTGTCCAAATGCTATACTCACACTTTTTTATAATCCTACCAATTATCTTCCTAATCCTACCGACTCTCCCTCTTTGAATGGTTGTTCTCCTCAACATTCAATCATCCAAGGTATCAGATCTTATGCCATTGTGTATAGATTTATCTGAGACATCTGTGCAGAACATAATTAAAAGCTAAGTATCCCAATCAAGGACCCAATGCCCTTCTGGGCTTCAAATGTTACCGAGATTTCTGTTTTCATTCATATATTTCACCTATATAATCTTATAAATATTGCAGGTTCCCAATACCATTATTCATCCAGCAGAATGATCCTAACCCAAATCAAACCTGTTATTAACTGTAACCATACACTGTTCCCTCAATCTAACTTTACAGAATAGCAGGGACAGAGTTGGTCTTACAATACAGGAATGTAGGAGATCTTCAACTTCCGGAGAACTTCAAAGGTCCATGCAGAAATGATCCCTAAAGAAGATGTAGGCAGCTATGATGGACCTGAGAGTGCGAAAGTCATCTTTCATGACAAAAAAAAAAAACAGGTCAGGATGAAGGGGTGTGTCTGAAGCAGTCTCTCTCTTCTTAATGTAGAGAAGATGGACCAAACCAGGCTTGTGTGGAGAGCTGTTCCCGGGTGCCTATGGTTGATATTCCATTCTAACTTGTGAAAGTGTCATAGGAAGTAGGGGCAGGATCCATCTCATGGACCCTTGGAAGCAACTGTTAGGACAAAGTGGTTGCCAAGGCAGTGACCTCATTCAGTTCTAGACGAAGTGACCCATGTCACTTTCTTGTTGATGGAACACTCTGAACTTGGAATCCAGGAAGCCAGGCACCCTGAGGCAGTCCCAGTCTAAGTCCCAGTGGTCTCAAATTTTTGGATTTAAGAAGGATAGAGTAAGTCTTTCTTGGCAACTACTAAATTGAAGATGGACAAATGCCAGGAAAGCTCTGAAGAGGGGCTTTACCTGAGAAAACAGGCAGTGGCTCATCGCTGGCTCCTGATAACTTCACAGTTTTGGCCAAGAAGACCAGATCTGACATAGGACAGCCCATTTCGGGGAAACATAGTATGGCCCACCAGTCAGAGGACGCTCCAGATAGTCACAGACCTATTTGGGGAAAGAAGGTGCCTTTGTGGGTGTGTGTGTGTGTGTGTGTGTTTGTGTGTTTGTGATTTTGTCTCAAGTTTTGAGAATATGTAGGAAAGTCGGTTTGTTTGGTTTGGAGTGGACTGTTTCTAGTAAGTCCTTTGAGAAGGTGAGTGTTTCTGTGTCTGGGTATCCCACTGTATTTGTGGTTGTAGACAATAGAAAAGAGAATGCATCAATAGATGTGTCCTGTCTAGTAGAATTCTTCGCAGAATTCATCCTGTCCAATTTATGAATGGACTGCAGGTTACCTTATGGATGGGCAACACCTATTACCTTCCTACATTCCTGATATCTTCCTGAATCTGGTCACTCTCCCATAGGCTCATGGTTTTGTGTTCAAGATATGTATCTCCTCCACAATCTGGGACATGGCCATGTACTGGATAGCTGAAGAGAATGGTGAATATCTCAGAAAACTCAGATATCAGTGTGACCAGGAAAGTCTCAGTGGAGAAAATCTGCTTTGGGATTTTGCTTACCTATTGTTCTGTTGCCCTGAATGAAAGGAAGGACTTTGCCTAAGGCCACACATTTCCAAAGCCTGAAAAAAACAGTTTTCAAATGGAAATAAATGGGCATCACCTGTGGCTCCTGGCTTTGCAAAGGGATATGTCTGAATCAGCCTCTTAGTGCAGTGTGAGATTATCGCTTAGATTCTCAGCACCTGATGGATCTAAAGAAAGATCCCATGTGTGCATCCAAATCCAAAATGGCCAAAAGAGAAGTCATTGTGATGAAGTCTCTTGCCTTCCTCTGTAAGGTTCCTGATCTCCATCAAGTGATAACAGGGATCTTTGGGTCAACTGAGTTCTTCAAGCCCTGCAGAGGCTAGCCCATAGGTGCTTGGGTTTTCTCATGACTGCAAATCACATAAAGAAACTATACCCGACAGTCTGTATGCCTCAAATTGGAAAAGCAGAACAGTATTAATGGCAGACCTCTTTGATCAGTCCTGGTTCACAGGAACGTTGTCCAGGAAACACTGACTTTAGACAAATGAAGGGCAAGGGAGCTTATTTTGACATTGTCTTGGGCTGTGTGCCTCATAAAAACTTCCAGCCAAGGTTATGATGAGTGTCTATATGGAAGAAAATGAGGGCCATGTGGGAGTGTTTTGGTTTTAATTCTGGTCATTGGTGTGGCGGTTGGAAGAGATGACTGGGTCAACTGGGCTTGAACTCTGGTGTGTTTCCACTTAGAGACTGAGATCTGAAACTGATCTCAGAGAAGAATTGCCATGAATTGTGTTGGGATTTTAGGAGGCCACGCATGAGAGTCGCCCTTGGAACCTGAGATCTAGGACCAGGGTGGCTTTCCACAAAGAACTGGGAATCTCAGCCTGGATATCACATGATTTTATTCTGAAAGACTTGGCAGCCATAGTTGAGAGTCAAAAGACATAGGACCTCATATTGTAGATCTCAATGGTCCTGGCTTCAAGTGACCTTTTGTCCACTCTTTGGAAAGCCTTGCCTGTGAGAGTTCTCTAGAATTTTCTTTGAAATGAACTTTCTCAACATTTAATGGTTCCTGAATAATTGTGCATCCAATGTCATCCTTGAAAAATGGCTAGATAAATACCACGAAATTTTTGAATTTTCCATGACCAGGTGGAACTGCAGAAACTTTCGATGTCCTGTTGCTTACCATGAGTGTACCAGACAGTGCCTTGATTGACAGGGTTTCATGAAAATTGTTTAGAACAGAGATGCCAGTATTTTGGAGCCTGCTGAGTAGTGGGCCTAGAGCAGTGGTGGACAGGTGTGTGATAAAACATCATGGTGGGGCCATTTGGATCTGCCATTGGCTTCCAAATGGCTTGTAAATGACAGAGTGCAGACATCAGACCCTTATATGTAAAGGCATCTTGTTATATGGCGTAGTTTCAGGGCAATGTTCAGAATCAGGTTGCTATGGACAAGGGGGCAATCATTGAGAGATAGAAGCCTGGTTGGTGAATTTTCTTGCAGACCCTGACCCACCACACGTGACAGAAATACCTCAAGCACTGTTTCCCAGTTGAACTCCTTGTATTTTGTGAAGCATGAACCAAACTCCAAGTGCAGCAGCAAGAAACACCACGAAAAGTGGAGGATGACCAAATTGTTTCACAGTCCACACAGGGAGACACAGTTTACCTACAAAGAGAGAATTGAGCACTGCTGCCTCGTGTTCATTGGAAAATAGGAAACGATGTCCTCCAGGTCACATAGATGAAGACCCAACTTTGAGGGTCTCACTACAAAGGAAGCTTAACTCCTGACAACAACCTATATTTCAGTGCCCAACTTCACTGGCAGTTTCTCAAAAAGTTTTAGGCAAGCAGAGCTTCGTGTTTGTGGAGTGTGTACCCTGTCCTTACTTTTGGAAACTCCTATACCACCTCCAAGTTTGTGCACTCCTGAGTATTTTCGATTCCAGAAATGTAATCACAGATTTTGTAACTCTTCTACTCTAATTGTGTCTTCCTTGGGGCGAAGGTAATGACAAGGCATTGTTCTGGATGAGAGTTGGAAGATTAATTTTCCTTTTTTCCATTTGAAATTCTGAATCCCTGACACTAACCCATATTCTACTAGACTCTGACTACTAATCCTAATATGATGGAAGAAAGTAACCCAAACAGTACATAAATACTTGCAGTTCAGAGTTGGACTTGCCTTTTGCATTATAAAGGGTAGGTGTTATAAATCTATTCAATATTTAATTGAAATAGTTCTCAATGTGTTTTTAAAGTTAACAAATATGTGAATTACGGTCTCCAATTCTCTGGAGCCTATTCAGCACATGTATTTTTATATGCACAAATAGAATCCTACAAGGTATCACACGTACATCCTTGTAAGATATATGACTTAGCAGATACAAACTGTGAGAAGTGATCACTCCTCCTAAACGCTGTTGGAACTGAAAATTCAACCTATGGGTGAGCTTCCCAGTGGAACAACATTATACATAAACCCATGTTCACTAAAATGAATGTTTTTGCATCTTTATGATATATATTTCATGATGAATTTTGATTGGCATATATATTGCTACTTTTTAATGTCTGTGTTTGTGTGTGTGTGTGTGTGTGTGTGTGTGTGTGTGTATATATATATATATATATATGTATATATATATATACTCTCCATAGTTTTAAAAATATGAAATATTTGTGTCTCATATACACTCCCTAAATTCATTCATGTTCATGTATGTGGATTAATAATCAACTTTTCACAAGATTATTCTTAGAAATATTCATCCACCCGAAATACATATTTGTTTCCTAGTACTGAAAACTAACTTCAGTAAAAGGTGCATACAAATCCTAATATGTGTACATTAACTGACCCAGTTTAACATCAATGCATGTAGGTTCCTATGGGACATGATGTGTATTTTGACGTTAATTTTTATTCCACACTTGTACATTACTATTTCTTCAGTTTATGCACATCATAGTATATATATTTTATTCACTAGTTAGCAAATTTATAGGCATTTGTTTCACTTTCAATCACTTCCTGCTCCAGAACACATGTATTCCTCTATGTCTCTTGACTGGTCTATTCATGAGACTTTTTTCCAAATATATTATTTTCTATTTCCATAATCAATTTTGAACCAAAACTCACACACCCTTTATGATAAACCGTAACCCTAAGATGATCGTTAGATATATAACTGGTTGGAATGAATGATTGCATATCAATATAAAATTTCTTATAAATTTTCAGATATTTATTCAATTCATTATTTAAAGTGGATCCAGTTATATTATTTATTCACAGTATGGTCTATTCATGCATTATGTCTATATTCATAGAAACAGGGTACACCTATTTGTACCCCCATACTAATTTGTAAGTCTTCAAAATATTGCTCCCAGAATTGGTGGAAGAAATACTATTGTCAACTGATCTACATACACATTTTATTACAGAAATATTCTGGACACAAAAAGCATAGGTCACACTTACAATTGTACCAAAGCGTAAATGGAAAGTGAGCATGGATTACTAAAAACATCCATGTCCAGGTTGCCTAATGCTCTCAAATATCAATTCTATTTTTGACTACATATTTGTTTCTTCCTAAGATTATATATTCAACTTCAAACCTGTTGAAAATGTCTAACCCTATCACACAATTTATACTTTGCTTGATTTCCTAATGTCTCTATTGATATCTGATTTCCTATATTTTTCCCCAGTTCATCATTGTGACTGACTCTTCACATGTGCTTACATTTACATACACTCTCTACCCTAAATTCTATTGCTGAAGAACTTTGGTCCAAATCCTATACTCACTCATTTTTCTAAACCTACCAACTACCTTCCTAATCCTGCCGACTATCGGTTTTTGACTGGATGTTCTCTTCAACATTCAATATCCAAGGTACAAGGTCCGATGCCAGTGTATATTGATTTATCTGAGACATCTGTGCTGCACATTACTCAAAGCTAAGTATCCCACTCAAGTCCCCAATGCCCTTCTGGGCTTCAAATCTTACCTAGATTTCTGCTTTCATACTTATGTTTCACATATATACTCTTGTAAACATCGCATTTTGCCAATACCATTATTCATCCCGCAGAATTATTTGTAACCCAAATTGAACAAGTTATTAACCCTAACCATACACTGTTCCCTCAGTATAACTTACTTAAGAGCAGGGACAGTGTGGGTCTTACAATATAGGAATGTAGATGATCTTCCACCTGCTGAGAACATCAAAGATCCATGGAGAAATGATCCTTGCAGAAGATATAGGCAGCTATGTAGGACCTGAGAGAGCAATAGTCATCTTCCATGGCAAACAACCTGGTCAGGATTAATTGATGGTCTGAATCAGCCTCTCTCTTCTTAATAAAGAGAACATGGACTGAACCAGGCCTCTGTGGAGAGCTGTTCCCTGGTGCCTATGGTTGATATACCATTCTAACTTCTGAATGTGTCACAGGATGTTGCGGCAGCCTCCATCTCATGGGAACCCTGGAAGCAACTGTTAGCACAAAGTGGTTACCAAGGCAGTGAGCATATTCTGTTCCTGAAAGAAGTGACCTCACTTCACTTCCTTGGTGATGGAATTCTCTGAACCTGGGATCCAGGAAGGAAGACACGCAGAGCCAGTCCCACTCCCAGTTCCAGTGGGCTAACTTGTTTGCTTTCCCAAAGACATAGTCAGTCTTTCTTGGTACCCACTGATGTGAGGATGGCCAAATGCCAGCAGAGCTCTGAAGAGGGGCCTTTCCTGAGTAAGCAGGTAGTGGCTAACCGTTGGCTCCTGACAACTTCACAGAGTTGGACAAGGAGACCAGATCTGAAACAGGACAGACCATTTTGGGGGAACATAATATGGCCCACCAGTCAGAAGACACTCCGGATAGTCACAGACCTATTTGGGGGAAGGAAGTGCCTTTGCCGTTGTAGGTGTGAGTTTGTGGTTTTTTCTCATGTTCTGAGAATAGGTAGGAACGGTGGTTTGTTTGGTTTGGAGTGGACTGTTTCTAGTAAGTCGTTTGACATGGTGAGTGTTTCTAAGTCTGTGTATCCCACTGTATCCGTGGTTGTAGACATTAGAAAAGAGAATGCATCAATGGATGTGTTGTCTCTAGTTGAAAGCTTCCCCGCATTCATACTGCCCAATTAATGAATGGACTGCAGCTTGCCTTATGGATGGGCAACATCTATTATCTTCAAAAGTTCCTGTTTTCTTCGTGAATTCTGGCCACTCTCCAGAATAGACTCATGGTTTTGTTTCCCAAATATGTAACACCACAAGGTTCTGTGACATGGCCATGTACTGGATAGCTGAAGGGAATGGGAGCATCTAAGAAAACTCAGATTTCAGTGTGACCAGTAAAGTCTCAGTGGAGAAACCCTTCTTTGGGCCATTTGCTTACTTCTATTTCTATTACCCTGAATGTCAGGAAGGCCTTTGCCTCAGGCCACCCCTTTGTGTAGCCTGAAGAAAACTGTTTTCATATGGAAATGTATGGACATCACCAGTGGCTCTTTGCTTAATTGATTTGGATTGGGATGTGTCTGAATCAGCCTCTTGTCCTTGTATGAGGTTGTGGCTTAGATTCTCAGCACCTGATGGATCTAAAGAAAGATCCCATGTGTTTCCAAAACTAAAATGGCCAAAAGAGCAGTCATTGTGGGTGAATATTTTTGCCCTCTTGTTTTAGGTTCCTGACCTCCATCAAGTGAGAATAGGGATCCTTTGGGTCAAATGAGTTCTTGAAATCCCTGCAGAGGCTAGCCCATATTTGCTTGGGTTTTCTCATGACTCCAAATCACATAAAGAATCTATACCCTACAGCCAGTAGGCCTCAAATTGGAGAAGTGGAACACTTTAACAGCAAGAATATTTGATCATTCCTGGTTCACAGGAAGAGTGTCCAGGCCATCATGATTTTAGGCAAATGAGGGGCAAGTGAGCTTATTTGGACACTACCTTGGGCTCATAGAAACCTCCAGCTAGAGGTTATGATGAGTGTCTACATGGAAGAAGATGATGGTATTGTGGGAGTGTTTTGATTTTAATTGTGGTCATTTTTTGGCGGATGGAAGGGATGACTGGGTCCACCTGGGCTTGAACTCTGGTGTGATTCCCCTTAGAGACTGAGTTCTGAAAGTGACCTCAGAGAAGTATTGCCATGAATTGTGTTGGGATTTTAGGAGGCCACGCATGAGACTCACTCTTGGAAACTGAGATCTAGGCCCAGGGTGGTTTCCACAGAGGCCTGAGAATCTCAGCCAGGATATCACATGATTTTATTCTGAAAGACTTAGCAGCCATATTTGAGTCAAAACACACATGGACCTCACATTGTAGATGTCAATTGGCCTGGCTTTAGGAGACCTTTTGGCAACTGTTTGAGAAGCATTGACTGTGAGAGTTCTCCAGAGCTTTCATTGAAATGAACTTTCTCAACTCTTAATGGTCCTGAATGAATTGAAACCCACAGTGCCTCTAACTTCACCCTTGAAAAATTGCTAGATAAATACCATGAAATTTTTGAAATTCCCATGACCAGGTGGCACTGCAGAAACTTTTGATGTCCTGTTGCTGATCATGTGTATACCAGACAGTGCCTTGTTTTTGACTGGGTTTCATGAAAATCCTGTAGAACAAGAGAAGCCAGTAATTTGGAGCCTGCTGAGTAGGGGGCCTAGAGCAGTGTTGGGCAGGTGTGTGATAAAACATCATGGTGGGGCCATGTGAATCTGCCATTGGCTTTCAAATGGCTTGTGACTGATATAGTGCAGACATCAGACCCTTATATGTAAAGGCATCTTGTTAAATGGAGAGTTTTCAGGGCAATATTCAGAATCAGGTTGCTATGGTTATTGGGGCAAGCTATGTGGGATAGAAGCCTGGTTGGTGCATTCTCCTGCAGACCCTGACCCACCACACGTGACAGAACTCCCTCCAGCACTGTATCCCAGATGAACTTTTTATGTTTTGTGAAGCAAATACCAAATTCCCAGTGCAGAAGCAAGAAATACCACGAAAAGTGGAGGATGACCAAATGTCTTCACAGTCCCCACCGGGAGACACTTAGCTTCCAATGGACACAGTTTAGCTACAAAGAGAGAATTGAGCACTGCTGCCTCATGTTCATTGGAATATAAGAAACCATGTCTTTCGGTCACATAGATGCAGACCCAGCTTTGATGGTCTCACTACAAAGTAAGCTAAAGCTCATGACAACAACATATATTTCAAGTGCCCAACCTCAGAAGCCGTTTCCCAAGAATTCTTAGGCCAGCAGAGCTCCTTGTTTGTGGAGTGTTTACCCTGTCCTTTACTTTTGGAAACTCCTCTACCACCTCCAAGGTTGTGAACTCCGAGCATATTCCATTCCATATTTGTATTCATAGATTTTCACACTTTTCTACTCTAATTGTGTTTTATTTGGGGCGTAGGTAATGTCAAGGCATTGTTCTGGATGTGAGTGGGAAGATTTTTGTGTAGCACATATTTACATACACATTGGATTCATTTTTCAATTTCCATTTGAAATACTGAATCCCTGACACTATAACCCATACCCTACTAGTCTCTGACTAATAATCCTAATATGATGGTGAAAAATAAGCCAAAAAGAGAAGAAACACAAGCAGTTCAGAGGACGCATGGTGTATAGTTGGAATTGCCTTTTGCATTATATAATGTAGGAGTTATAAGTCTAGTCAATTTTTTGTTGAAATAGTTCTACATGTGTTTTTAAAATTAGCAAATATGTGAATCCCTATCTCCCTTTCTCTGTAGCCTATTCAGCACATGTATTTTTATATGCACATATAGAATTCTACCTGATATCACTCGTATACACTTGTGAGGTGGCTGAATTGGTAGATGCAAATTGAGAGAAGAGATCACTCCTCCTAAACGCTGTTGGAACTGAAAATTCAACCTATGGGTGAGCTTCCTAGTTGAAAAACATTATACATGAATCCATGTTCAGTAAAATGAATATTTTTCGATCTGTGGATTATATACATTTCATGATGAATTTCTATTGGCATATATATTGCTACTTTTTTTTCTTTTATTGGTTGCTCAAAACATTACAAAGCTCTTGACATATCATATTTCATACATTAGATTCAAGTGGGTTATGAACTCCCATTTTTACTCCAAATACAGATTGCAGAATCACATTAGTTACACATCCATATTTTTACATAATGCCCTATTAGTTACTGTTGTATTCTGCTACCTTTCCTATACTCTACTATCCCCACTCCCCTCTCTTCTCATCTTCTCTCTCTACCATACCTACTCTAAATCATTTCTCTCCTTGTTTATTTTCCCACAACCTCTTATATGTAATTTTGTGTAACAATAAGTGTCTCTCTCCATTACCATGCAATTTCCCTCTTCTCTCCCTTTCCCTCCCACCTCATGTTTCTGCTTAATGTTAATCTTTTCTTCATGCTCTTCCTCCCTGCTCTGTTCTTAGGTGCTCTCATTATATCAAACAAGACATTTGGCATTTGTTTTTTAGGGATTGGCTAGCTTCACTAACCATAATCTGCTCAGTGCCATGCATTTCCCTGCAAATTCCAAGATTTGGTCATTTTTTAGTGCTGCGTAATTCTCCATAGTATATAAAAGTCACATTTTTTTATCCATTCATCTATTGAAGGGCATCTGGGTTGGTTCCACAGTGTAGCAATTGTGATTTGTGCTGCTATGAAAATCGATGTGGCAGTATCCCTGTAGTACGCTCTTTTAAGGTCTTCAGGGAATAGTCCGAGAAGGGCAATAGCTGGATCAAATGGTGCTTCCATTCCCAGATTTCCCAGGAATCTCCATACTGCTTTCCAAATTGGCCGCACCAGTTTTCAGTCCCACCAGCAATGTACAAGAGTACCCTTTTCCCCACATCCTCCCCAGCACTTGTTGTTGTTTGACTTCATTATGGCTGCCAATCTCACTGGATTGAGATGGTATTTTAGGGTGGTTTTTATTTGCATTTCTCTTACTGCTAGAAATGGAGAGCATTTTTTCATGTACTTGTTAATTGATTCTATGTCCTCCTCTGAGAAGTTTCTGTTCAGGTCCTTGGCCCATTGGGTTATTGGTTATCTTATTGTCTAATTTTCTAGGTTCTTTGTATACTTTGTATACTCTGGATATTAGGGCTCCATGTGAAGGGTGAGGACTAAAAATTTGTTCCCATGATGTAGGCTCCATATTTACCTCTCTTATTGTTTCTCTCTTTAAGAAAAAAAAATCAGTTTAAGTAAGTCCCATTTGTTGATTCTTATTATTAACTCTTGTTCTATGGGTGTCCTATTAAGGAATTTGGAGCCTGACCACACAATATGTAGATCGGAGCAAACTTTTTATTCTATCAGACGCAGAGACTCTGATTTGAATCTAGCTCCTTGATCCACATTGAGTTAACTTTTGTGCATGGCGAGAGGAGGGGATTCAGTTTCATTTTGTTGCATATGGATTTCCAGTTTACCCAACTCCATTTGATGAAGATGCTATCCTTCCTCCATTGCAGGCCATTAGCTCCTTTATCAAATATAAGACAGTTGTAGATTTTTGGATTAGTCTCTGTGTCCTCCATTCTGTACCATTGGTCCACCCGCCTGTTTTGGTACCAGTACCATGCTGTTTTTGTTATGAATGCTCTGTAATATAGTTTGAAATCTGGTATCACTATACTGCCTGATTCACACTTCCTGCTTAGAATTGCTTTTGCTATTCTGGGTCTTTTATTTTTCCATTTGAATTTCATCATTGCTTTATCTATTTCTACAAAAAAAAATCCTTTGGGATTTTGATTGGCATTGTATTAAACCTATAGAGAACTTTTGGTAATATAGCAATTTTGATGATGTTAGTTCTGCCTATCCATGAACATGGTATATTTTTCCATCTTCTAAGATCTTATTCTATTTCTCTTTTTAGGGTTCTGTAGTTTGCATTATATAAATCTTTCACCTCTTTTGTTAGGTTGATTCCCAAGTATTTAATTATTTTGAGGAAATTGGGAATGCAGTGTTTTGACTCATTTTTGTTTCAGAATTTTTGTCGCTGATATACAGAAATGCCTTTGATTTATGCATGTTGATTTTATATCCTGCCACATTGCTGCATTCATTTATTAGTTCTAGTAGTTTTTTCTGTAGACCCTTTTGGGTCTTCTATGTATAGAATCATGTCATCTACAAATAGTGATAATTTACGTTCTTCTTTTCCTATTTTTATGCCTTTAATGTCTTTCATCTCTCTAATTGCTCTGGCCAGTTTTTCGAGAACTATATTGAATAGAAGTGGTGATAGAGGATATCCCTGCCTTTTTTCCAGATTTTAAAGTGAATGCCTTCAATTTTTCTCCATTCAGAATGATGCTAGCCTGAGGCTTAACATAGTTATCTTTTACAATGTCGAGGTAAGTTCCTGTTATCCCTAGTTTTTAAAATGTTTTGAACATAAAGGAATGCTCTACTTTGTTGAATGGTTTTTCTGCGTCTATCAAGATGATCATATGGTTCTTATCTTTAAGTCTATTGATGTTGTGAATAACATTTATTGATTTCCATATATTGAAGCCTCCTTGCATCCCAGGGATGAATTCAAGTTGATCATGGTGCACAATTTTTTTGATGTGCCTTTGTATCCAATTCGCCAGAATTTTAATGAGGATTTTTGCATCTAGGTTCATCAGAGATATTGGTCTGTAGTTTTCTTTCTTTGAGGTGTCTTTGTCTGGTTTCAGAATCTGGGTGATGTTGGCCTCATAGAATGAATTTGGCAGAGCTTCCAGTTTTTCTATTTCCTGAATAACTTGAAAAGTATTGGTATTAATTCTTCTTTAAAGGTTTTGTAAAACTCTGCTGTATACCCATCCGGTCCTGGGCTTTTCTTGGTTGGTAGTCTTTTGATTGCTTCTTCTACTTCATCCATTGATATTGGTCAGTTTAAATTGTGTGTTTCCTCCTGACTCAGTCTGGTCAAATCATATGACTTAAGAAATTTATCGATGTCTTCACTATTTTCTATTTTATTGGAATACAGTTTTTCAAAATAATTTCTAATTTTCTTCTGTATTTATGTAGCATCTGTTGTGATATTGCCTTTTTCATCCCATATGTTAGTAATTTGAGTTCTCTCTCTTCTTCTCTTCGTTAGCATGGCTAAGGGTCTGTCGATCTTATTTATCTTTTTGAAGAAGCACCTTTTAGTTTTGTTAATTTTTTCAATAGTTTCTTTTGTTTCAATTTCGCTATGATTTTAATTATTTCTTTTCTTCTGCTACATTTTCGGTTGTTTTGCTCTTCTTCTTCTAGGGCTATGAGATGAAGTGTGAGCTCATTTGTTTGTTTGTTTTTTTTTTCTATTTTGAGGAATGACCTCCAGGCAATGAATTTACCTCTTAAAACTTCTTTTCATTGTGTCCCATAGAATCTGATATGTTGTGTCTGTATTTTCATTTATCTCTAAGAATTTTTTGATTTCCTCCTTTATGTCTTCTGTAACCCATTGATCATTCAGTAACATATTCTTCATTTTGCATGTGATGTATGATTTTTTCTTCCTTCTTTATCATTGGTTTCCAGGTTCATTCCATTATGATCACAAAAAATTCATGGTATTATCTCCACCCCTTTATATTTACTGAGGGTTGCCCTATGGCATAACATATGGTCTATTTTTGAGAAGGATCCATGTGCTGGTGAGAAAAAAGTATATCCACTTGATGATGGTTGATGTATTCTATATATGTCAGTTAAGTATAGGGTATTGATTGTGATATTGAGTTCTATAGTTTCTTTATTCAACTTTTGTTTGGAGGATCTGTCCAATGGTGAGAGAGGTGAGTTGAAGTCACCCATAATTATTGTATTGTGGTCTATTTGATTCTTGAACTTGAGGATAAATTGTTTTATGAACGTCGCAGCACCATTATTTGCTGCGTGAATATTGATAATTGTTATGTCTTGTCGGTGAATGGTTTCTTTTAAAAGTATATAAAGTCCTTCCTTATCCCTTTGATTAAATTAGTCTTGAGGTCGATTTTATTCGATTGGAGGATGGCCACCCCTGCTTGCTTACGAGGACCGTGTGCATGGTATAAATTTTCCCAATCTTTCACCTTCAGCCTGTGTATGTCTTTTCTATTCAGATGTGTCCCTTGGAGGCAACATATTGTTGGATTTGTTTTTTTTTATTTCAAGTTACAAGCCAATGTCACTTTATTTGAGAGTTTAAGCCATTATCATTTAGAGTTACTATTGATATATGGTTTGTACCTCCACCCATGTTTTTTATATATATATATTTTTTAATTAGTTTGATTCTCCATGATTTGCTTTTCCCCTTCCCTCTGTCATTACTGAGGCACTTCTCACTAATGGTTTTCGTTGTTGATTTTCATTTCTTCCTCGTGTAGTGTTTTGCTCAAGATGCTTTGCAATGCTGGTTATCTGGCTGAAATTCTTTTAGCTTTTGTTTATCATGAAATATTTTTATCTTGTTGTCTTATCTTAAGCTTAATTTTGCTGGATACATAATTCTTGGTTGGCATCCATTGTCTTTCAGTGTTTGAAGTACGTTGTTCCAGGATCTTCTCACTTCCAGCGTCTATGATGAAAAATCCTTTGTTAAACTTTTTGGTTTACCCCTGATTGTAATGATTGTAATCTGCCTCCTTTCTCTGGTAGCTTTTAATATTTTCTCTTTGTTCTGTATATTGGATATCTTTATAACAATGTGTCTTGGCATTGGTCTACTGTGATTTTGTGTGCTCGGTGTCCTGTAAGCATCTACAATTTGTTTATCCGTTTCCATTTTTATTTCTGGAAAGTTTTCTGTAATTATTTCATTCACCAGGTTTCTCATTCCCTTGGTTTTAATCTCTGTACCTTCCTCTATCCATATGACTCATTAGTTTGTTTGTTTTTTATGTTATCCCATATCTCTTGAATGTTTTCTCATAATTTTTTACAGCATTTCTTTGTTGGCTAGACTTTTTTCAAGATGATATATTTTGTCTTCATTATCTGACATTCTGTCTTCTACTTGCTCTACTCTGTTAGTGATACTCTCAATTGAGTTTTTAATTTGGTTTATCATTTCCTTGATTTCTAGAATTATTGTTTGATTTTTCTAATAATCTCTATCTCCTGATAAAGATGCTTAATTTCTCATTTTATCTGTTTATGTAATTCATTTTCAATGCGTTTTATCACTGTTTGTTTTTGCTGTCTCGTATCCTATTTAAGGTTCCATTCCATCTGTCTAAGGTATTACTTGAGTTCTTTATATGACCATTTTTCTGATGACTCTAGGTGCTCTTGAATATTTAGGCTGTCCTTCATTGTTCGTACTCCTTTTCTTCCTTGTTTTTATATGCTGCTCATGTTACTTCTTCTTCTGTTTGACTACTGAGTTACTGCTTACTCTTATAAATTTATTTGATGCTTGGGAGGAAAGATATTAGAAGGGAAGGGAGAAGTCACTAAAGAGAATGAGAGTAGGCAGGTAGAATTCAAGGAAGGGGGAATAAGAAAAATGAAAAGAAATGAAAAGACAAAAGAAAAAACTAGAAAATAAAGAAAGAAAGTTTTAAGTAATGATGATGATTAAAAAATTGAAAATTAAAATTTAAAATAATAATAATAATAATAATAAAATAAAAAAATTAAAAAATAAAAACATTTTAAAAAGTTAAAGAACAACAATAACAAAAATGAAAATGAAAGAAAAAAATACAAATAAAAAAATAATAATAATACATGCAGTCCTAGAGTTCAAATAACTTCTCTTCCAGCAGGTGGAGCTGTGCGCACTGGGCCAAGCTTCTTCTCTCAATAAGTGAGAACCAATCACTGTGCAGCAGCTCTTCCTCCCAGACTGGGCCGGTCTCCAATTCTGAGTGCCTAGGGCTTTCTCTTGTGCTTCCTCAAGCCAGGCCTCTGCTCCTGGTAGCCCTGTTTCCATGAACGCCTGGGCACACTCTCCTTGTTTGCCTTCCTCAGACCCTAAGTTTGTAGAGCTTGGGGCTGAGAACCTCCAGCGAATTTGCTTGCCCTTCAGGAGCCATGGCCCCGGTAGGTGGTGTAAGAGACCTCAATTGTCAGCACTGGTGGGAGCGGTAGCAGGGAATTCCACGCCGCGAGTCCCGAGCCAATCTTGATTCCCTAGATCTGGGTATCGCGCTCCTTGGAGAGCTGGGAGGGGCCATTACGGCAGAGGTGGGAAGGGCCCTTGAGGTTTCCCTGCGTTGTTGAGAGAGATGGCAATGGGATTACACACTTGTCGCGCTGGTTTCAATGAAGTTATCTCCTCCGCCTATGACGTCAGTTCTCTGCCATGGTGGTATCCCATTCAAATGGTGACCGTTCGTTCCCTTTGCTGGGTGACCAATGCAACAGGTGGGTCCTGACTATCTCTCCCAAGCCCCATTTCAATCCTGTGGCCACTACCTATGAAGGCTCAGTTGGCTTTTAACTCTCAATTCAGAAAGCCCGACCAGTTATTTCAGCGGGAATGTTAGTGCTGAGTCACAAAAAACAGACGAATCTAAGCTTGAATGCAGCCAATCCGGGCTTTGTGTGTGTTCTGAGGGGCCCAGACTGTTCACCCCAGATTCACAACAGGTCAATATTGCCTAGTGATTCTGAGCAAACAGCATTTAGACAGTTTACGACTCCCTATGCCCGCGCAGCTGAAGAGATCAGAGACTTGATTTCTCCATGCCTGCCTTCATAATGGATCTCCTGTATTGCTACTTTTTAATATCTGTGCTTTTGCGTGTGTGTGTATATATATATATAGATTTTTCAAAATATGAAATATATGTGTCTTATTATGCACTCCCTAAATTCATTCATATTCATATCTGTGGATTTATAATCCACTTTCCACAAGATTATTTTCAGAAATAATCATCCACCTGAAATACATATTGTTTCCTAGTACTGAAAACTAAATTCAGTGAATGGTGCATACAAACCCTAATATTTCTACAGTTACTTAGCCAGTTTAAAATCAATGCAAGTTGATTTCTAGGGGACATGATGTGTATTTTGACTCTCATTTTTATTCAACACTTGTACGTTACTATGTCTTCAGTTTATGCACATCATGGGATATATATTTCAGTCACAAATTAGAAAATTTATAGGCATTTGTTTCACGATCAATCACTTCCTGATTCAGAACACATGTATCCCTCCATGTTTCTTGACTGATCTTTTCATGAGACTTCTTTCCAAACACATTATTTTTGTTTAACATCATCACGTATAAAGCAAAACTCAAACACCATTCTTCATAAACCATAATCCTAATATTACCATTAGATATATAACCGGTTGGAATGAATGATTGTATATCAATATAAGATTTCTTATATATTTTCACATATCAATTCAATCCATTATTTAAAGTGGAATCAGTTACGTTATTTATTCATAGTATGGTCTATTCATGCATTATCTCTATATTAATAGACACAGGGTACACCTCTTTGTACCCCTAATACTAATGTATACGTCTTCAAAATATTGCCCCCAAAAATGGTGAAAGAAATACTCATGTCACCTGATCTACATATACATTTTATCACAGTAATATTCTGAACAAAAAAAACATAAAAATGTAACACTTATGATTGTACAAAAGCCTAAAAGGAAAGTGAACGTGGATAACTAATAACATCCATGTCCAGGTTGCCTAATGCTCTCAAATGTCATTCCCATTCGTGACGACATATTTGTTTTTTCCTATGATTATGTATTCAAACTCAACGCTGTTGAAAATGTCTAATCCTATGACTCACTTTATACTTTGCCTGATTTCGTAATGTCTCTATTGACACCTGCTTTCTTACACATTTTCCCCAGTTCATCATTGTGACTAACTCTTCACATGTGCTGAAATTTACATTCACTCTCCCAATGAAACCCTATTGCTAAAGAAGCTTTTTATTCCAAATCATATACTCACTCTTCTTCCTAAACCTACTATCTTCCTAATCCTACTGACTATCCCTTTTTGACTGGATGTTCTCTTCTACATTCAATCATCCAAGGTACAAGGTCCTATGCCACTGTATTTCGATTTAACTGAGACAATTGTACAGAACATAATTCAACACTAAGTATCCAAATCAAGGGCTCAATGCCCTTCTGGGCTTCAAATCCTTCTTAGATTCCCGTTTTCATACATATATTTCACCTATATATTCTTATAAATATCGCAGGTTCCCAATCTCATTATTCATCCTGCAGAATGATTCCTAACCCAAATCGAACATATTATTAACCCTAACCATAAACTAACTTTGCAGGAGAGCAGGAACAGTGTGTGTATTAAACTACAGGAATCTAGGGGATGTTCACCTGCTGAGAAACTCAAATGTTCATGCAGAACTGATCCCTGGTGAAGATGAAGGCAGCTATGAATTACCTCAGAAAGCAAAAGTCATCTTCCATGGCAATCATCCTGGTCAGGATGAAGGGTTGTGTCTGAATCAATCTCTCTCTTCTTAATGTATAGAACATGGACCAAACCAGTCCTGTGTGGAAGCTGTTCCCGGGTGCTTACGGTTGATATAACATTCTAACTAGAGAAAGTGTCCCATGAAAATCAGGGCAGCCTCCACCTCATAGTATTTTGGAAGCAACTGTTAGGACAAAGTGGTTGCCAAGGCAGTGACATAATTCAGATCCTGAAGGAAGTGATCTCACCTCACTTCCTTGGTGATGGAACTCTCTGAACTTGAAATCCAGGAAGCCAGGCACCCAGAGACAGTCTCTGTCCTAGTCCCAGTGGTCTGACATGTTTGGATTTACCAAGGACAGAGTCAGTCTTTCTTGGTACCTACAGATGTGAGGAAGGCCAAATGCCAGGAAACCTCTGAAGAGGGGCTTTTCCTGAGAAGGCAGGTAGTGCCTCACCGCTGGCTCTTGAGAACTTCACAGAGTTGGCCAAGCAGACATGATCTGAGACAGAAGAGGTCATTTTGGAGGAACATAGTATGGCTCACCAGTCAGAGGATACTCCGGGGAGTCACAGACGTACTAGGGGGAAGGAGGTGCCATTGTGGGTGTGGGTGTGAGTTTGTGGTTTTGTCTCATGTTCTGAGGATAGGTAGGAAAGGCGGTTTGTTTGGTATGGAGTGGAATATTTGTATTAAGTCCTTTGACAAGGCGAGTGTTCCTATGTGTGAGTGTATCCCACTGAGTCCATTGTTGTAGACATTAGAAAAGACAATGCATCAATGGATGTGTTCTGTCTAGTAGAAAGCTTCCCAGCATTCATCCTGCCCAATTCATGAGTGGACTCTGGCTTGCCTTATGGATGGGCAACACCTACAAGCTTCCTAATTTCCTGTTTTCTCTCTCAATTCTGGCGACTCTCCAGAATAGTATCATGGTTTTGTGTCCAAGATTTGTACCGCCTCCAAGATCTGTGACATTGCTATGTACTGGAAGCTGAAGGAAATGGCTAGCATCTCAGAAATCTCAGATATCTGTTGACCAGGAAAGTCTCAGTGGAGAAACCCTGCTTTGGTCCTTCTGCTTACCTATTGTTCTGTTGAATGTCAGGAAGTTTTTTGCCTCAACCCACCACTTTGTGAAGCCTGAAGAAAAGAGTTTTCAAATGGAAATGAAAGGTCATCACCTGTGGCTCTTTGCTTAATTGCTTAGGATTGGGATATGTCTGAATTAGCCTGTTGGCCCTGTGTGAGGCTGTGGCTTAGATTCTCACACCTGATGGATCTAAAGATAGATCCCATGCGTGCATCCAAAACCAAAATGGCAAAAAGATCAGATATTGTTGATGAACTCTCTTGCCTTCCTCTGGTAGGTTCCTGATATTCATAAGTGAGAATAGGGATCCTTTGGGTCAAATGAGTTCTTCAAAGCCCTGCAGAGGCTAGGCCATAGGTGCTTGAATTTCATGACTCCAATTCACTTAAAGAATCTAAACCCCAAAGCTAGAAGGCCTCAAGTTGGAGAAGCCAAGCAATATTAAAGGAAGGCCTATTTGATCACTCCTGGTTCACAGGAAGAGAGTCCAGGCCACCCTGTCTTTAGGCAAATGAGGGGCAGGGAGCTTATTTTAGACACTGTCGTGGGCTGCGTCCCTTATGGAAACCTCCAGCCAGAGGATATGATGAGTGTCTATATGGAAGAAGATGAGTGCCATGTGAGAGTGTTTGGTTTTAATTGTGGATATTTGTCTGGCGGTTGGAAGAGATCTCTGGGTCCACCTAGGCTTGCACTTTGGTGTGATTTCCCCTTAGAGACTGAGTTCTTTTACTGATCTCAGAGAATTATTGCCAGGAATTGTGTTGGAATTTTAGATGGCCATGCATGAGAGTTGCCCTTGGAAAGTGACATCTAGGCCCAAGTTGACTTTCCACAGAGCACAGGGAATCTCAGCCAGGATATCACATGATATTATTCTATCACATGATAGCATTCGACAAAGTACAGCATCCCTTTATGTTCAAAACTCTAGAAAAACTAGGAATAACAGGAACATTCCTCAATATTGTAAAAGCAATCTATGCTAAACCGCAGGCTAGCATCATTCTGAATGGAGAAAAATTGAAGACATTCCCTCTAAAATCTGGAACAAGAGAGGGATGCCTTCTCTCACCACTTTTGTTCAATATAGTTATCAAAAGACTGGCCAGAGCAATTAGACAGATGAAAGAAATTAAAGGCATATAAATAGGAAAAGAATAACTTAAATTATCACTATTGCAGATGACATGATTCTATACCTAGCAGACCCAAAAGGTTCTACAAAGAAACTAATGGAGCTAATAAATGAATTCAGCAAAGTGGCAGGATATAAAATCAACACGCATAAATCAAAGGCATTCCTGTATATCAGTGACAAATCCTCTGAAATGGAAATGAGGACAACCACTCCATTCACAATATCCTAAAAAAAAAATGGGAATCAACCTAACAAAAGAGGTGAAAGTCTTATACAATGAAAACTACAGAACCCTAAAGAGAGAAATAGAAGATCTTATAAGATGTAAAAATATACCCTGTTCATGGATAGGCAGAACTAACATCATCAAAATGGCGATATTACCAAAAGTTCTCTATAGGTTTAATCCAATGCCAATCAAAATCCCAAAGGCATTTCTTGTAGAAATAGAGAAAGCAATCATGAAATTCATATGAAAAAATAAAAGACCCAGAATTGCAAAACAATGCTAAGCAGGAAGTGTGAATCAGGTGGTATAGCGATACCAGACTTCAAACTATACTACAGAGCAATAGTAACAAAAATAGCAAGGTACTGGTACCAAAACAGGCAGGTGGACCAATGGTACAGAATAGAGGACACAGAAACCAATCAACAAAACTACAACTATCTTATATTTGATAAAGGAGCTAAAAGCATGCAATGGAGGAAGGATAGCATCTTCAACAAATGGTGTTGGGAAAACTGAAAATCCATATATAACAAAATGAAACTGAATCCCTTTTTCTCACCATGCACAAAAGTTAACTCAAAATGAATCAAGGACCTTGATATCAAATCAGAGACACACTGTCTGATAGAAGAAAAATTTGGTTACGATGTACATACTGTGGGGTTGGGCTCCAAATTCCTCAATAGGACACCTATAGTACAAGAGTTAATAACTAGAATCAACAAATGGGACTTACTCAACTAAAAAAGTTTTTTCTCAGCAAAAGAAACAATAAGAGGTAAATAGGGAGCCTACATACTGGAAGGAAATCTTTACTACTCACACTTCAGATAGAGCCCTAATATCCAGAGTATACAAAGAACTCAAAAAATTAGACAATAAGATAACAAATAACCCAATCAACAAATGGGCCAAGGACCTCAACAGACACTTCTCAGATGAGGACATACAATCAATCAACAAGTACATGAAAAAATGCTCACCATGTCCAGCAGTCAGAGAAATGCAAATCAAAACCACCCTAAGATACCATCTCACTCCAGTAAGATTAGCAGCCATTATGAAGTCAAACAACAAAAAGTGCTGGCAAGGATGTGGGAAAAGAGGTACACTTGTACATTGCTGGTGGGACTGCAAATTGGTGCAGCCAATTTGGAAAGCAGTATGGAGATTTCTTGGAAAGCTGGGAATGGAACCACCATTTGACCCAGCTATTGCCCTTCTTGGTTTATTCACTAAAGACCTAAAAAGAGCATGCTACAGGGACACTGCTACATCGATGTTCATAGCAGCACAATTCACAACAGCAAGACTGTGGAACCAACTTAGATGCCCTTCAATAGAAGAATGGATAAAAAAGTGTGGCATTTATACACAATGGATTATTACTTTGCATTGAAAAATAAAAAATCATAGAATTTGCAGGGAAATGGATTGCATTAGACTAGATTATGCTAAGTGAAGCTACACAATTCCTATAAAACAAATGCCAAATGTCATCTTTGATATAAGGAGAGTAACTAAGAACAGATAGGGATGAAGAGCATGACAAGATGATTAACATTAAACAGGGATGAGAGGAGGAAGGGAGGGAGAAGGGAAATTGCATGGAATTGGAAGGAGACCCTCTGGGTTATACAAAATTACATACAAGAGGAATTGAGGGGAAAGTGAAAAATAATACAAGGGGGAGAAATTTATTACAGTAGAGGGAGTAGAGAGAGAAGTGGGGAGGGGCGGGGAGGCCAGGGGGAATAGTAGAGGATACGAAAGGCAGCAGAATACAACAGACACTAGTATGGCAATATGTGAATCAATGGATGTGTAACTGATGTGATTCTGCAATCTGTATACAGGGTAAAAATGGGAGTTCATAACCCACTTGAATCAAAGTGTAAAATATGATATATCAAGAACTATGTAATGTTTTGAACAACCATAAATAAAAATAAAAAAAAACTCTCTTTGGTGAATAATGCATGCAATTCTAATATTTCTACAGTAACTGACCCAGTTTAACATCAATGCAAGTAGATTCCTATTGGACATGATGTATATTTTGACGTTCACTTTTATTCAACACCGGTACATTACTATTTCATCAGTTTATGCACATAACAGGATATATATTTCATTCACAATTTAGAAAATTTATAGGCACTTGTTTCACTTTCAATCACTTCCTGCTTCAGAACACATGAATTCCTCCACATTTCTTGATTGGTCTTTTTATGAGACTTTTTTCCAAACATATTATTTTCGATTTCCATAATCACTTTTGAAACAAAACTCACACACACTTCATGATAAACAATAACCCTAAGATTACCATTAGATATATAACTGGTTGGAGTGAATGATTGTATGTCAATATATGATTTCCTATATATTTTCAGATATCAATTCAATCCATTATTTAAAGTGGAACCAGTTATAATATTTATTCACAGTATGGTCTATTCATGCATTATCTCTATATTCAAAGACACAGGGTACACCACTTTGTACCCCCAATACTAATTTATATGTCTTCAAATATTGCTCCCAGTAATGGTGGAAGAAATACTCATGTCATATGATCTACATACACATTTGTTCACAATATTTTTCTGGGCACAAAATGCAAAGATCACACTTATGATTGTACCAAATCCTAAATGGAAAGTGAACATGGATTACTAAAACGATAAATGTCCAGGTTGCCTAATGCTTTCAAATGTCATTGCTATTGGTGACGACATATTTGTTTCTTCCTAAGATTATGTATTCAATCTCAACCCTATTGAAAATGTCTAATCCTATCACTCACTGTATAATTGCCTCATTTCATAATGTCTGTATTGATATTTTCCTTTTTACATATTTTCCCCAGTTCATCATGTGACTGACTCTTCACATGTGCTGAAATTTACATTCACTCTATAACAAAAACCCTATTGCTACAGAACTTTTGCCCCAAATCCTATACTCACTCTATTTCCTAAACCTACTGACTACCTTCCTAATCCCACCGACTATCTCAATTTGAGTGGATGTTCTCTTCTAAAATCAATCATCCAAGGTGTAAGGTCCTATGCCATTGATTATCGATTTATCTGAGACATCTGTGCAGAACATAATTATAAGCTAAGTATCCCAATCAAGGGCCTAATGCGCTTCTGGGCTTCAAATCTTACCTAGATTTCTGTTTCCATACTTATATTTCACCTCTATAAACTTATAAATATCGCAGGTTCCCAATACTATTAATCATCCTTCGCAATGATTCGTAACCCAAATCGAACATGTTATTAACCCTAACCATACGCTCTTACCTTAATCTAACTTTGCAGAAGAGCAGGGACAGAGTTCGTCTTACAATACAGGAATGTAGGGTATCTTCCTCCTGCTGAGAACCTCAAATGTCCATGCAGATTTCATCCCTGGAGAAGATGTAGGCAGCTATGAAGGACCTGAGAGAGCAAATGTCATCTTCCATCGCAAACAACCTTCCCAGGATGAAGGGTTGTGTCTGAATAAGCCTCTCTCTTGTTAATGTAGAGAAGATAGACCAAACCAGGCATGTGTGGAGAGCTGTTCCGGGGTCCCTATGGTTGATATACCATTCTAACTTGTAAAAGTGTCACAGGAAGAAAGGGCAGCCTCCATCTCATAGGAGTATTGTAAGCAACAGTTAGGACAAAGTGGTTGCCAAGGCAATGACCTCAAAGAATTCCTGAAGGAAGTAATCTCACCTCACTTCCTTGGTGATGGAACTCTCTGAACTTGGAATCCGGGAAGCCAGGCACCCAGAGCCAGTCTCAGTCCCAGTCCCAGTGGTCTTATTTTTTGGATTTACCAAGGACAGAGTCAGTCTTTCTTGGTACCTACTGAGGTGAGAATGAACAAATGTCAGGAAAGCTCTAAAGAGGGGCCTTTCCTGAGAAAGCAGGTAGTGGCTCACCGCTGGGTAGTGACAACTTCACAGATTTGGCCAAGGAGACCATATGTGACACAGGACAGGCGATTTCATCAGAACATAGTTTGGCCCACCAGTCAGAGGACACTCCCAATAGTCACAGACCTACTTGGGGGAAGGAGCTTCCTTTGTTTGTGTGGGTGTGGGTTTGAGATTTTGTCTCATGTTCTGAGAATAGGTAGGAAAGGCGGTTTGTTTGGTTTGGAGTGAACTGTTTCTGGTAAGTCGTTTGACAAGGCCAGTGTTTCTTTGTCTGTGTATCCCACTGTGTCCGTGGTTTTAGATATTAGAAAAGAGAATGAATCATTGGATGTGTCCTGTCTAGACTCAACTTGCCCAATTTATGAATGGACTGCGGCTTGACTTATGGGTGGACAACTCCAACAATCTTCCTAAGTTCCTGTTTTCTTCCTGAATTCTGCCCAATTTATGAATGGACTGCGGCTTGACTTATGGGTGGACAACTCCAACAATCTTCCTAAGTTCCGGTTTTCTTCCTGAATTCTGGCCACTCTCCAGAATAGGCTCATGGTTTTGTGTCCAAAATATGTACCACCTCCAACCTCTGTGACATGGCCATGTACTGGATAGCTGAAAGAAATGGGAGATCTCAGAAAACTCAGATATCAGTTTGACCAGGAAATTCTAAGTGAAGAAACCCTGCTTTGGGCCTTTTGCTCATCAATTGTTCTGTTGCCCTGAATGTCAGGAAGGCCTTTGCCTCAGGCCACACCATTGTAGAGCCTAAAGAAACAGTTTTCAAATGGAAATGAAAGGGCATCACCTGTGGCTCTTTGCTTAATTGCTTTGGAAAGGGATGTGTCTGAATCAGTCTTTTGGCCCTGTGTGAGACTGTGGCTTAGATTCTCAGCACCTGATGGATCTAAAGAAGGATCCCATGTGTGCATCCAAAACCAAAATGGACAAAAGAGCAGTCAGTGTGGATGAAGTCTCTCGCATTCCTCTGTAAGTGTCCTGTTCTCCATCATGTGAGAACAGTGATCATTTGGTTCAAATGTGTTCCTCAAAACCCTGCAGAGGCTAGCCCATAAGTGCTTGGTTTTTCTCAAGACTCCAATTCACATAAAGAATCTAAAACACACAGTCAGTAGGCCTCAAATTGGAGAAGCAGTGCCATATTAATGGCAGGCCTATTTGATCACTCTTGGTTCACTGGAAGAATGTCCTGGCCACCCTGATTTTAGGCCAAAGAGGGGCAAGGGAGGTTATATTGGACACTGTCTTGGGCTGCACCCCTCATGGAAACCTCCAGCCAGAGGTTATGATGATTGTGTAAATGGAAGAAGATGAGTGCCATGTGGAAGTGTTTTGGATTTAATTGTGCATATTTGTGTGACAGTTGGAAGACATAACAAGGTCTACCTGGGCTTGAACTCTGGTGTGATTCCCCTTATAGACTGAGTTCAGGAACTGATCTCAGAGAAGTATTGCCATGTATTGTGTTGTGATTTAAGAGGCCATGTATGAGAGTCACCCTTGGAAACTGAGATCTAGCCCCAGAGTGGCTTTCCACAGAGCTCTGGGAATTTCAGCCAAGATATCACATGATTTCATTCGAAAGACTTGGCAGCCATAGTTGAGAGTGAAAACACACATGGACCTCATATTGTAGACCTCAATGGGCCTGGCTTAATGTGACCTTTTGGCCATTCTTTGGGAAGCCTTGCCTGTGAGGGTTCTCCAGAGCTTTCATTGAAATAATCTTGCTCACCATTTACTGGTTCCTGAATGAATTGAAACCCACAGTGCCTCCAACTTCATCCTTGAAAAATGTCTAAATAAATACCATGAAATTTTTGAAATTCCCATGACCAGGTGGCACTGGAGAACCTTTGGATGTCCTGTTGCTGATCATGGATGTACCAGACAGTGCCTTGCTTGACTGGGTTTCATGAAAATGGTGTAGAACAGAGGTGCCAGAAAGTTGCAGCCTGCTGAGAAGTGGGCCTAGAGCTTTGGTGGGCAGGAGTGTGATAAAACATCTCTGTTGGAGCAATGTGGATCTTCCATTGGCTTCCAAATGGCTTGTGGATTACATGAAGCAGCCAGCAGACCCTTGTAATTAAAGGCATATTGTTATATGAAGAGGATTCAGGGCAATGTTCAGAATCAGGTTGCTATGGACAAGGATGCAATGTGGCAAGCTTTGAGGGATAGAAGCGTGGTTGGTGCGTTCTTCTGCAGACTCTGAACCACCGCACATGGCAGAACTCCCTCCAGCACTGTGTCTCAGTTGAACTCCTTGAATTTCATGAAGCAAATACCAAACTCCCAGTTCAGCAGCAAAAACCCCACAAAAAGTGGAGGAGGACCAAATGGCTTCACAGTCCAACGGGGAGACACTTAGCCCCCAGAGGCCACAGTTTACCTAAAAAGAAGAAAATCAACACTGCTACCTCATGTTCATTGCAAAATAAGATACCATGTCCTACACGTCACATAGAGGCAGACCCAGCTTTGATGGTCTCACTACAAATGAAGCCAATTCTCCTGACAACAACATAATTTTCACGTTCCCAAACTCAGAGGCAGTTGCTCTAAAAGTTTTTAGGCCAGCAGAGCTCCATGTTTGTGGAGTGTTTACCCTGTCCCTTACTTTTGGAAACTCCTCTACAACCTCCAAGGTTGTGAACTCCTGAGCATTTTCCATTCCAGATATGTATTCACTGATTTTCTATCTATTCTCCTCTAACTGTGTCTTACTTGGGGTGAAGGTAACTTCAAGGCATTGTTCTGGATGAGAGTGGGAGGATATTTGTGCAGCATATATTTGCATAAAAATTGGATTCAATTTCCAATTTTCCTTTTGAAATACTGAATCCCTGACACGAACCGATACCTACTAGACTCAGACAACTCATCCTAATATGATAGAGAAAAATAACACAAACCTATAGAAATACAAGCAGTTCATTGGAGGCATGTTGTATAGTTGGACTTGCATTTTGCATTATACAAGGTAGGAGTTATAAATCTGGTCAATGTTTAATAGAAAAAGATCTCCATGTGTTTTTAAAGTTAACAAATATGAGAATTCATGTTTCCCTTTCTCTTTAGCCTATTCACACTTGTATATTTATATGCATATATAGAATCCTACCAGGTATCACACGTACATCTTTGTGAGGTGGCTGACTTGGCAGATACAAATTGTGAGAAGTGATCACTCCTCCTAAACGCTGTTGGAACTGAAAATTCAACCTATAGGGAGCGTTTTAGTAGAACAACATTATACATAAACTCATGTTCAGTAAAATAAACATATTTGCATCTGTGGATGATATATATTTACTGATGAATTTCGATTGGCATTTATATTGCTATTTTTTAATGTCTGTGAGTGTTTTTTATTTGTGTGTGTGTGTGTGTGTGTGTATACACTCTCCAGATTTTTCAAAATATGAAATATATGTGTCTAATATACACTCTCTAAATTCATTCATGTTCATGTATGTAGATTTTTAATCAACATTTCACAAGATTATTCTCAGAAATATTCATCCACTTGAAATACATATTTGTTTTCTTGTACTGAAAACTAACTTCAGGGAATGATGCATACAAATCCTAATTATTCTACAGTAACTGACCCAGTCTAACATCAATGCAAGTAGATTCCTATGGGACATGATATGTAATTCTTTATTCATTTGTATTCGACACTGGTACATTATTTTTTCTTCAGTTTTTGCACATCATAGGATATAAATTTCATCCACAAGTTCACAAATTTATAGGCATTTGTTTCAAATTTAATCACTTTTTGCTTCAGAACACATGTATTGTCAGGGTTTCTTTACTGGTATTTTCATGAGTCTTCTTTCCAAACACATTATTTTCGATTTCCAAAGTCACTTTTGAAGCAAAACTCACACACTCTTCATGATAAACCAAAACACGAATATTACCATTAGATGTATAACTGCTTGGAATGAATGATTGTATATCAATATACGATTTCCTGTAATTTTTGCAGATATTAGATCAATTCATTTTTTAAAGTTGAAAAAAGTTATATTATTTATTCACATTAGGGTCTATTCATGCTTTATCTCTATATTCATAGACACAGGGTACACCTCTTTGTACCCCCGATTCTAATTTTACATCTTCAATATATTGCTCGCAGAAATGGTGGAAGACATACTCATGTCACCTGATGTACATATACATTTAATCAAAGTAATATTCTGGACAAAAAAATGTAAAGGTCACATTTATGATTGTACCAAAGCCTAAATGTAAAGTGTACATGGATTACTAAAAACATCCATGTCCAGGTTGGCTAATGCTGTCAATTGTCAATCCTATTGGTGACTACATATTTGTTTCTTCCTAATTTATATATTCAAACTCAACCCTGTTGAAAATGTCTAATCCTATCACTCACTTTATACTTTGCCTGATTTCGTAATGTTTCTATTGATATCTGCTTTTTTACATATTTTCCCAAGTTGATCCTAGTGACTGACACTTCATATGTGCTGACATTTACATTCACTCTATAATCAAAACCCTATTGCTAAAGAACTTTTGGTCCAAATCCTATACTCACTCTTCTTTCCAAACCTACCGACTATCTTCCTAATCCTACCGACTATCCCTTTTTGATTGGATGTTCTCTTCTACATTCAATCATCCAAGGTAAAAGGTCCTTGCCATTGTATATCGAATTATCTGAGACAACTTTGCAGAGCATAATTCAAAGCTAAGTATCCCAATCAAGGGAAAAACCCTTCTGGGCTTCAAATCATACCTAGATTTTAGTTTTCATACTTATATTTCACCAGATGTTAGAGAAGACGGACCATTTCAGGGGAACATAGTATGGCCCACCTGTCAGAGGACAATCTGGATAGTCACAGACCTAATTGGGGGAAGGAGGTGCCTTTGTGGGAGTGGGTATGGGTTTATTGTTTTGTCTCATGTTCTGAGAATAGATGGGAAAGGCGGTTAGTTTGGTTTGGAGTGGACAGTTTCTAGTAAGTCATTTGACAAGGCAAGTGTTTCTATGTCTGTGTATCCCACTGTGTCCGTTGTTGTAGATATTGGAAAAGAGAATGCATTAATGGATGTGTACTGTCTAGTGTAAATCTTCCCATAATTCAACCTGCCCAATATATGAATGGAGTGCAGCTTGTCTTGTTGATGTGCAACACCTGCTATCTTTCTAAGTTGCTGTTTTCTTCCTGAATTCTGGCCACTATCCAGAATAGGCTCATGGATTTGTGTCCAAAATATGTACCACCTCCAAACTCTGTGACATGGCCATGTACTGGATAGCTGAAGAGAATGGCGAGCATCTCAGAAAACGCAGATATCAGTGTGACCAGGAAAGTCTCAGTGGAGAAACCCTGCTTTGGGCCTTTTGCTTACTTATTGTTGTTTTGCACTGAATGTCAGGAAGTTCTTTGCCTCAATCCACCACTTTGTGAAGCCTGAAGTAAACAGTTTTCAAATGGAAATAAATGTCATCACCTGTGGCTCTTTGCTTAATTGCTTTGGGAAGGGATGTGTCTGAATTAGTCTCTTGGCCATGTTTGTGTCTATGACTTAGATTCTCAGCAAATGATGGATCTAAAGAATGATCCCATGTGTGCGTCCAAAACCATAATGGCAAAAAAAAAAAATCATTCATTATGGATGAAGTCTCTTGCCTTCCTCTGTTAAGTTCCTGAACTCCATCAAGTGAGAATAGGGATTCTTTGGGTCAAATGAGTTCTTCAATTCCCTGCAGAGGTGCTTGGGTTTTCGCATAACTCCAAATCCCATAAAGAATTGATACCTGAAATCAGTAGGCGTCAAATTGGAGAAACACAGAAGTATTAACGGCAGGCTTATTTGATCACTCTTCGTTCACAGAAACGGTGTCCAGGCCACCTTGACTTTAGGCAAATGAGGGGCAAGGGAGCTGATTTTGGACACTGTCTTGGCTTTTCTCATGACTCCAATTCACATAAAGAATCTAGACCCCACAGTCAGAGAGCCTCAAATTGGATAAGCGGAGCAGTATTAAGGGCAGGCCTATTTGATCACTCCAGGTTCACAGGAAGGGTGCCCAGGCCACCCTGAAGTTAGGCAAAAGAGGTGCAAGAAGCTTATTTTGGACATTCTCTTGGGCTGCACAACTCATGGAAAACTCCAGGAAGAGGTTATGATTAGTGTCTATATGGAAGAAGAATAGGGCCATGAGGGAGTATTTTGGTTTTAATTGTTTTCATTTGAGTCGCGGTTGGAAGAGTTGTCTGGGTCCACCTGGACTTGAACTCTGGTGTGATTCTCCTTATAGACTGAGTTCTGGAACTGACCTGAGAGAAGTATTGCCATGAATTGTGTTGGGATTTTAGGAGGCCAGGCATGAAGTTGCCATTGGAACCTGAGATCTAGGCACAGGTTGGCTTTCCACAGAACACTGGGAATCTCAGCCAGGATATTACATGATTTTATTCTGAAAGACTTGGCATGAGATTCAAAACACACATGGACCTCGCTTTATAGACCTCAATTGGCCTCGCTTCATGTGACTTTTTGGCCATTCTTTGGGTAGCCTTGCCTGTGAGAGTGCTCCAGAGCTTTCATTGAAATTAGCTTCCTAACCCTTTAATGGTTCCTGAATGAATTGCAAACCACAGTGCCTCCAACTTCATCCGTGAAAAATTGCTAGATAATTACCATGAAATTTTTAAAATTCCCATGACCAGATGTCACTGGAGGACCTTTGATGTCCTGTTGATGATCATGAATATACCAGACAGGGCCTTGATTGACTGGGTTTCAGGAAAATGGTGTAGAACAGAGATGCTGGTAAGTAGAAGCCTAGTGAGTAGTGGGCCTAGAGAAGTGTTACGCAAGTGAGTGATAAAACGTCTGTGGTGGGGCCATGTGGATCTTCCATTGGCTTCCAAATGGCTTGAGACTGACATGGTGCAGCCATCAGACCCATATACGTAAAGGCATATTTTTATATGGAGAGGTTTTAGGGCAATGTTCAGAATCATGTTGCTATTGTCAAGGGGGCAAGCTACGTGGGATAGAACCCTGGTTGGTGCATTCTCCTGGAGACCCTGCACACCACAGCTGACAGAACTCCCTTCAGCACTGTTTCCCATTTAAACTCGTTGTATTTAATGAAGCAAATACCAAACTCCCAGTGCAGCAGCAAGAAACACCACGATAATTGGAGGATGACCAAGTTGTTTCACAGTCCACAGGGGGAGACACTTAGCCCTCAGTGGCCACAGTTTACCTACAAAGAGAGAATTCAGCACTGCTGCCTCATTTTTATTGAAAAATAAATAACCATGTCCTCCAGGTCACATAGATGCAGATCGAGCTTTGATTGTCTCACTACAAATAAAGCTAAAGCTCCTGAAAACAACATATATTTTGAGTGCCCAACCTTAAAGGCAGATTCTCAAAAAGTCTTTAGGCCAGCAGAGCTCCATATTTGTGGAGTGTTTACCCTGTCCCTTACTTTTGGAAACTCCTCTACCGCCTCCAAAGATGTGAAATCTGGAGCATTTTCCATTCCTGATAGGTATTCACAGATTTTTTAACTCTTCTCTTCTAATTGTGTCTTACTTGGGGCGAAGGTAATGTCAAGGCATTGTTCTGGAGGAGAGTGGGAAGAATTTTCTGTAGCATATATTTGCATAAACATTGGATTCAGTTTTCTATTTTCCATTCAAAATACTGAATCCCTGACTCTAACCCATACCCGACCAGACTCTGACTACTAATTCTAATATGATGGAGAAAAATAACCCAAACAGAATCGAAATACAAGCAGTTCAGAGTAGGCCTGGTGTATTGTTGTACTTTTCTTTTGCATGATACAGAGTTGGAGTTATGAATCTAGTCAATTTATTGTTGAAATAGTTGTCCATGTATTTTTAAGGTTAACAAATATGTGAATTCCTGTCTCCCTTTCTCTGTATTCTTATATGCACATTTAGATTCCTCCCTGGTACCACACGTACATTCTTGTGAGGTGGCTGACTTGGCAGATACAAATTGTTAGAAGAGATCACTCCTACTAAACTTGTTGGAATTGGATATTCAACCTATGGTTGAGCTTGCTAGTTGAACAGCATTATACATAAATCCATGTTCAGTAAAATTAATATTTTTAGATCTGTGGATGATATATATTTTATAATGAATTTTGATTGACATATATATTGCTACTTTTTTGTCTGTGTGTGTGTTTTGTATATATATATATATATATATATATATATATATATATATATATATACACTCTCCAGATTTTTCAAAATATGAAATATATGTGTCTTATATACACTCCCTAAATTCATTCATGTTTATTATGTGGATTTATAATCAACTATTCACAAGATTATTCTGAGAAATATTCATCCACCTGAAATTTGCCTAATGCTCTCAAATGTCAATCCTAATTGTGACTACATATTTGTTTCTTCCTAAGATTATATATTTAAACTCAACCCTGTTCAAAATATCTAATCCTATCACTCACTTTATACTTTGCCTGATTTTGTAATGTCTCTATTGATATCTGCTTTCCTACATATTTTCCCCAGTTCATCATTGTGACTGACTCTTCACCTGTGCTGACATTTACATTCACTCTCTAATCGAAACCCTATTGCTAAAGAAATTTTTTTCCAATTCCTATACTCACCCTTCTTCATAAAAGTACTGACTATCTTCCTAATGCTACAGACTATCGTTTTTGACTGAATGTTCTCTTCTACATTCAATCATCCAAGTAAATGTGGGGCGAGCTTCAGAGGAGGAGACCACCAACAGACTATCTCTTGCAACATCAAAGGGTTTTTTGGGTGTCCAGCATGCTGGGGCTCAGAGATCACTTTAATAGAGCAGATAGCCCTGAGAATAGCTTAAATAGAGCTTATATACTTTCCCTGGAGAGGGCAGGGAGGGAATTTTATTGATGGGTCAGGGTGAGTGGGTGGTTTGCATTCAACTGGGTGAGGGAGTACATTCTGCAGTTGGGCAGTTGGGGACAGAACATTCTGGGAACAAGATTTGCAAGCATTTCTCAAGATTTCAATA